>NC_143167.1:27090000-27715000 GCF_047325235.1 Durio zibethinus | reverse complement strand
GGGCTTCCATTTGTTTTTGATAAGGTGAGGGTTGGAAGTGATGAAAGACGAGTAGCTCGGTGTAATAGGTTCCTTGATATTTTTGCACGAGAAGGATGCCGAATGGTGGAGATGACTTGTGCAGAACATGATCAGCATGCGGCAGGTTCACAGTTCATTACCCACACGATGGGCAGGGTTTTGGAGAAGCTAGAATTGGAGTCTACACCAATTAACACAAAAGGGTATGAGACTTTGTTGAGGCTGGTGGAGAATACAGCTGGAGACAGCTTTGAACTTTATTATGGGCTGTTCATGTACAATGTAAATTCAATGGAACAGCTTGAGAAAATGGATTTTGCCATTGAGTCATTGAAGAAGCAGCTCTTTGGTAGATTGCATGGTGTTCTTCGAAAGGAACTGTTTGGAGATTCAGAGAAGTTTGAGGTTTTGCAAGAGAAATCTGTTGAGCGAAATGGTGCAGCTCTTTCATCTTCTGTGGAGAGTGTTAAAATCCATTAGCTCAATGTTTTTGTTTTATCTGTAAGTTGTATGGCTAATTATTTCTATATCTTATTGTAGGTTGCACAATTTTTTGGCCATTATAATAGTTATTTAATTGTCAAAAGCTCAAAAGGCTTTTTATGCCAAAAGTTCTAAAATCAAGGCTTTAATGTTGATGCTTAAAGATTATGCTTGCTGGAGGGCATGGTGGGTTTGCACTTGGCAACTGTTTGAGTTTGCAACTATTTTCTTTTCATATACATGAGATTAATAATTTTTTTGTCTGTTGCACCAATTGCATCATTTGAATCTGATAATTCAGGATTTTTACTAGGACACAAATATTTTATGCACTATTGCAGACTAATCTTGTTTGCTTCATTACAGCTATACTGTGAGTTGCTAAACAATAAATTTTGCCCCATTAACTTAATTTCTTTCTCTCTCTCCCCTTTTAATTAGTATAATTCTGATTGATATAATGTATACATATGTATCTACGTATGTGTGTAATATTTATATATGTTAATTAATTTATTTATATATCTGTCTATCATTCTGATATTGATTTGGCATTGTTTGGTTATTCTTGTGAAGGATTTCACTTGATGTCTTTTTTCTACATTATGGTGATTGGATCTCCCGCAGTTCTCTAAAATCAGCAGTGAAGAATATCGGTAGTGTGCCAACCTCGTGCACATCGTCATGGCTGCAAAATTTTATGTTCTTTGGGAACCGAATTCCAACATAAGGTTCTTTTTGCCATTCGGTTCCTTTTCTGAATAAATTAGAAGGAAAGTGTAGACTAAAAAATAACATGAGCACTGAGATAGGACAAGAGAAATTGTCACAAGCAGTGGCCTGAGGAAATTATTTGATTTTCTGATTCTGAGTAGTTCCTTTGGTTTTCAGATTTCATGACTTGTTAGAGTATGTTGTATCGGTTTGCTTTTTTGTTTTTTTTATTCTTCGGAAGGGAGATGGGCGATTGTTGTATCATTTATTCTGTAGCAATTTTTGGTTCTCCATTTGTTGATGGTAGGTGCTTCAAATAATTGTCCACATCTGATTGTTGGCATTATCATACACGAGAAATGCGTTGATCCGGTCTGCTTTTCACTCAAAATACGTGCACAACCTATCTGAATCAGCAATTCTCTTCAGAACCTTGCGATTTCCAGTCTTAAAACCGCCGGTCAAGGTCTCATTTAAAGTCAGTTATGCTCTTCTCCTCTCTTCATCTTTCATGCCGTGTCATTGATTGGTTGTTGCAATGAAGCATTGGCATTCAGTAGGCATACGCTAGGACCCCTCTTTAAAATTATTCTTATAGTAGCATTTCTAATCTGCGGCAATGTCTGATCATATCTTTACTGGAACTGGTTGAAGCAATGGACTAATGTGACTTGTAGACAGAGGCGAACCCAGGGATATTGGAAAGGTCCCTATTTAAAGGGATTAATCTGACCATTTAGATAGTAAGGAGCCTCTGCCCTACAATTTATAAGCAGTATCCTGGACCTGGAAAAGAAAAAAAGGACAAAGGGCAATGTGAAGTTCCTTTGTTTCCTTAAAATTTCACCCATATTGGCTTTAATTCTCAATGTTTTGGATGCCACTTCCAAGTGCAAGCCAAAAAAACAAAAAAGAAATGCCAAGAACATCAAACTAGCGCTGCTACTATAGGTCTTCTTCCTTGATGGATGTAATGAAAGTAGTGACTGACATAATCTTTCACTTTCTTGTATAATCTGGGACTTGTTTCATTGATGAGCTCTTCCACTGGCTGAATCTCTTGATCAGGATATGGAAGGCAGAAAACAGCCAGAGTAATCCTCTCCCTCTGAGAGTTTGTCACCACTCGGTGTACTGGGCTCTTGAATATTCCATTACTCAATTATCTGTGTGAAGTTCATATATGGAACCACTAATGTAAGTCACATTTCAATTATCCCTATATTCTTGATTTATAGCATCAAATTTATGCAGCAGAAACTGACATATCTTTTACAAAAGAACTTCAAATTGATAGACTAACTAAGTGGTACTGATCATTCCATTCTTATAGAGGGTTTATTATTAGATCATTGGGGCGATTACCTCTACTTGATCACATACATTGATCAGGAAGGCATGAGGAATTATTGGAACCTTAAACCATTGATCATCTTCCAGGATTTGAAGACCTTCTTGCAACAGTATGGTGATTCCTGAACCATCTGCGTGAGGTTTGACCCCAAGAACTAGATTAAGCCTTGGACATATAGGATGGAAGCTGAATCTTGCATGTATTGTTGGTTGGTCTCCGTATTGGTGCAAGAAGTGGTTCTCCTCCAAGTTTAGTAACCTTGCCATTGCCTTTTAAGAGGACTTCAGCGACCACTTTGTAATTTCATTGTATGTTCATGTAAAATTCCCGTGACAGATATGTCAAATATATTTAAGTTGAATAATTGCTGACATTCACCTTGGTGTGTTTTTTTTTTTTTTTTTAGGCAGCAAAATAGTGTGCAAGATTGGAAATTTGGATCCTGGGGACATATAGAACAAGAACAAGAATACCTAAAAGGTTCAGGGTTTTCAGGCCAGAACTTGAGTGTTCGCTTATCTTCTGGGCTCAGCGTAAGATACAATCGATCAGTCCAATCAAGTATCTGATGCTTCCAGAGGATCCTGTCATTCCCGTACCCTTCAATGCTGCCAATTTCTCTGGAGTATTTCTTCTTTTCTTCCGTTGGAAGAGCTAAGAATTGCTGAGCAACTTCTCGCACTTTGTCCAGAAATTCACTTGTAATTCCATGATTGATTGCCTGAAACTCGCAAAAAAAAAAAAACAGTTTCGAAGTAAACTAATTTTTTTTTCTTACCCTTACTTTGGGGTGAGTATTCCCTGCATTCTGAGATTGCTAATGCTTTAAGGAGTTGATGATCGAGTTTTAAAAAGATGCCATAACCAGCTCAAATCAGGTGCTTAATTTTAATCATTCTCTCAAAGCTTTATGATTTAAATATATGTAAAAGTCAGAATTGTATGTTTATTGGACTAAGTTGTCTTGAAGAGATTTATGCACTGAAGTTGCAAAACAGCAAAATTGACTGTCATCTGAAAGTCATGGAGTTTGACAGGTAACTTTTTACGTAAGAGTGTGAAAAAATCCAAACCTGAATGCAACCACACGAGGTGAGAGCTGATCTAAGTTTCTCGAATTCTTCTCCACTGGCGGATGAAGATGCAAGGAGATCAAGATCAATAGTTGGTACGTCAAACACGGGAAAAGAAGCATCAAGGGCTCCAGTATTATTACCTTTATGGATGTATCTTTCTTGGGACTTCTTTACTGTTGATAGCAGCCAGTTCCTGCACAGTTTTGGCTTGTCGTTGAAGCTCGATAGAAGGGAGAGATTCAGCCATATTTCCTCAGAAAGTAGCTGGGAATTAAAGACCCTTTTCAGTTGCTGTAATGTTGATGGTGTTACCTAAAGGGAGCAGGCAAAGCAAAGGCCCGAGGAATTTGCTAGTTCAAGAGCCTGCCGGAGCCTTTTTTTTTTTTGTTCAAATCTTTGCTGCAATATATATATATATATATATATATATATTGAGAATTAACTGCACTTCTATACCTTATTTGGAATTTATCAAATTATATAATTGATCCTCTACTTATCCAAAATAGTAAATTCTGTCCCTCTACATACTTCTTTGGTAAAGAGTCAACAAAATTCATTAAATAAGCAAAAAAGGTTAGCACATTATCACATGAAGACAAAGAAAATAAAACATGAAAGGCCTTAAGATAAGAGACACGTCAAAAAAGTTTTCTATCTATGAAAATTTGCCGAAAATTGTGAATAGTGATATTTCATAAACTTTATGGATTAAATTATAAAAGTTTTAAAATTGAATTGTCAAGAAAAAATAAAAACTTTTAAAAATTTATGTGACAAAGTAAAATTTTTTTTATTTTTGATTTCTAATTTTTTTCAAAATTTATAATATTAATTTAATAATGTCATATGTCAGATGATGGAACAATGACATATGGTGATAGATGATATGATATTGTTAAAGATTTTCGGTCGATGATAAAAAAGTTATATATATTAGTGATTAAATACTAATTTTTCAAAATTCAATGACAAATAAAAAATCAACTAAAGTTTGGTGACTAACGTATAATTTACCCTTCCATTTATCGGAAGTCTTCTATCTTCAGTTTATTTTAAAAGTCTTCTCTGCTTTTGTAGTTTCTGCCTCACGTCATTCATGACTCTAAAATTGTTTTATGAAAATTTCTTTTGGACTAGAATTATGATTGTCCGCAAAGGGTTTGGGTAGCTTCATTATATAATAAGCCTCTATCCCCCCATTAAGGCTATTCATACTCTGCAGAGATTTGAAGCTTGGTTTCCTCTATTGGCTTTGACAGCTACAATTGGCAGGGGATAAAAGATTACAACATGGATCTAAACCAATTAAATATTGGGAACTATAATCCAAATTAGTGTTCCCTATTTATAATAACGTCAAGGTTATCTAAATGAGGTTTGTCGGTTTAGCTGCATATATACCTTATATCTATATGAGGTTTTCTTGTTTTATCTGAACTCGGATGGTATTTTTGCAAGCAGATGATCGAAATATATTTGAATCTTGCACGCAGTTTCAAGCCTATACGAGCCAACTATTGTCTGCATACACCTCATGCTTATAGACGACGAAAAACAAAATCTCTCGACCTCCTTTTCTATCACAATTTTGATTAATAGTAACAGGTATCCTTCTGTGCTGAAAAGTCTCCTCAGAATTAACATGAGGTGGTAGCAGTGGCTGAAATTTAAGGTGACAATGCTTAATGGACTTAGGTTCTCTAATTTTTGCAACGGGACAGTTAAGAGTTTGAAAAAAAAAAAAAGGCCAAGATAGCAGTTTGCTGTATCAAGGGTATTTGTTGTATCAATAAGAATAATTTTGCTTTGGGCATATCACTTTTTTTTTGTCGTATCCTTTATTTTAGATAGCAGTTTTGAGAACCTCATTTTGTTGACTGGAAATTTTTTATCTCAAATCTTCCTGTTATCATTGACATGATGAATAAAAGAAACTGCAGTAATTTTTATCTCTAATGTTCCCCCCTTTTTTTTTTTTTTCTATATATTGAAAATATTGTATTTAATCATTTGCTTCAACTGATTTCTGCAATGAGCCATCTACTTTCTTTTGGCATCCATTTAAGTATTCTAAGGATAATCAGGAACCTCTTCATATTGAATTGAACGGTTTCGTGTTGAATAAAGATGATAAGAGGGACTGAACGACCTTTTCTGAAAATGATAGAAGGGTTGCTGAGAACAGAGACATCCTTGATCTGACTAATTATGGATTGCTAAGGTGGAAAACGCTTAGCAGGGGGAATTGAATTAGACACCAGCTCGAAGTTGCAGCCATGTATTTGGACAGCCTGTGGCATAATTCAGACTAGCTATGTTTATATCTTAAACAATTAAACTAGGGATGATGGTGACATGAAGACTTGATGTCTATCATTTAAAGGGCTTAATCTGACTAATTTGATAGTGGGGAGCCATTGCCCTAGAAATTGTTCTCAGTATTCCGGACCTGCAAAGAGAAAAAAAAAAAAAAACAAACAAACGGCAAAGTGAAGTTTCTTTATATCCTTAAAATCTCACCCTTATTGGTTCCAATTCTCAATGCTTTGGATGCCATTTCTGAGTACAAGCCAAAAGCGAAAAGGAAATGTCAGGAAATATCAAATTAGTGCTGCTTCTATAGGTCTCCTTCCTTGCTGGTAGTATTGGAAGTATAGACTGACATAATCTTTCACTTTCTTGTATAATTTGGGCCTTGTCTCATTGATGAGCTCTTCCGCTGGTTGAATCTCTTGATCCGGATGTGGAATGCAGAAAACAGCGAGGGTAGTCCTCTCCCTTTCCGAGTTTGTCGACACCCGGTGTACTGGGCTCTTGAATATTCCATTAGTCATTATCTATGTGCAGTTCATGGAACCACTAATGTCAGTCACATGTCAATTATCCCTATATTCTTGATTTATAGCATCAAATTTATACAGCGGAAACTGAAATATCTTTTACAAAAGAACTTCTAATTGATGGATTATCTAATTGATGGATTATCTAAGTGGTACTGATCAGTCTATTCTTATAGAGTGCTTATTATGAGATCATTGGGGCCATTACCTCTACTTGATCACCTACATTGATCAGGAGGGCATGAGGAATGATTGGAACTTTAAACCATTGATCATCTTTCAGGATTTGAAGACCTTCTACTTCTTTGTCTTGCAATAGTATGGTGATTGCTGAACCATCTGCATGAGGTTTGACCCCAAGAACAAGATCAGGCCTTGGACATATAGGATATAAATTGAATCTTGCTTGCATTATTGCTTGGTCTCCATATTGGTGCAAGAAGAGGTTCTCCTCCAAGTTTAGTGACCTTGCCATTGCCTTTAAGAGGACTTCGGTGACCACTTGCAGTTTAATCGTATATTCATGTAAAATTCCCCTGCAACAGATATGACAAATATGGTTAAGTTTTATAATTGCTAACCTTCCTTCTTGGTGTTTTATTTTCTTGTTGTATAGGTAGCAAAGTAGTTCATAGATTGGATGTTTTAGGTTACGGGGAAGTAAGGGCAAGATCAAAATACCTTAAAGGTTCAGGATTTTCGGGCCAGAATTTGAGTGTTCGCTTATCTTCTGGGCTCAGCGTAAGATACAATCGATCAGTCCAATCAAGTATCTGATGCTCCCAGAGGATCATGTCATTCCCGTACCCTTCAATTCTGCCAATTTCTCTGGAGCATTTCTTCTTTTCTTCCGTTGGAAGAGCAAAGAATTGCTGAGCAACTTCTCGCACTTTGTCCAGAAATTCACTTGTAATTCCATGATTGATTGCCTGAAACTCTCAAAATAATTCTCAGGTTTGAAGTTAGAGTGGTGGAAGTTGTTTTATTTGTGACTATTCATGTATTCTGAGATTACTAATTGATGATAAAGTTTTAAAAGATGCCTTAAACCAGATCAGATCAGATGCTTAATTATACTCATTCTTTCAATGCTTTATGGTTTAAATATAGACTGATGTCAAAGTCATAAAAAATTTTGTTTGATGAGCTATTGAATCCCCAAGAAATTTGAGCTACTCTTAGTATTTTATGTTGTTGGACTATGTTGTCTTGAAGAGCTTTACGAACTGAAGTTAAAATACAGTAAAATCGACTATGTTCTGAAAGTCACGGAGTTTGAAAGGTAATTTTCTCCAGAATAGTGCCAAGAACCAGACCTGAATGCAACCACAGGAGCTGAGTGCTGATCTAAGTTTCTCAAGTTCTTCTCCACTTGTAGATGAAGATGAAAGGAGATCAAGATCGATAGTTGGAACGTCAAACACGGGAAAAGAAGCATGAGGGGCTCCACTGTTATCCCCTTTACGGATGTATCTTTCTGGGACCTCTTTACAGTCGATAGCCGCCAGTTCCTGCACAGTTTTGGCTTGGGGTTGAAGCTCGATAGGAGGGAGAGGTTCAGCCATATTGCCTCAGAAAGTAGCTGGGGATGTATAGACCCTTTCAGTTTTCGGGTTGAGCTGCTGTTATGATGTCTGTTACCAGAAGGGGTTTTTATTAGGGCAAAGCAAAGCCTAAGGATTCTGCTAGTTCAAGCCTGCTAGAGAGATGGAAATCAAGGTTAGATTCTTGAGCTGGCGCATAGACTTGACCAGATACACAAAGGGGTAAAGACCTTTCTTCCCTGCTGATTGGTGAATAAGAAATGGATAAATATTTCCAAGCTAATATATAGCCCCTTTTTTTAAAATATCTTAGCTTTTATAGTTTCTGCCTGACATCATTCACGACTCTGTCCACTGCTTTTAAAATTGGTTTTTGGACTGGAATTATGTATTCAGCGAAAAAGTTTTCGTTAGAAGTGGGAGCTTGTCAAAAACATCCCAGGAAATCTTAGGTTGGTTTGTAAAATTCAAAAGTTCGATTTCTAATCAGCCTCTATTTCCTCCAATTAAGGCCCTTCAAAAACCGCTTCCTTTGGAGGGGTTTGAAGCTTGGTTTTCTCTATTGGCTTTCACAACTACAATAGCAGGGGAAAGAAGATTACAACGTGGATCTGAACTAAGTAAATATTGGGAAATAATCCAAATTGATGTTCCCAATAACATTAAGACAAAGCAGCCAACTATTGGACAAAATCATGAAAAAGAGCGATTCAACTTGCTTCATTTTTTTTTTTCAAGATTTTTATATATTTTGATGAAGTAAACAGGTAGTTCGGTTGGAGAGATATCATATCCTGTCACATCTCAAGCTGGTGACAACCGGTGAAGGTGATGCCTTTGCAGGCAAAGGTGTATTATTATTATTATTATTATTATTATATAATACATTCTTGCCCAACTTGGAAGTTCGACGGAGTACAGAATAATCTTCAACTATACAATCAGGGAAAACTCGCGATGTGGCTTGTACAGCTTCTAACCAACATTGCCTTGTTAAAGTACAAAGTTTAACCTTGACTTGCCACAATCAGGACATTTGAGCATTTCCTTGGTGACAACTATTCATTCAGTCGGAAAGAGAGGAAGAATATGGATCGAAATTGTGTTTCTTGGTTTCTATATCATTTAGAAGATGATGCAAAGCCTTTTTCTGACCATCACAAAGAGGAAGAACAAACAATAGACCTCCACAGACAATGCAGTCGAAGTGATAGCAGCGAAATCTCTGAGTGGCCTGTAAGATTGTGGTCTTTTTTCTTGTATCATATTCAGCTGCTCCTATCTCCACATAGTTCTGGAGAGTAGAACAGGGCAAGAAATGCCCTTTTATTTCATTCAATTTGATACCGTCCTGAATGGTTGCCCTTGAAAATTTTCATTAATAAAGTTAGAAAATACATTTTATAGGGCCATTTTATGACAATTTATGACATTTCAGGAATTGGTAAAAAGAGTCAGATATTAAATATCATATGAATTCTTTGTACCTATAATCTGCTGCATAGAAACTAATATCAATGGCTAAAATTTTTTGTATAGCTTCAACGTCTTTGCATGAAAGCTTGCTCCTACATTTAGACTAATCATATATTTTCATTATTTATGTCAATTACATAATGAAAAATCATATGATTAAACTACATGCTTCATTAATAGGCTTAAATTCTCAATTGATCACTGTCTCAATTTTAAGCTTCAATTATAATTCTTTCTTTTCCTGCTTCAGGATTATCATATAGAGCACAGATGAAAAATAAATAAGCCTTAATGAAGTTACCTTCAAAGCAAAACAACAATAACACTAAATTTAGTTATTACATTCTGGTAGATGAAGGTACTCCACAAAGCATGCATCAGAATCTACGGAAGAGCATTAATCCTTGTATGATCCTATAGTCAAAGCATGAAATTTTACTTCCTCAAGTGCAACTTTGCCTTTCTGAAAGCATTCATAGTTGAAAGAAGCATAATTTTTCACGTTTCTATATATAACCTTGGCCTGTTATCATCTATCAAGCCTTCAACAGGTCCTATCTCCTTCTCTGGCTTTTCCGTATTAATCATTGCCACAGATATCCTCAACTTATCTGTGTTCGTCACCACCCTGTGTACTGGGCTCTTTAATATTCCGTTACTCATTATCTGCATCAATTAATACAAATTAAACGAATTCCTCACAGCTTTTCATTTGCTGCTCACTTCTATAGTGTAGAGATTTTAGATGCAAGTAGCCAAGTATGGTTAATGTTATAATTTCTATTTCTTTTGATGGTCAATGCCATGGTTTCTGTTAAGAAATCTTACTTATTTCCAGGAAATTACAAGTTAGATTAGAGCAACTTTGCTTTGTGTTTTGTTTGTTAGGAGTGAATACAGGCAATAGAAGCTGCTCAAACAATGAATAAAGAAAACCAGATTATTTCATCCAAAATTTACCCTGGTTTCTTCTCCGTTTTCCTAAAGCAAAACTGCTGCTTGTATCCTTCTTATAGTTGATGCAGCACTCTCAAAACTTAAACCGTTTTTAGGGCGATCACCGATTATTCTCAAAGCCACAAAATAAATTCCATGTTATGTAGTTCTTATGAGTTGTACCTAGAGGGTAAAAGGTACTGGGTGAAAGACCAGCCAACGTATTTGTCGGAGGGAATATGTTCTCTCCATAGTCCATAGTGTTCAAAATTTTGGATGCTAATTAGTATATTTTTTTAATAAAAATTATACCTGCAAGTTACTCTCTAGGCTGATAAACTATCCTCTATATGTTAGTCTCTAGGCTTGACACCAAAGCCTAGGATTGAAAGCGTCTATCATTTGAAATCCAGGGTCTTAAACTGACTAGTGGCTAGTGGTTAGCACTAGCATTTAAAATGATTGGAAATGCATGCAAAGGTAATATTCATGCATTCCTGTTATACAGTTGGAGCATACCCTCAACTTTCTTGTATCTACAGAATGTTGCAATCATACATCAAAGCATACTTTTCCATGAATTACATCGAACGGTTATTTCCTCAGATTTTCCTTGTAGGGTATTACCAACACTGTCGGAGCAGTGCCTGGAATTGTAGGTTTTGCCTTTACCGGTTTTCTTCTTGATTCAACTCATTCATGGAGTGTAAGTTTCATTTTCTAATTGGAAATGATGCCTCTCCCCTCCCCGAATAATGTAAAGAAATAACTCTGCACGGTCCATATTTTTCTAATTGACTGGTGCCATTGTCTGGTTGGCATTCGCTAGCAGTAAGCCTCAAAGCTCTTCGGTGATTGATTGACCTTGTTTCTGTGAATTATAGCGGTTTTCCTGATTGAAGCATCGAAACTGATAGACACAGTGTTCGAGGTGTCCCAAATTTGACCCTCTGAACAGTGCCTAAGTGAAAGTTGACCATGTCCGATATTCGTAGTTGGTAGTTGTTCATATACCTGCATAGAAAATATACATGTATGATTGAAACTGTGATTTGCTTGATATAATTTGTAAATTAAAGTAAAAGGTTTTGGCCACCAAATTGTACTGAAAATATTTGCGGTTCTAAAAATCTTTGCAGATGCTTACTGGAGCTAGCAATCAGTAATAATCCTAGGAAAGTGCAATACATCCGTGCTGGATATCTTATCCTCTCCTCTCTCTTCCGAACAATAACAGACACATTCCCTCATGAATAAAAATTAGGCCAATCTATATGGTGGTTTGTTCTCGTACCGCCTGTTATATGACAAATAACAAGTTTGTCGTACCAGGGATCGACTTAGTGGTAGGCAATTATATTAACTCACATGCAACCTACTGAAAGCTGTTAGGACAACAGTTAGGGCAAGTCCATGCTCTTATGGACCCTGTCAAAAGATAACTTTTGCAGGTGATTTGCACCAGAATTTGGCTCATTGTTAGCTAGAGCGGTAAGGTTGTTTTGCTTCTTATGTATCAATTCATCACATCTATACACTCATCTTTACCATAGAAACTGGGATGAAGAAAGGGATTACGAGTGTTTATGGAAAAAATATGTTGCATCATATGATTCACCATGGGCAAAATGAAATATTAGCAATATGTTCTATTTCTTATTTGACCGATCACTAAAAGGAACCAATTTTTTATACCTTGCAAGCAAGGAGAATAACATCTGGCATGTGAGTGAACACAATGGATAAAGGAGCAACCATTATTGGCTGTGATGAAATTACATGTAAGGGCTCCAAAGGAGGTATGATCCCAGACGAATTTACACTTAAAATGTTTCCATTAAGTAGCATGGTTTGGCTGTGTAAATTTCCATCTTTTGCTGTTAGATGGTATTCCTCTCTTCTGATTCCAGCATCACTGCCTTGAGGCAGCTGGATAATCAATTTTTTATGAAAACTGTGCTTGTGGTGCGAAACCCTAGACCTGTGCTTGTGTTGCACGGTCACTCTATTGTTGAATGCAAGATTTGCCTGGACAGTGGTGCTATTGTCAAGGTTGATCAAAAGTAGCGTTATGCCATTCTGCAAGATAGGAAACTTCGGTCAAATAATTAGAAAGGGAAGATTACCTGCTCGTTAACTGCAATATGAGACCTACTGATTGTTTTGCACAGTGAGTGTAAGAGCGTATCTTTTTAGTCCCAGCAAAGCTTGTAGACAGAACATTTCTTCCCATTAATCGGTGCCAAAGAAGAGCACTGCAATGAAAACAGAGTATCATGCACATGAGGCTTAGATAACCTACTGTAGATTCTTCATTAGGACAAAAGTATGAATATCTCAAGCTCAGCCTCAGCTTCTGATGTGAAATGGCAAATAGATAGGTTGACCTAGTTGTGCAAGGCATAAATGAAGTGTCAATGGGGTATCAATCTGTTTCAGGGAAATTTATTGTCACTGATTACCATGATAACCATCTTTAGAGTTTTGCATTTCCCTTTCTCTTAACACAAATAATCGAAAGCTTATTTTGAAGTATATGGAAATAAACGATTGCAGTCATAAGGGCAGAAAGAAGAATCTTATGTTTCTTTTTCTTTATGGGAAAAATGTAGTAATGAATTCTAGTTCCGTGTCTTCATAATGAAAGAATTTCGCAAAGAAATAACCTGTAGTAATCTGGATTTGGTACAAAAGTGGTAGTGTTTAGTAAACCATAATTTCCACCAATCAGTGATTGTCTGCAGTAAGTTTTGGTATCATACTTTGATGCCATGCCAAGTTGATCTTACCTGCATTTCATGTCCAAGGTAATATCACTTAAAATCAATCACAGCAAAAGGACTAAGTTTCTTGATAGCAAGTTATTGCCAATTTACCAGAAACTGAACACAAATGCATTTGTTACAAGATTATGGCCACTGTTGTATGCTCCTCCTGCCTCACTCACCCAGGCAGTTGCTGAAGTTGTAGAATTCTTGATGATGTTGTGAAGGCCACTGAATGTTCCGGACTCACCATCAAGAACGGATGGATTAAGAATCTTTTCAACAAGGTGCTCATCGACTCCTACGCAGAAGAATATGATTGTCAAGTAAGAAACTTCTTTCAAGTCTTAAGCTCCTATAAGATTCGAATACTGGATTGTACAAGATGAATTACACCTGGTCCAAGATTGTATATATGGTGAGTGACCACATCTAAGGATTTTGTTGTTTTATTGATGAATTCTTTGAACCAATTTGAGTCATAGAACCCACCAGGTGCTATAACTAATGGCTTCAAATCAACATCCCTGTATATTTTTTGCACTATAATTCGTAATGATTCTGTGTCAGCAGCATACTGATTTGCTTTGACCCTAGTTCCGACCCCACTCCCGCACAATTCATTTCCTGACAAGCAAGAGATAACAAACATACATAAGCTGTTCCCCCTACCACTGGAAGTATCTTCCATCATGATTCAAGAAACAGATTCTGTTACTTACCTAGCTCCCAACCACATATGGTATAGTTCTTTTCAACGGTATAACGCATGAAAGATTCAGCATTGGTGTAGTTCCATGCTCCAACAGCTGAACCATCAGACTTCATAGATCGTCCAACAAGAGCATTTAATCCAAAAATAATCTTAGCCCTGAATTGTGAAACATGAGTTAAATTAATGGCCAAACATTCATAATTTGAAGCTCAAGGAATACAATGGCCAAAAATATGCTGCTATTATTACCCTGCTTTTTCAAAGAAGGCATTAAGCTCATCCCATCTATTCATGGGCAAACATCCTTGAGTAAAACCAAACATCTTAGAAGCGTTTTTAACAAATGAAGTACAGGGTTCCTGATTGTCATTTGTATCATATATGACCTTATCTTGCAATGTGCCGCCCAATCTTATCTTCAATGGTGAAAAAGCTGAACAATATAGGGACTAAAAAATAATTAAGACAAAATATTTAGTGATTGAAAATATCCACCAAATGAAAAAAATGCCTTACCTTTCACGGCATTCAAGAATATATTATTACTAAGATCCTGCAAAAGGAAAAGAAGGATGACACAATCTCAGCAAGCACTTTTAAACTGGGAAATTGGCTTTCCGGATTGAAAAGAAATACCTTTTTATAAGTATGAAAAGACCAGCAAGTAAAAAAAGTCCAAATTCATCATTAAAAATATTATTATAATTAAAGTTAGAAAATGAAAATTCTTATTTAGCAGAAATCCCTGGTTGTCCAAAAGGAAAAAATGATAAATAATTTTTCTATACAAAATTTGGGGAAAAAGAAGATGAGAATAGCAATTTCATTGAAACAAGGCGAGTATGGTGGAGTGCATCATTTGTACACATAAACCCAAGATATAAAGATTGAACAAAGGAAAACTATATCAACCATCAAAGAAAACATACTGGATAATTCTTGACAGGAAAGGAAAGTATTCAAAAGAACAAATGCAGCTGGAAAAAAAAAAAAAAAAAAAAAAAAAAAAAAAAAAAAAAAAAAACCCCATACCAGATTGAGCAGTCCAGCGTGACCCCAGCTGCATGTCCCATAATCACATTTTTCAGGAGGCCACCAGTCCAAAGTAGCACAAATAAAATCATCATCTATGGTACCAATGGGAGCTTTCCCATCAATAAAAACAGTTCCTTCAACAGTCGCATCCCCTTCAGTTTGTGAACTTAGAAAACTCAAGCTGTAGCATAACAAACTAAAACAATCTCATAAACAAAACCCCATTTGCCAAATCTAAAAGCCCATCTTTAGATTTCAATAAAAAAAATGTTCAGATCTTGAAATCCTTTAGTCTTCTATAAATGAACAAAATTAAGGACGTAATCGAATTAACCCGAGTAAATTCATTTAAAATCTCAGGTTTGAATTCGACTTTACACTCAAGGCTTTGAAGCTCGATTTGAGCTCTATCAAATTTTATTCTTTTACCTAACTTGAGATAAAAATTGAGCTTGCTCGATTAGATTTTTTTAATAAATATAAAATAACTTGATTTTTTTTTCTGATTTTTAAACTCAGATTATTAGTGCTCTCGAATTGAAAATTTTTACAAATATTTGTATTAATTAAATTAAACAAAATAATAATAATTAAAAAACCTTAGACAATAAACAAATCCAAAAATTTTAAAAATTCCCAACCAAATTCACAAAATACAACACTACTGTATAGATCAAAACACAACTTACGATATCATAATTCTTATAGAAACTATGAAGGAAATAGCTATTACTAATGCTTTCTGCTTTTGTTTCCACTCCATCTTTCTTTGAATTTGATCGACATATTTAAAGCTTTCTGCTTTAATTTGTTTCAACTTCATCTTTCATTGATGTGAGCTGTTGATTAAGAAAAATTCATCAAATAAGTTTTGCCCATTTAACAATATATCCTAGATTTGTCAACGAAACAAAAAAAAATCCAAGATGTTACTGTCATGTTTATGAAGTAGCAAGGAAATCAAATAACACCAATTCCAAGTTATTTACCTTCCTTCGGGGGGCACCGATGGGGCCTGGGTCTCCTGGGATCGGGGGGACTGAAAGATTGAGCCAGAATTGACAAGGGCGGTTGGCTGGTTGGTGTTGGAAATTGGGATGAAGATCGGGATAGAGAGGAAGGAGAGCCACTGGCCTGGGTTTCCTGAGATTGGAGGACTGAGACTAAGCCATAAGCAGAAAGGAAGGCTGACTGGAAGGTGTTGGGGCTTGGGTTATTGATAGGGATAGGAGGAAAAACGCCGCGCCTAGCCCATTTTATTTGGAGTGAAATCCGAGTAGCTTGCCTTTAGGCAAGAGAGCCAGGAAACTGAAGATGTGAACTTTCAAACAGGGTTTGCCATTGGAGGCAAAAATAGAAGATAATAAAATAAAAAAATGGATTTTAATAAAAACATTGCTCAGAAAGTGAGATATGAAATGCAAACAAAAGGGCATAACTGGATTATTAAATGGGAGGAATGCTAGCGGTTGTAACATGTACAGTCGCACGTCAGCACTTGTCATTGTATAAAATCATATCTTGTCAATGTATAAAATCACATCATCTTGTTTTTTCATTTGAACCGGTTGCTTGTTCAACCGCAAACTTTTGTACCGATCACTAAGACTGACTTGTGCACAGCATATGTTCACATGTTCTCGAATATTTGATAAAAGCTAAAATACCCCTATGTTTTATTGATTTTTACCAAACATAACATTTCTTATTTTTCCTGATAATGCTTTTAATTTTTTTATCCTAAAAAAATTGAGCATAATTAACCAGTCTAAGCTAAAATTTGAAAAAAAAAAAAATTGGATTACATCCAAATTTAAACTTCAAAGGCATAAATTAGTAAATTATCTAATCAAAATATAATCAAAGTACATAAAAGCAAGCACACAAATATTTATAAATAATTTTCTGATTTTTACAAAAATACCATCTTTATTTTTTTTCTGATGGAATGAAAAAAGCCATAAATAAAATAATTTTACTTTTTAATATATTTAATTTTTATATATATACAGCCATGTTATATATATAAGGAAAGAGATAATCATGTTTAAATAAAAAATTATATAGATCAAATAAAAATAAAAAATAAAAAAAATCATAACCTCGCATATCTTATTTAGCAATGACAGATCTAATTTTTTAAAGTGTTCATTTATAATGTATATAATATTATTAAAAGATTTATCAATTTTATCAATAAAAAAAATATTTAGAAGACAATTTTGAGAGCATCAAAAGAAATTTTTTTTTTTATGTTCAAGAGTGTCCAAAAAAATTTTTTAAATATTTGGAGAAAAAATTTTTATTTTTTATCTTTCAATTTTTAAAAATTTTATGAACGTCCCATTACATTATTTGGATTCACCCTTTACATTATTTGGATTCACCCTTACTAATTAGCAAGGAAGATTTAAGTAGAAAAAAAAAATTTCCTGCTAATCTCAATTGAAATGTGGGAGGGGAGGAGTCAGACTTCTAAACTATGAGCTTTCCTTTTCTTGTTTTTTTTCTTATTTGTAGTTTTAAAATAGAAGCCACACAGGTTTTATCTATTTTTCATAATTTGATTTATTTATTATTTACGAAGTCTAGCAACTGGTAATAATAAGTAACCAGTTTTTAAGGTAAAAACTGAGTGACGTGGCCTTTTAAAAATCACGAATGCTGAAACGCGCCTGAAAATGTCACTACCGCTAGCATTCCTCAAAGTAACAGCCCAAAAATGGTCCCACTTCTGCCCCAAAGCTCACTTTATTCTAGACGTCTAGGATAATTAACCATAGCGACATTGACTGGATTCTCCCCTCACATATAATATATATTAATATATACAGGAAAGCAAGCAGCAGTTAACATCTTTCAACGCACACCAAAAGCCAAGATATTCTTGGGTCAACCATTTCAATCTCCCTCTTTCTCCCTCTCCTTCATTTTCCTCCCCGTTCAATTTCTTTTTCTTTTTTTTTTTACAAAGTGAATCGGTTTCCACTTCTGATTTTCATGAATGAATAATGCATAATGATCATGTGATGAAATACGGAGACAATCAAACAATTCGAGGCTGCATAGATAATTTTGTTTATAGTTAATACTTAAAATTATCTATTTTTAAAATATGCTTATAGAGATATGTAACTTAATTAATTAATTAATTAATTAAATTATTCTACAAAAGTTTTTTAAAAAATAGTGCGATGTTGAGTAGGTGACTTGATATTTATTAATTTATAAGGGTCGATATCAGAATAAATTGACTTCCACTTCAACAATTTACTTCGATAAATGTATTAGAAAAATCATTCTTTTACTTGCATATTTTACTTATTCTAAGGGGTTCTAAAATTAAGATTAAAAATGCTGATCGTCTCCAATAAAAGGAAAAGAGATTCAAAATGTTGAAGTGAAATGGAAGAGGAACAAGATATTGAAGCTTGTATGTAAATTACTATATGTTGAAGCATGCATGTACTAAATTTAATATCTTCCAAATTAACCCTATTATTATACAAGGCCATTCCCACTATCCATCATCATGCCAATTAAGTATTACATATTTTTATTATTTTTTTATGTATTAAAAAATCGAGAAGTGCTTAATTTTGTGTAAGAATATGAATATTGATGATAATTTTTTTTTAATTACGGGTTTATCATTTATGTTTGAAAAAGTCTAAAAACATTATTGGTTTTAATTTCCCGAGTCATGTCTCTCCCTCTGGTTCCGGCTTCTCCGACTAATCCCACTGTCTTCCTTTTTGATCGCCACCACCATCTCTTCATATTATAAAAAAATGGAGTGCAAGTTTCACTTATATTCCATTTTCATAACAAGTACTGTTTAATGAGCTCTACGACGAGTTTGATGGAAAAGAGCAAGAGCTGCATGAGTAATGTTATGGCAGAGATTATGGTAAAGAATGAGAAGGAATTATTGAGAAATAAGTTGAAAGCTGACAATAAAATGAGGAATATGAGAAGAAAGACGGTGATGTCAATTATTAATATATTGTTTAGGAATATTAATGGTGATGTCAGTTATTAATTTATTGGCTAAAAATATTTTAAAATTTTATATTTTTTGCACTTTTGTAGGACAATTGCATGATAGTTTATTTAAATAATTCATTGGCTGTAACTTACTTTCATGGAAAAAATATTTTCTCTTTTCAATTATTCTCTATTCTATTTTCTCCTTTCAATTCTTTTCTATTCTTTCGTTAGTCTCTTTATTCTCTAAAATCCTAACCAAGTCACAATTGAGTAGTCACAAATTAATATCCAAGCTCGTTGCGATCCAAGATCTAGGAAAAGTAGGAAACCATGGATTGAATACATGAACAAGTCCAGAACATTTTGACATAGTTGGAGGATATGAAGGCAACACAAATTTCCATGTCAAAGTTGTGAAAAATCAAAAGAATAAGATTGAAAGGCAAATAGCAAAAATGTTATCTTCCTCTGTCATACAAACCAGCAAGAGCCTTTTTGCTTCTCCATGTTTGTAAGTTAATAAAAAGCATGGCACCTAAAAGATGTGTATCAAACAATTGAATGAAGTCATAGTGAAAAATAAATTCCCTATACCTATAATGAAAGATCTCTTAGATGAGTTGAAAATAGCCTACTATTTCTCAAAAATAGACCTCAGATAAGTATACTGGCAGATAAGAGTGAAAGAAGATGACATTTAGAAGACAACTTTCAGAATTCATCATGGCTATTACAAATTTAAGGTAATGCTATTTGGATTTACTAATGCACCTGCAATTTTTCAGTTTCTCATGAATGATATATTTGCTTTTGAAAAAATTTATGCTGGCATTTTTTTGATGATATTCTTGTTTATAGTTCTAACTTAAGAGAATATGTAGAACATTTAAACATTGTATTTAAAACACTAAGAAAGAACAGACTATGTGCAAAAAAAAGCAAGTGTTTCTTTGGTCAAAGGCAAATTGAATATTTAGGGCATATTATATCAACTGGAGGTAGAAACAATGCAAATTAGCCATAGCCTAAGAGCCTCAAGTCTTTGAGCGGATTTCTTGGGTTAACTGGATATTATAAGAAGTTTATAACAAGCTAAAGGGAGAACAATAAGTCACTCACAAATATGCTTAAAAATAATAAGTTCAAGTGGACACCCGTAGTAGAATAAGCTTTCAATCGACTTAAGGAGGCCATATGTTCTACTCCTATCCTGTCATTGCCTGATTCAATAAATCTTTTTATATTAGACACTGATGTTAGCAACAATGGTGATATAGTGGCACAAGAGCAAATTAAAGCTTTTATTATCTATCCTTTTTATAATTATCACTATTCATTCAGCAATAGAATTTTTAGATTTAAAAGGAAAATTTTTATAGGTAATAGTGGGTTATTAAGGGAGAAAATTTTGCAAGCCTTACATGATTCACTTCAAGGGGCATTTAGGAATTCAAACCACTTACCACAGACTTAAATTAAATTTTTATTGGTTTGGGATAAAGAAAAAAAATCCCATGAGTATATCCAACAATGTGATACCTATCAAAGGAACAAAGATGAGCGTGTTTGTCTTTTACGGCCAATTTCTATATCACAACAAACCTGAGATGTAATCAACATGAATTTTGTTGAAAGGTTGCCCTTATATGAAAATTTTAGTTGTATTATGGTGATAATGGATAAATTCACTAAGTACAATCACTTTTTTCTTTTGTTCTATCTTTTTACAATTATGGAAGTAGCTAAAATATATGTCAGTCAAGTTCAAAAACTCATGGGACACCTAGAATTGCTATTTCTGACAAGATCTAGTCTTTACTAGTATGTTTTGACAGGAGTTGATGAAATTATTAAAAATCAGAGTTAATTTGAGTATAGCTTACCATCCAGAATCTGATAGGCAAATCGAGAAGGTTAATAAGTGTTTGAAACAATATTTATGGTGTATGTGTTTTCTTAAGTCTAAAAGTGGGGTTCAATGGCTACCATTAACCTGGTATAAAACAAGCTATCACATTTATCTGGGAATGTCTCCATTTTAGGCTTTGTATGGTTATAAACCACTAGCCTAAGAATAGGATGCAAGTAGTCAACCAAAAGTGGCGAATGTGAAAAAATTACTGAAAGATAGAGAACAAGTCAGTAGGTTGATTGTTCATCAGTTAAATAAAGCTCAATAGAAAATGAAACGATATGCTAATAGGAATAAAATTGAAAAAGAGTTTCAAGTGGGAAATGAAGTGTATTTAAAACTCCAACCCTATAAACAAACCTTTTTGGCCTTTCAAAAGAGTTTAAAACTTTCATCCAGATATTATGATCCGAATACTATATTAGCCAAGGTTGATTCAGTTGCTTATAAATTATAGTTACCACCTACTTCTAAAATCCATCCAGTGTTTCATGTCAGTTTATTAAAAAAAAAGTTAAGAAACAAGATAGTTCCCAGTCTAGCTCCACCAAAAACTAATGAGAATGAGCAACCACTTATATATCCTGTTGCTGTGATTGATAAACAAATGGTTAAAAGGCATAGGGATGTTACTCAACTCCTAGTATGGTCCAATTTAGGGCTTGATAATGTAACCTAGGAAGATTATAAAATATTGAAATCAAAGTTTTTAGATTTTGATCTTTGGGATAAGAATCCGATGAAGATGAGGGTATTGTGATGAGTTTGATGAAAAATAGCAAAAGTTGCATGAGCAAGACTATGGTAGAGACTATGGCAAATAATGAGTAGTAATCGTTGAGAGATAAGCTAAAAACTGACAATTAAAAAAAGAAATACGAGAAGAAAAATAGTGATGTCAATTATTAATCTATTGATTAAGAATATTAATAATTATGTCAATTATTAATCTATTGGTTAAAAATACTTTAAAATTTTATATTTTTTACACTTTTATAGAACAATTGCATGATAATTGTATTTAAATAATTCATCGACTATAATTGACTTTCATAAATGAAAAAAAAAATTTTCCTAAATTCTCTAATTTATTTTTTCCTCTTCATTCGCTTTTATTTTTTAATCTCCCTATTTTCTAATAATCTAAACTCTCGCATCAAACAAACTTTCATTAGCCACTACCGCCATTTTCATCCTTTTATCTTTTACACAACAGTGTAATTATTGAAGATATCTATTATTGTCCTTTTTCGGTCATGCCATCCACCCCTTGTAGTTTTTGGCTTCCTCTCAAGCCTTCCATTTTCATGATTGGAATATTGACCAACAAAACATTTTGATGAAAATGTGTATTGACAAAACTGAGAAATGGAAAACTTGGAAAACAAGACAAAAATGTAAAGACAATAATAACAATAGAAGATAATTTTCCTTGGCAATAACCGTCAAATCAATCCAGCATGTGCATTGACTTTAGTTTTGTTTGTATATGGCAATTAAGATAATTGTGCTTCTACGCAAAGGGCTCAATGGCCTCCACTTGCTTTGGTTTGTTTTTATTCCTTTTCCACATGGTGTGGTGTCAATCATTTTGATGTTTTTCTTGGTGAAAAGTCAAGCTTTGTTTTCGACCCCTTTAATTTAAGGGAAATTTCTTACCTGGTTGGCTTGGAGATACCCAAAATTGTTATGCCACTGTTTTTGTGCCACATTGACATATTGGACTGCCTTATGTTTTGAAATTACAATAAAATATTTGACATCTAATTTGGAATCAAAATATTATAAATTTTAATATATTTAATAGTAAATTATTTAATATAATAACTTTAAAAAACATCTTTAAAACACATATTAACAAGTAAGATTAAAAACGCATAAAATACCCGTTAATTTTAAAATATTAATACATGAACCTAATTATTAAATACATTATTCATACCCTATCTGAACTTGATTAGTAATATCCCATTAAGAGCCGAATTCACTTATTTAGCTAAAAATGGTATGGGTTCCCATTAAAAAAGCTAACCAAACTCAAATTCAATAATAAAAATATAAATTCAATTACTTTTATTTATTTCATTAAGCAAAATTAAATCAATAAATTCAAAAATAAATTTTATTTTAAAATAATTTATAAATTTTAATAATTTATTTTTAATTATAAAATAATATTTAAACTAAAAGTAATATAAGTATTAAAAAACTCATTACTTGTAATGGAATTTAAGTATATATCCTTATCTTACTTAATTGGGTTGAGTAGTGTTCCATACCGGCCCATTGATGCCCTATGCAGTACTTACCATCCTATAACTATGGTTTTGATTAATTACCAAGCATCGATTACAATTGTTTTTGTTATTATTATCAATCGATTACAATTGTTTTTATTATTATTATCAAACATGATGGGAAAAAATGCATTTCTTTTTTTTTTTTTAAAAGAAAAAAAAAACGTTTTCATTTCTTTTGTAATAAAAAAAAGGCATTTTTTTCTCTCTTGCTCGAGCAAACTCATGATAAAAGGCAAATATATATGTGTATATATGTATAAAATGCCACTTATTCAGAGCTGAAAAAAGATCATTTTGCTATTAAGATGTTACATAGAGTATCATATATACTTTATCTTCAACAAGATGGGTTTAATTTTACTTTGTTATGAGTTTGGAACATGGGATCCATCTTTCCAACTTTTCAACATTTCAGGATTGAAAGAAAATAAAAGATTATCTTTTTGAAAAAAAAAAAGAAAAATAAAAGGTTTCAGTTTTCACTAACCATAAGTACTTACTGTCTTTTTATGCATTAAATTGAAACCCATAGCGGCTTATCTTTATTAGTAAGTTACACAAGATATCCCAATTGCATTTATCTAATCAGCTTGAAATTTCATAATCTTAGCTGATATCCCTATGTTCTCCGTAAAAAACAAAAAGATTTTTTTTAATAGAAAAGATTATTCTTTGTTTCCAGATCATGCAAACTTTTTAAGTTTTTAACCTTAATTTCCAACACATCCTTGAAAAAAAATAGAAAACAAAGAAGATATAAAGAACAATAAAAAGAATGAATCATACTCAAATATCAAGTCAGGGAAACCAAATATATAAAACACGAAAAAAAATTAATGAATCAAACTCGTACATTCTTATGTCACTCTGCCAGTAATTTCTAAAACTTTGTCTGAATGCTAAAATATCATGAACATATTTATCCAAAAATATATGTATCATGAACATGGTAAATCCCTCGTATATATACATGTAACTTCACTATTAACGTTTCTATAAAGGAAAAAGATACCAAGGGAAAATTCTTGCCACTAAACCACCAACATGTGATCAGGAAACTGCAACCCCAAACCCGTTTCTGTTGCCATTCAATAAACAAAACCTGGAAGGCTTAGGCTGGAAATTCCTTCTTCTTTGCAAGTCATGGCGCGATGGCTTAATGATTTGAAGCAGAATTGCTTTGATGGAATTTGCCTTGGCATTCACGGCTAATTCCCAGTGATCTGGTGAGACACGAATCACCCTTGTCTGATCGGGTGGCTTGTTGAAATTCCTGTGCAGGTTGCACCTGAAGGATCCTGTGTGTGAGGTAGGGGAACACAGGCATGCACGGGTTTGTGACTTGGAGTTTGATGATGCATTTTTGGAGGCCATGGGAATCGTTCAAATGCTTGACCAACCAGAAAGATGGGGATGTAGATGCTGATTTCTCTCGTTTGTGTGGCAAACTAATGGGATGAAGTTGGAGAATATTGGGGTATTATCATCTATCATCTATTTAAGTGTGAACTCAAAAAAATATTAATAATGACAGATTAAAATATTTTTAATATAATTTTAATTTTTAAAATATTAAAAGTGAATGATTAAAATATTTTGCATAAAATTTTTAATAATTTTAATTTAAATATTTTTTATTTTTAACTTTTTTATTTTTAAATTTTCATTTATTAAACTTTTAGTAAATTTTAATTTAAATGATTTTTATTATTAATAACGCTTTTCATATAAAATCAAAATATTAATCAACCATAGTTGATTTCTCATTTCTGGCATGCTTAATTAATTAGTCGTCATTTAAAATATTTCTTTCACATTTTTGTTATTTTCTTCTTCATTGCTATAAACAATTAATATGCAGGTAAAACCAGTACAAATTTTAATTTGGTAAAAATACTTGAAATCAAAACGTAAAATTTTAGTTATGCTTTCAGTTTAATTTTTATAAGTAAACAAAATACTAAAACAATATAAACATCAATGTGTGATAAAACTTAGCATTGTTATTTTTTAATTCCATTATAATTCGTTATTATGGTTTAGAAATAATTGAATATGCATGTGTACTTTATTATTATTATTATTCTTCTTATTATTAATTTATTTATTGATTTTCATTTCATATTAAATTTGTAGGAATTTATAAAAAAAATAAAGTGTATCCTACAATTAAAATAGAGATTTAATGAAAAATCTACTTTTAAACAGATTTTTGTTTCATTATTTGTTCTTACTTTACAAATTTTTTTATATATATAATTAAATTTATTTAATTTAAACTTTTAAAAAATCAAAAGTTAGTTACATTTTTGTATTAAATTGTATCTCTAAATCTTAAAGGATATACATATATATAACATATTTATTGTACAAGATTTTTCAGTCATACAGTAATAAGCTTTTAACTAATATAAACTATTGGGATCGAAACTAATTAATAATATTGACATTGAATTTGTTGTTTCTTTCAATATAAGTAAATATAATTATTTCCTAATATTTAAAAATGTAAACTTCAAAAATGTTAAAAGCGATTGACTTAAATATTATTATAATTTTTAAATTAATAAAATTATCTTTAAATATATATAATTTTTATTAATTTACTTAAGTTTAATTTAAATTAATTAAAATTAAAAATAGAGTATATGTGAAATTAATTAAGTTAAAATTTTAAAATTTTACTTCCAAAAGTTTTAAAAGCGATTGAATAAAATCCCATTAGTAAATTTTTTATAATTTTAATTTAAATGAAACTTCTTTTTTGTTATTAGGCTTTTTATAATTAGTCTAAAAAATGCTAATAGTGATTTTTTTTTTGCCATCAACTAAAATTGATTGATTAAAATACTCTTTATAAAATTTTAAATAAAAAATTATTAAAAGTAATTATTAAAATACTATTAGTAATTCTTTTAAAAAATTTTACTTTAAATGATTTTTTTATTAAACTCATATTAAGACACAAAATATGATTTTCATATCAAATAAAAATAAAAATAGAACGAATAAAAACTTGTTAGTGTGCATAGCAATAAAACAATTATATGGAATTATTTTTTATTGTTGTAAAAATAATTGCATATATAATTTATGTCGATAAATAAATTCATTAAAAATAATCATAATTAAGCAATTGAAGTATTTTTTTTTCTACCTTTTACCTTTCAATTTTTTGTTTTAATTGATTTGCTAACTATATATATATATATATATATATATATGTATGTATGTTAATGATTTTATTATTTGTATGTTTTATAAGTTGATCATTTAATCATTTTTTTTTTGTACAAATCATTTGATTATTGAGAATATAATGAAATTTTTTTGGTCACTTGAAATAATTTTTTTTTTATATATATCATTCTTATAATTTAACTTAACCTCTATAATTAATTTATCTTTTGTATTTTTTCTCTTGCTATGGTAAACATTTTTAATGAATTTGTTTCAAAGTAGGAAAATGAAGTCTTCAACTAATTCTAGTATGATGATTACATTTCTTTGTAGAAGTGTTAATGTCATGATTATGACTTTTAAATTATATTAAAATATTTAATATGATATTCAAATTTAAAAAAATTTTAATGTTGTATTTGAACTATAATTTTATTAATTAATATGATACTTAGAGGTAAAGGGATTCATGGGCTAAATTAGATTTATACTTAGTATTAATAGCTTAAATGCTTGTCTAGGTTCAGCTCGATATTTCATATCTCAAATTTTTTTTCAAGCCCATATTAAATTGAAAAAATAAATCTCAGATCCATCCATTAAACTTAATTTATATAATAAAAATCTTCAAAAGAATTCTTTTTATCAAAAATAAAAATATAAAAACTAAAAATTCATATATATATATATACTTATATAATTATAATATTTTAGTTATATATAGTTTATTCAGGCCTCTTCTAGCTCAAGTTTTAATTTCTTTGTTCAAGACTTGGCTCAAAATTTAAATAGACTTAAAATTATACCTAAACTTGTTTAATAATTTTTAATTTTTTGTCAAAACCCTCTTAAAACTGAAGGAAGCCTTCAAGCTTGAGCAGATAGGCTAATTCTTGAGCAGAATCATTTGGAGGGTTGTTATTTTGTTATATGTTATTATTTGAAATTAATTACATTTGGAGTGAATATCATATTAATTAATAAAATAATATTTAAAATATCACATTTAAATATTTTATTATAATTTAAAAAATAATTCATGACGTTAATCCCTTGCAAAACCAAAGCCTGATTAAGAACTGCGAAAATATCAAGAAACAGAAGCCACATGACAAAGATCTCCTAAAAGCCTGTCCAAAATTAATTATTTGCGTCAGTTTGGACAAGGAGCAAAGTTCTTATGGGACATTCAACAGTCGGGGTAAAATTAAAGGAGATTAAATTTCTACAGTGTCAAGCGCTATGATCCCTTTCTGATAGCTTTCATAGTTGATTGCACCATAATTTTTCACATTTCTATATAACATTGGCCTGTGCTCATCCACCAACCCATCCACAGCACCTATCTCTTTTTCGGGCTCTGGTTCATCAAACAAGGCCACTGATATCCTCAACTTCTCCGAATTTGTCACTACCCTGTGCATTGGGCTCTTGAATATTCCATTACTCATTATCTGCATGTATTCAAATAGCAAAGACTTTTTTTATCTTTGATTCTCAGCACTGTTACAAATGAAAAATATGCCAATTTGACTATAACATATATACCTGCATTTGATCTCCAAGATTGACTACAAAAGCATGGGGAATTATAGGAACCTTGACCCATTTATCATCTACAAAAACTTGAAGACCTTCCACTTCTCTATCTTGCAAGAGAACTGTAATTCCTGATCTATCTGTATGAGCTTTGACACCAAGAACCAGATCAGGTCTTGAGCAACTTGGGTAGAAATTGAATCTTGCTTTCATTAACGCTTGGTCTCCAAACTGGTTCTAGAAGCTGTTTTCTTCCAAATTTAATGACCTTGCCATTGCCTTATATAGAATGCTAGTTAAAACCTTTATATTTGAGGCATACTCCTCTATGATGTACCTGTAAAGAAAAATAAATTGAAATTGACTTCTCAATATTTGTGGCTCAAATGCAACCTAAATTTATCAAATGTTGTCCCTTTTACATTAATGTTGATTGGAAAAGCTTTCCCTGATATATCCTCATCTTAAAATAAAAATAGACGGTAAGATTAATTGTGATAAAATTAAAAACAATAATAAAATTTATTGTAACGACGATTAAAAAAAAATTGCTATAGCTGCGATTAAAAAAAATTAACGAAAATTTTATATTAATTTAATTTCATTGAAGTTGATATTTAGATTCAACTGGAGGTGTGATGAATTTAATCCGGTGCTGTAAAATTCGAACGGGTACTTAGTTGATTATTTTGGAAGTGATTTTGTTCATTTGAAGAAAGAGAATGATAATTGTTTTTCAGACAACCTTTGAATTAGAGTATGCAGTGCAATATGAAATATATATACCTGAATTCATTTGGATTCTCTGGCCAAAGATTGAGCCTTCTTTTATCTTCAGGACATGTCGTAAGGGTCAAACGAAGCGACGAATCAAGAACTTGCTTGTCTGAAACTATTCTGTCACTCCCATATCCTTCAGATTCATTAACTGCTCGGGCATATTTCTGCTTCTCATTCTCTGGGAGTGCAAAAAATTGCTTTGCAACAGCACGCACCTTGTCAAGGAATGAGGTTGAGATCCCATGGCCAATTGCCTGAAATGTTGAAACAATTCCAATCCAAAATTGTGAAAACCATTAAAGCTTCATTCAAGTACAAGAAGAATCGAGCTAAATTATAGCTATTATAAATCAGACATAAGCGTCTTTCTTTTCTATCACGTGCACTTTTGTTGAAATATCAGAGCCAAACAAAGATCAAGATCGCAAACAAAGTGTAGATCATACACCAAAAGACAAACTCTCAAGAGAAATGCTAATATATCACTATTTTCATATATTAGCAAAAGCTCAGCGCAATGTGGAAAGAGAAATATTGTTAAAAACAGAAGATGTTGTGTGTGCCTAGTCTAGTCGTGAAATGTTTCTCACTGTATTATGTAAAGGATCAAAAACCTGGAAGCACCCGAGGAGCTGAGGGCTGATTTGAGCTTCTCTATTTCCTTGTCTACCTCTCTTTCGGACAAGGAAGACGAAGGTAAGGAAAAGAGGCTAATATCAATAATTGGAAATGGAGAAAGTGATGAAGAAGGGTTTGCAGTCCCATAACAGGAATCCTTAACTATGTAATGGAACGGTGGCTCATCGCCGTCAACAGACATTTCTCGGACACTCTTGGACACTAGCGAACCCGACTCTGAAGGAAGGAAAGCCATCTCCGATCAACCTCACCGATATGCAATGTCAATAGAGTAAGCATTGGATGCTATATATTATTATATAGTATTGTAGCTTTTGGTCTGGTCATTGTTGACTATATCATGTGCTGGAACCGAGAGGATTCATGGCACTGCTCCAAAGGCATAAAATATTTTCTCAGTTTTTTACGTGAGAAATTATTTGATAATTTTTTCCTTTTATAAGTGAGATTAATTTGATAATATAAGCATTATTTTTTTAATTAATTATTTTTATTTTTATTTTTAAAATATATTTTAAAAAATGTTTATCATTTTATTAATTTTATTTATGAAATTAAAAAATTACATTATTAATTTATTTGATAATTTATGATGAAAATTTCTCAATGTCGGTTTTATGTCCTCAAAAAACTAATTTTGATGATAAGATCCACAAATTACGTGGCATGGATCAAATAAAAAATAGCTTAAATTAAATTTGGTAGGTTGCTTTATGGCTTTTTGCAAGGCATAAAGAATAGAAAATTCTTGCTATTGCTTTTTGTTCGTTTCACGTTTTTCACGATAAATTTAATAATCAAAATGACAGGATATGCGCATTGATACACAAGATTTCCGGGCAAGCTTGCTTAAAATAATTAATTAAAAACGTATTGTCGGATACCAAGCTTGCAACTCATCGTGCAAATCTTATCTTAGAAATTAGGATCATTAACCTATGGATTTGAAACCAAATTTCTCTCTTATTCTTTTCTTTAGAGTCTAAAGCAATTTGCTGTAACACGTTGGCCTAAAATATTTCAATTTTGGCTCCTTGCGGGGACACAAAATCCAGTCCTGATATAGTATCATTGAAATGCCTTCGTTTTCAAGAAAGCCAGGAATTCTAAGGTAGACTGAACCTGTAATCGAGCCTATGGGCTGGGACTGGATCCTTTTCTGAAGGCAGTTTCTTAAACAACCGTTCCGCTTTCTTCAGCTAGAAGTATATAATGGTTTGGGCCCAAAACTATGGTGGCTTCTAGTTTTTGGTTCGAGTGACCAGCGTCCCTGCCCTACAAGTTTGCCCAATAAATGCATCTCTTGGCCCTTGAAGGTAAATTCTCCTGCCAATGATGCTTCTCTTCCGAGTCCACGGTTATTCTATTGTTTTCCTATGTCATAGAATGCAAATAGATAAAGTTATCAAGTTGTTTAGGAATTGGTCTCTTGAATGCAGTTACCAGCTCGCTTGAAACTTGGAATTTGTCTACCGCTTTCCTAGCTTATATATATATATATATATATATATATATATATATATATTTATATGCATAATTATGATAGGGTTTATCTTACAGGAAAACATTTTAATTATCTTTTTCTAATGTTGATAATTAAAATGTTTTCCTGTAAGATAAACCCTATCATAATTATGCATATAAATATAAATATAAATATAAATATATATATATATATATGCTGATTCTTTCTCTTCCCCTGTTTGTAGGCTCAGTTTTTTACTGAGGCAGACGAAAGTACCCTGAACTTGTGTGTTAATCGGATGATGACAGACTGTGTTTAAAGGCTTCAATTAAGCTCCTTGTATTTTGCCTATAATATGTGGGAGGAAAAACGGGTTGCCCTTCCATCACCTGCCTAAAACGAGAAGAAAGAATTCAGTACATTTCAATTTCAACAGATATTCACTTGTGTAAGTATCTCGACGATGAAATCTTCGGTTGCTTAATCAACCGGTAACATGCTTAAAACTCAAGTCAAAGAATATGCTGATGTCAGTCTTCTTGTATTTTATATTAAGGTCAACCTGTAATTTCGTGCCATTATCAATACATGGACTGTTTGAATTATTTTGATTTAGCGGCAAACTTCCTTGAAGGGAAACCAAAAGCATTTGTGCTCTGCATCAATAGACTTAGTGTTTTTGTTCCTCATCACCTCTGTCAGCAGTCTGGTTCTAACTGGAATATTTAGCATGATGTCAAGTAGTAGAATTCAACTATTTTGTACAGTGGTTCCACTCCCTTTGCGAATGATTTGTGACAAAGTGGTGACTGCATTTGTTTTTTACAGAACTCTGCTAATTTTTACCTGATAAACTATCCTCCATATGTTAGTCTCTAGGCTTGACACCAAAGCCTAATATTGAAAACGTCTATCATTTGGAATCCAAGGTCTTAAAATGACTAGTGGCTAGTACTTTAAATGATTGGATATGACAGTTACATCAAACCATAACTTTCCATGAATTGCGTTGAACGGTTATTTCTTCAAATTTTTCTTGTAGGGTAGTACCAACACTATTGGAGCAGTGCCTGGAATTGTAGGTGTTGCCCTTACCGGTTTACTTCTTGATTCAACTCATTCATGGAGTGTAAGTTTCATTTTCAGATTAGAAGTGATGGCTCTCCCCTCCCCCAAAACTGTAAAGAAACAATTGGACTTCTGTACCATGCGGATGTCACTATTTGCACGGTCCATATTCTTCTACATGACTGGTACCATTGTCTGGTTGGCATTCTCTAGCAATAAGCCTCAAATCTTTTCGATGATTGATTGACCTTGTTTCTGTGCTTTATAGCAGTTTTCCTGAATGAAGCATCCAAACTGATTGACACAGTGTTCGAGGTATCCCAAATTTGACCCTTTCCACAGTGCCTAAGTGAAAGTTGACCATGTTCGATATTCGTAGTTGGTAGTTGTTCATATACCTGCATAGAAAATATACATGTATGATTTAAACTCTGATTTTCTTGATATAATTTGTATGTAAAAGTAAAAGGTTTTGGCCACCAAAATTTACTGAAAATATTTGTAGTTCTAAAAATTTTTGCAGTTGCTTATTAGAGCTTGCAATCAGTAATAATCCTAGAAAGTAGAATACATCCGTGCTGCTGCTGGATATCTTACCCTCGCCGCTCTCTTCCGAACACAGTCACGGACACATTCTACTCATGAATAAAATATTAGGTCAATCTATATGATGGTTTGTTCTCCTACCACATGTTATATGACAAATGACAAATTTGTTGTACCAGAGATTGACTTAATGGTAGGTACTTATATTAACTCACATGCAACCTACTGAAAGCTGTTAGGACAATAGTTAGGGCAAGTCTATTCCCTTATGGACCTCGTCAAAAGATGATTTTTGCAGGTTATTTGCACCAGAATTTGGCTCATTGGTAGCCAGAATTTTGCAGGTTGTTTTGTTTCTCATGAATCAACTCATCATATCTATACACTCATATTTACCATAGAAACTGGGATGAAGAAAGAAATTATGAATGTTTATGGAAAAAGTATGTTGCATTATAAATTCACAATGGAAAAAATGAAATATTTGCATTTTGTTCTATTTCTTATTTAACCGATCACTAAAAGGAACCAATTTTAGTTCCCTCTAGCACTATACCTTGCAAGCAGGGAGAATAACATCTGGCATGTGAGTGAACACAATAGATAAAGGAGCTACCATTATTAGCTTTGGTGAATTTACATGTAAGGGCTCCAAAGGAGGTATGATCCCAGACGAATTTACACTTAAAATTTTTCCATTAAGTAGCATGGTTTGGCTGTGTAAATTTCCATCATTTGCTGTTAGATGGTATTCCTCTCTTCTGATTTCAGCATCACTGCCTTGAGGCAGCTGGATAATCATTGTTTTATGAGACCTGTGCTTGTGGTGCAAAGTCCTAGACCTGTGCTTAGGCTTGGGCTTGTGCTTGTGTTGCAAGGTCATTGTACTGTTGAATGCAAGATTTGCTTGGACAGTGGTGCTATTGTCAAGGTTGATCAAAACTAGAGTGATGCCATTCTGCGAGATAGGAAACTTTGGTCAAATAATAAGAAAGGGAAGATTACCTGCTTGCTAACTGCAATACGAGACTTACTGATTGTTTTGCACAGTGAGTGTATGAGCGTATCTTTTTGGTCCCAGCAAAGCTTGTAGATAGAACATTTCTTCCCATTAATCGGTGCCAAAGAAGAGCACTGCAATGGAGAAAGTAAAGTATCATGTACATGAGGCTTAGATAACCTACTGTAGATTCTTCATTAGGACAAAAGTATGAATATCTCAAGCTCAGCCTCAGCTTTTGATGTGAAATGGCAAATAGATAGGTTGATCTAGTTGGGCATGGCATAAATGAAGTGTCAATGGGGTATCAATCTGTTTCAGGGAATTTTATTGTCATTGATTACCATGATAACCATCCTTAGAGTTTTTCATTTCCCTTTATCCTACACAAATAATCGAAAGCTTATTTTGAAGTATATGGAAATAAACGATTGCAGTGATAAGGGCAGAAAGAAGACTCTTAGTTTTCTTTGTCTTTGTGGGAAAAAATGTAGTAATGATTTCTAGTTCTGTGAGTTTCATAATGAAAGAATTTCACAAAGCAATAACCTGTAGTAATCTGGATTTGGCACAAAAGTGGTAGTGTTTAGTAAACCATAATTTCCACCAATCAGTGATTGTCTGCAGTAAGTTTTTGTATCATACTTTGATGCCATGCCAAGTTGATCTAAATACCTGCATTTCATGTCCAAGGTAATATCACTAAGAAATCAATCACAGCATAAGGCCTAAGTTTCTAGATAGCAAGTTATTGCCAAATTACCAGAAACTGAACACAAATGCATTTGTTACAAGATTATGGCCACTGTTGTAAGCTCCTCCTGCCTCACCCACCCAGGCAGTTGCTGAAGTTGTAGAATTCTTGATGATGTTGTGAAGGCCACTGAATGTTCTGGACTCACCATCAAGAACGGATGGATTAAGAATCTTTTCAACAAGGTGCTCATCGACTCCTACACAGAAGAATATGATTGTCAAGTAAGAAACTTCTTTCAAGTCTTAAGCTCCTATAGGATTCAAATACTGGATTGTACAAGATGAATTACACCTGGTCCAAGATTGTATATGTGGTGAGTGACCACATCTAAGGATTTGGTTGTTTTATCGATGAATTCTTTGAACCAATTTGAGTCATAGAACCCACCAGGTGCTATAACTAATGGCTTCAAATCAACATCCCTGTATATGTTTTGCACTATACTTTGTAATGCTGCTGTGTCGGCAGCATACAGATTTGCTGTGACTCTAGTTCCAACCCCACTCCCACACAATTCATTTCCTGACAAGCACGAGATAACAAACATGCATAAGTTGTTCCCCCTACCTTTAGAACTATCTTCCATCATGATTCAAGAAACAGATTCTTTTACTTACCTAGCTCCCAACCATGTATGGTATAGTTCTTTTCAACGGTGTAACGTATGAAAGATTCAGCATTGGTGTAGTTCCATGCTCCTACAGCTGAACCATCAGACTTTATAGATCGTCCAACAAGAGCATTTAAACCAAAAATAATCTTAGCCCTGAATTGTGAAACATGAGTTAAATTAATGGCCAAACATACATAATTTGAAGCTCAAAGATTACAATGGCCAAAAATATGGGGACATGATTACCCTGCTTTTTCAAAGAAGGCATTAAGCTCATCCCATCTATTCAAGGGCAAACATCCTTGGGTAAAACCAAACATCTCAGAAGTGTTTTTAACAAATGAAGTACAGGGTTCCTGATTGTCACTTGTATCATATATGACCTTATCTTGCAATGTGCCGCCCAATCTAATCTTCAATGGTGAAAAGGCTGAACAATATAGGGACTAAAAAATAATTAAGACAATATTTTGTGATTAAAAATATCCACCGAATGAAAAGAATGCCTTACCTTTTATGGCATTCAAGAATATATTATTACTAAGATCCTGCAAAAGGAAAAGAAGAATGAAAAAAATCTCAGCAAGCACTTTTAAACTGGGAAATTGGCTTTACGAATTGAAAAAAAATTCCTTTTTATAAGTATGAAAAGACCAGCAAGTCAAACAATGTTCAAATTCGTAATTAAAAATTTTATTCTAATTTAACGTTAGAAAATGAAATTTCTTATTTAGCAGAAATCCCTGGTTGTCCAAAAGAAAAAAAAATGACAAATCATATTTCTGTACAAAGTTTCGGGAAAAAGAAGATAAGAAAAACGATTTCATTGAAACACGGCGAGCATGGTGGAGTGCATCATTTGTACACATAAACCCAAGATAGAAGATTGAACAAAGGAAAACTATAACAACCAACAAAGAAAACATACTGGATGATTCTTGACAGAAAATGAAAGTATTCAAAAGAACAAATGCAGCTGGAAAGGAAAAAAAAAAAACCATACCAGATTGAGCAGTCCAGCGAGACCCCAGCTGCATGTCCCGTAATCACATTTTTCAGGAGGCCACCAGTCCAAAGTAGCACAGATAAAATCATCATCTATTGTAGCAATGGGAGCTTTCCCATCAATAAAAACAGTTCCTTCAACAGTTGTATCCCCTTCAGTTTGTGAACTTACAAAACTCAAGCTGTAGCATAACAAACTAAAACAAACCCATAAATAAAACCCCATTTTCCGAATCCGAAAGCCCATCTTTGGATTTCAATAAGAAAAAAACAAAGTTCGGATCTTGAAACCCTTTAATGTTCTATAATGGGCAAGATAGCCAAGAAGCTGAAGATATGTGCTTTCTAACAGGGTTTGCCATTGGAGGCAAATATAAAAGACAATAAAATTAAAAAAAATGGATCGTAATAAAAACTTTGCTCAGAAAGTGAGATATAAAATGCAAACAGAAGGGCATACTGTATTCCTGTATATATGTGTGTGTATGTATATATGGGGAGAATCAAGATGAGGTAGCCATGGTTGCCATCTTGGTTAATTATCTTAGCAGTTTAGAATAAAGTGAGATTTGCTACAGAAGTGGGACCATTATGTTGCAGACACTTTTGGCCTTTGCTTTCCTTGAGGAAAACAGCAAGGATATTTTTTTGTTAATTTTTCTCTTAACTATCAAACAAGCTTTTTTTTTCTGGTAAATAAGATAAAGTATAACTTAGGTTTAAATTATAGTGCTGGAGACCCCATAACACAAAATTTCATTTGCTTAATAGTATCTTTAGTTGTATGAGATAGAGCATTCAAACTGCACATGTCTTATTGTATTTCTTCAACACTATATTTTATATCTCAATTATTATTATGTTAATGGTGAAAACAATGATTAATTAATAAAATTAAAAGGGGAGGAATGGATTATGTTGATGTTGAAAATAATGATTAATTATAATGGAAGCAAAGTGCATGAATGAAATCACTTGGAAGAGGAATGTATGCATATAGTTGCATTTGCACGTGGAGAAACTGAGGTCACCATCGAGCGGTACTCAAGTATTCCAAGGACCGATCCTTAAATCATATAATCATTTTACAAGTAGTTTTTTTTTCATACTTCTCCTTTTACCATTGGATGACTAAAGGTTTGATAGAAAAAGAGAGAGAAAATAAAATCTAAGCAAAACTCCGTCAACACAAGTCAATCTATGATTAGGTTATTACATTAATATTAAAATTTGAGTGAAAACCAAGGTCCAAGGGTGTGATTTATCTTTCATCACAAGTTGGTCCCATTGCTGTTTTCAAACAAGTTAGTTGAGATTTCAGCAAACATGTCTTTCACTTATCTTTTTTTTTTTTTTTAATTCATGAGGATCTGGTGAGGGTCATCTACCCAAAAGGGAACCACCAAGACCTACTCCATTCAATGTTAGTTAAGGAGAGCCTTTTTTTTTTTTTGTGGGAGGGTGGGGGAGGGGGGGTTTTATTTTTTGTTATGCATTAACCTAACACCCCTTTCTAATCTGGAAAATTTTCTTTAAGCTGTCATGTTTCTGTCATCCACTACGCCACCACCACCCACAACGTCCAATTCTTCAATGGTAAGAAATGCCCGCAATATGATTATCACCTATTCTCGAAGAAAGCTTTGGCTTTTGATTTGACCAGAAATGGAGAACAGTCCAAATGAAAGTGAGAGTTGGCTGGTTATGCAAGGAAAGTCCACATCCTATTCACTTGCCAGCTTATCTTTTCAGATTTCTAGAGATTTTATGCTTTTGAGAGTTGAAAATTTCGATCATTTGGTCACGAGAGAGTGTTCAGTCGATTCAGTCTTAACAAATACAAAAACCAAATTAACCTATTTACATTTTGCATCACCATAATTTTATCAAACAAATGGAATCAATCCTTCATTATATCATTATTATTAACCAAGAACAAAGGGAAGAAAAACCAACTTTAGGTTTTTCTTGTTGTTTAAGAAAAAAAAAAGGTGAAAAATGGTAGCAATAAATTGACAAAGTGAATAATTATGTACCATTCTAACTAAATCATATTGGGAGGTCAGATTTGATATTCAAAATCAAGCTGTTAAAGCTACAAGTGATACAAGCAAAAATAAAAGTGAGAAAAATATATATTTTTGTTTGATGTGTTTATTCGAATTATGATATAATAATTTTTATATTTTATATATTTTAAATATAAAATAAACAAATACAAATACACAAATTATAAAATCCACAAAACAGTAACATATTACCAGAAACTTTACTGGTATTTGCTGAAATGACAATAACACCAATAAAAATGCCTAAATTAGAGATTAAGCTACCATTCATTATTTTCTTTTCATGATAACTCAACTCAACCTAGCTAGCTAGTTCTACATCAATCTGATTTTTCCGTTCTACTGATCAATCCTATCAAGACAAAACGAAAGATTTTTCCTAAAAGGAAAATTTTCTAGAAAGTATATATTGCAAATCCTTGTAACAGTGAAGGACACTTAATATGCTAAGACTTTATCTCAAAAGTATCAAATAGAAGTTGCAATCGGCAATTAATTTGAAGGTATTTTTACGCGAACTCCTCTTTAATTATTTGACATTGTCCCTATCAGGGTTAGTCGGTTTCTAATGACATTTTTCCTGGGGGTTAGATTTTCGACTTAGAACCATAGGGTAAAGCAAAATGGAGTCAGAAGGAAAAAAAAAATGGAAATTTGGTATTTTTTGGTATAGATAATTGGTTTATTTAGGTTGATTATTTTTAACATACGTAGTGTTTAATGCCTAATATTTGTCTATTCCCTTAACTTGTTCAATTCCATTGACGAATATGACCAAATTTATTTTTAAGTTCTCGGGATGATGCTAAACTTAAAATGCGACTAGGGCATCCCTGATTGATCTTGTTTTGTTCGAGTGGAAGGAATAGAAAAATAAAATCAAAAATCAAAAAATGGCAGAGCGGCGGAGGCTGTTGCTTTGTGGTTGGATCCAAGGCCCTCCAAGAGTTTCCTGGAAGCTAAAGATCAGTCAGATATCATGAGCCCAGCCAAATGTAGACGAATATGATTCCATTTGGGCCCTATTGAGAGTTACTTTACCTGAACAAATGGTGAAGCTGTTGTTGTCCTTTTGTCTTAGAATCAACTTGCATGATAAAAGATTGTCAATTGACTTGCTGAAAGTGAAAGTAAGCAAGATTATATTAACTTTTTGGTGTATCTCACATCTAATGACCCTTAACTGATTGGATGGACCCTTAGGTCGGTCGATACTTTTCACTATGCTATGCCCACTCAATTCGCACTAAGAAACCTATATTTCTCCAGAGGAAGAAAAAAAACGGGTTTTGAATATTTCAAACAGTGAAGAACCCTTATTCTAACAACGACGAATATTTCAAACATATAATTGGATTTACTTGACGATGTCAAAGGGATGGTACACGTATACTATATTACCTGAACCGTCTCAAATTACGAGGTACAGAAACCCTATGTAAGTTCGAGGATCCATCCAATTATTGGATACCACTGCCAAACCAAGTCTATTATGCATTCCTACTCTTACAAAATCTCATCATCAAAAGCTTAGCTATCATAGTTTTTAGGCAAGAATTTGGAATATATATAGTTTAAGGTAACAAATAAAAGAAGTGTATACATATATAAAGCATTAAAAGTAGAAAAATCCGTTAAACAAAAGTTTTCTTGATCCTTAAGTAACATGTATTTATTGGTTGTTACTCTAATCATTATTGTAGCGTGCTAACAAGGAAACTATAGAAAAGGTCACCGAAAGTAAAAGATTAAAATTTAGTTAAGAAGTTTACTTAAATTATATGAATGGAATTAAGTAAACCAAATTCAAATGATGAATTATGATATATTGATTAGATACATTGATGTTAATGTGAATTTTTTGTGGATTAATATTTTTATAGGTCGTGAAGAAATTAAAATTTGAGCACTTTATAAAATTAAAATTGACAATTTTTGAGTTATTTAATTTTTTTTTAGAATTATTGGATCGCCATTTTTTATATTCCTAAAAAACCTTTTATAAAGCAATTCTTAGAATCTATTAATCGCAAATTTGTAATTAGTTCCATGGAGAGAAAAGAAGAAATAATTGCTTAGAAGAAAAAGAAATCCAACAATCACACTTCGTTGTTTCTAGTTCTCAAAATTAAGCAAAGATAAATCATCAACATGTGTGTTGAATAGGGAGCCGATCTACCTTTATTTGCCAAGTACAAAACACAGCCCCAAAATCTCCCATCAACAAGGGAAAGATCTAGACGGCAGAAGAAGCAACGCCCCCACTTTGGGAGCAACTATCCTTGAGAGTTGGTAGGAAGTGCCAACAGTTTTCCTGTACGGAAAGAATTGCCTGGCAACAAGCAGGGTCTATGTTACCAAATTGGCCGCTGAAAAAGGGACCTGTAAATTTCCCATGCACATCCTTGATGTTCATCATGGATACCCAGGATTGGATGGAGTTCCAGGTCGGAATGGGCCTGGAATTTGTAACATGGTTCCAGGCGGTGGAGGCCGCACCTGGGCTAGCCCTGGCCGCACAAAAAGTCAAAAACTGCACTGAATGTGGTCACTACTAAGAGAATGAACGTCAAAATACACATACAGTTGAATAAAGATCTTACAAGTACCTGTTTTCTTGAATGTTTAATTTTATCTATTTGTTGTTTAAAATAAAAACAACTCAAAAAATTTCTCGTATGTTGAACCAGATCTGCAAAATTCCCTAAACTCTGTATATAATTTTTTTTATGGAAGTTCATGTGCTTACAATTAATTTTACGCCCATCCTCGCCTAACCACATTTATGTCGCGTAGCACAACCTCATGCCTTTTTTTTTTTTTTTAATTTTGTAAATATACTTAAATTTTTTATTTTTTTATAAGACCCATTTTGTCGATTTTTTTTTTTTGTAATTTTTTAAATTTATCATGGAATAAATTTTATTTTTATATGGATCTTAATTTGGGTGTCACATGACACTCATTATTTTTTTTGTTTTTTAAATTTTTAAAAATTTTTAATGCTTCTTTTATATATTTAATAAAATTTTCTGTTTAAATTTTTTAAAAGTTGGACCTACCTTATACCAATATTTATTTTTCTTTTTTTATATTTTTTATAAAATTCTTTTTAGATTTTGAACCTTCTTTCTATGACATCCGCTTGATATCAAAAGAATAACTCATCTTTTTTTTCTTTTTTTTTAATTTTTATTTAAATAATTTTATTAAAAAAATTATAGAATGTAAAGATTAGTAAACATCCAATTCGATTAATTTGATTGTAAAAATAAAAAAATTAACTTAATCGATTTAATTCACACAAAAACTGATCAATGGCTTAAAAACTAACATAAATCACAGTTCAGTAGATTTTTTTCAATTTTTTCGGTTTCAGTTCTTACATATTGCTCAAATATAATAGTTACTCATACCTACAATCCATACACCAGAAACCTATTTACAAAAATCACAACGAAAACTCATAATCGATCTCGGTGATGATCGAAACCTATTCAGCTCAATCATTGGGCTTTCATCCTTATCTCATCAAAGTCATCAAGCAAAATTTACAAGACAAAAACTTTATATTATATATCAAATCTTTATCAATCAATCAAAACAAGTAATATGTAATTTTCTACAAAACCAGAAGTGTAAATAAAATTCCTAAATTATCCTAAAAATAAGCAAAAAAAAAAACAAAAAATTCAAAACATAAGAAGCCTATACTAAAATAATCAGTGACAAATCAGATTTTGAGTAAGAAAACATACAAAAGAAGAAGCACACATCTAGTTTCATCTTGGGTCGCTTGGCAAATGAGGAAGGGAACGATGAAAGGCCGCTTGGACGAAATAATGAAAGGCTGCTTAGTCTGATCGTGAGAACGAGAGAGTATGATGTAAGTGTAAGTGGCTGCAGAATTCAAGAGAGCGTGAATCTGTGAGATCGAGAGAGATCGACAGAGTAACAGAATACGGATTTTAGATTTTAGGGTTAATGAATAAGGGTAAATGGATTTTTTAATAAACATTTAATTATAAAGGTCGATTTTTTTAGTTGGTTCGGTTTATAAAATTGAAAATCTCTTCTTTCTTTTTTTTTCAATAATAGTCCAGGTTTTAATTAATTTGTGAAATTGAAAAAAAAGAATATTTAATACAACAACGAGTTTGTTTGGATGTGAACGAGGACGAATATTGCAAGAGTACAAAGATGAAAAATAGGCGCGGGGTCTCCGACACTACGTCAGTCTCAGTCACTCCGATTTGAATCAAACAAGCGAATGGAGTAAACCTAATCTCATCTTTCTTCCTCCAATCCCTTTTTTTTTTTTTTTCTTTCCACGCTAAAAGAAATGCTGAGAAGAAAACCCACCAAAATCGAAGTCAAGCTCGAAGACAAACAAGAACTCGAAGATTCCCGTAAACCCTCGCCTCCTCCTCCCACCTCCACCTCCTCATCCACCACCACCACGACCACCTCTTCGACCTCCCTTCTGCATCTCCTAGATCGCTCCCACCCTAACCCCACCTCCAAAGTCCAGCGCATCGGCCTCTCCCCCTAATGGAAGTCGAAGTAAAACTCCGCCTCCAAGACGCCGCCGCCCACCGACAATTGACCTCCTTTCCTCTTCAAAACTTCCACCAACAAAACCTCTTTTTCGACACACCAACAAATACCCTTTCCTCGCAACTTTCGGTCCTTCGCCTCCGCTTTCTTAATAACGACGCCGCTGCATCGTTTCCCTCAAATCTAAACCCACTCTGGTAGACGGTGTCAGCCGCGTGGAAGAAGACGAGGAGGAACTAGACCCGTGTATCGCACGCGCTTGCCTGGATGACCCGGCAAGGTTAGGGAGGATAGAGTCAAGGATTTTGAAGAGGCTGAAAGTGGAGTTTGGGAAGAAATGGTGTTTGTTTGCTTACGTGGTTTTGAGAATAAAAGGGAGGTTTTTGATTGGAAAATTCTAAAGCTGGAGGTGGATGAGACTAAGTATGAATTTGGGATTTGTTATGAGGTCGAATGTGAGAGTGGAGATCCTGATGGAGTTAAGAAATTGCTTGAGGAGTTCTTAAAGGAAAATAGAATTCGTTATTCTTACTCTAAGATGACATAGTTTGTTGTTTTTAGGTCTAGGAAGCTCCCTTAGCAAAGTGAGTTTGAGGTGCTAATTTCATGCATGGACGGTTTCAAAAGTAGTTTCTTGAACTCTTTGCTTTTTGTGTTTCTTTAGAGTTGTTTATTTGGTTGTTTTAAATGGTTTTTGAAGTGATTCTTGCCCCTTTAATGTTGGATGAAATTATAGCTGCTTGTTATTCTGGGTATTTGGTGATGATAATTTGTTGGTTTTTCGGTTTCCTTGTTACATTTTGGTTTAAATTGCAATTGTGATTTTATTACGGTGCCAATGATTTTTTTTAATGTGCATTATGTTATTGTTTATTCTTCCAGATTTAACGCATCAGCTATTGTGTGAAGGAGTGGAAAAATGATATAATTCCTTTGACTAGTAGAAATCTTGCATATTCTGCAATGTTTTTCCTTGAAAGTTGAAACCAGTGAGAGTGCCTTTTATTCTTAATGTTTTTCAAATAATGAGAAAGAAAAAGAAGTTTGTTTTGATTGGATTTGACTGAGTGCCATATGTTTATTATGGTACCTATGTCCCTTATAAGGCCTCTAAATTGAGGGAAAACATGCTGTACCTGAAAAATAAAAAATGGGAAAGTTCACTTTTGCATAACCTCTGTTTTCTTTTCCATGGGCATTGGAACAGTCAAAGTGCAGGAAATAACCGGTTGATATAAGAAGATCTCTGACCATATGGTCTTAAGTTGAGTATGGTACTCAGCAACAGTCATATCCCCTGTACTGTATCACAACTAATCTGTGCTGAAGTTGATAAATACAAATATAGTTCATATGCCATCTCAATTCTTGAATTATGAGGACACCCATCTCAATATAGTTCATATGCCATCTCAATTGTGTGAAAAAGAAATGAAAAAAAATACTATAAAAGAAAAATTAGAAAGAAAATATGAGAATGCAAGAGCAGATAGTTTAATTAGCTGCTTTTTGTCTGTTATAACATTGGAAGAAAAGCTCATTGTTTGTTCTGTGTTGTTCTCAGTAGCCTTTATCTATGAACTCTTCCTATGTAATAAGCCTCTTCCCTACCATAATCATCTGCCAGGGTTATTCAAGCCTAGTCTCAAATACATTGTTGTTGTTACTTATATTACTCACTTTATCATTTCAATTTTTAGTTATTTTTTACGTGCTGAATGCCTCATCAATTAGGTTTTTGCCTCTTGATTCTCCTTTCCCTTTTTTTTTTTTTTAAATTTTCATTGAATCCTTTTGTGAACTTAAGTCTGGTGAGTTATGCTGTCAATGCCTATTCTACGAAAATGTTAATAGAACGTATCACGAGTCAAACAAGTTTGTATGCTGTATTAATTGAAATGTAATGCGTGCATCTTAATTAAATTGCAAGTTTATAGCTTAAAAATAGTTAAATTGCAATTTTATTTTTCACCTAGCTCAAAGTCAGGCACTAATTCTTGCCGCATTTTTTTCACTCACTGAGTTGATCTATTAAAGTGCTATTTCCTTTGTAGGTAGTCATGCAATATGATCATCAATGCGAGGGGAGAAAGGTTTACCATCTTCCTTTTGAAGAGAGCAAATAATTTTACCATCTCGTTGCACAATTCTGAGACATTATATCATTAGCAATGAACATCATTATTATTATTATTGCACGTTAATACTCTTTGACAGTCAAAGCTTGAATAACTAATGTAACAAGTCTGGTCTCTTCCTCTCTGGGTTTTCTACGAATTACTGTTGATTGTGTTCAAAAGTTTGTCTATGATGTGGCTCTTTTCTCAAATCTTGCTTATTCATCTGTCACCTGCCCCTAACTCCCAACACTACAGAGGGGCTGTTTGAATGCGAGCTGCGTTAGACTGTCACAATCACCTATGGGTGGAATATTAAAACCAGCGTGATAATCATAGCCCAAAAAATTTTTTATCTCCGAGTAAGGACAAAAATCAACTAATGGTTGTTTTACTTGCTGGGTTTTGCTCAACCTCATTTGCACCTTCTAAACAAACAAAAAACTGGGATTTAATAAAGTTTGACTTTCTATAACTAAATTAACCCAATAAGCCACCGTTCTTTTGTTCCAATTGCTTGGAACAATACCTTCGTACGTCAGATTTTGTGTGGCCAGGAGGCTTAGAATGACTTAATCTCAAGATATGGAAACCTCAGGTTCTAGCCTTTTGGGAAAGCCCGATACCCTGCAAGGTCAGCAAGTTACATCCAGCCGCAACATTTTAGTCCCGTGTTAATCTCTAATTTGACATAATTGAATAAACTTCGGTTTCTACTTTACAGTTCTACTGAACAAAAGCCCAAGACGTAATTAAACAATCCTGATATTTGATGCAATTAGCAATGCCAAGTTCTACGGAACAAAAAGGAATGACCGTTGATTAACGGTGCAATAATTTGTATCATAACCACCGGTAACATAAGTGCACGACAAATACCAGAAATAAGGTTCATTCAGAACAAAGGATGCCAAATCTTCTATTCTATTGCAAACAAACAATCTAAAGGCCTATATGATTAGTTTCACTTCCTCTTCTTAGCAGGTGGCTGAGGAACCTCATCATCCTCATCTTCTTCGTCCTCCTCTTCTTCATCCTCCTCCTCCTCATCATCTTCGTCCCCATCATCATCATCCTCATCATCATCCTCTTCATCACTCCCTCCATCCCCATTGGCCTCAGGGTCATCCTTGGGATCCGCTTCCTCACCTTCTTCAGCTGAGAAATCCTCATCAGCTGCATCATCATCTTGATCATCTGCGTTATCCTCCTCTTCATCTTCGTCATCATCCTCTGTATCACTGGCATCTTTGTTTTCTGGACCAGGATGTTCCATTTTTAGAAGTTCATCAAATGGAAACCTGAAAAAGAATTCAACCTCACCAACCTGTCAGATTTCCTCTTACCAATCATTGATACGGTATATCAAGATGAAAATGAAAATGAATTTCATTACCTGTGATCCACTGCAGTCAAATTAAGTGATGCATTCATATTATTCAGCACTGATCCTGTCTGCAACAACAATCTTAAATCATGTCAGGAAGGATCTTAAGCAAAATAAATACAACAAACAAGTAAATGATGTAAGCTTCCCAAAGGCAACATGCTTATATGTGCATTTAACAATGTTACAGAGCAACAATAATAAGTTTCCCTCATCAATTCAAGTCCAACATATCATGAATATTAACACCTGAAAATAATTAAGCTCAGAGAAGTAAGTAAAAGGAAAAGTGGACTATAGATAATGCTGCATGCAGGGAGAAGCAACAGTTACCAACTCAGTATAATGCTTATTTGCAAGCCAACCTTTTTACATATTGACATGTTAAAAATTTATTTCAAATGATTAAAATAATTATTTCATCAAACACAGATAAATGGAGACTTTGCAAATTAAGTCAGCAAATAACCCTGATGCCACAAATCAAGACCCTGAAAAAAAAAATCCTCAAATATCAATTTGGTGCCATATAAGCTAAAAAGGCAAACTAGACACAAATTTCATGTCTAAAAAAAACAGCAGCAAAAATTTTGACCCAGGGCCCCCAAATTCATAGTTCTGTAATAAATGACAATAGAATGCAATCTTAGACAATCTTGTGCCCAAATGTTCTAAGACCAAAGTTTCTTGATAATTGGAATTACACATTGAAACTCAATAGAAATGTTAATGTATTGGGATGCACAGTAACAGACGGAAAATATCCCAAGCACTAGAAGGTCCAGGGGAATGACCATTCATGGTCAGATACCAAAAAAAGTATTATAGAAGGATTTTGGTATTTTATGCTGAATCTAACTAAAAACCAAACGTTGTAGGGCCTGTAAGGCAGCAATGTAAAGAATCTGTAGCCATCAGCATACATTAGAAAAGAAGATGACATTGTTCAATTGCAGACAACATTACAACAAACGGCATATTAAATTCTAGTGGCAAGAAGATTCTAATCATATTAATTATCATACCAAAACTTAAGCTAAACTTATTATGGAAAAAAATCCCAATTACTCCTATCCCATTTCATGTAAGTACAAGTTTTAGACAACAAAAAGCTACTTAAACATAATAAATTCAAGTAAAAAGCCAAAAAAAAAAAAGGTGAACCAGTAGAAGTCCTCCACAAACGCCAATTCTTGAATCTTAATAAGAGGAAACTTATGACCCCCAAGAGTAAGTCCACACAATTTCAATAACCAAAAGCAAAGCTTGCCCTTAACAACAACAACCAATGTACAAATTCATAACAGAAAAGGTAACAATTTTAACATTTTAGCAGCTCATAGAACCTCGACGAAGACAAGAGAGGGTCAACCACCAAAATTCAGTAAAGAAAAAGGGGGGGGGGGGGGAGAACACAATACAAGAAGCAAAACCTTATAAATAAATAAATATAATGTTTTTGAAACCCAAAAAAATAGAACACAGCATATGAAACAAGCAAAACAACTTTCAAACAAACAAAAAAAAGCCTTTACAAAGGAGAAAGCAAATATACCAGCATGAGAAAGCAAGCAAGAGACTTTCCAGCGAGAAACAAAGTCTCAGTCACCAAAGCTTCCAATACAGAGCATACCAAGATGCTCTTTTTAACTGGGCTGAAACTAGCGACCTCCATTGCTGCCTTAACTACGCTAAAGAAATTACACTTTCTAAAGAAAAAAAATAAAAATCAGTTAATAAAGAGCAAAAGACTTTGAAAAAATAGTAATGATAGAGAGAGAAAGAGAAAGACCTGAGAACAGAGTGGTTTCAGGGTCTAGGTCCGGTTAGGGTAAACCCTAGGGGTTGGTCCGGATTAGGGTTTTTGGGTGACAAAATTAACATTACCTAACGTTGATTTTTGTGACTTCCAAGAAAAATGAACGGAAATTATTGGATGAAAAGTGGTATAGTGTAGTGGAAAGAGGAGAAATGGGTTTGGAAATAACAGTTTAAAATTTTCTGGGGTGAAATTGACTTTTCTTGTGAGTGTATTTATACAGCATATATTTAAAATATTTTTTTGACTCAACGCTTTGGATCCAGTGTCAGAACAATTTTCTCGTCAAATTTTGGGGGGGGGGAGAAAATCACGTGCTACTGGGTCCACTATAACTTGGTGAAATTGTCCAATCAGGTTTCTGATTTGTGTGTGTGACTGGGGAAGATTCATTGGTGGAGCCCACTGTAATTAATGGGATTAGAAGCCCAAGTTGGTTTTATAGTGGGCTTGTGTCCAGCTGTTACCTTCAATGGCTAAGCCTACTTTTAAGCTCCGTTTGTGTTCAGAAAATCGGCCCATATTGATATTTGAAAACATTAGATTTTTTATTATTTGAATGATTCAATAAAAATACTTTTTTATTTTATTTTATTGTTTTTTAAATAGTAGTATAATATAAATATTTAAATATTACATTATTAAATTTTGAATTTTATTTATTATTAAAATATAAAAATATTAATATTTTAATAATAATATTTAATTTTACAATTTTAAAATTTTAAATACTTAAAAAAATACTAACATATATATTAATATTTTTAAATATTTAAAATATCATCAGTTATTGTTAAAAATATTCATAATATTTAATAACTAAAACAATATTATTTATTATTTAAATTTTATATAGTTAAATTAAACAATTAATTTATTAAAAAAGACTGAAAGCTTAAAAAGTATCTAACATGTAAAACAACAAAAGAGCCCCCCCCCCCCCCCTTTGATTCTTGTTGAGTGAACATTTAATCCTTGAATTTTAGTTGACAACTCAATTAAATTACATATAACAAAAAGTTTATGAATAATTAAGTATATAAAGATTAAAATTAATAATAAAAATGTGATTAAAAATATTAAATAGCATAAAAGTTGTTACCAATAAATATAATTTGTTGGCTCAATCCAATTCTAAGTCAAGATTATAAATGTGTCACCATACTAATGATAAAAAATTGGCTTTCCAATGCAGACAACATTTCTTCTTTATTGTTTTCAAAAAGGGAATTTAACAATCAATAAGTTTTAAACTAAAACAACTTTAATTAGATTTTTGTTCATTAAATTGGATTGGAAGGCTTTCCTTGTAATTCAATTTTTTAGGTCTTTATTCTTAGAGTAGAATTTCTTCCATCATACACTGATTCCTAGCAATCTTTTGCGAGAGGTGATCTCGTACTCCTAGTAATTTATAATACATAAGCATGTAATAGTCTTTTATTATTCTTCTCTATGAAATTAATTAAAGTACATCAATGTAAGTGAGGAATTTGCAGCTAGGCAAGTATATTACAGATTGAGACTTAAGTTTTAAATTCACGATATTTTTGGATCCGAACATTCATTCATTCGGTGTCTCAAATTAATTTAGCTATTACGGTTTATATCATTGTGAGGTATTATTCGTTCTAATCTTCTGATCTTACAATTTTATCTTACAAAAAATATCTCACAAGATAAAATTAATGTGAATCCTTTTATACTTTCAGTGACCCTCCTATTATATTTGATATAAGATTCAAAATTATTTTTTAAATATATGACAAGTGCACGACAATTAGGCTTAAAGCAAGGCCTATGGGCCAACTACTTGTTGAAACACATTGCTTTTTCTTTTTTTTTTTTAATTTCTTATAAAGAATGATAAATTCTTATCACCATCGTTTCAAATTTCAAAAGGTTGTAATTGTTTGAAAAATTAGAATTCGTACCACCAGATCAAAGCATTGCACATTTTTTCAAGTGCGAAAAAATCCTGCTTTCTTTTTTAAATTATCAATTGTCCAATGCATTAAACATTTGTTATGTCTACATATCAATTGAAAATTATACATGAACAATAATTAAACAGACTCTGTATCAACAAATTTTGAGAGACTAATTCTTACCTTCCACTACTTTCCCAAGTATTATCTTTTTTTTTTGGGTTCAACAATTTAATCTACCCTTAATGAGTTTCGATTCGATCTTAAGGGATCGATTTTTTTTTTCAAAATTCGAGTTTTGAATTAAGTCAGGTGGGATAAGATTATGAAAAATAATCGGATTCAAATTTTAGGTAAACTGATTCGACCCGATATTATATAAAAAATTATTTTTAATTAATTAATTTTTATCTTTATATATTTATATAATAATATTTTTAAATATTTATATTTAAAAAATAATATTTTATATTTTAAAAAATATTTTATTAATTTCGGTTCGGATCGGATCGAGTGCGGTTTATATAATATCGAATCGAAATTGGATTTGAACATGAAAAAACAAAAAAAAATCAGATAAGATCGAATTCGAGTTTGATAACATATAAAATCGAATTAGATTCGAGATGAATAAAATTCGTCCTGAATTCGACTTGATGCTAATTTTACCTTCTTTCAATAGGTCAATTTTAAATCAAGTGTTTACCATCTAAAATTACAACTATTTATGACATAATCGATAAAAGCTAGCAAATAAATTATTAAACGAATCACAAAGAATAAGTAAATAAGATAGGAATTTCAAGATTAAAAAAAAAAAAAAAGGAAATAAGAGATATATCGTGTGCAATCAACCGAAAGTAGGCTTGCCGATAAAAGAAAATTTTGCACCTGCATTGGACTGGTTGCCTACTACAAAAATCAAAACAAAAGAAAAAGCTCAGCTTGAAAAAATTAGAAATGATAATATTTTAACAAAGATAGTAAAGGAAATTTTATTCAATAATAAAATTTTGAAAAACAAAAAATCAGTAGAAAGACGTGTGCCATGGTGGAGGAAGATAGTGGAAGAAACTGAAACAAAGATGGACGTTTGAGGTGATAAAGCAGCAGGCGATCTAGAAGTCAGTGTCAAAACTCACCATCAGTCTTCATCTTCATCTCCCATCTCTGTACTCCATCCTCTTCTTTTCCTTTCTTTGTTTTTTCCGAACCGTCCATAAGTTTCTCTCAATATCTAAACATGAAATTTTTTGCTTTAAGATTTTGGTGAAGCTTTTTTCAGTTTTTTTAAATAGATTATCATTTATATAATTTTTTTTTTCAAAATTACTCTTTAGGTGTTTTTATACAAGAAACCTTAAATAATTTTTTTATAAAAATATTAATCATAAATTTTAAAATATAAAATAATTATTTAAAGTATTTTTTGTTTAAAAACGTTTTAAATAATTTATTTATAAAAATATAAAATAACTATTTAAGATGTTTATTTATAAAAAATACTTTAAATAATTTATTTATAAAAATATAAAAAAATTATTTAAAACGTTTTTATACATAATTTTTTTTGTAAAAATATTAATCTTAAATCTTAAAATATAAAAAAAATTATTTATGATATTTTTTGTACAACAATATTTTAAATAATTTATTTATAAAAATATAAAATAATTATTTAAGCTGTTTTTTTACAAAACTTTTTTATAAAAATATAAAAAGGTTATTTAAAATTTTTTTTGTACAAAAATATTTTAAATGATTTTTTTATAAAAATATTAACCTTAAACTTTAAAATATAAAAAAAAATATTTAATACATTTTTTGTATAAAAATATTTTAAATATTTCATTTGTAAAAACAAAAAAATGATTATTTAAAATATTTTTTTTTATGTCAAATACCTTAATTACAAAATAAAAAAAAAATTTCATACAAAAATTCAAAGATATTTTTATAAAAAATAATTATTATTTTATAATTTTTTATTCAAATTAAATTTGAAAATAAGTTTAACTTTCTTACAGCAGAAAGGTGGGTAGTGTTAGTAATATGTCACTTTTCCTTTAATCTAATTACATGAGTTAAACGTGAAAATCAAATACCTATCATCAAAACTCTAAGAAAAAAATTGTGGATTCCCAACCAAACGCCACCTAAAGGTTCATTGAATTGGGTTTTAACGGGTTTACTTAACCGGATTTTGGAAATACATGTTTTTTAGTTTTGGTAATATTTTGGGAGTTGTTTGGATTTTAAACGTTTAGTTCTGACATGCTGGTCTTGAAATTTTCATTCGATTGAATTCGGTTTAACTGAGTAGTTTTTGGGTTTTCTTGCTTTGCTAGCTTGGTGGAGATATACATGCGGCGGATCACAATGGGCAGACGGCCTTGCACTGGAGTGCGGTCTGTGGTGTAATACAAGTTGCTGAGGTTTTACTCCAAGAGGGTGCTCGTGTGGATACTGCTGACATCTATGGCTACCAGGTTAGTTTGTCTTCAATGTGGTGCCTTGTACTATATTCTTTCTTATTCAAGAAATTAGTATGGTTTCCCTCAATATGGATTTGGAGAAGTGATCAGTGATGTAAGTTAATGTTTAATCAATGCTACGCTAGCTGTTTTATACATTCTTCTCTTCTTGAAGTTGGTTTATATCTGGATAGGCATCGTATATTTTATATATATATATATATATATATATATATATATATTTGAGGAGCGTTAGAACTCATCAATATATGGTTTCCATAAAACTAGTAGATCATATTGATATTTTAAGGCTTAAGATATGTTTTTGTTATGCATTTTAGTTAAGGCTATCTATGTAGCTGGAGATGATATTCATTCCCGTATTCTCCTACTTGTCTAGGACCTGAAAGACAGCCTTGTTTACTCTGGCACACTAATTAATTCCCCCTCATATTTTCCCTTTTCTTGTCCCCTTTTCTTATCTGTTTTCCCTTCTGGTATCATTTTAATAAGATGCAATTTTATGTAGTTGTTTTTAGCTGCTGTTGCTGACACAGTTTTTATTTTTCCGTTTTTTGGAAATTTTAATTGTCTAGAACTCTAGAACATGAGGGTGGGTTTCTACTTCTTAATTTAATGTTCCAGCTTTATGCTTACAGTTTGTGTTTTATAATTTAATTGAGGTATGATAATTGATGTATTTCTTCCTTTTATTTCAACCTCCAGATGGATCCATACTCAGTTTTTTGTAATTTGATACAGCTAACATATGTTGCTGCCCAATATGGTCAGACTGCTTTTCTCTATCATGTTGTTTCAAAATGGAATGCTGACCCTGATGTTCCTGATAATGATGGGCGAAGCCCTTTGCACTGGTATACGAGGAGTTCTACATACACCTTACTCTTATTTACTTGAATGGTCTAAGATAAGGACTTTGGTGTACTGATTTCTTTTGTATCTAAATATCTGCAGTTTTTGTTCATATTTGTGAGGGTTGATTATTTTCTTTGTATAGCATTAGCATCGCTTTGTTATCTTCCTTCAATTTCTTTGGTACTTCAAATTTATTTTTAACTAAAGGAGGAACTTATTTTCTTTGAGCTGGAAATATTATTGTTTGATGCATTTGGTGGTGAGTAAGACTACTTTTTGAAACACCCAGTATTTGTGATTACAAAACAGTTTTCAATCCATGATGTTCTGATGCCTAGTGATGATAGTAATAAGCTCCTGCAAAGTGCTTGACTTTTGTAAATCTGGATTTACAATTTAATGATCAGAATTTAACCTACTTGTGTAATTTTTATTGAAGTTGTTTTCATTCTGAAAATTTAATAGAGTTTTTAGATTTGTGTACAACTTCCTATTGTGAAATCTCTCTTTGAGTTATTTTATTAAATTTAACTAATTTGCTTACATATTCTGATTAGTTTATTTGTTTTCCCCACAAATTGCTTGATTGTGTATCGAAGTTTACAAGTTCAAGTCTGTTCTCTTTATTCTAACTTTCATTCAATATGGACAACACTAGGGCTGCTTATAAAGGTTTTGCTGACTGCATATGTCTTCTTATATTTCTAGATGCATATAGAGGACGTCAGGACAAAGAGGATAATTTTCTGAATCTCAAATTTAAAGTGCCATTTCTAGGGAATTTCATCTGGTTAATCTAGTGTAAACATTTGTACTTGTGAAATATTTGATTGCATGCGTAAGTTTGGTCGGTTAACCATGTTTCATCTTTACATCAGGTCACACTCCTTTCAATTGGGCGGCTATTAGGGGTAATCTAGAAGCTTGCACAGTCTTAGTACAGGCTGGAAAGGAGGACTTGATGGTCACCGACAATGGTGACCTTACACCCGCGCAGCTTGCTTCTGATAAAAATCACAGACAAGTTGCTTTTTTCCTTGTAGGTTCCATAAGGTTTTAACTTGGTTAATGATTATTCTTTTGTGAATAGTTCTTTATATGTTTATTTGTTTTGTTTTCAATCTTACACGGTTCAACTTCTTTATTGTTGGTGATGACTGATGAGTGCCTTGGGCTGAATGAAAGGCATTTCTTGCTTCCTCTTCTGCTCCACATAAAGATTGTTGGGTTAATTACTGATAAGAATACAAATAAAATATACTTCACAAACCTTACATGAAAGTCCAAAATGTATTTTTTTATCCATTTTAATTTTACGGGAACATCTTGAAATGGTTGATGCCTTATGCATTAACAAACTCAAATATTTTTCCCTATGTTTATTCTCAATTTGGGTTTATGAAGCCGGGAGTTCTCAAGTAACTAGTATTTTTATTGTTGGATGGCCCAACCTTTTACCTTGTATAGGGGCAACATGATTGCGCGTTTGAAATTTTGATGATTTCACCATTAGAAATATTTTCGATTTAATTATAATTGATTTTGATTGGTCTTTTTAATTGTCTCCTAAAAAGCTGTAAAATTTCCCTATACGCAGCTTAATTTGTCTCCCAGCTGTTGTTCTCTTTTAATTGTTAATATGATGTGCTTAGAAATCAGCTGAGTTATACTCCCATCTATTTATGTTTCTTATAGTCCCAATTTTGCAGGGAAATGCTAGAAGGTTGCTCGAAAAACGATGTGATGGGAACTACCGTCTTGGAAGACTTTCAAAGTTAAGACTTGCACCTGTTCTTTGGTGCATTATCTTGCTACTATTGGTGACCTATACTCAGTCTGTCATAATGGGTGTCTCTTGATCTCTTCATGGAAGTTAATTTTTCCATATATCAAGACGGTACCTATCTCTGTCTCTTTATTACCTAAGTATTTGTAGCTTTGGACATTTATTGCAGCATCAAATCTGCCAAAGTTGACAGCTAGGTTTGGCCTTCTGGCATGGTTGGGTGGTTTCCTAGCATCTGCTGGTTTGGTTATGTTTTATAGATGTAGCAGGTATATTCTTTGACATGGACTTATTTGTTTTCAAAAAGTCTGTTAGGTTGTTATGGCACTGAATGCATTTGTTTTAGATACTGCCTAGCTGTCTGTTTATTAGTTTGTAGGCCCAATTTTTTCCCCTTGGGAGAATTTCAGAATATAGCGGCTGGCACTGGAGACTGTTGTTTTTAGAATCATTGTATGGCTGGAGTCGAAATGAAGGGATGTTTGTAACATTTGATTAGTTTCCTTTTTTTAGTTTTCAATAACAATTTTCAGGACAGATATATGACATTGGTCTTTGGTACCTTTGGTGTTTGTTTTTTCATGAGATTAGTTTCAAGTATGTAGCAATTAGACACTTGATGTTTTCTCATGTTTATTTATGTTGGAAGGAGGGGAATCTTCTTTTGAAGGGGTGGGAATGGGGTGGTTTACAGTGGCACTGAGTTATTATAGTCTTCAGGAGATGGCATATTGACATGTACTCAAAGATTTACAAGGGCAGTTTCTATGAATCTATAAGGTGATACAAGATACATTATCAAAATTGAAGCACATTGTCATGCTTTTTCTGTTTTTTCCAGATTTAGTCAGGTAATTCTCTGTAAGAGAAGCAGGCTGGGTTTATATCATTCCAGATTTTGTCATTCTTTTTTTGCATGTAGTTGCTAGTAATCAGATTCATTGAAGAGTGTACTTACATAGTTGTTTTTCATTTTAAATTTCTTTGCAGCAAGGATCCTGGTTACATCAGGATGAATGTCCTTGATCCTCAAACTATGAAAGATGATGTACGTTCAGTTTTTCCTTATAAAGCCTAACTGGTTTTTGTTTTATTTTTTTAATATTTTGTCTTCCTGAAATTTACTTCTTGTTAGTCCTATATATTTTGTTTATTCAAATCCTGCATATATATATTTTTAAATGATTGATGTAGTTTCTCACTATTTGACATATTTATCCTGTTTGTGCTGCTAGGAACACTTATTGAAGATTGAGATAAATAATTATCTGGAAATTGATCTCAGCTTTGTGCAACATGCAAGGTGCTCGTCTAATCTAGCCTTTATTTCCTATATGTTACTCATTTAATAATTTCCATTATTCTGATTGTTTTGCTATGTTATTTTATAACATCATTAGATTGTCAGACCTCTCCATGCAAAACATTGCTCCGCTTGTGATTGTTGTGTTGAACAATTTGACCATCATTGCCCTTGGGTATCAAATTGTGTTAGCAAGGTGGCTGCTGATGAGGTTTTTTTTTTTTTTTTCCCCTCTGTTATTATTATTTTAATGTTTCATTTGTTGCACGTTTAACATAATGTTAGACATTCAAATTAAGGGAGTTGAATGCTCTTATACATGACTTTGCTCTTTGAAAATATAGACAAATATGGATGCTGTGTGATTGCTTGTCAGTTATAATTATGTCTGTAGATCAATTTCCTATGTGGAAAGTGAATAATACTTAATTATTTGATGACTACGAGTAGTCATGGTATCTGTTGATTAATTTCATTTCAGTATCTTGTGATGCAGAAAAACAAATGGCATTTTTTTCGTTTCCTTGTTTTAGAACTTTCAGCGATGTTGATTACTGGTGGAGTTGCTATGACAAGTATGTCTTTTAATCAGTTCCAAGTTCAAACTATTTGCCAAAGTTAGATTAGCAAATTTTTTTCCACTTTGAGTGTCCTACAAATGTGTTCTTGTCATATACAGGAATCTAAACGGATCAAGTGGCTCCATCTTCATTTTTACCATGGATGAACAATGCTGGTACTCATCATATTGGTGCTATATCATTTTTTATTGTGGATTTTTTCCTCTTCTCTGCTGTGGCCATGTCAACTGTTGTACAGGCTTCTCAGGTATGGCTTGAGATTTTGTGATCTGTAGTTGTCTTTTTTCATTTTTGTAATTAACTTTTATGGTTGTGATCCGGGCCACAATAGAAAAGAAAAATGTGTGCTTCACAAATGCTCTTACTTTTTGCTCTAGTCTGATGCGCTTTTGAGTTTTTGGGGTAAATTTATCATCCTAAACTAGATTAGGTCTGGTGTCGTCATGAAGGCTAATTTCAGCTGCTTCATCATATATCTTAATCTATAGTTTTTTAGTGATTATGGATTATAACTCTTTGAGAGATTGTTTAAAATGAACTTCTGGCTTCTCTATGCCAACTATATTTGAGTTTCACAGCCACCACTTATCATTGCAGCAATGATATTTACAATTAAGGCATGTCCACTGAAGGGTTAGATTAGGGTTAAAGTAAGCCGACTGCAATGTATTGCCTTATGCATTTGATATTTTCCTTGCCTCACCATTTTTTTGGACTTTGTCTTTACACATTTTTGCACAGTTTCGGGTGCCTGTTTGTGTGGTTTTCTTATGCCACCACAACCTTCTCTCTTCTTTGAGGCATAATTGCCAGGTTGTTTGTAGCACCCGTTATGGTGCTTACAGTTTAGGACATAGATGTTGCTTATCTAACTCATTTGTATAGAACATTAATGATTTCAGAAACTCAGAGCAAGTACTCAATTTTTTTCCCCACAGACTCATTTTCTTCTTTTCTTGCTGCAGATATCTTGCAATATAAAAACAAATGAAATGGCAAATATCATGCGCTTCAGCTACCTAAGGAGTGCTGGTGGTCGATTTAGAAACCCATATGATCATGGATGCCAGAAGAACTGTGCAGATTTCCTGATCAACGGTTACAATGAAGACCTGGAGGTTATTGAAGATTTAGCACATTCTGAAGGAATTGGGATGATACAAATGCCGAGGGATACAAATTTGCAAAATGGTGATTTGCATAGTCTGGCGAACAGAAATGGCCATATTGCTATAAATGTCAATTCTGGCAACACCAATGCATATCATGGCGACGTTCATTCTTCCCACTGCAGCCATGGCAACCATAGTGAGTCAAAAACTGAGAGCGTGCTGCCGTTGGGGTTGGGTCGTGGTCTTGGACGAAGTAGTGCCTGTTCTGTCACGACCTCGTGATATTCATGTCCCGCACATGTTGAGACTGATGTGCATTCTATTGTAAGGATACATCCGATTTCAGGTTTTGTTGATCTATTGGTTGCTCCCCACCCCTTTCTTGTTCCAAGGATATGGGTGCGCCATTCTTCCAACTTGTCTCATTTTTGAATTGTTTCTAGCATCTGTTGTTAGATTTGGAGTCCGTTTGGCGTTTAATTGCACAATGTAAATAGCTCCCATGGATAACAATTGATTATAAATTACTTTTTTTGTCTTACTTTCTTTATATATATATATATATATATATATATTGAGGTATTTCAAAATTGTATCATATTTTTTTTGAACATTTAAAATTTTTATTTTTTTTAATTTTTTGATATTAAAAATCATAAAATTTTAATTTGATAATTTTTTTAAATTTTAATATTAAATATATTAAAGTTATTTTTTTTTAATTTCGTAAAAAATAATATAATACAAATAAATAAGGACGGATGGAGTAATTAAATCGATAGATTGTGATTTTCTTCTTCGGAAAGGAGACATGATTAAGAGTTAGGACACCCTTCAAGTACAAGCAAAATAAAAATCAAGTCAAAAAGCTTTTTCTTGTCCTCTCTTTATTTGATTCCTTAGAAAAGAAAAATGAAAATGAAATTCTGATCATCGTTTCATATGATTTTTTTAATATTATAATGTATTTACTAATGTTTTGTGGTTTAATGTGGGAGGTTTATGCGTTATCCTTTAAATGGGGCTTTGAATGTTTCGTCTGTTTCTTCTTCTTTTTGCCTTTTTTTTTTTCTTTTTATAAATTTTTACATGTTGGTTTGTTTGGGATGCAAGTTAAGTATTAGATCCACCTTACTTAACTGTGAATGTTTTGTTTCTGAAGCTCTGTTTCTTTTTGGGGTTACTGGATTTATTCTAATTAATGCTTCTGGATGAAGTTTTCACTAAACTATTCTAAGCTTTTGGCCAAAAAAAAAAAAAACTATTCTAAGCTTGATTTCTGAAGCTTCTCTGTTACTGATGCTTTCAATGGCTCCGATTTTGGAATTGATTAATCGGTGAATCTGATTATGCTTACCTAAAACCTTTTGAGGCTAATAAGAGTTTTGCATGCTCATGATGCTTGAGATGAATACCGCTAGCATTGATGTATACGAGTTCTATATAATTTCAGTGATAGAATGATAGATGGTGATTTTTTGTTAGCCTCTTGGTTTTGCAATTATAGTACTCTTTAAAGAGCTAACTCTGTAATGCTGTTGCTTCTGTCCAGTCGTGTTGGAGGGTGAAGCAGAGTTTAGACTTCATACCATGTTTTATGGTTCTAAAATGGGAAATAAATTGGTTGCTCTTCTTGCTTCATTATATTAATTGATAATTTATTCGACTGTCAGTCAATTGGGAGCAATGTGTTCAAGGAAGAGAGATCAACAGGTCGTCAAAGATGGAATGGAAAGAGGGGTGTCTGGAAGGTATGGGAAGAGTGGTAGCTCAAAGTGGCTTGTAACCTCCTTTTCACAGCCTATGGTAGTTCACCAACCTGGAGTGGCCATTTACCCATCTCTGATGGAATTATGCATCGATAAAATATGCAAAGTATGTCTATCACATTGGCATGTTTCTTAGAGGATTGTTTAGGTTTTTTCTGAAATTATATGCTGTTAAATCTCACAGGGCATCAACCAATATGGTTCATTTGCAACGCTGCCAAAGGGTATAAGTCAGCACATTTTTAACAAGTTGGTTTTATACCATCTTCTTACTGATGTTTTTCTTCAGAAGTTGCGCGATTGTGCTCATGAGGTAAGTTTTCCTTGAATGGTTAAACATGGTGCACGTTTTAAAAATTTTTTATGCCTTCATAAGAGATATATTTACCGGATTTGCGTCTTGTGTTGACAGTATGTTTGGTTGGGTGAATAACCTGGAGTGTAGGCTAGTTGGATGGATGTCATCTCTTCACAAGGGACATCATTACTTTCTGTTGATCTTTCTGGTTCTGATGTGACAGATACCGGGTAGGGTCGGGTAGGTCTCCTAAAAGAGTGCTCAGCCTTAACTTTTGACCTTTGTGAAAACATTTCAGAAATTGGGCTCAAGAATATTAGTGGTAATTTTCTATTGCTTTCTTTTATACCTTGTTCATGGGTAACTTTGAGAAATATAAGGTCCCTTTAGTTGATCTATTGAGGTGTATATCTCCAATGGTAGGATAACCAGTAGCCTTGTGAGAACTTCTAGGATCATGTTTATTTGAAAGTTCTTATGGTTTTTATCAATAGGCCTAGTGTTAAGTTCTGAAAAATCTCAATTTCAATGTAAACTTTTCTCACAAATATTGTTTTGCATGTTCTATTTTTGTGTTAAACCTTTTTTCATGTCAAACAGGCTTCAAGAACCTCCAATCCCTTGAAACATGTGGAGGGGTTTTAACTGATGCTGAGGTGAAAAATATCGAAGATCTTGCCTCTTTAACTCTGTTGAACCTTTCACAAAACTGCAACCTCACAAACAAATCCTTGGAGCTGATTTCAGGTATGTTTTGCTTCAATTGCTCTTTATTTATGGTGTTTGTTTAGCATTTTTCTTCTATTGTTGGCAATTGTTAGTGCGATTATTCTTGAATAGAACAAACCTTGCCATGCTTTTATAGAAAATGATACAGAGGTGTATATGAGACAGCTAGTTCTATCTCAAGTGTCTGATTATCTCATCAGGCAATAGTCCCACTTGCCATTCTGCAGAAGGACTAGTGATTTGCTGTCTCTTTTCTGCAGTCGAGTAACTTGGTCATGTATGACTAGTTGGTCCAGTATACAAGATGAATGGTTAGTCAGGAAAACTGGCGAATTGAGAGCTTATTTGTGGCCTGCTAATAGTGGCTCCTGAAAGTGACAAATTCTAGTCCGTAGCTTCCATTTGTTGTGTTCTGATGAACTCACCGAGATATTGTAATCATGGATTTTTCATTTTCTGGTTTAAATGCATGACTGACTGCATTGGTGTCATTAAATATTTTGAATTCTCTCACATAACCAATGACGGTTTGCCATATTTAAAACCTCTAAAGAATTTATGTAATACCCCAAAAAAAAAAAAGAGATTTTTTTAAATATTTTTATAAGTGGGGGACTCTTTAATAAAGAATGAGAAGTGCAGAGGACTTATTGATAAATAACCCAAATTTCTTTATTAATAGAGTTAACTTTTCAGTTTTCAGTCGACGATTAGTCATAATAAAAACAGAAACTTATTTCTCATATGTTTCTTATACAGAATAGATCAATTGAAGGATTCCAAGTGAAGGGAAAAACAAATCTACAAGGAGAAATTATCTATTAGAGGTGAGTAAATAATCTTTTTCAATTTTTGGAGTATTGATGGTTAAGTCTTAAAGTGTAAATTATAATATGAGTAAATAATCTTTTTCAATTTTTGGAGTATTAATGGTTAAGTCTTAAAGTGTAAATTATAATCGAGAAACCCTAAAATTTTAGGGTTTCCATTATCCCTCTTTGGGCAGATGATTTAGACTTTAATTAGAGTCAAGTTAAGTGTTGAGAAAGTTGGTAATGTGAATTTATTGTTGAAACAGAAATTTGATGGGAATAGAAAGGAAAATCTTTGTTTCGTATAAATCCTGATATGAATCATGTGTTTGTAGTGTTGAATTAAGGTTAAGTCCTGTATTAAAGGGTTAAATACTACTATGATTACTATATATGGTTGAAAAACATGTTGAATTTACTTTCTAATGAAACAAACAGGAGTCGAATTCGAGTTCCCTATAAAGAGTTATCCAATTTTTACCTAAGGAGGTGCAGGTTGCCTAGTAGCAGCAGTAAGGGAGAATTACGAAATTTTCCTTAATTTTTATACAAGGATTTACAGATTAAGCTATATACGTTTAGAAAGTTTATTGAGTCTACTTTCCAATGAGATAAGCGGAATTGAATTTGGAGTTAACTATGAATAAATACGTATTTTTTTTATGAAAAGGTATACAGGCTGTCTGACAGCAGCATATGACGTGGATTACAAAAATTGTTATAATTAATCCACAAAGAATCACGAGATGAGCCATATATGGTTAGAAAGCTTGTCAAGTCTAGTTTCTAACGCATTAATAAGGTTTTAATTCTGAATTGGATATCTTGAGTTATGGTCGTTTTAGTGAAAGTAGCGCAGACTGCCAGAATTAATTACTCGAGTTATTACTTGTTTAACTTAATTGTTTTGGTATAAGTGGCCTCAAATGGGTTGATTAATTATTGTTATGTTGGAATTATCTTGAATAGGCCACTAAATTTTGAAGGAGAAAAATTAGGTGGTGGAATCAGAAGAAAGTAAGTAGAATCTCACACACTTTGCTTGTTTTCAAATCTATGTATATATATATGTTTCTAAATGAATGAATGTTTTATTTCCTTATTTTTGATATATGAAAATGGGATCAAGCATATGATTATTTTGTGTTTTCGCTATGTAAATGATGGATCATGCTTATGAATGAAATGAGAGAATGATTTATGTTTAAAGAATGATTTTATGATGGCTACGTTTTTACATCCCTGGGAAGTGGGATCATCGACACCAGAACTAGTTCTACGACCCTGGCTAACGGGTAATAGTAGTTAGCAAAGACATGATCATACGACCCTGGCTAACGGGTAATAGTAGTTAGCGTAAGCCCTAGCTAACGGGTTATAATAGTTAGCAATGATCATGAGAATGAAATCGTCGATACGGTCAATGTCACGGGTTATAGCAGTGACCGTAGCTAACGATTTGAATGATGATGATGATTTATGATGATTTTTAATGATTGATCCATGATTTGGTTTGACTACGATATTTGAATAGTAACATATTTTACAATGATTTATGAATTTATGAAATGTTTGACAAAACGATGATATTGAGATGTTTTGACATTTTGATTTGACGAATGTTTTGAATGATCTATATGACATGTATGAAATGATGTTGGATCCGGTAAGGTGTGTGAGCCTTTACTTACTGAGCTGTGGTTTGCTCATTCCTTATTTTCTTTTTTTTTTACAGATGTTATGAATGATAAGTATGATTAGCTTGAGAAAAGCTAGAAGAACCGAGCATTGGAGAACTACTTAGAAATATAGAATTTTATGAAGTATTGTTTATTTTAGTTGTAATACTTTACTTTAAACCTTTGGAGACTTGTTATCTAGTTATGTTACTTAATGAAAACATTTTATATTTGAGAGTTGTTCAATGATTATGGATTAGGCTTCGTATTACTTTGAGATTTTACTTCAAGATAATATGATCGTGTTATGCTTCGATTCGGGGCGTGACAATTTATGCTTCCTATCCCGTAAGTAACTGCCTCTGAAATTAAGAAGCTTCAGTTAAACCACCCTTCCCAATCTTGTCAGCTTTCGACCCCAATAATGCCGGGCCTATTGTAACATATGCTGTAAATAACTGCTATCAGCTGAATATAGCTCTCTCTACAATTCAATAAATGTATATTAAAACGTGAACGGCTGCCTTTCTGATGTGGTCAAGGTAATTGTGCCAATTACATGGACAGTCAATGTAAGGCGACAGTATATACGTTCGGCTGCTGAATATGGCACTTTCTGTTTCAAAACCAAATAAAAAATTTGTACATATAAACTTCATGTTTACTCAAACTATTTTCGGCATATTGTCTTCCAATTTTTCATCTGGAGAATCAAAACTAAAGGCAAAAACAAGAGGGGAGGAGGTTTAACTAGGAGATTTCGCTCAATCTGGGTAACTTGTGTCGGAGCATGGTCTTGATCACAAGTGCAAACAGAGCAACATGTTCAGGTGTTTGATAAAATGGAAGCAAAAGCTGAAAATAAATCTGCAATCCTCAATCACATTTAGTAGCCTATGTTCAATCAGATACAAAAATCTGTCTTCTAAATTTCTTATTAAAAACACCAAAGCTAGAAATCAGAATGAGAAACATAATAAATCAATCAGGTAAGCAATCTATAACTTATTGCAACTAAATGAAGAATTCGGCGCGTATATTCTGCTTCTTTGGTGGGGAAGCTGATGAAAGCGAAAGCAGAAACCAATAAAAAATGAAATCCCTGCTGCTACTTCAAGTCATCCCCAAACATCTATTGGTAAAATTGAACATGTTTCTTGATAAAAGGAATCAGACAAGTTTAAGAACTACAACATTCTCTCCTTTCAATCTTGAAGTTTAAGGCTAAAGCTTGATCTAAAGGAAAATTGCAAGAAAACCTGCAGAACAGACAATCCAGTGTTATTCCTGGCAATGAATGCTTAAAATAAACCGCATACTATGTTCTGAGAACATGGTAAGGGAGCTAAATACACGTCATTGAAAGTCACATACAAGTGAAAGTGAATTGGTAATTTGAAATTTAGGGCTACAACATGCAGAAAACTTGTGAACAAAATGTACATATCGCAACTTAGTCAAGAAAAGCAAGGGACTTGTCCAAAAAAAAGCAAGAAAGAAGGGGAGGTGCAGCAGTAACAGGTCTTTCAGCTATAATTTTAATTTTAAGGGTCAAAGCAAAAAATTTTAGAAAACTTATTTGAAGTAAAAAATTTCAGATTGTAGGCTTCAACTTTGAAGTCGAAATTAGAGCAACAAATCTTCATGCATATTTTTCAGAGGCCAATTGCGTCATATGAATTGCAATTCTATCACAGTAAATTGCAATTTATACTAAAGAATCAATCAGCTTACCTAACTAAAAATGCAGGACTTTGTATCCCACTACAAATAATATTGAGCACTTAGGAATGCGTTTCGACCACCAGTTTTCCTGGAAATCCCACTCAAAACAACATGCAACTCATGCATGCTCCAATGCATGATAAATTTTTGAAACTCGCCGTCGAAGTAATGGTTGTAGTCGGAATGAGGGAATCTTGCTCTGCCACTTTTTAGCTTCATACATCTCGTTCCATGCCTGTATTATCTCGTCAATCTTAAACCCTAAACCTGCAATGACAAAAGATAAGTTACGCTTCTAAGGTTTATGCTGATGTTAGTTGCTGATGCAAAGTTGTGTACTTCCAAGTATATGTTACCTTCCAGTGCGTTGTTATTTGAACAATGGTTCTTTATCATAACAGCTATATCTGTGGGAGAAGCTCCAGCGTGTTCAAACTTCTCAACAGCTACCTCCAAACATTCTTGCCAGAGAGGTAGCCCTAGTTTGAATTCCATGAGTGAACGTTCATAAAGTATGGTACCCCATAAAAGGTTTATCTGAGCACTCATGTTGATAGCCTGCTCCGCAACTTCATCTGCTGATATATCTTTGAATAAACCATTCAATCCCATATTTTGGGACTGGTTTTCTTCCTTGTTTGATTTGGAAAGCTCACGCAGTCGTAGTCCCTGTAACTCCTCCCACATCTGCATGCCCCTGTCCATATTTTCCTCAGCATTGTTATAAAGGTGCAGGACCTTCTCAGAAGACCAAGTTTCCAGATCAACATTGTTGCCAACTGCATAATACCAAGAAAGTTTTGCCTGCTCAAATTGTTGTTGCCCTAGAGCTAGAAGAGCTTCGTAGAAATCTGGTTTGATTCTCAGTGCTTCCTCATATCTCTTACCTGCTTTGGTATATTCTAATTGTGCCCAATCATAGGTAGTTTTGATCTGCTCAAGTATGGATTCTCTCAAGCCATCTTCGGTGAAGTACACCCTCTTCCTTGCCCTGGACATGTGAACATTTCCCCAGTTGAACAATGCTAATGCTGTCATCTCTTGGAATTTCTCAGCTGCCCTGTCAAAAAGGTCCTGGGCCTCTTCACTTGTAACTGTGTCCTCCATGGCCTCAGAATATTCCTTCATACTAAGTTCATGAAGATTCAAGTATGAATCTGAATCAAAGCCAACATAGTTCTTAAACAGTTGGGCAAACTCAATTATCCAGTCATCAATGCAACATGAACCCTTTCCTGCTTCCACAACTTTTCTGGCATCCCCATTTTCAGCTGCCTTACCTTGTTTTATGTCAAGATTGGGAACTTCCTCGCGCTTAAATCTCTCAAAGAAAGGATCCTGCTCAGAATTGACTTCTACAACATAAAGCCTCACAGAACCCTGTGATTCTGCTGATATTTCAGCCAATCTCAATTCTTCATCACTGGTGATAGTGACTAGATCACCTTCCTCATCTCTATATTTGATAAGAACTGCTCTTGAACTAGGAAATCTATCATGAATAACTTCCCTTAGTTTCAGAAGGCTGCAATTATGTGGCAACTGAGCCCATCTTATATCTTCACCGAAAATCAACTTCACAGTCTTCTTTGGTTCTTGTTCCGTTTTACTGCCGATTTTCTCATCCACAACCAATTTATCCTCAGCCTTCCTTTCACCCATGTTTTCATCAACTTTCTTCTCCTCAATTTGGTCCACAGCCTTGCTATCTTCAGCTTTATTGATCTTCTTCTTGTTCTTCTTCTTGGTTTTCTCTTTGACAACTTTTGGAATTTGTGAAGCACTTGGAGGCTCAACGTATTCTGGTGGCAATTCAATCACAGTATCATTCACCCGTAACCGTTTCATCTCAAGAGTACTTCTTACCCTTTCTGAAATCTCTAATGCCATGATATTATTTGGCTCCATGTTCAGAACTGTATTAACATCTTTGAAAGCTAATTCCAACCTATTCAAAGCCTCGTAACACCTTGCTCTCTTTAGGAGTGCTTTACCATACTTGGGTGATACCTCTAGTGCCAAATTACACTCGTGTATTGCCCTGGGGTACTCACTCAATCCCATCTGCATAAAACAAGCAGCCATATTACTCCTAAGATGGCATACATCGATGTGATTCTTTGGAAGCAGTTTGAGGGCCTTCTCATATTTCAACATTGCCCCTTCATGGTCCCTCTTCTGAAACAGCTTGTTCCCCTCTTCCTTCAATTCTTGAGACATGGCAATGAATACTGCCGTGTCCTCATCATACGCTTTTGAACTATTATCTCCAACTTTGCCTTGCTTCACATTACTATCACCTGCTTGTCCTGATTGCTTCTTATTCTTTCCACCATGCTTCCCCATTGCAAACCCAACAATTTGTCACTACAAAAAAACCCCAACCTAAAATACTACCACCCACCAACTATATGACTTGACTTAAACTAGAAATCCCACAAACAAATCAACTGAAATACAGCAAGAAAAAAAAGTACTACCCTCTTGAACTAACTTCTCACACAAGTCAAAAATCCACCCCCAACAGCGAAAAAACCACATACAATTTCCACCAAAGCCAAAAGTAATTGCCAAAGCACCTTAAATCATTAACTTTTCACAAATTTTAATACGAACAAAGATCCACAAACCAACTCAAATATACCAGTTAAGACAAGCACACCAAAACAAAAACTCTTAGGCACCTAAAGCCATCAAAACCTAGATACCAATTCCAAACAAAACCTCCAATTTTGGGTATCAACCTACCAAATCAATTCCAAGAACTTAAATTTCTCCAAGGTATAATGGGATTTTCCCTTACCACACCAACATACACATGACATAAATTACCAGAAAATGAAAATACAAAAAGAAAAATATTATCTTTACGCCCACCAAACCAGGGGCTGTCACCCCTTCACAAAGAATTAACAATCCCAATTCAGAGAGAAACAAAACAATCCACAATCCTTCAACTTGAGCTAAAAAGATAAGCCCTTCATGGAAAAGCAAAAATAAAGAAAAATCAAAGCAGGAGACTTATCTGGGAAATGAATTCTCACGAATGAGGTATGTAAAATATCCGGGAAAACCAAAAAAGACAATGTTTTCAAGAGAAAATGGGATAATGTGTCGCAGCGAGAATTTAGAAGAAAAGTAAACAGGCCAACGTTTTCTGTTTTTTTTTTTTTTTTTGGGCATTGCTTTTTGTATGATAATTGTAATGTCTTTAAGATTATCACAGCTTGACGTAAACGCCACAAAAAGCTCCATCAAAGGAAAAATCTTTCTTTACATTTTCTCGAACAAATTTCTTTAAATAGTTTAATCATGGTGTTGTTTTTTTAGTAAAATTTTTTAATTTCAGGAAAATAAAATGGGGACCATTTTTCCGTGAGATTCCAAGTTTCTTGGGGACGTTGGTTGCCAGGCCAAAGGCAGCGATCTGTTTGACTACTGCCACTTCCGTTTGTCATTAGACTTTGTCAGCTTCTTCAAGTTTTCCAAATAATTAAAAATTTTAATTTTATTTATGTTAAGTAAACAAATTAAAAAGCTTGACAATTTTGGAGCATATGAAGTGGGTTTAATTAAAAACGAATTAAACATTACTGATTTCAGATGACAGAATTTTTAAGGCAACTTGCTTTTAAGTGATACAGTGTATTAATTAAAAGTATAGAAGGAATATATGGGTATTTGATCATTATTAGAACGTTTTATTCTCAACTTATAATGCCAAAAACTTATGTTAATAATTTTTTGCTACTTTATATTTGAGTTACTTTTGATCCAAAATACCAAGCCAATTCAATAGCCAAGAAAGACGATGAGAGCTTCTTTTCATTAATTTTTTTGGTACAAAGTGCTGGTTTAACATCACAATACAGATTCCAAGTCTAATTATAACAAAGATTGAAATAATTTGTTTTTGTTATCTTTTGGTGCTACTGCATCTTTTTCCATAGCATTATACATACTTAACAGCAATTAAAGATTATCATGATTAGTATCTTCTTAATCTGAAGATCAATCATTAAATTGTTAATGTTGATATTAGATAGATAAAAAGATAGATAACATCATCTAAGTGCTATGATAACCTAATAGAAAGGAGCTTATAAACAAACATATTAAATAAAAATAACAAAGTAAATTGATTAAGATTTATCCTCTTCGTCATAAAAATTTTGAGATTAAATTTTTTTAATAATTATTTGTTATAAACATCTCGAATACATGATTTATAATTATTTATATTGAATTATCAGATATAATATATTTTATTTTAATTTAAAAAATTAAAAAATTTATCTATTATGAATTAAAAAAAAAAATAACAAAGCAAATGAAAAAAGAAAACTAAAGAAAAACTGGCAATAGCGATTCCTTAGCTTGAAAGGCAGGTTGGAAAAAAGTCAGAGTTGAACATTCTTACAGGTCCATATTACAGAAACATCAATACATATATTTTTATGTATTTATTATAAAAAAATACAAGAAAGTGGAGAAGAGCTCAATGGAAAATTTTTCTTTTTCTCATTTTGCAGATTTTGAAAACAAAATAATTATATTTTATAATGTTGTCTGCCGAGAAAAGCCGAAAAGGGATTGGCCCACTCCATGTTGTGACAAAGTAACGAACCTATGGCTATGGCCATAAAAATAAAAAGTGACTAACCTATGGTGGGTCCCAAACAACTGCCAGTCACATAAAATAAAAACAGTTGCAGTTTTCTTCTATTGCCAGGCAACTGGCAAAATGCAAACAGTGACAGCTGTTCTTGTTCTTGTTGTTGGGAACTCAGATGAGATGGGAAGCTTCTGGTTTGGTTTGGTTGGTTGGTAACTTTGGTGTGTGTGTTAAGATTGACTCGTCATCTTGTTGGAAAGTTGTAAGAAAGATTCCTACAGAACGTGACATTAACTATACTTACAAGTCACCGCCCTCAATTTCCACACCACTCGTTTGACCGTCCAATATCCGAGAGCTTCCAATTTTTTATTGGAAAAACTGGGCAAATTTTACTTTTCTCTGATGGAATTATGCATCGATAAAATATGAAAAGTATGGCCATCACATTGGCATGTTTCTTAGAGGATTGTTTGTAGATAATTTTTTTTAATGAAAATTGATATATTTAAATTGATATATCGTATTATGCTTTATATTGATTTGTATTGATTTTATTGATCTGTATTGGCTCATACTAATTATATTTATTATTATAATTTTATATTTATTTTAATCTTTTAATCAATTTTTAATTTTTTATTTCATGAGCATTTTTATTTTTTTTTCATAATTTCATCTAAAAAGTAATATATGTTCATTATATTAGGGTATTAACAATAATTTATATATTTTTATATTTGTTTCATTTATTTGAAGTTTAAAAATTTTAGATCTTATATATTTATTATTTTTAAATTTTATATTTGCATATAACATATTAAATATGTATAATTGAAATATACATGTATCTATATATATAGTTCATAAAATTGAAAAGATATGTCAAATTACATCGATATATTCTAGTACCATAATAAATGAATTTGTTCATAGATTTAGAATTTCATTCGATTTATTTATTTAATTATTTTTAAAAAATAATATTTAATATATATGAAATTTGAATGTTAACATATATAATTTTTTTATTTTTAAATTATTATCTATTTTATAAAAAAAATAAGATGCATCATAAAAATTTTGATCGAGTGCGCAACATGAGAGTCCTTAACAAAAAACAAAAAAATTGTTCTTATGATTTTTTTTACCTAATTCTTTTGTATTCAAATTTGAACTGCTCATTTCATTTATCTTTTAGTGTACATATATATTCTCAATCAAATCCAATCTTTTTAGCCAAAAAAGACTTATGCCATTTTAACTAACATGGCAAAAGTTTAAACATATCTTCCTATTTTTGTTCGTAATTAACATTACTCTTACCTTCTCCAATCTCTACAATATGCATTTTATTTTCAATCTAATCTTCTATAAGGTTGTATGAATGAAAAGTTAAATCAAGTTTTCTCTTGAATTTGAAAGTATTTTAAAATTAGGCAAAAGTCCCTAATGTTCTTCTCAATTTCATCCAATCTCTTCAATATTATGGATGACATCTTTGTCAATTCCACAAAGCTCGCATTAGCAGCGAAAGATATACAATCAAAACAAGAATGATTTTTATGCCTTAAATTTTCTCTTTCTAATCTCAATTCATCATTTATCTAGCTTGAATATGACCCATCACTAATACAGTTCATCATCTCACATGAAACTTAATGCAAGTGATGAATTATTCTATCAATATAAATGACCTTAATTCTTATTAATACAAAAAATATCCTTATTCATTGATGTTTGATAACTCTAGCAAAATAAGTGAACCTACCAATCATTCCATTGTTCTTTGGCGGATCAAGCATCAAAATCATATCAAATGCAGGACGGATAAAATATATTTCTGGGCCGCTTTTCCGAAACATGATGAAATAAAATGTTCAATGGGCTTAAGCTCCTAGCACAAATAAAACTACATTACACTTCCAGTCTTCCAGCCCATCTCCCCCACTGTGTGTCACCACTTTTAGTTACGTGGCGAGATGTCATTGGCCAACGTGAGTAGAATTGTGTCATGTTCAAACGCACTGGAGACGGACTTCGACCGTCCTCCTTCTCCTTTGGATGTTTTTGCATTTTTTCTTAGCAGGTCTTTTTTTGGAGCCAGATTCCTTAGCGGGGTTCAAATTATTATTTAATATTAAAAGAAAATTTTCTTAAAAAAAAAAAAGGAATATGAGATTGTTTATTAGCTTCGTAGCAGTTTTATGTATCTTATGCAGCAGAGTCTTAGCCGATCAGATTTTTCCATCTCATGTAGGTATGCCCGTATTTCTCTCTCTCATTTATTTCGAAGTTCAACTTTTTAATGTAAATTTCCTAGCTTTTTTTTTGTCTAATTCATCTTAATGTTGTTAATTTGATTCTGGGTTTTCTTTTATTCTCTTTAATTTTTATTTTCATGTGCGAAACATAGAAGAATTGATGTCATAAGGCCTTATGACCGAACTTAAATTATTTATTCCTAGTGATTTTATTGTTTTACACAACAAGAGGTATTTTGTGCTTTTGGAATTTGATTCAACACAAGTGTTGTAATAGAATGGGGCAAACATTAGATATCCCTTGTCCTTCTGTGGCCTGAGATTGATGCCAACTTCAGTTCTTGGGCATTATGCCCGGCACTTTGTTGAATATTGATTACGATCTGAGTAACGTGCTGAAACGTGATTTCAGCATCACGAGTGTTTTCTGGTTTTTTCCCTACTGGAAAGAGTTTGCAATTGTGTTTAATTTTTTACTTGTGAATGCCAACTACTTTAGGAAAAAGGGTATTTATACTGTTACTGATAGGTGTAGAAATTGAGTATTTATTGGTGAGAGCAAATTTATGCCGAGAGCTGATTTTAAGATAACTCAGATATTATGGATCATAGCTGACCTGCTTGGCGACCCGTAGATAGTTGGCTTATGTTCTTATGCCTTTTTATGGTGGATTAACGAAAGGCTATTGGTTCTTACAATACAGAAGGTAAAATTGAGAAACAAGTAATCTGGAGCCTGAACAAAAACAAATTAGAATGATCTGTCTTCTCATACCACAAGGGCCATTCGAAAGAGCTATTAATGGTTATGGAGGGTTAAGGGACATTTAGGCCATATTAGGTGCCACTAATGATGGTTGTAACCAAATCAGTCTTCATGGATGATGTTATCATATGCAGAGTCATCCAACTAGATTGGAATTGAATTATTGGCTTTCTCATAGTTTTTTTTAGTATTTAGGATATTGATTCTACTGCTTTCAAGTTTGTCTTGCTTGCTGATACTTCTTCAATACTTTTCCGATAAACAGCTGGCACATTTGGCCGAAGCTCCCGTGAACCAAAATACAAGATTGAGTTCCATACAGAAGACTCACCCTACCATCCTGTAAGTAAGCTTAGAATTTTTAACACATATTTTTGCTCCAGTCCTACTTTTGATAAAATCTGGATGAGCACTTTGAAGTTTCTTCTTTCCTGCTTATTGCTTCATATTTGATCTTATAGCAGATGTCACAATCATATCCATGTATTTACAATATCAGTACATCATTCTCTACCCTCGATAAGGAAGTTTTGTCATCCTGCCTCTCCTTCCCTTAGGTTTCTTCTTCATGGACCATCCATATCTATCTCATGAAAATTTTCTTTAAACATGAAAAGGAGTTTAACTTTATAACAAGTAGTGCCTTGTTAGCCCCAGTATGACCCTGTTAGGATTTTATTGCATGATGGATTTGTAAAATGAACTGGCATATATCCAAAGTGTTAGCATCATCTGGATGTTCACTGGGGCTTTACCATTTTTTTTCCACGATATACCAAGATTTTTTTTACTACTTCTACTTATTCCTTGAGCAAGTAAAATTTTTTAATGGTGACATGTAAAAGTCCTGAAATCATTGACATGTACATCTTAATGCAAGCAGGAACTTTTTGGTTTTAAAGTTTTCTACAAAACATGCTCTTAGTTGAGGCAGCTTAATTTTGTTTTCCCACTAACCAATTTAAATCAATTAGAATACTTGTTATCTAGCAATATGCTTCAGCATAATGATTCATGTTCCTTGTTGGAAGGCTTAAAAAGTTTGTTTTTTAAAATCGGAGAGAATGATTGAAATTATGATTAGAGTGCGGATTAGTGCTGTTTCTGTAAGACATGGTTATTGATGGTATAAGAATGGTGAAAATCTTGGCTTCTTAGTCTTGTCATAAATTTTCCATGTGCATGTAGCTTTAATGGTTTGGTTTTTCCTTTCATGTGAACCTATCAAGTCCCATGTGGATTTTGCCACTTCTCATGAGCTAATGTCATAACGCCTCAAATATTTTGCAGGATGATGATCAGGAGTCTGTTATTATGCCTAATAAAGATGGAAAGAACTTTTTATGTTTTTTGCCTAAGGTGGAGAAAGCCAAGACTGGAATGCCAGTTACTCAGCTGAACACTAGTAGCATGATTGTGGAAACTGAGAAACGGGTTAAAATGAAGATGCCAGATGAACTACTGGAAGTATTGAAGGATCAATGCTTTATCAGAGTGCGCATCTGGTTCCTAAAAATTGTGTTTGATTATCTGACATTAATGCAAATAATTAAGAAAGCCATTGTTCTTCCTTGGAATTATGTGCTGGTTATATTCATATCTATGTGCTGGTTATTTTCGTATTTGCCTCTAGTGCTTATTTAGTCAACTCTATCATGCAGCAAGAGGGTTGGTGGTCCTATGAATTTTGCTATCAAAAGTGGTTACGGCAACTACATTTGGAAGAGGATAAGGTAGCCTTTTAATTGAATTTAAGATGCTCGTATTTACAGTAGACCAGGCTTTTCTCACTTGTTTGAGTGTTCTGTCTGTGACGTATCCTTCAGTGACTTGGAATACCATTATTTTCTGAAATGAACAGTACATATACCAAATGTATTTGATGAGCAGAACCTGTTATGGATACTCAACTGATGGTTTTGGGCACTGAATATGGTGTTGGCACCATCTATTTGATCTGAGTAGTTTTTTATATGATAGGTGGTACTACTAGTAATAATAGTTATAAAAGCAGCAGCAGCAGCATTTGCTATTAATAATAATAATTTTGAGTATTCCTATGTCTTATTAAATACCTTAATGCATAACCGATTGGCAGTTTCTATTAATTTCTTGTGGACATTTTCTTATCACTATGGAATTACTTGGAATTGATCTGATAGTTCGTACAAAGCATTAAGAATAATGATATTTGTTAAATAACCATTGCAGGTGGTTCAGGAATTTGTCTTGGGTGTATATGATGAAGTGGCCACTGCTGCCTTCAACCAGAATCTCTCTGACATCTTCACATTAAAAGATCCTCGCTCAAAAGATGCATCACAAAGGTGTGAATTCAGTAGGGTTTAAAACTTTAGATTGCACCTATTTTTTTTTTAACCAAAAAAGAGGTTTCAAGAGGTGAAAAGTAAAAGATTATATTGACTTAAAAGAAGGAAAAAAAAGAATAGAAGGAAAGACTAATAATCAACCTGTGTCTCATACAGGTATCATGCCCATCAATATATGAATGGAACCCTTTGTGATCTTACTAATCGGCCCCGAGAAACTGAGGTATGAAGCAATAAAGTTACAGATTTGTTATATGGTTTTTAGATTTCCTTCGGAAGGAAAAAGACCATGTGTTTGTTTTTGGATTCCTTCTCATCATTTTATGCTTTCTTATTTTTGTTTGTAGGTGAGATTTGTCTGCTCAGAGCCAAGAGCAATGATTAGTTCAATTACAGAGTTATCCACATGCAAGTATGCACTTACTGTTCAATGCCCTATGCTATGCAAACACCCGTGAGTCTCTCTCTCTCTACTTTCAAGTGCTAAGATTAGAGCTATTGATGCTAGTTTCTGTAAAGCTGATTGTGCCTGTTAGAAAGATCAGAGATATGCTACTCAAGTGCTGAATAGGGAACTGTATGTAAAACATGAGTGAATACTTCTTGTTATCCTTTCTTCTCAATTGATGACACTGGTCTAGTTACGTCAAAAACCTAGCGTTGGGCCATTAATTGAATGGTCAATGAGCAAGTGTTCTGAGATGCTGCCAAAAGTGCTGGATAGAATGATGCAGGGACAAAACCAAACCGTTATGGGAACATATCATGCCACTTTCTGTTTAGTGTAAGAGAATTAAAAGGGTAAGCTTTACCAGCTGCCACTAATCTTGTACCTTTTCTCACTTGGGTCAGCGAGCTTTTATTTTACCAGTTGGTCACATAACTTTTGATGCATACAAGTTAGTGATACTAACAAACAACATTAGAAATAGTACTTAGTCATGCTAACAAACGACAACATTTGAAATATTAATGAAGTGTTGACTAGCTGTCTAATATTAATTAGTCATACTGACAAACAACAACATTAGAAATATTAATGAAGTGTTGACACACCGTCTAATTGGCATTTATAATTATCTGGTTAGTGCTGTTAGTTGCAGCCTAGGAACTCTTTCTCTATCCCTTGCATTCCAACGTGAAAAAAGAAGGGGTGGGTGGGGGATTGTATAATGTTTTAAATACCACCATTTAATTCTGTATTTTCTGGTTATTTATTTATTTCAAAAAGTTTTTGATCCCTATCCCTGATTTTGCAGATTATTCCAAGAAGAGAGACCGGTGTGGCATACCATTAATTGCAATGTGCTTCCTAAGGATTACAGGGATACCAAGGTTGAGGACGCACATATTACTATGAACATGGGCTCGGAAGATCAAACTAGTTATGATTCAAAAGAATGAACGTTGTAAATCTTCAGACACGTTTTGATCATACATTTATAGAGATAAGCCTTGTCTAAGTAAAAGTATTACCGTATCAAATTAAAGGGTTGTTAATATCCACTTTTATCTTTTTCTTCCATTCCTTTTCATAAAGATTAGAGTTTGGATGAATTGTCAAAAAAAAAAAAAAAAACCAACAAGAAGAAAAAGAAACAGATTAGCATTTGGACAATGCATACGATTGAAACTTATATTGGTGAATGCTGAGAAAACATGCTGACAAATATCTAAGCTCAACTCGAGAGTTGTCTTATTTTTATTTCCAGAACTTGTTTTTTCAACATCGTCGATATTCGCATATCACCAATGTTCTTCCTTATTCCATCCGGTGTTGGGTTTCATTTTAAACTGAGTGATGATATGCGATAAATCTAGCCAGGTGGAATGCACCGTAACTACAGACATTTTATGCACATAAAAGACCATGCATGCAAACACTTTCATGCATATATCCACATTTGGGTAAATTACGCACTGATTAATTTAAGGATAAGGATTCGAATGTGAAATCACAAGCTTTTTGTAGTGCTAGAAAGAGCTATCCTGCTTCCCTTCATTCTAGATCATCAATCCCTTGAAATTATTGACATTTACTACCTAAAATGAGGCCTGTATCAGTGGGTACACCCTATTCACAAATATGTACTAGTAATTGTTTCGAATTGTTTTCTCATCACGAAGATAGAGCCTTCTTGATATCCGTTGAGGCCAAAAGCGTTAAATACTCGTGTATGGCTTCACCTTCTTTCGTAACTTCAATGTCATAGTCTGATAAAGCATCCGCATTTCCTATGTCTCTTGCAAGTTCATCTTCCATCTCCACATCCCGTTCTTCTTCTCCAGCAGTTGACGGACCTTCAACAGGATCATTATCACTCACACTATCGGAGTTCACATTGTTAGGCTCTGAAGCAGGATTTCCATTGCTGTTAGCATCAACAGTGGGGAATGGCTCAGATTCTGACATCAGTCGACTCATTGTCTGCTCCACTGTTTCACCAGCCTGAACAGCAGCAACCACTGAACCCAGGAAAAATATTAGAAATGCTACTAGGAAAAATCTTTTGAGCTTATGAGGATAAACAAGTGGCAGTTTCGGCAAATGCTTTTATCAAATTTGAATCCTCTTGCACACTAGAAAGATTTCACAATTTCTTTTTTATCACAACTCATATCCATTCATGAATTTGGCAATGTGGTGCTTGAAGTACATTTTCCAGTAAACTGGACAGATTGCAACCTGTCTATACCATGTCAAAGATATAATGTCTGTTATATGAATTTTTAGTTTGCTCCAATCATTCTTTTGAGTTACATGATATATTTTTCTAACAAAAAGTAGCTGCCAAATTGTTTAGAATGTTAAGTAACAAAAAAATATCCTTTCTCCTTTTGTCTTGATTTGACCATTATGAAACCTAACAGAGTTTAGCTATACATTCCGCAAATTTTAAATTTGTCCCCTCCCCTCCCCTCCCTACACCACGACACAGATACACACATGCACACTCAATACACATTACCCAGTACAGCAGTTTAGAACAGTTTCCTCATTACCTCTTGATCGGTCAAATCCCATGGATACAAGCTCTTCGATTCTAGCATCTGCAGTCCGTTGCTTTCTTTTCCTTTTCCTTGATTCAATATCAAGCTGCAGACAAACATAATCAGTAAGAGCCAGATAGCAAATAAAATTGAAAATTAGGAAAGTTTGATGCAAAAAGCAGCCAACCTGTATGGCAGAATTAGTTTCTGGATTTGTCAGATCATCTAATGCCTTTTGAAAATCATTCTCATTCATTCGAAGGGCTTCTGCAGCAAGGTTCTTCTCAAATCTGCCAAGTCAAAAATGTCTTAGCCTTTTCCATAAAAACAAAAAAAAAAAAAAGAGAAAGTTTTAGCTTTCTGTAGGAAAGCTTTTAGTATGCATCAATAGTCGTGGATGGTACAATGGAGGGTTCAATACAACCTTAATAAAGTATCCTTGTTTTTTTATTTTCCTTTCATGAATATGAAGCTATGATAGGAAAACTTGAACTTTCAGCGACCACAAATATACACCAAAATGGTAGTCATCATATCACATTAACAAGATTTAAAAAGACAAACAAGAATACAGTAGTTCCCCGCTCACCCAATGGCAACTAATTCTTTCAATTTCTCAAGATTCACAGCCTTCTTCAGTGGTGTTACTCCATATTGTTTTTGCTCCCTGAAAATTTGTTAAGTTAATTATTTGTACACAAAAGGGAATATGCCAGTTACATATATTATACCCACATCATTTCCATTCTAAGCCGGATATCATCCTCTCGCTTTTGTGCTCTCTTTGCCTTTTCCTCAAAAAGAAATTCAACAGCACTCCCTATATCTTGATTGTTCAATCGTAATGCCCTCCTTGCATCACGTTCCTTGAAGCCCATGCTCATAACGTGAGATAATGCTTCATCAGGCACTTGTAACTGAAATAAGCAGCAAAAAATTGTGCTTAATGTTGGAGAAGGATGCAAAGGCATTATGTAAAGAAACAATAAGAAAACAGAGGTGGCAAAAACAAAAGATTGGCGAGAAAAAAAAAAGTTGAATGTGGTAGAAGGAAGCAAAAGATGAGCACAATAAACTTTTGATAACCCCAAGTACTTGCTGAAGAATTTGACCCATTTAATAATATCTGAATGTATTTTAACCTTTTTAAACTATTGATATATGTTATTTCTATTAAATTTAACCAATATTATTTTCAGCAAATAAAGTTGCGATAATACAGCAAGCAAAATAATTGCAAATCCAGTCTTATAATTCTTGGTTCATGAGATATGCCATTACAGGCTCCCTTTTATCTTCCCATTGAAGCCAAAACTAAACCTGCACTCAAGAAATAGCTGCTTGTATGCAGATAAGGGTATATATAGGTTATTGAGAAGAGAAGACCAGTGGTGGTCCCCCTAGACCGACCAAATCAACTAAGAAAAAAAGGAAAGTAACAAAATTCTCCCCTTTCATTACACTAGAAGAAAAATGGAGCAACTGGAACAAGATATCTGAAAAGAGCCAGCTGCTTTGGACTATAATTAGAGTAACCTGTGAGAATTTTGCTTGAGCAGAGGTCAGTGCCTTTGTTGATTTATCAAACTGACCATTATGATATGCCACCACCCCTTCCAACAACTCCAATCTCATATGTCTACAAAGAAAGCATGCAAAAGAGATTAGCCTCACATTGCAACCTCCAGCATTCTGACTCAAGGCCAGAAACATAGACATTGAGTCACTGAAGCAATTTTGCAAAGTACTCACAGTGCAAGCTCTGGCTGGCAACCAGCTTGAAGGAGTCTAACACGGGAAAAATCCTTCCCGTGGCAACGTTCAAGTCCTTCTCTGGCCTTTTCAAGGCGCATTCCTGCAACTGAAAGCCAACTGATATCTTGAAGCAAGAAATAGCACCACACCATGTCTATTTGCAGTATCGGTACATTGTCAATAAACTGCAAGCAGACATATACAGCCAATATGTATTGGACATTGAGTCAAATCAAAGAACAAGCATGCAATTATTCTATAACAACTGCATGTTTAACATTATAAAAGGATTATCGAAATGCTAAAGCGACTTTTAGTTATTTCCATAAACTATAAACCGAACTGCAGCACGGGTTAAAAGTTATTCTGAAAATGACCTTTAATTCTAAGAAAGAATATCTCACCTCAAGGACCTTGGGATCACAAAGAGAGAAAGCCTCCTACAAGAAAGAAATAAGATACTTAAATTAATTAATTGTCAAACTCACAGAGAAACATTTTACTATATAACCTTATCATCAGCTTTGCAGATAAGAAATGTTCATAAACTGCTATTCTAAGAATCTGGATACAAGCAAGAAAAGATTTGAAGAAAGTAGAGTGTTGAAGTAAATGAGGGAAGATACTAGCAACGAACCTCCCCCATGGTGAGCACTTCCAGTGCATCTTTATACAGTTGTCTCCTAATTAGATTCTTTGCATTTTCGTGAAGCATCAGGCCCATCATTACTGCCCTGTTTAAAGACATTGATATCTTACTTTAGTTGTAAAAATGAGGGCCAATGTCTTAAAACCTAGGACTAAATACCATACTGCTGATCAGTCTCAGTTCCTAATTGTACTTTTTGCCCTCCCTGGTTTTCCAGTTCAATATTGAAGTCATCAATTGGTAATGAACCATCTACATGTCTCTTGGAAAGTGCAGTGGCAGCTGCCCTGCCAACAGAGATTACTAAGGATAGTAATTGGAAAATTTGCAAAACAATATGCAATGGTACTCAGAAAATACACCGAAACAAATTATTTTCCCAGCCCACGAACTCCTGAAAAGATGATCACTTCATATTGCAGGAAAACTATAAAATTGTCATATCCATTCATAAGATTCCTTTTCATTCAAAAAAACTTGGAAGCAGGTTCTTATACTCTTTGCAAAAGGTAAGTCCTTGCTTCATCTAAAATGTTCAAAGAGTAGACACATTTTTGAAGGTATTCCCCCCACTTCAGATAACAACACTGACACTTCTGCAGTTAAAGCCAATAGGTTCTCCAAGTTGGATGCTCAAGATAATCTCAACTTAAGGTAAACTATAAAGGACCAACATCTCTCAACACTGCAACATACTAGTATTTCACACTATCAATTCAATCATAGACTTCAGACTACATTAGACCGCACTGATTTTAAGACGTAAAATATTATACCAATTCCATCAAATATAAGAAAACAGTAAAATCATTATAACTTATTGAACTAACTACACTTAAAACAATTAATTTTTCCTCATAAACATTAAAATCGTAAAGGTCATAAATTTTCCTCATTATAAAAATAAATTTGCTAACTTTGATTAAACCAAGAATTCCAATAAACAAGAACCCATTAAAAACCACCAAAAGAAATCACTTTTTATAAAAATATTGAATATTACAAATTGATCATTTAAAAGAACACATAGAGAGGGAGAGTTGACCAAAAGACTCACTTGACTCGAGCAAGTCTACGAGAGCGTTCTTCCTCAGCCATGAGTTCATGTTTCAAGGACTTGCCCTCATCAACAGACAGACGACTGGCCAGAATCTTAGCGTTGTTTTTGATACCCAATTGGCTTAATTTTTCAGTGCCATCACCATCTTTCAAAACTTTACCAGAAGCTATAAGGTTGATAGAGTCAGGACCTTCCACGTTTGATCGCTTGGCCACCTCTTCCCTCAACATTGCCACCGTCCAATTCTCCAATTCTAACTCTATCACCCCTACCCAGGTCCCCCCGATCCTTAATTTCGCCATCCCCAACAAGGAAATTTTTTGTTCTTTTTTACAAAGAGTGAAGGAAGAGTGTAAGAGAGAAAAGACTTCTCTCGTAAGGATGCTTTCGTGTGTACGGATATATGGGCTGAGGAGAAAAATGTTGTTATTAGGTTATGTTGTGTTTTTTCGACTTCTACTTTAGGTTTTTTAGCGTGACACTCTGTGTATGACTGCTTTTTCTTCTTTTTTTTTTTTTTTCAAATAAAACTAAAATTGCAGCGTCATGCTCAGTCCAACTTTCCTTTTCTTTTAATAAAAGCCATTTTCCTAAAATCTACAGCAAAAATTTAAACTTATAATTTGATGGAAGAAAAAATTTGTACTTAGATGAAATCTGAAACAAAAATTTGTGCATAAGTTAGGTTCTTTTTTTTTTTTTTTCCTCTATATAGGATGTAAATAACTATGATTGTTATTTATTAATGTGAAATTAATACAACAGTGTTCGAATTTTTTTAAGAAAAAAAAACCATAAATTAAAGCAAAAGGCAAAAGCAACAAATACATTAGACAGCATAAGCAACATGAACTACTACTAGTACTACCATCTCTCCGTCTCAGTCGGAGCTTCCTTTTTTACTAGTCTTCCACTTCACTTCCAGAGCCATGGCTGCCGGCGCCGGTCGGGGCAAAGCCACCCCAAGAACAGCCGCCACTGCCACCAAGCGCAAAGTCAGAAAATGCAAACCGAAAAGTCACCTATAAACCCCACAACTCGTTTCCCTCCTCTCCTCCGCCATCTCTGCCGCCCATTCCTTCCTCCTCCGCCATGATCTCTTGCTCCTCCCTTCCCAATGCATCTCCCTTGAATCCCTCATCTCCTCGCTCTCCTCTCTCCTCCCTTATCCTCCTCGACCCCCTCCATTTCCTCCCTCTCCTTCCCCTTGGTTCCACCGCTTCGTCTCTCTTCCCTCTTCCATCTCCGACCCCCTATGGTCCCGCTATTTCAGGATGTCTAAACCCACCTTCTCTCAGCTCCTTTTAACCCTTTCCCCTTCCTTTCCTCCCTATTTTTCTCCCGATTCCTCCCTCGCGGCCGCTATCTTCCGCCTTGCCCACGGGGCCTCTTACAAATTCTTGGCCCGTAGCTTTGGTTTTTCGTCCTCAGCTGACGCCTGCGTGCCTTCTACACCGTTTGCAAGCTGATAAATGATAAGTTAGGCAATTCCCTTGATTTTCAGGCTGATATCAGCCGTATTATGGTGGGTTTTGGGTGGATTTCGCTTCCCAATTGTTGCGGCGTTTTGGGTTTTGGGCATTTCGAGGTTGATGGACAGCTTATGGGTTCGAATGGGTCGGTTTTAGTTCAGGCATTGGTGGACTCTGAAGGTAGATTTTTGGATATCTCAGCTGGTTGGCCTTGCAGCATTAAACCCGAATCGATTCTACATCAAACGAAGCTTTTCTCACGAGTAGAGGAATCGCGAGAGTTGTTAAACGGGCCTTGTTATAAGCTTAGTGATGGAAACTCTGTTCCTCAATACATGTTGGGCGATTCTTGTTTCCCTCTCTTGTCATGGCTTATAACCCCTTATGTGAGGTCCAATGAGGAAGGAGATAGTTTCGGTTCACCGGAGAAAGAGTTCAATGCGGTGCATAGTCGAGCAATGGAGCTGGTTGGGGTGGCGTTTGGGAGAGTTAGAGCTAGGTGGCAGCTTCTGTGTAGGAGGTGGAAAGAGGAATGTGTTGACTATTTGCCGTTTGTGATTGTCATGGGGTGTTTGTTGCAAAATTTTTTAATCAAGTGTAGCGAGCCATTGCCAGAAGACAATGTAGCGAACTCAAGGGAGAACGAAGAGGAGCTGAGGCCTGTCTCTGAAGAAGAGGGGGATAAGAGCGGGCGGAGGATCCGGGATGCCATTGCTCATCATTTGTATCGGGTTAGTTTGAGAAAATGAATGCCATAATTGTATGCTCGTAGGGTCGTAGCTGTAGTTTACTCTCCACTTGATAAATTGTTTGTGAATGCTTTAATGGTATATAGTATTTGCTTTTGATACAGTTTACTGAGGGAAATATGTTGATATCTTTGGATACAATGCAGTTTCCAATACGCATGGTGTAGAAATCTAAAATGCTAGTTCAAAGATTATTTCTTCAATGTTGCAAATTTGCCCACCCATAGCACAAAGCAGCTAGTTAAAGAACTTTAGATTAATGTCAGCGCAGAAGTTGAAGTTAAACAATTGTAATTCTTCTTCTCATTCAAGTATAGAGAACAAGAACATAGAAATAAAGGGGGTGCTACATGAACGTTGGTAGATTGTTGTAATTAAAATTGAAACCGTCTTCCAAATTTCTGATTAGTCCTCCTAAGAACACCATATATATATATATATATATATATATATATGTATATGTATGAAACAGCCATGTCTTAGACACCATTAACTTTCTCCTACCATCCGATGAATTTGACTTGATTAACCTTAAATCTGTCATGATGGAGTTCTTGTATGCAGATAGGTGCACAAAGAAGATTCTTTTACCAAAAGGAAATATTTAGTAACATGCTCATGACCAGTTTTTCAGTTGTATTTTCCGAGGTCACTAACTGATACTTTGCAGTTGGACTTCAGCTGATAAATTGTTTTTCCTCACTTCGAAAACAACCAAAGAGTTGTTTTATCTCTTGACTCGTGCAAACCCGCCCACTCATGGCAGAAAGCTGCTATATTAGTAAACTTCAGTTTGCACATTGTTCTTGTTTTAATCACACGTAATCGCAAAATTCTTTCTGAACAATAAGTTGAAGCAGAAGGTTGAATTTTGACAATAGATTTTATTCCCTATCCTACAAGGGAAGGAGAAAACGAATATCGAAAATAAAAAGAGAGACTGTGGAGCATAACCCAGACTACCCTAGATGTTGTTGACACCTTCGTTTGGACGCATCCAATCAGGGGCGGATGCTTTAAAGAACCCAAAAATTTTAATTTTTTTTATATATATAATATTTTCATAATAATTTTGAATTTTTTTAATAAAAAAACTAGTTTGACTCCCTTAAACTTAAGTTTATTGTGTTGATATATATTATTCTTTATTTTATGTATTTATATTAGATATATAGTTATAAAAGTTATTTGTATCAAAATATTACAACTCTTAATTTCAAAAAAAAAAATTATAATTCTTTAACTTGTGTTTATTTATTATAAATAATTTTTAATTTAAAATGAATAATAAATTTGTCAACATTATATTTTCACAAACATGTAAATTTAAGTTTTATATATATATATATATATATATATATATGCTAGTATTATAATAATTAAAATTGATTTGACAAATATCCAATTGTGATTTTTTTTAATTAATTTTTTTACTATGTTCTGCATGTTTGTTTTTATTTGAAAATTATTACATATCAAAATAATTAATATGATTAGTTTAAATAAATTTTCATTTTTCATAATGTAAAAAATACCATGTAAAAAATTAGAATGTTTTAATTTAGGTATAAAAAATTTTACTTTATTGTTTTAAAATTTAATTTATTTAAAAAATATATGTTTTGATTTTTTTACTTTAATACTTTAAATATTAAATATTAAAAATGATAAAATAATGTGTTAATATTGTAAAAAAATAATGATTTTATTTTTATAAAGGATATTGTTAGTAATTTATAATTAGAAATTGTGAGATCAATTGTTTAGTATGTTCATTTTGTTATATATATGTTTACATATTAGCATAATTATAAGTGTAAGTTTTGTTATTATAGGTTTACATCTTTTTTTATTATTAATAAATTTGATATATTTAAAAAAAAAAATTATTATAAAATATTATTTTGATCCCTTCAAAATTAAAAATCAAGATTTGTCACCGATCATCCAAGTTCTGGTTTCGTTCCTAACAAAATCATTAAAGAAGACATAGTAAAGTGTACAGAGGAAACGTCCATGTATAAGAGCCGCCATATCTACTCACCATGTGATTAATTTGAATTAATAACTGTGGATCTGCAATAATTCCTATGTAATGCTACTCAATCAGCAAATGATGTTTCACCGATTCCTTGGAGATTGAAGAAATACTGTAACCATATCGATCTAAGTCAAGCTTAAGGGTATTCCCATCATGCAAAACACCATTATTATTAGCTTAGCTAAATCCGGTTCTCATAAACGCTAAGCACTTTTCGACTTTCTTTTAAGTCTTCTTTTTTTTTTTTTTCCTTTTTTATTTGTTGGTGTTGTTTCTTTGTTATCTTTCTTGATCGCTATCTATGTACATGTCTTTTATTAATGAAATTATTTTATGCCTTAAAAAAAAACACAATAAGATTAGTGAGAAACAGTTTCACTCATTACACCCGATTGAGCTAGAATGTGAGTAAAATAGTTTGCTTCTCTTAGAACATGAATAAAAGTGATTTTTTTTATCGCAGAAATTACAGATATTTATTCGTTCGGTTCGATTAATTTAGAATTAAATTATTCAAAATTGAATTAATCAAATTATATTATTTTATTTTCGTTAATCGAATCAAATTTTTAAATTTTAAAAATTAATTGATCGAATTTAATTTAATCGGTTCAATTATTTTTTTTTGATTAATTGAACAATAAATATATTTAAATTAAATTATATTTTAAACTCTTAATTCCTCATATTTTAAATAAATTAAATAAAATTATCTAATAAAATATTCAAATATCAAAATATTATGTTAAGAACTCTAACAAGTTATGAAATTAAATGATATATTTAATCTTTTTTTCATTTTATAATTGGATTATATTATATTTCGATTATAATTTTGGTTAATTATATTAATTTAGTTTTTGAATCGAATTAATCGAAAATCAAAATTTTTTAAAATTATTTTCGTCAATCAATTAAAATTAATTTGATGGTTAATCGATTAATCCAATTAAATTAGTTCGATTGATTAATTTGATTAAAACCGAATTATGCAAACTCCTAGCAGAAACTAGGTTGGTGATCTTGTTGAAAAAATCATTGTATTTCTATGGTCTATTGTCGATCGTTTCTGTTTAACCATGCAGTAGCTACTTTCTAATCACTTTCTATCATTATCTCCGGTATAGCACAGAGGTTCGCATTTACCACGATTAATAGGGCCTCATGAATTTTAAACAGCTCTGCTAAGTTTGAATCCACCATACCTATACTTTTGGACAAGATGAGTCCGACATGCCTTTTTGCGGTCTCTTATTACTCCACCAATAACTCTAGGCCCTGGCTTTCCAATAACTGAACCATCCACGTCTATCTTCCAACATCCTTAAAGAGGAGGAGTCCATTTGTAAACTGCCTCTTTGATTTGCTTTTTGGTGGGGATGAAGAGGCTGTCGGTGTTTTACTGTTCAGAAAACTAAGGTGGACGTCGGGTATTTAGCCTTCATCCACAATCCCAATCTTATGCAGCTCAAATTCAATATATCATCCAGCCCCAATGTTTTCTTGTTGAAAATTTTTTTCATTTGGCTCCAACCAGATGGACCACAAAGCTGCATAGAATAAAGTTTCCCAGATCACAACCTGATCCTTCTTATACATTAGGTCCTTCCAACTTAGAAACATTTCTTTTAACGATTTTGGCATTGCCCAATTAATATCCCATTTCTAGCAGAATTTGTAACATATTATGCATGTAGCTTTGCAGAACAGAAAGAGTTGATCCACTGATTCTGCCTTATCTCAGAAAACACATTTGTTCTCCATGTTGTTCATGTTAGGAAATCAACACGCACACGCACCACTCACGAATAAAATAATAAGTTCAAATAAAAAATAAAAACACAAAAATATATTTATTTTGATCCAACTCAAAATGACATATTCTAAACCCAATCCACTAACAAATAAATCTTTTCAATTGTGAAACTTTTAAAATGAGAAAAGTTACCAAAAACTACTTACTCAAAAAATAACCCAAAATCCAATTACACATTTTAATAACCTACTTACTTAGTTATTCTCTTAGTGTTTAACTATCTAGGATTACCAAACCAAAATCAAAATATCTTATTTATTAAGGTGAAACATCTTATATCTTTAGTAAACTCTCGATGTGAGATACAAGATAAACTCAAAACTCTTATAATTTTTTATGTGAGATTTTGAGTTTTAAGGCAAATCCCAATAAATTCTCCCTTAACATGAATATCCAAACACTTTAATAATATCTGCAAAGCTGGCACGCTTGTCTTTCTTCTTTTTTTTCATCACAAGAATCTCAGCAACTGAGACTCCATCAAGTATGTACAAGTTATTTTTAACCATATTCCCTTGTAGAATCATATTACCATTCTTGTACACTTTCAATCAATCATTACTGCCATAATATATATACTCCTGATAAGCTAACTCACCTAAAGTAATCAAATTATAGCTATAACTCGGTATATACCTTACATGATGAAGCATCTTACTAGCACCATTGTGAAATCTAAGGCGAACACTCCCAATGCCTTGAATCTGTACTTTTCATTGTTAGCAACCATAATATCCTCATACTTCTCATTCTCATCCAACTCCATAAAACAACTCTTATCATTGTAGACATGAACTGTAGCAGCTGAATCTAAAACTCAACCTTTATCACTTTTCAAAGTCTGAGTCTCATCTGCACAAATTGTAGAAACGACATCATCATCATCAGACACAACAGTAGCAATATCACTTTTTTTTTTTCATTTGATGTTTTTTTCATTATTTGTCTTTTTAAAAGCAATAATATTCTTGCACCCCATTTGGATTTGTTTCTTTTTACCACAATAATAACATTCTATATTACTATAATCTTTGTCTCTTGACTTGGATCTCTTTCTTAATCCATCAATCCTCTTTTTAGTCCTCCTTTAATCAAAACACTTTACAACTAGTGTAGAGGTGATGAGTTCTGTGTTCCTATAAACCTTTCGTTCTCACACAACATGGCAGTTACATCATCTAACTTCAAAGTAAACCTACCTACCAACAAAGTCTAAACTAAAGGCTTATAAGACTTGGGCAAAGATGACTTCATTTTCTAACTCATCAACAGAAATCACCAGCAATTGAGAAACCAATCTATTAAACTTATTCATGTTATTATGAAGACTCATACATTTTTTCATCTTCAGAAAATATAGATCTATCTTCAAACATAATCTATTAGTTAATGACTTTGATGCATAAATAACCTTAAGCTTATCCCATAAACTCTTTAGAGTACTCTCAATCAACTTACTATACTTTACCCCTAGGGCTAGTGCCAATCTAATTGTACTAATAGCTTTCTTCTTAATTCTATTCTAATTACTATCAGACATTCCTACAAGCTTACTATTCGCTAATGCTTGATCCAACTCTTGCTGTACTAGTAGATCTTGAATCATACTTTGTCATAACATAAAATTACTCTTTCCATCAAATAACGAAATCTTAAACTTAGGCATAGGTATACTAGACATACCTTTTTCAAACATCTTGAAATACTTTCTCTACGATCTCTTAGGCCTGCTTCTTCTTTTCACGAACCTTAAAACCTTAAACTTCACTCTGATGCTATTTGTTAAGAAATCAACACGCACACCCAACATCCACGAATAAAATAACAAGCTCAAATTAAGAATAAGAACACATAAATATATTTATTTCGGCTTAACTTAAAATTACCTACTCTAAACTCAATCCACTAGCAAATAAATGGCCTACTCCAAACCCAATCTACTAGTAAATAAATCTTTACAACTGTAAAACTTTTGGAATGAAAAAAATCACAAAAAACTATTTACTCAAAACTTAACCTAAAACCCAATTATATCCTTACTCGAAACTTAACCAAAAACTCAACTATACCCTTTAATAGCCTACTCACTTAGCTATTTTTTTGGTAACTAACTATCTAGGATTATTAAACTAAAACTAAAATATCTTATTTATAAGGGTGAAACTATTTATATTTTTATTAAACTCCCGATTTGAGATATAAGATAAACTCAAAACTCTTATAATTTTCGATATGAGATTATGAGATTTAAAGCAAATCCTAACAGTTCAAACAAACTCTTGCATGGAGTACTTCCAATACAGGAATGCTTCCTCTCAGTGCGTTCCAGCAAAAAATCTTGACTTTTGGCGGTGCTATCCTTTTCCATATCCGACTCTCTGTTGGACTTAGAGCATTGTCGAGCTTCAATATTTCAGCTCTGAAAGATTTAGGCCTGTAGACCCCGTTGGTAGCGTGAGACCATAATTCTTTCCTGAACTTCCTTCGAGAGAGTTTAGTAGAATCATAAACTTTTCAAGAATATCCTTTCCCAATCAAAAACTTGACGCCTGAGGGGTATGTTCCAGTTCCATACATTTCCATTCCATTCACTAAATTCATTTACCAGCCCATTTTTTTTTTCTGCCAAAGCATAGATTCTTGCGAACTTCTCTTTCAAGATTAGACCATTTAGCCATCTGTTACTCCAAAAAAGAATTTGTGATCCATTACTTGTGTGCACAAGGAAAAAAACTAGAATTTATGAGGTTAGAAAATCAGAAGTCCAGCGGTTTTGTATGTCACTCCACTTCCATTGTAGCTTCTTAAGGTGGGAACTGCTAACTTAGCATCAACCTTGAAAGTTTATATGGATCTACTTTTTTTTCACTTATTTTATTATTTAATAAATATTTTTTATTTTTATTTAAAAATAAGAGGTTAATTTTTATACATGTCAATGAAGTTTTTATATTTTATATGGGAGATTAAAAAATTAACAAATATATTTTTAATTATTTTTAATACTTCCTATTGTTCCTACAAAAATATGTATAAGTAATTGTATTAACCTATGAGATTTGATACCTGTTTATCTTCAATAGAGATGGAATTTTAAGGGAAAATTTTATGTAATTCTTGGTAGTTTAATAATTGATCAGAAAAAAAAAAGTTAATAACATGGATTCAATGCTTAGGATTATATCTAGATAATTTGTAGAGTACCTTCTTTTTGTTTAAATCATTTTGAGTAAAATGCATTAGGCATTTAGTTATTTTTGTATAATATTTTATTTTCATTTATGATATTTAAAATTTATTTTTTTTCATCTAAAATGTTTTATTGATGTTCCAAATTGATTACCATCAATAATTGTTAAATTTTCAATGGAATTCGTCACAACAATTTCACGTAAATAGTCATACGATGTAAATTTAAATTTAAAAAATTGACAAATAGTGAAATGGATGAATTTATAGGTTTAAAAAATCATGATGAAAATTTTGAATTTTAAAAATTATGAATGAAAATAAAATATTACATAAAAATCATGAATGTATGATGTAATTTATTCTTATTTTCCTTTTTACTATATTTTGCTTTCACAAGATCCTCGTAATAATTAGGATCTATCCTTCCCCTTCATGTAATCTCATGGAAAAGGAAACATATATACTTCATTAAGTTGAAATTAACATACTTTTAGGATATTGGCGGAAATTTAATAAAAATTTTCGATCACTAAATAAATCTTTTAAACTAAATTGTATGAAAATATAGTTTTCTCAAGTTAACCGTCACTTATTGGAGAACAAATCAGGCATTCCAGCCTAGCTTTAATAACTTTACAATTCACCAAACCAAACTATGAGGTAATAGATCAAAGACCTAAAGAACCAATATATAGAAATCGAAAACCAGCAAAGAACAAGGCTAAGTGTTGATACATTTCCCAATGAAATAAAACCAAGCTCGTCGCCAATATGGATTTATGTACAGGATGGTAGCAATTGCCATTAAAACAATTGCGTAAGAAACCCAAAAGCTCACATAAAAGACATACTTATCCATCAAACCGCCTTCTTCTTCCCCGTTTGAGGCAAATGGCATTGTTGCGGGTGAATCTGTTTCGGGGCAATTTTTATGTAATGGAGGTCCACAAAGAAAAGGATTCCCTAGGTAACTGTTTTCATCGAAGGTCCCAAACTGAGCTTTTTGATCTGGAATGCTCCCTGACAAATTGTTGTATGACACGTTGAAGACCTCTAGAGCATTTAACTCAATCAATTGAACAGGGATTCTTCCGTTTAACTTGTTGTGAGATAGGTCCAAACTCTCAATCTGCTTAAGCTTCGAGAATGTTGAGGGTACAACTCCAGTCAAATTGTTATGCGACAAGTTTAATGAACGGATGTCACTCAAATTTCCAATCTCAAAGGGGATTTCACCTGTTAGTCTGTTGCAGGACAAATCGATTCCAGACATGTACTCAAGAATCTTACCTTTGTATGTGTAAAAACCTCTCTTTGTTGTATAATCCACCCGTTCTTCGATATAACTCTCATCGATTAAAGATACAAGGATTGCCTCAAATGCTTTTAAATTATCCCTTTCAAATATTGTCATTCCATAATAATCAGCTCCCTCCAATGTCGAACCAAAATAGAAAGTTTCCGTCCCTGTTAAAGACTTCCCAGCGTTTGGCTCAAGAGTTAAATTACCCAAACAAGAAGGTATAGGACCAGAAAGCTTGTTTTGAGAAAGATCCATGATGCTTAATGAGTATGATTCACATAGCTGAACCGGAATTCCCCCAATCAAATAATTGGCTTTCAGAAGAAGGACACTCAAAGCTGAAAGAGTACCAAGCCAAGATGGAATTTCACCGGTCAAATAGTTTTCACTAAGGTCTAAAGTCACCGGTGAAGAGCTGTTAAATAATACACCTGCCAAGTTACCAGTTAATCTATTTTTGCTCAAATGAAGATGTCTGACAAATCGTGCATCAAAGCAAGATGGTAGTGGGCCAGAAAAGTTATTTTGTGAAAGGTCCAAAATCTCAAGGTCATTCAAATAGCACAATTCCATCGGAATGGGACCTTCAAGGTGATTATTGGATAAAGCCAATGCCATCAAACCTGACATATTCCATATCCATCTTGGGAGCTTGCCAGACAAATTGTTGTGACTTAAATCCATATCAACAAGGGAAGGTATACTGGTTGAGATATCAATACTAGGTATCTCTCCATCAAAATTATTGTTATCTAAATATAACATGTATAATGAATATAAGCTAAATATCGTGGGGGCTATCTTCCCACTCAAATTATTATTCGACAGTCCAAGAAACCGTAACAAGTCACTCTTTCCAAACTCTTCTGGTATTCCTCCGGACAAATGATTAAATGACAGATCTAAATGTAAATTAGTGTCCAAACCACCCAGACAAGGAGGAATATTACCTTCAAGGGTATTGTCAGCTAAGTTTAATTTGCTTAAATGTGGAAAAGTTGAACAAATGTTTGTTGGAATTTGACCCTGTATTTTGTTGTCAGATATATCAATAATGGACATGTTTGGATTTGCGTGTAAAGGCAACTGGAGCGAGCCCATAAAAGAATTTCCTGCCATTAAATATGCTTCTAATCTTGTATTGTTCACTAACAACCAAGAAGGAATCGTTCCTCCAAAATTGTTAAATGAAAGATCAACAATACTCAAGTCATATTGGTAATGGAGGAATTTGGGAAATTCATTGTGGAGTTCCTTTGTTGTACAATTTGACATACGGAAGACTCTTAGTTGGAACTTTGGAATCCAAGTTTGAGAGGGAGGCTCTTTTACTAACTTGTTTTGATTGCTTGAGAGGACCTTGAGGTGTGAATGGTTTGCAAATGATATGAAAAAAGCCGGAACTTGAAATAGATTTTTTGAAAGAGCAACGAATCTAAGCAATGTAAGATTGCCCAGAGAAGTGGAGGCATCATTTTCAGTAAATCGATTGTCGGAAATATCCAGATAACGGAGAGATGATAAGTTACCCAAACATGAAGGAAGTGTTCCTTCAAGTGCATTTTCACTAAGATCCAACGCCTCAAGATTCCGTAAATCACACCAGCCTGTAAAACAAATCCATGTATGATATTTCAAATTTCACGTTCATTTATGTTTAAGAGGATCAAAAACATTTAAGGAGGAAATATAACTAAAGAAATTTATTCAGTAAGATAGGTGATCAAGAAATCTGTCAAAGATCAATGATAAAAATTGCCTAATCTTCCTTTATAAAATTATGTCATAATTAATTTACCTTTAGTAGGTAAGGTTCCAATCAATCCACAACCAGACAGTGACAAAGTTTTAAGAGAAGCAAATACACCAATGCTTTGAAGAATGTTGTTATTGAGATATGAATTATCCAGCAATAATTCCTCAACTTTGCTCGATACATGTAACTCTGCAAAAAATGAGATGTAAATTTGCAAGAAGCATTACCTTATCAGATCACGTTAAGCGAATAAAATTTTAGTATATTAAAAGTATTAAACTATCACTTACCTTCTTGAACAGAAAAAAAAAAAATCACATACCTTGTGCAGAAAAAGTGTCGTTCAAGTTATTGCCTCTTAAAAAGAGGGTCTTGACTGATGAGAATGTCTCAACAATTTTTAGTAGTGAAGCAGTTCCATTGATGAACACCCCGTCTAAATAAGCAACTTTTAGCTTTCCCAAACTTTTATTTTCTGTAAGAGTGAAATTATTGATGTCATTTAGCTTTCAGAATTAGATGATAAATAATAAAATTGTCAAATTTTATGGACAAGATTTTATTTAGATAAAGAAAACAGAAAAAAAAAAAGTACATCTGTTATATGATACATAAAATTTTTTGTTAAATAAATTACTCATCAGAAGGAGAATAAAAATATTGCTGCTTATGTTATCTCAAGAAATTAAAAAAAAAAAAAAAGGTAAGAAAAGCAATTAAAAGTACAACAATACCAAAGAGAAAAAAATAGGCATAAACAATTGAATTTTTTTAAGAAATTACATATATATAAATTAAATTATGATTTTTAACATTATGACTTGATACATTAACTTAAAATCATATATTTTTTAACATTATATTAAAATATTTTTAAAAAATTAATATTTTATTATTTTTAAATATATTTTAAAATTAAAATTAAATAAATTTTCAGATCAAAGCAAGCTAAATCCAATTTTCAAAACTCATGTTCAAAATTTGGTCCGGAAACGGATCTAATTATCACCTCAAATAGTTATATATTAAAAATTTGAAATACATTTATTTTTAGGGGCCACAAATTTGTTTACCACATTATAGCTGATGTTTAGCTCCTTTAAGTCATTCAAAGCATCTAGCTCTATGAAGATTTACAAATAAATTTAAATTAAATCACACAGATAAGTAAAATATGTTCTCTAAGTCAATGTGATAACTTAAGAATTACTTTGATTGTTTAAAAAAGACTTAAAATATATATAGTTCTACTTTTAATATCGATTGAGCCTTTAAATTGGTTATTTTTTATATTTAAAGACTTAAGATTCGGAAGCTCACCAAACGCTGCCAATATGCTGTTATTGAAGGAGTTCCCACTCAAATCAAGCTCTTTTAAATTGATCAACTTAAGTTGCCTCTCACCATCTACAAAAGATTTAGATAATTAAATTTATTACCAATAAAAGTTTTACCAATATATATATTTGTAAGATCTTGAATCAAAACTTAAATCAATTAATGAATTTAATTATTTTTAAAATATGATATTTAACAAATTTAAAATTTAAAATTTAAAATTATTAAGAGTTTTCTCTTTTATCAAACTATAAGTTAATAAAGTAAAATATCGATGCATACCATGGGAAGATATGAGGCTCTCAAGTTTGTTGTCGCTCATATCCAACTTCTCCAACTTTGCCAAACTATTCAATACTATCCAAATCAATCAAATACTCTTTATGTCAGTCCAGTTAGGTAATTACCACAAAAATACAGTACAACTACTATATGATACATACATTTTTTTATTAAATGAGTTACTCATTAAAAAAAGAATAAAAATATTTCAGTTTATGTGATGTCAAGAAATAAAAAAAAAAACAAAAGTAAGAAAAGCAATTAAAAGTACAATAATACCAAATAGAGAAAAAATAGGCATAAACAATTGAATTTTTTTTAAGAAATTACATACATATATATAAATTAAATTATGATTTGTAGAATTAAGTAAAAGAAATCAATATAAAAGTCAAATTAACAAATTAACAACAAAACTAACGAATTGTCAGGTTGTCCATAAAAGCAAGTTATTGGACAGATTTTCTTAATATAATAACTAAATGGGCATTTGACAATAGTCAACCTCTCAATCTAATTAACTACTTAAATTTTATATACTTGATTTATTTAAAAAAAAAAAAAAAAAAACTCTATCAATGTTTTGCATTTGATTTTCGATCATATTTTATATTTAATAGTTTTTATTTTTTAGTGTAGAACTTCAACAAATTTACTAAAAGAATATTTTCTAAATTTTGATCTTTTAAGTAGTTTTGAGTTTTAAAATACCATCTACAATAGAAAATTTTAATTGTTTAATTAGAATCATGTTTATAAAGAATTGAAACACCATACTTCCAACGAATATAGCAATCAAACCAAAAGTTAAATTTCAGTGACTTGTCAGGTAATTAATAAGTCCTAAATTTTGTATGTTTTTATTCCATAGTTTCCCAAATATGCATGATTGAATTACTTTCTCAATTCTCCGTATGGTTTTTCCTTCTTTGAAAGTTCTCAAGAAGAAACCCCTAAAATCTTAGGAGGAGAGTTTGAGGTTTATAATGAGATTATAAAGTTATCTTCATAACTTTACATGAATTAAAAAAATTCACTCGGTCTTGGAAGCATCATCTTATATTAGCTACCATCTAAACAATTACAAACTAAAAGATTTCTTCCACCAAAAAATCTAATGATAAACATATTATAATTATGACTAAATTTGTTTATGGGTTGAACCAAACTTGATTAGTCATTCAAAAATTTTAATCATGATTTGGTATGTCAACCCAAAAATCATATATTTTTTAAAAATATATTAAAATATTTTTTAAAATTAATATTTTACTATTTAAAAATATATTTTAAAATTAAAATTAAAATTAAATAAAATTTTGGATCAAGGCAAGCCAAATCCAAATTTCAAAACTCATGTTCAAAAATTGGTCTGGGAACATATCTAACAATGACCTAAAATAGTTAATAAAATTTTGAAATACCTTTATGTTAAGGGGCCACAAATTTGTTCAAAGCATTATAATTGATGTTTAGCTCTTTAAGTCATTCAAAGCATCTAGTTTTGTAAAGATTTACAAATAAATTTAAATTAAATCACACAGATAAGTAAAATATATTCTCTTAAGTAAATGCAATAACTCAAGAATTATTTTGATTGTTTATGAAAGATTAAAAATATATGTAATTCTACCTTTAACATTGATTGATCCTTTAAGCTGGTTATCTCTTATATTCAAAGATTTTAGATTCGGAAGCCCACCAAGCAGTGCCAATATGTTGTTACTGAAAGAGTTTCAACTCAAATCAAGCTCTTCTAAATTGATCAACTTAAGTTGTCTCTCACCATTTACAAAACATTTAAATAATTAAATTTATTACCAATAAATATTTTACCGATATATATATATATGTATTTGAATTTAAACTGAAATTTAATCTCAATTGATTTATTTAATTATCATTAAGATATGATATTCAATAAATTTAAAATTTAATTTTCAATACCGATTTTCTTTATTCCCAAACTACAAGTTGATATCAATACATACGATGGGAAGATCGGAGGCTCTGAAGTTCGTTGTCGCTCATATCCAACTTCTTCAACATTGCCAAACTATTCAATACTATCCAAATCAATCAAATACTCTTTATGTCAGTCCAGTTAGGTAATTACCACAAAATTACAGTACATGAGGAGCTAGCTTTCTTTCAATATAATTCATTAATTTGTGACTTTACTGAAAAAATAAACAAAAGAGACCATGATGCAAAGCAAGTCGTGCATAGAACAAATAAATAAACAGTTTTCTTAGTTCAATTCCCCACAAATTAAATCCCCTGTTGGAACATATTCTTAATTCCAATATAAAAGTTTTTTTAACGGTTAAAAAAAGATTATGAAATAGTATTTTACGTACCCTTGTTTTGTTTGATGAACTTCTACGTACCTGTAATATCAATTGATCCTTGCAATTGGTTTCCTCCAATACTCAAGGACTTTAGACTTGATAGCCCACTAAGGTATGCTAAAGTAGTACTCTTCGAGAGATTATAACTCAAATCAAGTACCTCCAAATTTATCATTAGTTGTGTTTTCTTACCTGTAGAAGATCATGTGATTTCATTGAAACTTTAATTGTATAAATTATAAATATAAATTATAAATATAAATTATTTGTCTCAACAATTTTATCAGTAAAAATTTATAGATATGACTTTAATGTCAAATTCACAAATTAGTTGATTTACTCATAAATTTATGGATCCCATTTTTTGAGTTGATCCAATAGTTACATATAGCATAGTAGGAAGAACAAATAATTGGGGTAAAAGTGTTGGGACAAGCAGCATAACACTAACCTTTTATCTATGGACGACTTGAGAATTTAATTGAATGCATAATATCAATTCTTACCTTGAAAATACTGGAGGCTTTCGATACAATTGAAGCTTAAATCCAAGATTTTCAAGTTTGTTAAACTGTTCAATTATACTCAAGAGCAATGAAATATACGTTTAAATCCTATTAAAAATAAATTAAAAAAGCTTTTAAAATAATAAGAATTGACTTTAACAAAACACTACTCACATCATCAAAAATAATTATAATTACTTAAATCAAGAGTCTTAAGATGAAAGCCATTTAAAATAGAATAAGAAACCTTAAATTGCATTTAAAAAATTGAATTTGGAAAAAGATTTAGATTTCAAATTTTTAATATAAAAGTGGCAAGATTGATATAGTGTATAGATTTTGAACATTGCTAGTGAAAGATGATAACATCTCATTAATAAATAAATATCAACTCTTAAAATAAATATATAAAAAATTAATATTTTTTTAAACACTTACTCATTAATTAATTAGGTAATATTATCTAATTTTATTAATTTATTAATGAGATGACATCAATTTATTTAATGACAATATATAAAATTTATACACTAATTAACAATTTATTAAACATAAACTCAAAGTGGCAATTGATTGCATCTAATATTCAAGAATTTTATAATTTTTAATTATTTTTAAGCCATAGATTTGCTAGATATTTATTTAATGATAGATTTGAAATACCCTAATTTAAAGAAATTAAAATTTATATATTTATAACCTTATATATATATATATATATATATATATATGCTTTGAATCTTAGCTAAACTTTTTAGATAAAACTAACACAACAAACCATATCCAAATTCAACCTCCAAAATTCATGCCGCCAAACATAGCAATATCACTTTTTTTTTTTTTTTTTTGGTATTGAAATGTTGTGATTTCTTATCACTTATCACTACCATAAAATCAATCAGATGATCTATAAAATATAATTTAAAAAAAAGACATTATATATAATATTATATACATGTATAAAAATGTTTTCCATTAGTGTATGGCTTTGAATTTATAATTGCCTGCTAGATATAGAGACTGATTGAGAGATGAAAGCTCAATTGAAGATGAGAAGATACTGTCATTGAAGAAATTATCAGATAAGTCGAGGATTTCCAAATTGCTTAGTGCAGATGATAAACTTACTGCAAGAGAGTTCTTGGTCATAGGTGGCTTAATTTTGTAAGTCAAAAAGAAGCAAAATAATAATAATAATAATAATAATAATAATAATTTGAAAAGAAAAAAATCAGTGACCTGAATTTTCGTTAAGCAGAGATAAATCAATCAAAGAGATGAAAGGCAACAAACTTTCGTTGTGAACAAAATCAGCTATTTGATTCCCTCCCAAATACAGACTCTTCAATTCCTGAAAGGGGAGAAATAAAGAGGCATTGAGATACCAAAGACCTCCCGATTTCCATTGTCTTGTAAAATTAAGAGAGAGTCCTATGACTCGTCTACTGGTGATGCTGCACTCAACCCCATTCCATTTACAACAATTCGAACCCTTCACATCCACCCAGTTGCTCAAAGAGTGGGGATCATTGAAGAAAGGTTTCAGTTGCAAAAGAGCAATTCTCTCGTACTACCAGCACCCCTCAGTCTCACACCACCCTTCTATGAATAACAGTATCGTCAGTATTATCCACAACCTTTTAGGCTTCATCATCTCAGTATGATCAAAATCACTCAACTGCTTATACCTCTATGCATTTGGTAACAATGACCCCTCGGCCGGGCTTTGTACTCAAGAAGGAACCTGAATATACCGAATATTTCCCAACATGGACCCCACTTGTTAATTGACTTTTGCTCTAACCGGTCCGTCTTAAATTGTCAATATTGTTTATTTTGAAAAGTTACTGTGGTCTATTGTTGTTTGCACAGTTTTTGCTTTTATTAGTTTGCATAAATATATATTTGTATGACATGTTTAGTATTCAAAATTATAAATAAAATAGAATAAAATGATATTATGAAGATAATTAAATTAAATAATATCATTTTGTCTTGTATTTAATGTGCATTAGGATTAGAATAATATAATTTTATTTTTTGAATAAAATTATTCTTTTTTAAAGCATATATAATTTAAATTATTAATGTACTTTTGAAGGTATAACATGATATAAGTTCAATCATATAAATTAAAAATAATTTTATCTATTTTAGGAAGATTGAATCACCTTATATCAAAAGATAATTAATCTTCTTTAAAATCCTATTCCTCTTTTTGTCTAAAAATAAAATATAATATAAAATAATTATTATCTTATTATAAATATCATCCTATATAATATCCATCAAATATAACCTATATATTATATAATAAGGTAGGAGCTTATCATTTGAGAAAGCTGACATAAATACTCACATTGACAACTTATTTTTTGACAAGGAAAACAATATTTAAATTATATTATTTATCAAATAACTTTATTAATAAATTATTTATATTTAAAATCAAAATCTTTCAATGATGGAAAATTTTGCTTAAAATTTGAAATCAAAACATATCAAATTCATAATTGATCTTCACTTTAAATTTAACCATAGTTTCAAAAATATAAATAAAAAATAAAACAGTATATATGGGGTCCCTAATCAATGATAAATTTGACTTTTTCCCTAACTTAAAACAGTATGAAAATTTGAATCTCACTTCCTACAATCTTTTTTATTGGGCGGTCGGCAAATTTAATGCAATGCCCTTTTGAAACCTACGCTTTGTCTTGATTTTAGATTGAAAAAGCCTCCCTCACTTCGAACTTTTTGTATAGAAAATTTAATATTAATTTAAAAAAAAAAGATTTAAAAACATCTTAATCATTTACAGCCTCCAAAAAATAGTTGTTAAAGATTAAAGCCTATGAAGTATAATTTAAAATTTTAACAACAATTATATATAAATTTAATATAATAAAAATATATATTTAAAATTTTTTGTTAACATAAATTATAATATATAATTTTTATATAAAATATAATATAAATATATAAATTTTAATATTTTATATGACATAAATATATAAATTATTAAATAAATGTAGAAACTCAAAACTTGAAAGTCTGAGCTAATTTCATTATTAGGACTACATGATTGTCAAATTCCGTCTCTAATAATTACACCTGCACCGAGAAAAAAATTTCCACAAATCCTTGTTGAAATTAATAAAATATGCAGAAAGTGCGGCGGTCCATGTAAGCTTCACATCTTGCATTGTGTGTGGCTCGTGATATTAGTTGTCAACCAAAAATTATTATTTTTTCTTTTGCCTACATTATGTGTCGGCAGAGTTATCAATGTCAAAATCCTCCCTCTCCGGATCCAAACGTAAAAAGCTCTTCAGATATGCTGATAAACCAAAAGATTTCAAATATAATGTGAAATTCTGCCCCTTTGCAGCTTCTGTGGAAATTACCTATTACCACGATCAGTCAGACGCACAAACGTCTTTTCGAAGAGACCTTGACTTTAACGTCAACGATGAAATGAACTCTCGCTTGAGCTATTATTAAAACGTGAATGTCTATGATGTATATCTCACATGACCAATGGCCAACGTCACCTGCCCTTAACCATGTGACATACATGTGATATGCCTTTTTACAACCGTTTAAGTAATTGATGGATTACAGAAAAATATTTTAGAAATTGCAACTAATAAATTTAAAATTTTTTAATTAAAAACAAAAAATTTAAATCAATGATGAAAATAATAAATTTCATCGATTAGTTTTTACCTCTTACATTTGTATAAGAAAATTTCTTACATCCAAATTAAAAATTTAACTCAAATAATTATTTCATTCAAAATAAAAAATTTGTAACACCTTCAAAGTAAAAAGAAAGTGGGACAACAATGGATGCAAGAAGGGGTTAAGAACACTAAGTTCTTCTACTGCATCCCAAATAGCAGATGAATAACAATTTTTCGAGCCATATTTACTGTATAGGAGCAAACAAGCAAGGAATGGAATGCCATTTCGAGAAGCTCATCAGGAAAGATACAGGGCTTTTTCCTTAAATTCTCTGCTTCAGACATTAAAATGCTATCATCAAGCCCAGTGCAAGAACTTGAAATTCGTTTCTTGGAGGAGGAAGTATTGGCTACTGTTAAGGGTTGTGGTGGTTGTAAACACCCTATTTTCTCCGAAATCTTTTCTCAATTGAGATTAATCTTAGTTCATTTGCAAAGATTTTTTCATTTTTGTTTTAGATTTTTTTTATTTCATATTTATTAATTTTATTTTTATTTTTTATGATTTATTTTTTTTTTTTTTATTATTATCTGATAAAAAAAAAGGTTGAAAGCTTGGTGATTGTGATGATTGTTATCTAGATGCTAATCTTTAACATTGGATGACTAATTGGAATTGAATTTAAACTCTGAGGTCTATATATCAACAATGAATATACAAGCTGGAGGAGGAGAGAAAAAAAGAAAAAAAACAGAGGAAAGATAGAAGAAGAATCCGAATAGGAGAGGGGGAAAGAAAAAGAAAAACAGAAGAAAAACAAAAGGGGGAAGCCCCGTCGCCACTAGGCCCTCAAGGCCTCTAATTGGTGGGAAACAACCATCAGAGGATGACAAGACGGATAGCTGCTTTAAGAGAAGCATAGGAGTCCAATATAGCAACTTTGAGAGAGGCAGTTTCACCAAGCCTGTGATACGTTTTTTTCCCAGCCATCCCGATTTCTGCCATCGTCCTAAGGCCAGTTCCTGCTGGAGTTTAAGTTGGATAAGCTTTTGGTGGTGATCCCTTCTCGCTTACGCTGGAGTCATTTCATTCCTTCTTTTTTTCGCCTTGCTTCATCCCTCTCTTTTCAGTCGAGTGTCTTTCGAACCTTCCAGCCTGAAGCTAGACTCAGTCCTATCATCTCACCAAGGTTCAGAGTCGGCACCAAGGTTCAGAGTCGGAGGCCATCGTCCATTTCTGTAATCATATGTTCATACGAAAACCATCTAGTGACGACAGGCTTCCGTTCGAACGTACTTTATGTATTGGGCGCTCCAAGTCTTTTTATTGGTTTCATCCCGCTGAGCCTTCCTTTGTCCCATGCAGTTGTTGGAGTTCGAAATCAGACTGCTGTGTTTAAGTCGTCTGGCCTAGCAAAGGGGGCTTGCAATTTTTTCTTCTATTCCTGACTTCTATGCCAATCGGAACCTATCTGGATTTCCTTTCATTACGAAATAGAAAGAAGAAATATGCCGATGCATCAGAACCTTTCTGTTGAAACTTGCTCATCTGAATGGCCTTAGCATGGCCCCTGGCAACCAAGCTGATGCAAAAGGAGAGCAAATGGTGCACTTGATAGAAGCATCGCATTCTTCAAAGCAACTCCAGCAGATGGCTTCCCATTCTGATAATAGTTCTCAAGGTTAGGTTTCCACATTTACCTTTCGGTCATATACTATCAGTTGTGCATCAAACCGTGCTGCTAGCAGTTATTTGTTCAAATCACCAGCGTTTGTAGCACAATCACAACCATGGCAATGCCTCAGGCTGGTATTGATTCGGTTAATGACACAGTACCGACCACCCTCACAACTAGAGAAACGCAGAAAAACAGTAATATCTCTAGATCTGAAAGAACATTTTCCTTTTCTAACCATGCGGAGGTTGGGGCTGCATAGGCAGCATGTGAGGCAAGGAGGAAAAGGAGAATTAAAGGGAATTTACGCCAAGCTCGCGATTGTTGTCGTGGTACTTTTGATCTGCACACTCTCGCTTTTATTTTCGGCTACAATTGGTGGATTTCTCCAGCCTTCTGAGATCAATGCAGAAGAACTTTGGGAAAGTGCCAAGGCTGGTGGCTGGAAGCCATCATCTGCTCCAACCACAAACGGTGGGCTTTCCATGCTTATATATTGGCAAGGTTACTACGGGTCAACAAATGGTCTTCCTCCACAGCAGCAACCTTTATTCCGACTCCCACCTGGCTTGCCAATGCCATTTTCCATTTTTCTGAAAACAGTCAGTTGCTGCCACCCTTTGCTCAGAAGGACGTGGAGACTGTTCGTGTGTCACCGCCAGAATTGATGTTAGCACCAGACATCTCTACATTTATTCGAAGAAAGGCAGCTGCCTATCCTATGTTTGTGATGGTAGAGAGGAATATAGTTAGCAAAACCAGCTTCAAGACAGGCTCACCCAAGACTTTAAACCCGAGCCATTCATTAATTAAAACCAGAGCCTTGAGTTGGAACCCATTCAAGAAATAATTTAGGTTTGATTCAGAAAGTTGACTTAAATTGGTTTTGATCCGGAATTAAGCTCAATTTTTGGTAAGATATTTTCTTTCCCGTTTTGATTTTTTTGGTTGTAGCATGTCATTTATTCACTCATTTTATTTTATGTTTTCATGATTTAAAAACATTGGTTAATAATAAAAATAGTAATTTCAAGGAAAAAATATATTTTTGGGAAAAAGTTGAAAATATCAATTTTCCTTGAAAATAAGTTTTTAAAAAAATATTTTTAGAGAAAAGTTGAAAGTATCAATTTTCCTTAAAAATAAATTTTTAAAACAATTTTTGAGGAAAAGTTGAAAGTATCAATTTTTTTCGAAATTAAAGTTTTCAAAAAAATGTTTTTGAGGAAAAGTTGAAAGTATCAATTTTTCTTAAAAATAAATTTTCAAAAAAAAAAGATTTTGAGGAAAAGTTGAAAGTATCAATTTTCCTTGAAAATCAAAGTTTCCAAAAAATATTTTTGGAGAAAAGTTGAAAATATCAATTTTCCTTAAAAATAAATTTTCAAATAAATCAACTTTTGAGGAAAAGTTGAAAGTATCAATTTTCCTTAATAAATTTTCAAAAGAATAAATTTTGGAGGAAAAGTTAAAAGTATCAATTTTTCTCGAAATTAAAGTTTCAAAAGAATATTTTATGGAAAAAGTTGAAAGTATCAATTTTCTCTGCACAAAAATAATCATTATTTCCTTTCTTTTTATTCTGATTTTCATTTTCATTTTTTCTTTAAATAATCTGACGACGGAGCCTCTGCAAGTGAAACAGTAGTTTCTTGCATACTCCTGAGGTGAGGAAATTTTTTCAATTTTCTACTAAAAGTATTAGAGTCAATTGAGAATAATTTCCAATAGTTAATTACTTGATAAAATTTTAAGGCTTATTAGATAACACAAAATTATACTGATACCATCTTTTGATGGGCGTTGTGAGGGTGCTATAACCTTTCTCACACGTAATCGAACTCCCGAACTCTGTTCTGGTTAGTAGACCTGAACCTATTCTTTTAGGGGCCCTTAAACTTAGGTGTTCCCTGAAAGGACAGATTCTTTGGTGGCCAATCGCACCTAGATAAAAAAGATTGATGGCGACTCCCTTAAGTCAATATTTAACGATAGATCCCTGAATTTAGATGTTATGACAGTGATGAGAAAGCTTTTGCTCCAAAATGGATTCAATTTCAATTTCATAAAAAATGAAACAAAAAATCTTGGAATTTCTTCATCATTTTCACTCCAATAACAAGATCCCAAAAGAGAGCAATTGTTTAATCATTTCCCTTATAGCCAACAAACAGTGTTTTCTGAATCCTTAAAAGTGATTTTTTGTCACAATTATATCAAAATTATGTCAAAAGTTATATCATAATCATATCTCAAATTACCAAAATTTCAAAAAAAATTCTAAAATTGTATCACAAGTTACATTAGTAATATATCAAAATTAAAGAAATTCCTTTTAGTTAATTTATTTAAAAATAATATTATTTTATTTTATTATTTTTAAGATAAACTTTACATAAACCTATAATTAATGTTTTCGACATTTGCCCTTTGGATTTTTTTTTCACATATAACCCTATGTTTAACTATAATTGCCAAAAAAATTTACAGGATTAATAAATAGCACGTTTTTTTACATATGCTACCATTAATTCTTAATAAATTATTTCTTTTCGGATATGGTGAAAATAACATTTTATAAATTAAAAAATTAGTTCCTAAAATAAAATTTTACCTAACCTTAACAAGTTCTTATAAGCATTTAAGTGACCTTTAAAAGTTTAATGCAATTGATTGATTTTAGAATTCAATTTTTAGGTTATACAATTAAGGTTGGTAGCCCAACCCCGAATCGGATGAATTTCGATTCGATTCGACCTGACCCTATAGGGTCAGGGTTTTTTTTTTTTGAAATTGAGTTTCAGATCAGATTAAATCGGGTATTATTAAGTAAAAATCAGGATTGAATCGGGTATTATTAAGTGAAAATTGAGATCGAATCAGGTTGAATTTTAGCTCGATCCGATTCGATATTATATAAAAAATTATTTTTTAATTTTTTATTTAGATATATTTATATATTTATATTTAAAAATAATATTTTATATTTTAAAAAATAATATTTTATTAATTTTGAATCGGATCAGATATGATTATACAATGTCGAATTCGAATCATATTTGAATATAAAAAAATTTAAAAAAAATTAAATCAGGCACGAGTGTAAATTTTATGATTATAAAATTGAATCATATTCGAAACGAATAAAAATTTATCTTGATCTGATTTGTTGCCAAATTATATATAATTTCTTACAATCATTTTATAGAAAAAGTTTAATTCAATAATTAATTCCTAATTAACGAGGGATGCACCAGGAAACGTGAAAATTGACTTAATTTATTTCCACTCCAACATTGTTAAATTCCATTGGATACAGCTGGCACCAAAAATTTAACAAGCAGGTGGCTGGGCTTCTGGCTTCCTAAAAAATTTTTGATGGAAAGTACGTAGAAACTCTGATGGTGAAAATCAGACCTGTCCATGTACAAGCTATAACATCACATCCACACATCTATGCATCTAAATATATTATTATAATATAAAAGCTGTCCCATCTTAATTTGAAACGGTTTTGACTTAATATTAAATAAATTTGAAGGACAATTTCAAAAGAAATGACATATATAAAATATATTTATAATAATTAATTAATATCCTTTCGTTTTCTTTCGACTTTTTTTTTCTCTCTTATTTTCTTCAAAGAGAAAAGATTTTTTTTTAAAGCGAAAATCAATTAAGAATGATGCACAGGTACGGCAGGAGGTAACAATTTTTGTGTTAGTTTTTTTTTATCCAATTGATATGCAAAAGATTTGATTTTATATTTTCTTAGTAATTTTGTTTCGTTTGGTTTTGAGATTGCTTTTTTTTTTTTTTCTGGTTTTGGGTTTAATTGATTTGAACATTACTAAAAAAGTCAGGACAAATTGGAAGTAAAGTTTTGTCAGTGTTTACACTGGCTACAGCTGGCAGGAGGAAATATTACACCCATATGGCCGCCCGCATCCAACAAAATTCTTGATAGAAAGTACGCAGAAACTCTCACGGTGGAAACCAAGCCGGTCCATACGTCAACTATAACATAAGATATTGCATTATTTAGATATGAGATATATCTTGACATTGGCGTCAACCCTAACCATGAAGTTAGCCACCCTCCCTACAGTTTTCCACCCAAGAAATACAATCATGATAGCACAATCAGAAACACAACTCACTGAAAATTCGTAGAAATATAATCAGAAATTCTTTTTCTCTTAATTTATAAATCAACAATTATGATATCACAATGGCGAAAGATTAAAGAATTCCAGCAATTATAAATCAATCAAAATCAATCACAAATAACAATTACAGTTTACAAACACTTTTCAGGTGAAAACCTTTCAAACCGAAAACTAAAAATCAAGGTCCTTAAAGGCTCTACTATAATCAAACGAGTGCAAAACATTATTCTCAACCTCTACAACGAGTGTACTACTTTTTTATGCTGTCAACAAATGATTCTAACAAATTATAAAAAAAAAAAAAAGTTTAGAGAATACTGTTTAAAGATAAGAATCGATATTATAATGCACATACGCTTCAAAATTGACGTTTATGAGTCGTTTATCTATTGTAAAAAATTAAGCAACAAATCACAAATGATCCTTCGAATGTTGACGTCATCAATGGAAATACCCTCATTTCTTAAATTTTTATAAAAATTAAGTATGCAAAAATTATGACAACGAAAATAAAAATAATTTCAACAACAACAACAATAATAATAATAATAATAATAATAATAATAATAATAATAATAAATCAACAATACATTATTTGAGATCTTAACTTTGGAGTCAATAACCCTCCTAGAGCTTGAATTATATTTTATTTTGATGGTATATTAGTGTGTTTCTATCAAGGCTTCGGAATAGATATGCTTGATTATTTTCTACAAATTAAATTATGACCAATGAGATTGAAAATAAAATATTTTGTTTTATCACAATGTTTTCAATTATAAATTAAATTTGGTAATGACTACTAAATCTTACAATCTCTTTCAAAAATAACCAAGTTAATTTTTAATTGTTTTCCGTTCGTTTTTTCTTCATTGTGTCATTTCTTACGAAGGCAGCAGCATTGGTTTTATATTTTACATCATTGGTTTAACCCATGATAACCAAGCAATTCATTGGACTACATTATATTGAAAAATGTAATGGTGTAAGCCAAAGTGAAGAGAAAAAGTGTGTTAAGAACTTGAGATCATCTGGAAAACATATGGCGCAGTAATGTTTTGAATAGCATAGGCCTAATCTGGACCAAAATCAAGTCATTTTGATTTTAGCTTTCAATCATATCAACGTAGCTAGTAGGCATGTTACTGTAGCAGTTTTTCTAACTATTTGAAACTTTTTTTTCCCGATTAAGCAATGAAACAAGGAAAAATTACATAAATAAAATTGTGAAAAGATATCTGATCAGATACTGTTTAACGGTGAAATTACCAATGAGAATAGGGTTTAATTTTTGAGATAGAGGAAAGAAACAATGAGTCACATAATTCATGTAAATCTCGTAAAAACTGGACAAATGTGTCATGCTTTAGACATGCGCTTTAGACATGTCTTGCCATCTCTACCAAAGAAGCACTCCACCAAGCCCCAATTCTCTACAGGCTCTGTAACTTTGAGGCAAAGTCTTCGTCCATCCCTGTGGCGTTCCCCTTGTCTATTTTGTCCTCGCATCAATGCCGTCACTTTCTTGGATTCGTCCCTATCTATTTCTCTGTTAATAATATAAATTGATACTGTGATTATTTTTTGTTAAAGTGAACATTTCATCAACAAATGATCAAGTAAGAAATGGCAAAGCATTCTGAAGGTTTTTTTTTTTGTTTGGGTACTTGATAGAATTAACCCACCCATTAGTGTTAAGGTCGAACATTTTAAAAGTCACCGAGAAGCTTGATTCAGGAATGCTAAGAAGTGTGACGAAGAAGATGTACCTGCAAGCGAGGAAAATGAAAAGAAAGCTTTAGGATCTTAATTTTTTTTAACATTCAAAAGCTTAAAAGAAGAGGATTGGAGTTAATTCATAACAGGTTCCTCGAAGAAATTGCATAGTGTACAGAGGAAACATCCATGTATAAGAGCAGCCGTATCTATCACCATGTGATTAATTTGAATTAGTAACTGTTGATCGGCAATAATTCCTATGTAGTGCTGTTCAATGAGCAAATGATGTTTCACTGATTCCATGGAGATTGAAGAAATGCTGTAACCACATCGATCTAAGTCTAGCTTAAGGGTGTTCCCATCAAGCAAAACTCCATTGCTGGTAGCTTAGCTAAATCCGGTGCTCATAAACCTCAAGCACTTTTCGGGTTTCTTTTAATGCTTCTTCCTTTTTTTTTTTTTTTTTCCATGTTGTTTGTTAGTTATCTTTCTTGATCATTATCTATGTACATGTGTTGCAGCACTAATATTGTTTAGCAGAAATTTACAGAACAGAAGAAGAAAATAGATGATCAAGAAGCAGAGAAGAAGAAACAGAGAGAGGAAGAAAACTTGTTTCCATTTTCGTAACCGATTGAATTACATGACTCCCTGGCTGTCCCTTTATGTTGGACTAACAGCCCGAGTTGCATTCCAAGATTCTCGGGTGGGCAAAATTTCACTCACCCCTTACCAGCAACGACAATAACAAACGCTAAAAAAGGCAATAGGGGCCTGGATAAGAAACGGACCTTAAGTGCAATATAAGTCCAGTACATGAAAGAGAGAGCAACAACCCAATATTAGGTCCAAAACTTGACCCAATAAACTGGCCCATATCAACATGTCTTTTCTTAATAAAACTATCTTATGCCTCAAAAAAACAAAACGAGATTAGTGAGAAATTCTGCTCCATTATAGCATCTTTAAAGTGGGAATTGCTAACTTAGCATCAACCTGAGAATTTATATGGATCTACTTTTTTTTTTCACTTATTTTATTATTTAATAAATACTTTTTAATTTTTATTTAAAAATAAGAGGTTAATTTTTATATATGTCAATGAAGTTTTTATATTTTACATGCCGATTAAAAAATTAACAATATATTTTTAATATTTCCTATTGTTCCTACAAGAATATATACAATTATTTGAATTAACCTCTGAGATTTGGTACCTGCCTATCTTCAATAGAGATGGAGTTCTAAGGGGGAAATTTTCGTAACCTCCTGTTCTTGGAAGTTTATTCATTGGTCAGAAAAAAGTTTGTAACATGGATTCAATACTTAGGATTATAGAAATATTATTTGTAGAGTACCTACTTTTTGTTTAAATCATCTGGACTAAAATGCGTTAAGGCATTTCATGATGTTTGTATGATACTTATTTCGTTTTCACCTATTATAATAAGTTGAATCTTTCACAACTCATGTAATCTCATAAAAATTTTCTATCACTAATTAAATCTTTTGAACTAAATTGCGTGAAAATATAGAGCTTTCTCAAGAACCGTCACTTATTGGAGAACAAATCAGTCATTCTAGCCTAGCTTTAATAACTTTACAACAGATCAAACCAAACTATGAGTAACAGTTCAAAGACCTAAAGAACTAATATACAGAAATGTAAACCAGCTAAGCACAAGGCCACCTGTTAATGCATTGCCCAATGAAATAAAACCAAGCTCGTCGCCAATATGGATTTATGTATAGGATGGCAGCAATTGCCATTAGAACAATTGCGTAAGAAACCCAAAAGCTCACATAGAAGACATACTTATCCACCAAACCGCCTTCTTCTTCCCCGTTTGAGGCATATGGCACTGTTGAGGGTGTATCTGTTTCGGTGCAATTTTTATGCAATGGAGGTCCACAAAGACAACGATTCCCTAGGTAACTGCTTTCATCGAAGGTCCCAAACTGAGCTTTTTGATCTGGAATGCTCCCTGACAAATTGTTGTATGACACGTTGAAGACCTCCAGAGCATTTAACTCCACCAATTGAACAGGGATTCTTCCGATTAAGTTGTTGTAAGAAAGATCCAAACTCTCAATTTGCTTAAGCTTTGAGAATGTTGAAGGTACAACTCCAGTCAAATTGTTATGCGACAGGTTCAATGAATGGATTTCACTCAAATTTCCAATCCCAAGAGGGATTTCACCTGTTAGTCTGTTGCATGATAAATCAATTCCAGACATGTATTCAAGAATCTTACCTTTGTATGTGTAAAACCCTCCCTTTGTTGTATAATCCACTCGTACTTCCATATAGTTCTCAGCGGCCAAAGGTACAACTATTGCTTCGATTCCTTTTGAAGTATCCCTTTCAAATATTGTCATTCCATAGTAATCAGCTCCCTCGAGTATCAGTTCAGAACCTCTGAAATACGGTTTTGTGAAAGACTTCCCAGCGTTTGGCTCAAGAGTTAAATTACCTAAACAAGAAGGTATAGGACCAGAAAGCTTGTTTTGAGAAAGATCTATGATGCTTAATGAGTATGATTCACATAGCTGAACGGGAATTCCCCCAGTAAAATAATTGGCTTTCAGAAGAAGGACACTTAAAGCGGAAAGATTACCAAGCCAAGATGGAATTTCACCGGTCAAATAGTTTTCACTAAGGTCTAAAGTCACCAGTGAATAGCTGTTAAAGAATGCACCTGCCAAGTTACCAGTTAATCTATTTTTGCTCAAATGGAGATGTCTGATGGATCGTGCATCCAAGCAAGATGGTATTGGGCCAGAAAAATTATTTTGTGAAAGGTCCAAAATCTCAAGGTGATCCCAATAGCACAATTCCATCGGAATGGGACCCTCAAGCTGATTGTTGGATAAAGCCAGTGCCATCAAATCTGACATATTCCGCAGCCATCTTGGGAGCTTGCCAGACAAATTATTGTTACTCAAATCCATATCAGAAAGGGGACCCATACTGGTTGAGATATCAATGTTAGGTATCTCTCCAACAAAGTTATTGCCATCTAAATGGAAAAGATATAATGAAGGTAAGCTAAATATCGTGGGGGCTATCTTCCCACTTAAATTATTATTCGATAGTCTAAGAAACCATAACGAGTCACTCTTACCTAACTCTTCTGGTATTCCTCCGGACAAATGATTATATGACAGATCTAAAAGTAAACAAGTGTTCAAACCACCCAGACAAGGAGGAATACCACCTTCAAGGGTATTGCCAGATAAGTTTAACCCGCTTAAATATGGAAAAGTTGAACAAATGTTCATTGGAATTTGACCCTGTATTTTGTTGTCAGATATATCAATAATGGACATGGTTGGATTAGGGTGCAAAGGCAACTGGAGAGGGCCCGTAAAAGAATTTCCTGCCATTAAATATGCTTCTAATCTTGTATTGTTCACTAACAACCAAGAAGGAATCTTTCCTCCAAAATTGTTATATGAAAGATCAACAATACTCAAGTCATATTGGTAATGGAGGAATTTGGGAAGTTCATTGTGGGGTTCCTTTGTTGTACAATTTGACATACGGAAGACTTTTAGTTGGAACTTTGGAATCCAAATTTGAGAAGTAGGCTCTCTTACTAACTTGTTTTGATCGCTTAAGAGGACCTTGAGGTGTGAGTGGTTAGCAAATGATGTGAAAAAAATGGGAACTTGAAACAGATTTTTTGAAAGAGCAACGTATCCAAGCAATGTAAGATTGCCCAAAGAAGTGGAGGCAGCATTTCCTGTGAATCGATTGTCGGAAATATCCAGAAAATGGAGAGATGATAAGTTACCCAAACATGACGGAAGTGTTCCTTCGAGTGCATTTTCACTAAGATCCAATGCCTCAAGATTCCGTAAATCACACCAACCTGTAAAACAAATTCAAGTATGATATTTCAAATTTCATGTTCATTCATGCTTAAGAGGATCAAAAACATTTAAGGAGGAAATATAACTGAAGAAATTCATTCAGTAAGATAGGTGATCAAGAAATCTGTCAAAGATCAATGATAAAAACTGCCTAGTCTTCCTTATAAAAACTATGCCATAATTAATTTACCTTTAGTCGGTAAGGTTCCAGTCAGCCCACAGCCCGACAAAGACAAGGCTTTAAGAGAAGGTAATACACCAATGTTTTGAAGAATGTTATTGTTGAGATATGAATTATCCAGCAATAATTCCTCAACTTTGCTCGACACATGCAACTCTGCAAAAAATGAAATGTAATTTGCAAAAGGTATTAGCTTATTAGATCACGTTAAGCGAATAACATTTTAGTGGAGTCAAAAGTATTAAACTATCACTTACCTTCTTGAATAAAATTTAAAAAAAAATAAATTCACATACCTTGTGTAGAAATTGTCCCATTCAAGTTATTGCCTCTCAAAAAGAAGGTCTTAACTGATGAGAATGTCTCCACAATTTGTAATAGTGAAACAGTTCCATTGACGAAGACCCCGTCTAGACGGGCAACTTTTAGCTTTCCCAAACTTTTTTTTTCTGTAAGAGTGAAATTAGTGATTGCATTCACTTTTCTGAATTAAATGATAAATAATAAAAATTTTTAATTTTGTGGATATGGTTTTATTTAGATAAAGAAAACAGAAAAAAGTCCATCTACTATACGATACATAATTTTTTTTATTAAATAAATTATTCATTAAAAAGAGAATAAAAATATTGCAGTTTATGTTATATCAAGAAATAAAAAGAAGAAAAGCAATTAAAAGTACAATAATACCAAAGAGAGAAAAATGGGCATATACAATTGAACTTTTTTAAGAAATTACATATATATATATACATATATAAAAATATATATTATATACAAATTAAACCATGATTTTTAGAATTAAGTAGAAGAAATAAATATAAAAGTCAAATAAACAAATTAACAACAAAACTAACGAATTGTCAGGTTGTCCATAAAAGCAAGTTATTGGACATGTTTTCTTAATATAATAACTAAATGGGCGCATGTGACAATAGTTAACCTCTCAATCTAGTTAAACTACTTAAATTTTATTTACTTGATTTATTTTTAAAACAAAACACTCTATCAATTACAGCAAAAAAAAAAAAAAAAACTCTATCAATCTTTTGCATTTGATTTTTGATCATATTTTATATTTAATAATTTTCACTTTTTGGTGTGGAACTTCAACAAATTTAGTAAAGGAATGTTTTCTAAATTTTGATCTTTTAGCTAGCTTTGAGTTTTAAAATACCATCTACAATAAGTAATTTTAATTGTTTAATTAGAATAATTTTTATAAAAAATTTATACATAATAAATCCAATAAATATAAAAATCGAATCAAATGTAAATATCTAATTTTATCCTAAATGTTTTGATTTTGATTAATTTCCATGGCTGACTTGAACACTTCGATTCGGTTTTATTTGAGCGTTTTAATTATGGATTTGTTTGTTCAACTCATTTGATTTTGTTAAGGTCATTTTACAAGGCCCGAGTTCCATCCAATGCAATGTTATGACATTTTGAATGGGTAATTTTGCATGGGCCTGGATCAAATCTAATCCAATGTTAAGTTATTTGAAGTCCAAAGCCTTCTTGTTTTGTTAAATATTAATTTATAAAAAAAAAAATGCGAAATGAAAATTGATGAGTGAATTTCGGTTCGCAAAAGCATTGCCCCTTTGCTTTCTCTTATACCTAAAACTAACATTGAACAATTCCCATCTACGGCTATTCTTTTGTCCCCATATTTTACCCCTATTTTCTTTCAATATGATTTCAGCAAAACTTCAAAACCCCATATTCAGCAGGCACCACCACCAAGAGGCAACAGCCACTGCTGTAATAAGGATCCACAAAATCCAATTCTCATGCTGCTATCAGAAAGCCAGCTCCATAGGAACCCTTAAAATTTTAGGGAGAGGAGGATTTTCAGAGACGAAAAAAAAAAACCATCAATGACCAAGTTCCATTGGAGCAAAAAAAAAAAACCCCTCCCCTGCCACTCTCTAAGGAAGCCGAACCTACTACTTACTGAATCACCAAAAAAGCCACCCTCAACCCACCCAACTCGAGACCACCATTGCAACCTCCACTAGCCAAAACCATCACCACCAGTAACACCATTACACTCCCCCATCAACCAAACCCAAAACCACTATCTCCCCTACGCCTTCCCAAAGCCACCTAGTGAGCAACCAGCCCCTGACTGATTCTGCCTCCCAATCCCACCACGCCACCGTTAACAGCCGAACCTTAGCTCCATCCAAAACACTCACCCTTAATTCCACCAACAATAGCCCCACTCGGCCGCACCATAGAGGCTCTCAGCGGCCATCAACCCACAGACTACCCCCGCCATCACCGACGCAATGCTCGAGCTTATTGCATAAAGCTAAGACACCACCAGCATCCCACAGCAATCCTAACCCCATGGCCTGTGCCACCACCTTTCACCCTCCCACAGCCCCACCGAAACTTCTAGCAGAAACACACGGGGCAAAAACAGAGAACCAGCGAAAAAAAAAAAAAAACAAAATGCCTACGGTTTAGCCAAACTCGTACCAGCCTAAAAAAAATCAAAGAAATATCACCACCAACAGCCCCTCCACCGTAGCCCACAAAAACCAATAAAAAAACACAAAAAATATAAACCACATCCCCTGGGAACGGGGAACCTCAGCAGTGCCAAAGGCAATAAAAAAAAACTGAAACAAAACAAAGCGAGAGACTTGCGTTTTCGGTCTAAGGAGTTTCAGGGGGATTTGGGAGGCCATTTTCGAAAAGAAGGTAGATCTCGACTTAGGAACGACATAGTCGAAAATGGTGAGATTCGATGCGCTGGATTTTTTATGTTGAAGTCGAGACCTTTTAGATTAGATCTAGGGGAAAGTAGTGACTTTTATGGAAAACCAACTGGAAAAATGAAGAAAGGAAGGAAAAAGGAAATCGAAAAGGGTCTTTTTGGGCTGAAACCAACATCGACAAGCGGCGGTCAACCAGCTGCTGGTCGCCGGTTTCTGAAAATCAAGAAGGCTTTTGTTCTTTTATTTTAGAGCGAAGTGAGAGGTTTTGACGTTGGAGAGAAAAATGAAAGTAAAAATGCGGGTGTCTCGAAAATTTTGGGGTGTTATCGTGGAGGTGGTTTATTAAACGACGTAGTTTTAATGGGCGGAAGAAGGAAAAATTGGAGTTGAAGCTGACTCAACCTATGTACCCACCAGCCGGATCGGCACCTATTGTCGACAGTTGGCCGTTGACCAGCCCCTTTTACCGATGTTGACCAGTCCGATTTTGATTTTTTTTCTTTTTATCTTATTTATTTGTTTGTTTATTTATGGATTAAATTGAATATTTAAAGCTGAAATTTTAGAGAAAATGTATTAAATGGTAAATTTTAGAGAAAATGTACTAAATGGTAAACTTATATATAAATTAGAGAAATTTAAAAAAATTATTATTAAAAAATAGTAAAAAGTGACAATTCTTTTAATGATGATATATTAAGGAGGTGAGAAATAATTTTTTAAAATTTTTAAGTAAGGATATTTTTTAATATTATAAAAATAATGAAATATTTAGAAAAAAATTAATACAAAGTATTTTCATTTACTTATTTGCTTAAAAATATAAAATAATAATAAAATAATAAATAATAAAAATAATGAAAAAAAATATTTTTTAGTGATCAAATTATATATAATAAATGAATATTATTTACAATAAATAATTTTTTTATTTTGAAAAAAAGGAGAAAATTAAAATTAAAATCTCTATATTTTAAAAAATTGTGAGTAATAGTGATTTTTTAAAAATTTTTATGTATGAGAATTTTTCTAAAATGTCATTAAAGTATTGAAACATTTAAAATAATTTTTAATAAAGATTTTCATTTACCTTTTATTTATTACATAAGATAAAAATGGGATTTTTAAAAAAATATATTTTTTAGGGTTAAATTATGAGTATCATTTTATTATATGCATCATAAACATTAATTTTGAAAATAAATGTGAATCGTTGATTATGAAATTCTTAAGAAGTCCAACAAATATTGTTAAAATATCAAAATATTTTTTGAAAGTTTTTCAACACACAAAGTTATTATTTATTTTCAAGCAAAAGACCTTCAAAAAAAAAAAAAAGAAAAAAGTTTTTGTTGCAATAAGAAAATTAAGCTAATTATTTATTTTAAATATAAAAAATAAAATCATTTTTATCAATTTTAAGGGATAGTACATAATTAATTGATATTATTATTAAAACGGATGTTATGACATGCTAATTTTTTTTTATGCGTAACTGTACTCTCAAATTTAATTTTATTTTTTGCAGACAAAAATATTATTTTTTAATAAATTTTAATAAATTTTAAGATTTTATTAAAAAGATAAATTTTTTTATAATCAATCACATCTAACAAAAAAATATTAGTGACGACTTTCCCATTTTGAAATTTTTAAAATTTACTTCTAACTATTCCCAAAATCTTTATGACTCCAAAATTTAAATTTCAATCACTTGTCAAGTAATTAATAAGCCTAAATTTTATAGGTTTTTGTTCCATAGTTTCCCTAACATGCATGATTGAATTACTTTCTCAATTCTTCACATGATTTTTCCTATTTTGATAGCTTCCACGGAAACACCCTTAAAATCTTAGGATGAGAGTTTGAGGTTTATAATACGATTATAAAATTATCTCCACAACTTTACATGCATTAAAAAAAAATCATTTGTGGGATCTTGGAAACATTATCTCAAATTCATGACCATCTAAACATGTATAGACTAGAAGATTTCTTTCAAAAAATATCTAAGGGAGCATTTTGTTCGGAAAAATCTAAAATTGTTTTAAATAATAAAATTGTCAAATTTTATGGACAAGATTTTATTTAGATAAAGAAAACAGAAAAAAAGTACATCTGTTATATGATACATAAAATTTTTTTATTAAATAAATTACTCATCAGAAGGAGAATAAAAATATTGCTGCTTATGTTATCTCAAGAAATTAAAAAAAAAAGAAAAAGGTAAGAAAAGCAATTAAAAGTGCAACAATACCAAAGAGAAAAAAATAGGCATAAACAATTGAATTTTTTAAAGAAATTATATATATATATAAATTAAATTATGATTTTTAGAATTAAGTAGAAGAAATCAATATAAAAGTTAAATTAACAAATTAACAACAAACTAACGAATTGCCAGGTTGTTCATAAAAGCAAGTTACTGGGCAAATTTTCTTAATATAATAACTGAATGGGCATGTGACAATAGTTAACCTCGCAATCTAGTTAACTACTTAAATTTTATATACTTTGATTTATTTTTTAAAACATAAACTCTATCAATTGCAGCAAAAAAAAAAAAAAATCTCTCAATCTTTTGAATTTGATTTTTAGCGTGGAACTTCAAAAAATTTACTAAAGGAATATTTTCTAAATTTTGATCTTTTAAGTAGTTTTGAGTTTTAAAATACCATCTCTAGTGAGAAATTTTAATTGTTTAATTAGAATCATTTTTTTAAAAGAATTTAAACACCATACATCCAAGGAATATAGAAATCAAACCAAAAGTTAAATTTCAGTCATTTGTCCTAAATTTTGTATGTTTGGGTTCCATGGTTTCCCAAATATGTTTGATTGAATTACTTTCTCAATTTTCTGCATGATTTTTTTCTTTTTTGAAAGTTCCCAAGAAGACACCCCTAAAATTTTAGGAGGAGAGTTTGAGGTTTACAATAAAGATTATAAAGTTATCTCCTTAACTTTACATGCATTAAAAAATTCATTCCTTGAAAACATCATTTTAAATTCGCTACTATCTAAATATGTACGACAAAAGAATTCTTCTATCAAAAGATCTAATGGTAAACATATTATAATTATGACTAAATTTGTTTATGGGTTGGGTCAGATCATTCAAAAATTTTAATCATGACTTGATATATTAACTTAAAATCATATATTTTTTAATTTTATATTAAAATATTAAAATATTATTATTTTTAAATATATTTTAAAATTAAAATTAAATAAAATTTCAGATCAAAGCAAGTTAAATCCAAATTTCAAAACTCATGTTCAAAATTTGGTCCAGAAACGGATCTAATTATCACCTCAAATAGTTATATATTAAAAGTTTGAAATAAATTTATTTTTAGGGGTCACAAATTCGTTCACCGTATTATAACTAATGTTTAGTTCATTTAAGTCATTCTAAGCATCTAGCTCTGTGAAGATTTACAAATAAATTTAAATTAAATCACACAAATAAGTAAAATATGTTCTCTAAGTTAATGTGATAACTCAAGAATTACTTTGATTATTTAAGAAAGACTAAAATATATATAATTCTACCTTTAATATCGATTGATCCTTTAAATTGGTTATTTTTTATATTTAAAGACTTAAGATTCGGAAGCTCACCAAACATTGCCAATATGCTGTTATTGAAAGAGTTCCCACTCAAATCAAGCTCTTTTAAATTGATCAACTTAAGTTGCCTCTCACCATCTACAAAAATTTTAGATAATTAAATTTATTACCAATAAAAGTTTTATCAATATATATATATTTGTAAGATTTTGAATCGAAACTTAAATCAATTAATGAATTTAATTATTTTTAAAATATGATATTTAACAAATTTAAAATTTAAAATTGTTAGAGTTTTCTCTTTTATCAAACTACAAGTTAATAAAGTAAAATATCGATACATACCATGGGAAGATATGAGGCCCTCAAGTTCGTTGTCGCTCATATCCAACTTCTCCAACTTTGCCAAACTATTCAATACTATCCAAATCAATCAAATATTCTTTATGTCAGTCCAGTTAGGTAATTACCACAAAAATATAGTACAGCTACTATATGATACATACAATTTTTTATTAAATAAGTTACTCATTAAAAAAAGAATAAAAATATTTCAGTTTATGTGATGTCAAGAAATAAAAAAAAAAAAAACAAAAGTAAGAAAAGCAATTAAAAGTACAATAATACCAAAGAGAGAAAAAATAGGCATAAACAATTGAATTTTTTTTAAGAAATTACATACATATATATAAATAAAATTATGATTTGTAGAATTAAGTAAAAGAAATCAATATAAAAGTCAAATAAACAAATTAACAACAAAACTAACGAATTGCCAGGTTGTCCATAAAAGCAAGTTATTGGACAGATTTTCTTAATATAATAACTAAATGGGCATTTGACAATAGTCAACCTCTCAATTTAATTAACTACTTAAAATTTATATACTTGATTTATTTAAAAAAAAAAACTCTATCAATGTCACTTGTCAGGTAATTAATAAGTCCTAAATTTTGTATATTTTTATTCCATAGTTTCCCAAATATGCATGATTGAATTACTTTCTCAATTCTCCGCATGGTTTTTCCTTTTTTGAAAGTTTCCAAGAAGACACCCCTAAAATCTTAGGAGGAGAGTTTGAGGTTTATAATGAGATTATAAAGTTGTCTCCATAACTTTACATGCATTAAAAAAATTCACTCGGTCTTGGAAACATCCTCTTATATTAGCTACCATCTAAACAATTGCAGACTAAAAGATTTCTTCCACCAAAAAATCTAATGATAAACATATATATTATAATTATGATTAAATTTATTTATGGGTTGAACTAGACTTGATCAATCATTCAAAAATTTTAATCATGATTTGGTACGTCAACCCAAAAATCTTATAATTTTTTAAAATATATTAAAATATTTTAAAATTAATATTTTATTATTTTAAAATATATTTTAAAATTAAAATTAAATAAAATTTGGGATCAAGGCAAGCCAATTCCAAACTTCAAGACTCATGTTCAAAAATTGGTCTGGGAACATATCTAATTATGACCTAAAATAGTTAATAAATTTTAGAAATACCTCTATGTTTAGGGGCCACAAATTTGTTCAAAGCATATTAGTTGATGTTTAACTCCTTTAAGTCATTCAAAGCATCTAATTTTGTGAAAATTTATAAATAAATTTAAATTAAATCACACAGATACGTAAAATATATTCTCTAAGTAAATGCAATAACTTATGAATTACTTTGATTATTTAAGAAAGATTAAAAATATATGTAATTCTACCTTTAATATTGATTGATCCATTAAGCTGGTTTCTTCTTATATTCAAAGATTTTAGATTTTGAAGCCCACCAAGCAGTGCCAATATGCTGTTATTGAAGGAGTTCCAACTGAAATCAAGCTCTTCTACATTGATCAACTTAAGTTGTCTCTCACCATCTACAAAAGATATAAATAATTAAATTTATTTTCAATAAAAATTTTACCGATATGTATATATTTGAACTTAAATTGAAATTTAATCTCAATTGATTTATTTAATTATCATTAAGATACGATATTTAATAAATTTAAAATTTAATTTTCAATACTTAAAATGATTTTCTTTATTCCCCAACTACAAGTTGATATCAATACATACCATGAGAAAATCGGAGGCTCTGAAGTTTGTTGTCGCTCATATCCAACTTCTTCAACTTTGCCAAACTATTCAATACTATCCAAATCAATCAAATACTCTTTATGTCAGTCCAATTAGGTAGTTACCACAAAATTACAGTACATGAGGAGCTAGCTTTCTTTCAATATAATTCATTAATTTGTGACTTTACTGAAAAAATAAAACAAAAGAGACCATGATGCAGAGCAAGTCGTGCATAGAACAAATAAATAAACAGTTTTCTTAGTTCAATTCCCCACAAATTAAATCCCCTGTTGGAACATATTCTTAATTCCAATATAAAAGTTTTTTTAACGGTTAAAAAAAGATTATGAAATAGTATTTTACGTACCCTTGTTTTGTTTGATGAACTTCTACGTACCTTTAATATCAATTGATCCTTGCAATTGGTTTCCTCCAATACTCAAGGACTTTAGACTTGATAGCCCACTAAGGTATGCTAAAGTCGTATTCTTCAAGAGATTATAACTCAAATCAAGTACCTCCAAATTTATCATTAGTTGTGTTTTCTTACCTGTAGAAGATCATGTGATTTCATTGAAACTTTAATTGTATAAATTTTAAATATAGATTATTTGTCTCAACAATTTTATCAGTAAAAATTTATAGATATGACTTTAATGTCAAATTCACAAATTGGTTGACTTACTCATAAATTGATGGATCCCATTTTTGAGTTGATCCAATAGTTATATATAGCATAGTAGGAAGAACATATAATTGGGGTAAAAGTGTTGGGGCAAACAGCATGACACGAGCCTTTTATCTGTCAACGACTCGAGAATTTAATTGAATGTATAATATCAATTCTTACCTTGAAAATGATGGAGGCTTCTGATTCTATTAGAGCTTAAATCCAAGATCTTCAAATTGGTCAAACTGTTCAATTCTACTCAAGAGCAATGAAATATACATTTAAATCCTATTAAAAAAAAAAGAAAAAAAAAGCTTTGAAAATAATAAGAATTGACTCTAATGAAACACTACCTATATCATTAGAAATAGTTATAATTACTTAAATCAAGAGTCTTCAGATGAATTAAAATAGAATAAGAAACCTCAGATTGCGTTTGAAAAACTGGATTTAGAAAAAGATTTAGATTTCAAATTTTTAATATAAAAGTGGCAAGATTGATATAGTGTATAGATTTTAAATATTGTTAATGAATCAGATAATAATATCTTATTAATAAATAAATATTAACTCTTAAAATAAATATATAAAAAATTAATATTTTTTTAAACACTTACTCATTAATTAATAAGGTAATATTATATAATTTTATTAATTTATTAATGAGATGACATCAATCTTTCAATAATAGGATATAAAATTTATATACTAATTAACAATTTATCAAATATAAACTCAAAGTGACAATTGATTGCATCTAATATTCAAGAATTTTAGAATTTTTAATTATTTTTAAGCCATAGATTTGCTAGATATTTATTTAATGATAGATTTCAAATACCCTAATTTAAAGAAATTAAAATTTATATATTAATAACCTTTTAAATATATATACGTGAGTGTGCGCATTAAATCTTAGCTAAACTTTTTAGATAAAACTAACACAACAAACCAAATCCAAATTCATCCTCCAAAATTCATGCCGCCAAACATAGTAATATCAGTTTTTTTTTTTTTTTGGTGTATTGAAATGATGTGATTTCTTATCCCTTGTCACTACCATAAAATCACTTATCACTACCATAAAATCAATCAGATGATCTATAAAATATAATTTTAAAAGAAGACATGATATATAATATTATATACATTTATAAAAATGTTTTCCATTAGTGTATGACTTTGATACTGTGAATTTATAATTGCCTGCTAGCTATAGAAACTGATTGAGAGATGAAAGCTCACTTGAAGATGAGAAGATACTGTCATCGAAGAAGTTTCTAGATAGGACGAGGATTTCCAAATTGCCCAGTGCAGATGATAAAGTTACTGCAAGAGAGTTCTTGGTCATAGGTGGCTTAATTTTGTAAGTCAAAAAAAAGCAAAATAATAATAATAATAATAATTTGAAAAGAAAAAAAATCAGTGACCTGAATTTTCGTTAGACAGAGATAAATCAATCAAAGAGATGAAAGGCAACAAACCTTCGTTGTGAACAAAATCAGCTATTTGATTCCCTTTCAAATACAGACTCTTCAATTCCTGAAAGGGGAGAAATAAAGAGGCATTGAGATACCAAAGACCTCCCGGTTTCCATTGTCTTGTAAAATTAAGAGAGAGTCCTATGACTCGTCTACTGGTGATGCTGCACTCAACCCCATCCCATTTACAACAATTCGAACCCTGCACATCCACCCAGTTTCTCAAATAGTAAGGATCATTGAAGAAAGGTTTGAGTTGCAACAGAGCAATTCTCTCGTACTCCCAACACCCCTCTGTCTCACACCACCCTTCTATGAACAACAGTATTGTCAGTATTATCCACAACCTTTTAGGCTCCATCATCTCAGTATGATCAAAATCACTCAACTGCTTATAACTCTCTGCATTTGGTAACAATGATCCCTCGGGCTTTATACCCAAGAAGGAACCTGTATATAACAAGATTCCAAAAGGGAGCAACTGTTTATTCATTTCCCTTATAGCCAACAAACAGTGATTCTGAATCCTTAAAGTGATTTTTGTCACAATTTTATCAAAATTATATTAAAAGTTATCATAATCATATATAAAATTACCAAAATCACAAAAGATTTTCTAAAATTGCATTACAAGTTACATTAGTAATATATCAAAATTAAAGAAATTACATTTAATTAATTAATTTAAAAAATAATATTTTTTATTTTATTATTTTTAAGATAAACTTTACATAAACCCATGGTAGTAATGTTTTCGACATTTACCCTTTGGATAAATTTTTTCACATATAACCCTATGTTTAACTATAATTGCCAAAAGAATTTACAGTATTAATAAATAACACCTTTTTTACATATGCTACCATTAATTCTTAATAAATCATTTCTTTTTGAATATGGTGAAAATAACATTTTATAAATTAAAAAATTAATTCCTGAAATAAAATTTTATGAATCAATTGAGTTAAATATTTTTACAATACATAACAATTTTGATATTTCTTTTGGTATAACTTTCAATTTATCCTTTTTAATAAAAACCTAAACACCAAAGAAGCAAAAGAAAATCAATTTAACCCTTTCATGAATCATGATCATTTACAAAAAAAAAAAAAAAGCAAAAAAAAAAAACAATGTTAATCTCAAGTATCAAATTATTGCATTAAAAAAATGATAATATAAATATCACATTACATATTTTAAAAGTAAAAATACTACATTAAAAATTTTAATATAATACAAAAACCAAAGATGACGTTAACCCCACCAAAGAAAGGGAAAGAAGAAACGTGAAAAACCAAGGGAAATGAGTTAAATTCAATAGCACAAACAATACTTAAGGCATATACTCTTTACATTAATTGGAGAATTTAGGTTGTGACATTTTGGATAATTTATGTTCGTGTGATTTTGTTTTTAACTGGTGAATGTTGCTAACTGTCTTACACTCGATCATATAAGTACATTTAATTCTGCAATTTAATTGTTTACAACAACATCTTTGAATATATACATTTATTTGTACAACATATAGTATATAGTATTTATTTGGCAAAAAAAAAAAAAAATCTCAATGCCTGGAAGCAAAAATTGACTACTCTTACTTTTATCAAAAATTGTAGCTTCTGTGGAAATTACCTATTATCATATCAGTCAGACGCGCAAACGTCTTTTCGAAGAGACCTTGACTTTCCGTCAACGATGAAATGAACTCTCGCGTGAGCCATTTATTAAAACGTGAATGTCGATGATGTATATGTCACATGACCAATGGCCAACGTCACCTGCAGTTAACTATGTGACATACACGTGATATGCTTTTTTACAACCGTGTTTAAGTAATTGATGGATTACAGAAAAATAGTTTAGAAGTTATTTAAAATTTTTTAGTCAAAAACAAAAAATTTAAATTAATGATGAAAATAATAAATTTTATCGATTAATTTTTACCTCTTACATTTGTATAAGAAAATTTTTTACATCTAAATTAAAAATTTAACTCAAATAATTATTTCATATAAAATAAAAATTTTGTAACAATTTTATAGACACTAAATTTTATTCAGGTCTAATATTTTTAATTTTTTATAATAATAATAATATTGATTTAATTAAAATAAAAATTAAAAAATATATAATAATAAGTTTTTTTTAAAAAAGAAAGGAATGAGGTTGGAATAGGGACAAGCATGGTGTCGTGCACGGCACCAGCCTGTTCACCTGTTCTTGTCACTACCATTTCAACCCCATCAGAATCTCTATTCCTCACTTGCCCCATTTGCCCAACACCATCGACCTTACAATGACATGGCACTCATACCTTGCCAAACGCGCACTCTACTTGTCATAACGATTTTGTGTCCGTCTGACAAATTTAAAAACGAAAATAAAAGAACGAAAAATGAAGTCGCTATCAATCTTTTTTGGTTAGGTGCGATTGGTCAAATATTAAAATTTATCATTATAATAAGATTTTAAAATTAATTAAAATTTATTAAACAAATAATTTCACGGTCTGCGAAAATAGTTTGGGTTCGGGAGTCGGTTACGCATGAGAAATTATTAATACCCCACGACGTCCGTTTAAAAACGGTACCAATTAACTACGTATTATCCTTTGATTTTGACAAAACAATCCCTTTTATGTTTAAAAAAATAATTTTTTTGATTTTTATTTATTAGAAATTATTTTTTTTATTATTTATTAATTGTTGTTTCATTTTTATTCGAGAAAGATAAATTAAAACATTTTTTATTGAAATAATTCTTACGAGACCCATACCCATTTTATTGTTTTTTTCTAATCTGGCAACAGTAAGGCTAGAAGCCAGCGGGATGGGTGATCAGAGAATGGGTGGTAGGGTAAGGTATGGTAGGTAGGGTGTGGTGGCAGTGGTGTCGGGGAAGGCACCACTGCCATCCTTCCTTTTTTTTTTGTTCTATTTTTTATATTTTTGTTTAATTTTTATTATTGTATTTAATAATATTATTATTTTATTTATTATTTTTTCTGTGACCAGACAAATTTGATGTCCACACTACTTACCACCATCATTTTCAGCCTTATAAAGCATCCATCCTTTTTCCCTTTTCAGGCTGGCTCTCGGACACCCAGACGACACAGAAACATCAAGCCCTTCCTTACCCAAAAAATGCAAAACTCCCCACACCCAAACACTCCCCCATCCTCACCTATCAGAAAACAAAAAAAAAACAAACTCCAAAACAGATCCACAAAAAAAAATAAATAAAATGAACGACACAGTCCTTCCCATAGGAAGGAACCTCAACACCAAAGCCATTTTGCAACAAAAAAAGAGAAATCATTAGTTGAAGTTTAAAAAAAAAAGAAAAAAAGAAAAAAGGAAATTTAGAAGCTTCACAGTCCTGATTTGCTACTATCAAGGCTGTTTCCGATAAAAAAAGTGTCAGATTTGAAAAGAGGAAGCAGAGGAGTGCTTCTGAAAAAGTTTTTCTATTTTTCGATCACCGGCAACAACCGGTAATTGTCGCAGACAGTGAGCCTTAGCGACCGTCGACGAGATGGCACGGCACTAAATTTTGACAAAGGCCAAAGAATTTTTTTGAAGGCTGAAACGGGTTTTTTTTTTAGAAAAAGGAAAAATGATCTAACAAAAAAAAATGTGGCTTTTATATAAAAAAAACAAAAGAACGAAACGACGTCGTTTAGAAGGGGAGGATCCGTATGTGCCTGTGACTCGACCTGAGATCCACGCAATCGATCCGTTAACTCATCCCCCAATGACTCTAAACCGGTTCAATCAGACTGAATTGAACTGCTAGCAAACCGATTTTGAACTGTTTTGAACCGCCTATGTTTTTTACCCAACCGAATCGATGTTGATCGATATGGTTTAAGTAAAAAAATTTTTTTTGTTATATATTATTTATTTATATCATTTTTAATATTATTATTATTGTTATTCATGCATGTTTTAAAAATATTTAGAGTTTATTAGAATAAATATTTTTTTATAGTAATTAACAATAATAATGATTAAACGACAATAGCTACAACAATAATTCAAATGATTTCAAAACTTTTAAATTCCTTTTAATACTTTTTAATAATCCAAGTATTAAATAATAATAATAATAATAATAAAACTTTTCCTTGTCTAGATGTTGGAGGGAATACAATTGTGCTTTAAATAATGATAATTTCACCTAGATGTTAGATAATTATTATAAAAAATTATATATATTCTTTTAATATTAAATCTTTATAACAAAAAGGTTAATTTTTGAAATTCATAAAAATCAAATTTGCTCTTAAAGTCCGCCTATATGTTAAAATTTTTTAGAGATGTTCGCGTTTTAAAATTCAAAAAAATTAAAATCAAAACCTAAAATTTTTAAATCCCTAAAATTCAAAACCCTAAAATCCAAACCCTTAAATCCAAACTCTTTAAATTCAAAACCCTAAAATCTAGACCCCAAAACTTTTGAAACTTAAACAAAAAATTTTTAAACTCTAAAATCAAAACCCCAAACCTCAAACTTTAAAACCAAAACCCTAAAATCTCTAAACCTTAAAATCAAAACCATAAACCTTCCACACCCTAAAATTCAAGCCCTAAGACCTTTAAACCCTAAAACCCTTAAAACTCAAATCAAAACCCTAAAACGAATCTTCAAAATCTTGAAACTCTAACCTTTAAAACCTCTACCCAATCCTTTACTCAAAATCATTTCGAAACTTTAAGGATACGTGTGAAAATCTCATATGAAATGATTTGTTCTCGAATACTGCCTAGATGATGGGGTATTTAAGAAACTTTATTTCATTAAATTTTTTCATACGGATTCTTAATTCGCATTAATAATAGGATTAATGAATAAAATGTATAATAGTAAATTCGATTTTTAAGTATAAACAATCGTACCTAAGCTCTGCCTATATGTTGGGGAGTCGGGGTGGGCTCATTATACTTAAGAACCCAACTTTAAAATTACATTTCATCTTATATAACATTCATTGATATACATACTTTAGCATGTTATCATAGGCAATTATTTGCATTCTTCTATTTTTAATTTTTATTTATTACTTGATGATAAAATATTTTATATTAAAAAGGACAATGTATTTTTTTTTTCAAAATATGTGATATTATAAACTAAAACGAAAATAACATTTCGAATGAAATAATTCTTGATATTCTACCTAGATGTTGGAGAGTCACAAATAATTATCATATATAAAGAATGTTATTTCATTTTAAGAATTGTTGTGTTAAATCTTAAGCAAAAAGAGTTATTTTAAATTATGCCTAGATGTTAGAGAATTTTAAGGTAATTCTTTAACTTAAATATTTCTCAATATTTCTAAATAAAAAATTTTAGGAAAAAATATTTTTTTAAACGAAAGAAATTAGTGTTAAATTTCAAGTCAAAACTATTTTATCAAACACTGAAAATAGCGCATGATTAAATTGTACTAATTTATGGGCGTTGTAAGGGTGTTAATCCTTTTTCACACGTAACCGACTCTCGAACCCAACTTGATTTTTGTAAACCAAAATTTATCTTTGGATAAACTTTAAACCCGCTTTTAGAGTTTGATTAAAAAGATAAACTTTTGAGTGACCAATCACACCTTAAAAAAATTGGTAACGACTCATTTTATTTTTTTCAATTTTAAAATCCCTTACGTCTGACAATCTCAAAACTGTTACGATAAACTTCAAATTAAACAAAAAGTAGGATAGCAATTGATACAAGAAGGGGTCAAGAACATCGAGTTCTTCTACTGCATCCCCAATAGCATATGGATAAACAATTTTTTGGGCCATATTTACTGTATAGGGACAAATAAGCAAGGATTTCGAGGAGCTCATCAGGAAAGATACAGGGCTTTTTCCTTAAATTCTCTTCTTCAGACATTAAAATGCTGTCATTCAGCCCAGTGCAAGAACTGAAAATTTGTTTCTTGGAGGAGGAAGTATTGGCTGCTGTTAAGAGTTATGGTGGTGAGAAAGCCCTTGCTCCAAAATGGATTCAATTTCAATTTCATCAAAAATAAAACCAAAAATCTTGGAATTTCTTCATCATTTTCACTGCAACAACAAGATCCCAAAAGGGAGCAACTGTTTAATCATTTCCCTTATAGCCAACAAACAGTGTTTCTGAATCCTTAAAGTGATTTTTGTCACAATTATATCAAAATTATGTTAAAAGTTATCACAATCATATCTAAAATTACCAAAATCTTAAAAAATTTTCTAAAATTGTATCACAAGTTACATTACTAATATATCAAAATTAAAGAAATTACTTTTAGTTAATTTATTTAAAAAATATTTTTTATTTTATTATTTTTATGATAAACTTTTCATAAACCTATAGTATTAATGTTTTCGACATTTACCCTTTCGATAATTTTTTTCACATATAACCTTATGTTTAACTATAATTGCCAAAAGAATTTACAGGATTAATAAATAGCACGTTTTTTACATATGCTACTATTAATTCTTAATAAATTATTTCTTTTTGGATATGGTGAAAATAACATTTTATAAATTAAAAAATTAGTTCCTAAAATAAAAAATTACCTAACTTTAACAAGTTCTTATAAGCATTTAAGTGACCTTTAAAAGTTTAATGCAATTGATTGATTTTAAAATTCAATTTTTAGCCTCTATAATTTCTTACTATATTCTTATATTACAATCATTTTACAAAAAAAGTTTAATTCAATAATTAATTCCTAATTAATGAGTGATCGACCACAAAACGTGGAAATTGACTTAATTTGTTTCCACTCCAACATTGTTAAATTCCATTGGATACAGCTGGCACCAAAAATTTTACACGCAGGTGGCTGAGCTACTGGCTTCCTACAAAACTCTTGATGGAAAGTACCAAGAAACTCTGATGGTGAAAATCAGACTCTGACGTCTTTCTGGCTTAACGTCGAATTGGGGGCCTGACTTTTATGGAGATATGTCTTTCACTATAGTAACTTACTAGTAGTATGATATTGAGGCGGTATGACTTTTCTTTGGCTGAGGGAAAGGGATCAATGATCTGTTTAACAGATTAACAAGAGTTTTTGATACAGAGGATCCATAATAATATGGCAACTGTAGAGCATACTCAACTTGTATCATTGCAAACTTTGAATAGTTTGAAGAGAAGTATGAAGCTAAAAGATGTAACTATGGAAAAAAGAAGATGGAATCACCAAAAGAGAAGAGAGGTTTTTAGCTAAATATATTTTATAAAGGAAGGTTTTGTTACAAGGGATTTTCTTGATTGTTAGATTGATAGATGATTTTTAGATGATTACTTCCTAGAGAAGTATCATGCTATTTATACAAGAAAAAGTAAAGGACTAGTAGCCTAATAAGACAAGACTAGGACAAAGTAACTTTACAAGTGGCTTAGGATAAGACTAAAAGATGGTGAGTCATAACTAAGGTACAATAACTCATTACTATGGTACAAAGGTTCATTATTATGGTATAGTGACTCATCACTTATGGTACGGTGACTAAGCACTATGATTCATACTAAATTACAATGACTCATTATGACTTGACTAAGACATAAAGTTGATGAAGACTTGACATAAGGTTGTCTTAATGTGAAGGCATCATTATCAACTTCTGTGGAGTTTTCTGGAGAAAACTAAAAATATAACGCATAATTATACAATATTGGACTGGAATAGGGAATCTTCTATCTTGTAGCACTATCATTTGAGAGAACGTTGAGTGTGTTCTGAAGAGAGGTTGAGGTGTGAGTTGTCTGCGCCTGGTGTGAAATCATAGCCGATGTTGACTAACCATTGATCTGGATCAAAATCATCAAGGGGGTCTTGAGAATCTTGCCATTCCATTTGTGGTCTAACTTCAGGAGGTTTCCAATAAGGATTCCATTCTACTGGGCCTGCATGGTCAAGTTCAAATCTGGTAGTTTCAGAAAGAGGTTCTGTCCAAGCACCATCAAGACGGGTTTCATAAATCTTTTTATCAATGTTGAGCTGATAAATGTATTCTGAAGGATAGTTTCCCCATGGAACTTCATCTTGGAGCTCTGGCCAATTTTGCTTGGGAAACTTGTGATTCATTTCACAAATTTGTCTCTGAAATTCAGTGTATTCAACTGGGTGATCAAATTGGGAATTAAACAGTGAATATCCTTGGGAGCTGTAAATTGCTGCATAGGGGAAATACTGGGGGTCTTTGGTCAAACAGTTGCAAGATCTGTGAAAGATTAAAACAATATGAGGATCAGGAAGAACTTTTGTATATCTCTCATAGGTTTCAATCCATTGGATCCAAATGGGAATGGGTCTGAACCAGGTGAAGAAAAACTTGAGATGTTGTTGACTGGGGTCCAACTGGTATTTGGTAGGGTTGATGGTTGACTGTTGAAAAAGGTGAAGAAGGGTTTTGAGCTTTGAAAGTGGGAATTCTACAGTAATATAGTAAAGGTGACAAAGGTACCACATAAAACAAAATGTTTCGTTTGGGAAACAAAGAGGTTCAGGGAATTTAAAGGGATGGATGAAGGGATAATCAGGGTGTATACCAAGAGATTGAATGGAGGTGTCTCTAAACTTTTTGAGTGTTTTAGACTGGTATTTGAGCAAAAGGTGTGAGATTTTTTGGTCAAGAGTTTGAGAGGTAAGAACTCTGAGTAACTCTGGAAGAAGATTTTTTATAAAAAAGTTAAGAAATTCATCAGGTAAATCAAATTTATCATTAAAGTGAGATTTCTGAGAAGAGAAAAAAAGAGGGTTGTTTGAGGTCCATGTATCAGCTATAACATCACATCCTAAATATATTATTATAATATAAAAGCTGTCCCTTTTGATTTACAGCCGTTTTGATTTCAATATTAATTATAATTTGAAAGATAATTTTAAAAAAATTATTTATATATATAAAATATGTTTATAATAATTAATTAATATCTTTTCGATTCTTTCAACTTTTTCTTCTCTCTTATATTCTTCAAAGAGAAAAGATTTTTTTTTTTTTAAAGCGAAAAATCAAGTAAGAATGATGCACAGGTACAGCAGGAGGTAACAATTTTTTCTTTAAGTGAGTTTTTTTTTATCCAATTGAGATACAAAAGATTTGATTTTATATGTTCTTCGTAATTTTGTTTCGTTTGGTTTTGAGATTACTGTTTTTTTTAATTTTATTTTGGCTTTAATTTCTTTGAACGTTTCTAAAAATGTCAGCACAAATTGGAAGTCAAGTTTTTCAGTTTACACTGGCTACAGCTGGCAGGAAGAAATTTTACACGCATATGGCCCCCTCATCCAACAAAATTCTTGTGGAAAGTACGCAGTAACTCTGATGGTAGAAACCAAACTGGTACATGCGTCAACTATAACATAAGATATTGCATTATTTAGAGAGGAGATATATCTTGACTTTTGCGTCAACCCGCATCCAACAAAATTCTTGATGGAAAGCACGCAGAAACTCTGATGGTGGAAACCAAACCGGTCCATGCGTCAACTATAACAGAAGATATAGCATTGTCTAGAGAGGAGATACATCTTGACTTTGGCGTCAACCCTAACCAGGAAGTCGGCCACCCTCCCTACAGTTTTCCACGCAAGAAATACAATCATGATATCACAATCAGAAATGCAACTTACTGAAAATTCGTAGAAATATAATCAGAAATTCTTTTTCTCTTAATTTATAAATCAATGATTATGATATCACATTGGCGAAAGATTAAAGAATTCCAGCAATTATAAATCAATCAAAATCAATCATAAATAACAATTACAGTATCCAAACAATATTTAGGTGAAAACATTTCAAACGAAAAACTAAAAATCAAGGTTCTTAAAGATTTCACTATAATCAAATGAATGCAAAACACTATTCTCAACCTCTACAATGAGTGTACTATTTTTTTTATGCTATCAACAAATGATTCCAACAAATTAACCAAAAAAAAAAAAATTTAGAGGATACTGTTTAGAGATAAAAATCGAAATTATAATGCACATATGCTTCAAAATTGACATTTGTGAGTGTTTTTTTTACCTAATATAAAAAATTAAGCATCAAGTCACAAATGATCCTTCGATTGTTGATGTCATCAATGCAAATGCCCTCATTTCTTAAATTCTTGTGGAAATTAAAGATGCAAAAATTTTGATAGTGAAAACAAAAATAATTTCAACAACAACAACAACAACATCAATAATAATAATAATAATAATAATAATAATAATAATATATTAACAATACATTATTTGAGATCTTAACTTTGACATCAATATACCCTCATAGAGCTTGAATTATATTTTATTTTGATGGTATATTAGTGTCTTTTTATCAAGGCTTTGGAATAGATATGCTTAATTATTTTCGGATTATTTTCTGCAAATTAAATTACGACGAATGAGATTGAAAGTGAAATATTTTGATTTATCATAATGTTTTCAATTATAAATTAAATTTGGTAATGATTGCTATATCTTACAATCTCTTTAAGAAATAATCCAAGCTAATTTTCGATTGGTTTCCGTTCGTTTTTCTTCATTGAGTCATTTCTTACGAAGACAGCAGCATTGATTTTATATTTTACATCATTGGTTTAAGCCATGATAACTAAGTAATTCTTTGGACCACATTATATTGAAAAATGTAATGGTATAAGTCAAAGTGAAGAGAAAAAATATATTAAGAACTTGAGATCATCTGGAAAACATATGACGCAGTAATGTTTTGTATAGCATAGGCCTAATCTGGACCAAAATCAAGTCACTTTAATTTTAGCTTTCGATCATATCAACGTAGCTAGTAGGAATGTTACTATAGAAGATTCTAACTATCAGCAACTTTTTTTTCCCTATTAAGCAATGAAACAAGGAAAAATTACATAAATAAAATTGTGAAAGGATATCTGATCAGATACTGTTTAACGGTGAAATTACCAATGAGAATAGGATTTAATTTTTGAGATAGAGGAAAGAAACAATGAGTCACATAATTCATGTAAATCTCGTAAAAACTGTACAAATGTGTCATGCTTTAGACATGTGCTTTAGACATGTCTTGCCATCTCTACCAGAGAAGTACTCCACCAAGCCCCCATTCTCTACAGGCTTTGTAACTTTGAGGCCAAGTCTCCGTCCATCCCTGTGGCGTTCCCCTTGTCTATTTTGTGTTCGCATCAATGCCATCACTTTCTTGAATTCGTCCCTATCTATTTCTCTGTTAATAATATAAATCGATACTGTAATTATTTTTTGTTAAAGTGAACATATCATCAACAAATGATAAAGTAAGAAATGGCAAAGCATTCTGAAGTTTTTTTTTTTTTTTTGGGTACTTGATAGAAGTAACCCACCCATTACTGTTAAGGTCGAACATTTTAAAAGTCACTGAGAAGCTTGATTCAGGAATGCAAAGAAGTGTGGCGAAGAAGATGTAGCTGCAAGCGAGGAAAATGAAAAGAAAGCTTGAGGATCTTAATTTTTTTTAACATTGAAAAGCTTAAAAGTAGAGGGTTGGAGTTAATTCATAACAGGTTCCTAGAAGACATTGCAAAGTGTACAGAGAAAACATCCATGTATAAGAGCTGCCGTATCTACTTACCATGTGATTAATTTGAATTAGTAACTGTTGATCTGCAATAATTCCCCTGTAGTGCTGTTCAACGAGTAAATGATGTTTCACTGATTCCTTGGAGATTGAAGAAATACTGTAACCACATCGATCTAAGTCAAGCTTAAGGGTGTTCCCATCAAGCAAAACTCCATTGCTGATAGCTTAGTTAAATCCGGTGCTCATAAACCTTAAGCAGTTTTCGGCTTTCTTTTATTTCTTCTTTTTTTAATTATTTTTTCAGGTTGTTTTTTAGTTTTCTTTCTTGATCTATGTACATGTGTTGTGGCACTAATATTGTTTAGCAGAAATTTACAGAACAGAAGAAGATAATTTAGAGAAGAAAACTTGTTCCCATTTCATAACCGAATGAATTACATGACTCCCTGGCTGTCCCTTTATGTTGGACTAACAACCCAGTTGCATTCCAAGATTCTCGGGTAGCAGCAACATTTCACTCATCCCTTGCCAGCAGCGACAATAACAAACGCTAATAAAGGCAATAGGGGCCTGGATAAGAAACAGACCTTACATGCAATATAAGTCCAGAAGCAAGAGAGCAACAACCCAATATTTGTCCAAGATTTGACCCAATAAACAGGCCCATATCAATATGTCTTTTCTTAATGAAATTATCTTATGCCTCAAAAAAATAAAACGAGATTTGTGAGAAATTCTGCTCCATTATGGCTTCTTTTAACATGGGAATTGCTAACTTAGCATCAACCTGAAAGTTTATATGGATCTACTTTTTTTCACTTTTTTTATTATTTTTATTTAAAAATAAGAGGTTAGTTTTTATACATCTCAATGAAGTTTTTATATTTTACATACCAGATTAAAAAATTAACAATATATTTTTTTTATTTCCTATTGTTCCTACAAAAATATGTATAATTAATTGTATTAACCTTCGAGATTTGATACCTGTCTATCTTCAATAGAGATGGAGTTCTCAGGGGGAAATTTTCGTAACCTCCTGTTCTTGAAAGTTTATTCATTGGTCAGAAAAAAATTCCTAACATAGATTCAATACTTATGATCATATAAAGATTTTTTGTAAAGCACCTTCTCTTTGTTCAAGTCATTTGAACTAAAATGCGTAAGGCATGATTTTTGTATAATACTTAAACTTTGTTTTCATCTATAATATTCAGATTTTATTTTTTTCATCTAAAATGTTTTATAGAGATTCTAAATTTATTATCATCAACAATTGTTAAAAATTCAATGAAAGATGTCACGACAATTTCACAAGAATGTTGACATGACATAAATTTAAGTTTAAAAATCAACAACACTCGAAGGGCTTCTGCTGCAAGGTTCTTCTCAAATCTGCCAAATCAAAAATGTCTTGGCCTTTTCCATAAAAACGAAAAAAAGAGAAAGTTTTAGCTTTCTGTCGGAAAGCCTTTAGCATGCATCAACAGTCGTGGATGGCACAACGGAGGGTTCAATACAACTTTAATAAAGTGTCCTTGTTTTTTTAATTTTCCTTTCATGAATATGAAGCTATGATAGGAAAACTTGAACTTTCAGCGCCCACAAATATACACCAAAATGATACTCATCATATCACATTAATAAGATTTAAAAAGACAAACAAGAATACAGTAGTTCCCTTCTCACCCAATGGCAACTAATTCTTTCAATTTCTCAAGATTCACAGCCTTCTTCAGTGGTGTTACTCCATATTGTTTTTGCTCCCTGAAAATTTGTTAAGTTAATTATTTGTCCACAAAAGGGAATATGCCAGTTATAACCGAACTTACATATATTATACCCACATGATTTCCATTCTACGCCGGATATCATCCTCTCGCTTTTGTGCTCTCTTTGCCTTTTCCTCAAAAAGAAAATCAACAGCACTCCCTATATCTTGATTGTTCAATCGTAATGCCCTCCTTGCATCACGTTCCTTGAAGCCCACGCTCATAACGTGAGATAATGCTTCATCAGGCACTTGTAACTGAAAGAAGCAGCAAAAAATTGTGCTTAATGTTGGAAAAGGATGCAAAGGCATTATGTAAAGAAACATTAAGAAAATAGAGGTGGTAAAAACAAAAGATTGGCGAGAAAAACAAAAAGTTGAATGTGGTAGATGGAAGCAAAAGATGAGCACAATAAACTTTTGATAACCCCAAGTACTTGTCGAAGAATTTGACCCGTTTAATAATATCTGAATGTATTTTAACCTTTTTAAACTATTGATATGTTATTTCTATTAAATTTAACCAATATTATCTTCAGTAAATAAAAGTTGCAATAATACAGCAAGCAAAATAATTGCAAATCCAGTCTTATAATTCTAGGTTCCTGAGATATGCCATGAGGGGCTCCCTTTTATCTTCCCATTGAAGCCAAAACTAAACCTGTGCTCAAGAAATAGGTGCTTGTATGCAGATAAGGGTATATATAGGTTATTGAGAAGAGAAGAGCGGTGGTGATCCCCCTGGACCGACCAAATCAACTGAGATAAAAAGGAAAGTAACAAAATTCTCTCCTTTCATTACAATAGAAGAAAAATGAAGCAACTGGAACAAGATATCTGAAAAGAGCCAGCTGCTTTGGACAATAATTAGAGTAACCTGTGAGAATTTTGCTTGAGCAGATGTCAGTGCCTTTGTTGATTTATCAAACTGACCATTATGATATGCCACAACCCCTTCCAACAACTCCAATCCCTTGTGTCTACAAAGAAAGCATGCAAAAGAGATTAGCCTCACATTGCAACCTCCAGCATTCTGACTCAAGGCCAGAAACATAGACATTGAGTCACTGAAGCAATTTTGCAAAGTACTCACAATGCAAGCTGTGGCTGGCAACCAGCTTGAAGGAGTCTAACACGGGAAAAATCCTTCCCATGACAACGTTCAAGTCCTTCTCTGGCCTTTTCAAGGCGTATTCCTGCAACTGAAAGCCAACTGATATCTCCAAGCAAGAAATAGCACCACACCATGTCTATTTGCAGTATTGGTACATTGTCAATAAACTGCAAGCAGACACATAGAACCAAAATGCATTGGACATTGAGTCAAATCAAAGAACAAGCATGCAATTATTCAATAACAAATGCATGTTTAAGATTATAAAAGGATTATCGAAATGCTAAAGTGACCTTTTGTTATTTCCATAAACTATAAACCCAACTGCAGCATGGGTTAAAAGTTATTCTGAAAATGACCTTTAATTCTAAGAAAGAATATCTCACCTCAAGGACCTTGGGATCACAAAGAGAGAAAGCCTCCTACAAGAAAGAAATAAGATACTTAAATTAATTAATTGTCAAACTCACAGACAAACGTTTTACTATATGACCTTATCATCAGCTTTGCAGATAAGAAATGTTCATAAACTGCTATTCTAAGAATCTGGATACAAGCAAGAAAAGATTTGAAGAAAGTAGAGTGTTGAAGTAAAGGAGGGAAAATGCTAGCAACGAACCTCCCCCATGGTGAGCACTTCCAGTGCATCTTTATACAGTTGTCTCCTAATTAGATTCTTTGCGTTTTCGTGAAGCATCAGGCCCATCAGTACTGCCCTGTTTAAAGACATTGATATCTTACTTTAGTAGTAAAAATGAGGGCTAATGTCTTAAAACCTAGGACTAAATACCATACCGCTGATCAGTCTCAGTTCCTAATTGTACTTTTTGCCCTTCCTGGTTTTCGAGTTCAATATTAAAGTCTTCAATTGGTAATGAACCATCTACATGTCTCTTGGAAAGTGCAGTGGCAGCTGCCCTGCCAACAGCGATTACTAAGGTTAGTAATTGGAAAATTTGCAAAACAATATGCAATGGTATTCAGAAAATACACCGAAACAAATTATTTTCCCAGCCCACCAACTCCTGAAAAGATGATCACTTCATATTGCAGGAAAACTATAAAATTGTCACATCCGTTCAAAAGATTCCTTTTCATTCAGAAAAACTTGGAAGCAGGTTCTTATACTCTTTGCATAAGGTAAGTCCTTGCTTTATCTAAAATGTTCAAAGAGTAGACACATTTTTGAAGGTATTCCCCCCACTTCAAAAAACAACACTGACACTTCTGCGGTTAAAGCCAATAGGTTCTCCAAGTTAGATGCTCAAGATCATCTCAACTTAAGGTAAACTATAAAGGCTCAACATCTCTCAACGCTGCAACATACTAATATTTCACACTATCAATTCAATCATAGACTTCAGACTACATTAGACCGCATTGATTTTAAGACGTAAAATAGACGCGTGGGTCAGGAAGCGGGTCGACGCTCGGGTCGAGTCGGGTCACGGTAAAACAAGCGGATCTTCTGGGTCACTTAAGGCCAAAACGACGTCGTTTTGAGAGGGTATAAAAGGCACTTCCCTCTGTTTTTTCGACAGAACGCTCCTTCCCTCTCTCTCTCTTCTTCATTTTTCCTCTTCTTTCTCTCTAAAAGGTCGAAGAACTCCGGTTGAAGATTCACCGGATTCTGGGTTTTGTCATCGAAATCTGGGTTTTTTCACCGGAAGTTCGCCGGAAGGTCAACGGTTTCTGGAAATCTTCATCGAAAACTGGGCAGGTCGCCGAAAACTTCAAGGTTGGCCGAAATTTTCACCGAAAAATTCAAACTTCGTCGAAAAATTCATCGAAATCTGGAATTTTTCAGAAATTCCTAGAAAAAAACCGCCAAAAATTCTCAAAAAATTTCTGCTAACTCCCCGAACACTCCTAAATCTTTTCTCAGCTTCCTATACGCCTCATTTTCTCTCAAATCAGTAGCTTTGCTCACTGTTTGTTCTGTGTCCAGCATCTGTTCTAGGAGGTCCCTTTTATAGGGATTGATCAAGAGTTTCTGATCAATCCTAATTCCTGTTTGGACGAGGATTCAATCTTTGAATCTAATCTGGACTCTTCAGATTGAATTCCCATTCACAATGGGATTCTCAACTTTCAATCACAGCCCTAAAAAAAAAATCATAATAATCAGATAATTAAAAAAAATCAGATAAATGAATAAAAATAAAATTAACAGATAATTAATTAAAAAAATTAAAATAAGATAAATCCAAAAAATATTACAAGATAAAATAATAATAATAATAAATATAACTATATAAATAAAATACATATAAATATTAACAAAAGAATAAATAAATAAATAAATAAAGATATACATATATTAATACATAATAATAATAATAAATAATAAAATACATAAAATACAAAAGAAAAAAAATAATACAAAATAAAGATTCAATTGAGCTTACCCATTTGAACCAGGCCCAATTGATCCGGGCCTGGACCAAATTGGGTGTTTACACTTTGTAGTTTAATAATTGGTCAGAAAAAAAAAGTTAATAACATGGATTCAATGCTTAAGATTATATATGGATAATTTGTAGAGTACCTTCTGTTTGTTTAAATCATTTTGAGAAAAATGCATCAAGCATTTCGTTATTTTTGTATAATATTTTGTTTTCACTTATGATATTTAAAATTTATTTTTTTTCATCTAAAATGTTTTATTGATGTTCTAAATTGATTACCATCAATAATTGTTAAATTTTCAATGGTATCTGTCACAACAATTTCACGTAAATATTCATATGATGTAAATTTAAATTTAAAAAATCGACAATTTGTGAAATAGATGAATTTATAAGTTTAAAAAATCATGATAAAAATTTTTAATTTTAAAAATTATGAATGAAAATAAACTATTACATAAAAATCATGAATGTATGATGTAATTTATTCTTATTTTCCTTTTTACTATTTTTTGCTTTCACGACATCCTCGTAATAATTAGGATCTATCCTTCCCCTTCATGTAATCTCATGGAAAAGGAAACATATATACTTCATTAAGTTGAAATTAACATACTTTTAGGATATTGGCGGAAATTTAATAAAAATTTTCGATCACTAAATAAATCTTTTAAACTAAATTGTAGGAAAATATATAGTTTTCTCAAGTTAACCGTCACGTATTGGACAACAAATCAGGCATTCCAGCCTAGCTTTAATAACTTTACAACTCACCAAACCAAACTATGAGGTAATAGATCAAAGACCTAGAGAATCAATATATAGAAATCTAAAACCAGCAAAGAACAAGGCTAAGTGTTGATACATTTCCCAATGAAATAAAACCAAGCTCGTCGCCAATATGGATTTATGTACAGGATGGTAGCAATTGCCATTAAAACAATTGCGTAAGAAACCCAAAAGCTCACATAAAAGACATACTTATCCATCAAACCGCCTTCTTCTTCCCCGTTTGAGGCAAATGGCATTGTTGCGGGTGAATCTGTTTCGGGGCAATTTTTATGTAATGGAGGTCCACAAAGAAAAGGATTCCCTAGGTAACTGTTTTCATCGAAGGTCCCAAACTGAGCTTTTTGATCTGGAATGCTCCCTGACAAATTGTTGTATGACACGTTGAAGACCTCTAGAGCATTTAACTCAATCAATTGAACAGGGATTCTTCCGTTTAACTTGTTGTGAGATAGGTCCAAACTCTCAATCTGCTTAAGCTTCGAGAATGTTGAGGGTACAACTCCAGTCAAATTGTTTATGCGACAAGTTTAATGAACGGATGTCACTCAAATTTCCAATCTCAAAGGGGATTTCACCTGTTAGTCTGTTGCAGGATAAATCGACTCCAGACATGTTCTCAAGAATCTTACCTTTGTATGTGTAAAAACCACTCTTTGTTGTATAATCCACCCGTTCTTCGATATGACTCTCATCGATTAAAGATCCAAGGATTGCCTCTTGTGCTTTTAAATGATCCCTTTCTAATATTGTCATTCCATAATAATCAGCTCCCTCCAATGTCGAACCAAAATAGAAAGTTCCCGTCCCTGTTAAAGACTTCCCAGCGTTTGGCTCAAGAGTTAAATTACCCAAACAAGAAGGTATAGGACCAGAAAGCTTGTTTTGAGAAAGATCTATGATGCTTAATGAGTATGATTCACATAGCTGAACCGGAATTCCCCCAATCAAATAATTGGCTTTCAGAAGAAGGACACTCAAAGCTGAAAGAGTACCAAGCCAAGATGGAATTTCACCGGTCAAATAGTTTTCACTAAGGTCTAAAGTCACCAGTGAAGAGCTGTTAAAGAATACACCTGCCAAGTTACCAGTTAATCTATTTTTGCTCAAATGAAGATGTCTGACAAATCGTGCATCAAAGCAAGATGGTAGTGGGCCAGAAAAATTATTTTGTGAAACGTCCAAAAACAGAAGGCAATCCAAATAGCACAATTCCATCGGAATGGGACCCTCAAGCTGATTGTTGGATAAAGCCAATGTCATCAAATCTGACATATTCCATACCCATCTTGGGAGCTTGCCAGACAAATTGTTGTTACTTAAATCCATATCAAAAAGGGAAGGTATACTGGTTGAGATATCAATATTAGGTATCTCTCCATCAAAATTATTGCTATCTAAATATAATGTTGTTAATGAATATAAGCTAAATATCGTGGGGGCTATCTTCCCACTCAAATTATTATTCGACAGTCTGAGAAACCGTAACAAGTCACTCTTTCCAAACTCTTCTGGTATTCCTCCGGACAAATTATTATATGACAGATCTAAATGTCTCAAACCACCCAGACAAGGAGGAATATTACCTTCAAGGGTATTGCCAGATAAGTTTAACCTGATTAAATATGGAAAAGTTGAACAAATGTTTGTTGGAATTTGACCCTGTATTTTGCTCTCAGATATATCAATAATGGACATGTTTGGATTTGGGTGTAAAGGCAACTGGAGCGAGCCCATAAAAGAATTTCCTGCCATTAAATATGCTTCTAATCTTGTATTGTTCACTAACAACCAAGAAGGAATCGTTCCTCCAAAATTGTTAAATGAAAGATCAACAATACTCAAGTCATATTGGTGATGGAGGAATTTGGGAAGTTCATTGTGGAGTTCCTTTGTTGTACAATTTGACATACGGAAGACTTCTAATTGGAACTTTGGAATCCAAGTTTGAGAGATAGGCTCTTTTACTAGCTTGTTTTGATTGCTTAAGAGGACCTTGAGATGTGAGTGGTTTGCAAATGATATGAAAAAAGCCGGAACTTGAAATAGATTTTTTGAAAGAGCAACGAATCTAAGCAATGTAAGATTGCCCAGAGAAGTGGAGGCATCATTTTCAGTAAATCGATTGTCGGAAATATCCAGATAACGGAGAGATGATAAGTTACCCAAACATGAAGGAAGTGTTCCTTCGAGTGCATTTTCACTAAGATCCAACGCCTCAAGATTCCGTAAATCACACCAGCCTGTAAAACAAATCCATGTATGATATTTCAAATTTCACGTTCATTTATGTTTAAGAGGATCAAAAACATTTAAGGAGGAAATATAACTAAAGAAATTTATTCAGTAAGATAGGTGATCAAGAAATCTGTCAAAGATCAATGATAAAAATTGCCTAATCTTCCTTTATAAAATTATGTCACAATTAATTTACCTTTAGTAGGTGTCATAACGTCTAGATCCGGGGATCTATCGCTAGACATTGACTTTTAGGGAGTCGCCACCAATCTTTTTTATCTAGGTGCGATTGGCCACCTATGGAATCTGTCCTTTTAGGGAACACCTAAGTTTAAGGGCCCCTAAAAGAATAGGTTCAGGTCTACTAACCAGAACAGGGTTCGGGAGTTCGGTTACGTGTGAGGAAAGTTATAGCACCCTCACAACGCCCATCAAAAGATGGTACCAGCTTGAATTTGTGTTATCCAAAAGCCTTAAAATTTTACCAAGTAATTAATTATTGGAAATTATTCTCAATTGACTCTAATACTTTTAGCAGAAAATTGAGAAAATTCCCTCACCTCAAGAGTATGCAAGAAAAACTACTGTTTCATTTGCAGAGGCTCCGTCGTCGGATTATTTAAATCAAAATTAAGATAGAAAGGAAGGAAAGAATGATTTTTTTTTTGTAGGGAAAATTGATACTTTCAACTTTTCCCTAAAAATATTTTTTGGAAATTTCGATTTTCAAGAAAAATTGATACTTTCAACTTTTCCTCAAAAACTCTTTTTTTGAAAATTTATTTCTAAGGAAAATTGATACTTTCAACTTTTTCCCAAAAATATTTTTTGGAAATTTCGATTTTCAAGGAAAATTGATACTTTCAACTTTTTCTCAAAAACCCTTTTTTTGAAAATTTATTTCTAAGGAAAATTGATACTTTCAACTTTTCCCCAAAAATAGTTTTTGGAAATTTATTTCTAAGGAAAATTGATACTTTCAACTTTTCCCTAAAAATATTTTTTTTTTGAAATTTATTTCTGAGGAAAATTGATACTTTCAACTTTTCCCCAAAAATATTTTTTGGAAATTTATTTCTAAAGAAAATTGATACTTTCAACTTTTCCCTAAAAATATATTTTTTTTGGAATTTTTTATTTTTATTTAAAGAAAATAAAATAATAAAAAATAAATAAAAAGGATATTACATAAACCTAATCTAATAAATAAAAATTAAAATAAACAAAGAAATAAATAAAATAAAAAAATTCAAAGAAAAAAAAAAAAAAAAAACCTGGAGTGGCTCGGATCGCGGCTCGGCTCGGCTCGGCTCGGCTCGGAGGGGGCTGGCACGCGCGGGTCAGAAAGCGGGTCGACGTCCGGGTCGGGTCGGGTTCGGCAAAACGCGCGGATCCTGTGGGTTACTTAAGGCCAAAACGACGTCGTTTTGGGAGGGTATAAAAGACAGTCCCCTTCGTTTTTCGGCAGAACAGCCCTCGCCTCTCTCTCTCTTCTTCCTTTTTTCTCTCCCTTCTCTCTAGAAAATGAAGAACACCGGTGCCGGATTTTGGAAAAAGTCACCGAAATCTGAAAATTTCGCCGGAAGTTGGCCGGAAGTGCGCCGGTTTCTGGGATTCTACGCCGGAAACTGGGCAGACCGCCGAAAACTTCAAAGTTGGCCGAAAAATTCGTCGGAAAATTCAAACCCCGCCGGAAACTTCACCGAAATCTGGAAATTTCCCAGAAATTTCCAGGAAAATTTTCGCCAAAAACTTCTAAAAACTTATTTCTGATTCCCTACAACTATCCTAACACTTCTCAACCTTCTTTAGCCTTCGAAAACTCTTCTAAACACCTCTTTTCTCTCAAATTCAGTAGCTTTGCTCACTGTTTTCTCTCTTTTCATTCTGTTCCAGGGGGTGCCTTTTATAGGGGTTGATCAGGAGTTCCTGATCAATCCCAATTCCTCCTTGGACGGGGATTCAGTCTTTGAATCTAATTGGACTCTTCTGATTGAGTTCCCCTCCACAGTGGGATTCTTCAGCCTTGAATCTTAGCCCTCCAAAATTAAAATCAAAATAAATAAAAAATCCTAGATAATTAGAAAAGATAAATCAAAAGATATTATAGTAAAAAAAAATCTGATAATCAGGAAAAATCAGAACAGATAAAAAAATAATAATAAATATATAACTATATACATATAAATCTAATCTAATAAAAAAAATATATATACATAATAATAAAATACAAAATAATACAGGACAAATTGAATTGGGCCCTACCCATTTGGGCCAGGCCCAATTGATCTGGGCTTGGACCCAATTGGGTGTCTACAGCTGCCCCTCTTTGCACATTTTCTGTGAAACAGAAATTGCGCAAAGACGTAGACACCCAATCAAGACTCAGCTCAACAATGTCATTTTTTGTTTTTTTTTATTTTTATTTTTTGTTTTTGTTTTTGTTTTTTTTTTTTTTTTACCAAAGCTCCTCTAAGCAGAGGCTCAACGACTTTGAGAAAGTAAATTGCTCCTCTCAACAGAGGCACCACGACTTTGGAAAGTAAATCGCTCCCCTAAACAGAGGCACCACGACTTTGGAAAATAAATTGCTCCTCTCAACAGAGGCACCACGACTTTTGAAAAAATAAATTGCTCCTCTAAACAGAGGCACCACGACTTTGAAAAGTAAATTGCTCCTCTCAACAGAGGCACCACGACTTTTGAAAAAAGTAAATTGCTCCTCTAAACAGAGGCACCACGACTTTGAAAAGTAAATTGCTCCTCTAAACAGAGGCAACGGAACTTTGAAAAGTAAATTGCTCCTCTCAACAGAGGCACCACGACTTTGAAAAAATAAATTGCTCCTCTCAACAGAGGCACCACGACTTTGAAAAGTAAATTGCTCCTCTAAACAGAGGCAACGGAACTTTGAAAAGTAAATTGCTCCTCTAAACAGAGCCAACGAAACTTTGGAAAATAAATTGCTCCTTGACAATCATGTCCAAAGGAGTTGAAAGTTGTGTTTGAAGGAATTTCAGGAGATTATGCCCAAAGGTCTTATAAATCAACCCTGATACCCAAAAAGTATCCTATTTCAAGGATTAGGAACTTACCTGATAAGCTTTTTCTTTTTTCAATTTTGCAAAATATCTTCATATTTGTCTTCTCCATGTGGGATGTTGGAACACCCCTGCTTCTTGAATTTATACACTATATTCTCCTGAAAGTAGTGTATGTTGTGCAATGCATATGAATTTCAATGCATGCCATGCAAATGTTGACCAATTAATTCCTATTCAATGTATGGTACTCAAGTTTCTCAAGCTCTTTTTTTTCTTGGGTGTCAAGCCCTTTGATTCCTCAAGGATCCAATTGCACTGCTCTTCTAAGATCGAACCAGTGTAGCTCTCAATTGTCTCTTCCACTCACATTCTTCTTGTAAGAAATCTCTTCCTAAATTCAATTTCCTAATTAGGAACTGAACATGTCGATTCTGCCTTTTTCACTCTTGACTCATTCAATGTAATGTAAAAATCTTTCCTGTTGTTATTCATTCATCAATCATTATTTCAAATTCAAAAAGTAAGAATGCATTTGCACATTTCTTCAATGGTGGGGTATTAAGAAGAAAAGAATCTGAATGTTGAGAAACAGTCATAAGAAAAAAGACACAAAGAATGGAATAGAATGTCTCTTATTAGCAAAATGTTGGCAAACTTTGGTCAAGAAAGAATTACAATGATAGGTATGGGGACAAAGCCCAAAATGAACAATCAGATAATCATGATAACACATCTCAAAGTCTTTTCTGAAAACTCAACCCTCTTGATGTATTTAACAACTTGGAACTCTTCCGAACTTGCTAGCCCCTATATCAGCAGACTTTTAAATTCGATGTCGTATCCTCCTTATCTAAGCTGCCTTTTCAGGTTTTCAACTTAGACAATCCCCTATGACTCAAACCGCCCTTTTTGGGTTTTCGCCTTGAGTCCTCCTTTTTCATTCACTTTTTTCTTTTTTTTTCATTTTTTCCTTTTTTTTTCATTTTTCATCATTTTTCATTTTTTCCATTTTTTCCATTTTTTCATTTTTTTATTTTTTTTATTTTTTATTTATTTTTGTATTTTTTTTTCAAGCATAGTATTTCTTCACAGCATCAGAATTTACAGGATGGGGTAAATCGTTTCCATCCATCTCAGTCAGTATCAATGCTCCACCCGAAAAAGCCCGTTTCACCACATACGGCCCTTCCCAATTCGGAGTCCATTTTCCTTTACTATCGTGCTGGATTGGGAGAATTTTTTTTAAAACCAACTCTCCTTCTCGAAAGCAACGAGGTCGAGTTTTCTTATCATGAGCCTTCATCATTCTTCTTTGGTATAGCTGACCATGGCACAGTGTAGTCAATCTCTTCTCTTCTATGAAATTTAACTGCTCATAACGTTCACGAATCCATTCAACTTCTTCTAACTCAACTTCTTTTAAAACTCTCAAAGAGGAGATCTCTACTTCCACTGGTAGTACAGCTTCCATCCCATAAACCAAAGAAAACGGGGTTGCCCCAGTAGAGGTGCGAACTGACATTCGGTATGCATGCAATGCGAATGGTAACTTTTCATGCCAATCTTTGTAAGTCTCGGTCATTTTTTCTAAAATCCTCTTTATGTTCTTATTGGCTGCCTCAACTGCCCCATTCATTTTTGGACGGTATGGTGCCGAGTTATGATGCTTGATCTTATATTGAGCACATATTTCTTGCATCATCTTGCTATTTAGATTCTTGGCATTGTCTGAAATGATTTTCTCTGAAAGTCCATATCTACAGATAATCTCCTTTTTTATGAACTTCCAAACCACGGAGTGTGTCACGTTTGCATATGAAGCTGCTTCTACCCATTTTGTGAAGTAATCTATCATCACAAAAATGAATCTGTGCCTGTTAGAAGCCTTTGGGGTGATTGGACCAATGACATCCATGCCCCACATTGAAAATGGCCATGGTGGTGCCATAACATGTAAAGCAGACGGCGGAGCATGAATCTTATCAGCATATATCTAGCATTTATGGTATTTACGAGCATAATCAATGCAATCATTCTCCATCGTCAACCAGTAATATCCCGCTCTCATAATCTGTCTTGCCATCATATGCCCACTAGTATGTGCCCCACATATTCCATCATGCACCTCTTCAATGATTTTTTTCGCTTCAGTCTCATTTACACACCTCAATAGTACTTGATCCTTGCTTCTTTTGTAAAGGATATCCCCATCCAGGAAAAAGCTCATAGCCAATCTTCGGATGACCCTTTTATCATTTTCTGTTGCATGAACTGGATACTACTGATCCTTGACATACTATAAGATGTCATAATACCAGGGTTTTCCATCTTCTTCCCCCTCTACATTAGAACAATACGCTGGTATATCTTTAACATCTAACTTGATGGGCTGAATGTCAGTGTCATCATTAATTCGAATCATTGCAGCCAGAGTAGCCAATGCATCAGCAATCACATTTTCTTCTTGAGGTAAGTGATCGAACTGGACATCTTCAAATTGTTTCGTCAACTCTAGAATATACTTATGATATGGAACGAGTTTTGAATCTCTCGTCTCCCATTCTCGTTTCAACTGGTATATAACTAGAGCTGAGTCTCCGAACACTTTCAGTGCTTTTACTCTTCTTTCTATAGCAGCTTGCAAACCCATGACACATGCCTCATACTCAGCGATGTTATTTGTGCAATTGAAATTTAACCTCGCTGTTACAGGATAATATCGTTCTTCTGGAGAAATCAGAATTGCCCCAATTCCATATCCCAAGGCATTAGCAGCTCCATCAAAGTACATTCTCCAACATTTTTCTACATGCCCCCTTCCTCCAGTTGAGAAATAGTCATTAAGTCTTAATCAAGAAATTCTAGCTTCATTGGCTCATACTCTTCAGTAGCACGATCTGCAAGAAATTCTGCTATAGCGCTCCCTTTTATTGCTTTTTGGCTCATATATATAATATCATATTCCGAGAGCATTACTTGCCATCTAGCAATTCTTCCAGACAAAGAAGGCTTCTCGAAGATATACTTAATGGGATCCAGTTTTGCTATGAGCCACGTAGTGTGATAAAGCATATACTGTCTGAGTCTTTTGGCAGTCCACGCTAATGCACAACACATTTTCTCCAATGAAGAATACTTGGATTCATATTCTGTGAACTTTTTACTCAGGTAGTAAATAGCTCTCTCTTTTCGGCTAGCTTCGTCTTGCTGCCCCAGCACACATCCCATTGAACTTTCACATACAGTTAAGTATAAGATTAAAGGTTTTCCTGGAACAGGTGGCACCAACACTGGAGGGTTCGATAAATATTGCTTAATTTTATCAAACGCCTCCTGACATTCTTCGCTCCATTTCCCAGGATTATTCTTACGGAGAAGCTTAAATATGAGATCACATTTGTAAGTAAGCTGAGAGATAAACCGAGAAATGTAGTTCAATCTCCCCAAAAAACCTTGAACTTCTCTTGGTGTGCTGGGAGGCGATAAATTCTGGATGGCCTGTATCTTATCAGGATCAACTTCAATTCCTCTTTCACTGACCACGAAACCTAGCAACTTCCCTGACCTTACCCCAAAGGTGCACTTGGCTGGGTTTAATTTTAACTGAAATTTTTTCAACCTCTCAAATAACTTTCTGAGGCTGGTGACATGATCTTCATCCCCACAAGACTTTGCAATCATATCATCTACATACACTTCGATTTCTTTGTGCATCATATCATGGAAGAGTGTTACCATGGCCCTTTGATATGTTGCCCCAGCATTCTTTAATCCAAAAGGCATGACTTTATAGCAGAAAGTTCCCCACATGGTCACAAAAGTAGTCTTTTTCATATCATCTGCAGCCATCTTTATCTGATTATACCCTGAGAAACCATCCATAAAGGAGAAAATTGAATGCTTAGCTGTGTTATCTACCAGTGTGTCAATATGAGGCAAAGGAAAGTTATCCTTTGGGCTAGCCTTATTCAAGTCCCGATAGTCCACACACATTCGTACTTTTCCATCTTTCTTAGGAACTGGGACTATATTGGCTACCCATTCTGGATACTTGGCCACTTGTAGAAAACCTGCATCAAATTGTTTCTTCACCTCCTCTTTAATCTTTAGCAGCATTTCGGGCTTCATCCGTCTCAGTTTTTGCTGAACTGGCTTACATTCTGGCTTTAGGGGCAATCTGTGCTCCACTATCTCTGTGCTCAGTCCTGGCATATCCTGGTAAAACCAAGCGAATATATCTACAAATTCACAAAGTAGATCTGCCAACCGTTGCCTATCTTCAGATGTAAGTGAAGTACCTATTCTGACCTCTTTCTTATTCTTTTCATCTCCTAGATTCACTAAGTCCACTACCTCCTGATGAGGCTCAATTGGCTTATTCTCTTGTTCAATCATTCTCATTAGGTCCGGAGGCATAACATATTCTTCAAAATTCTCTTCATTATCAAGTTCATCAGTATTGATTGAATTCTCAAAGCTAACCTCTTGATTGTTATCATGATTATCTTCATGTTCATTTAAAGACCTGCAATTGAATGAAATGGGGATATGTTGGCAAGATGTGCTTGGAGAGATGAAAAAAATGAAGACACAAGAAGAAATGAATGAAAATGCATACTTCCTAATTTTTATTAAAAATAATAAATGATGAATGGCCCAAACAAAAAAGATCACCCCATAGCCTTGGGCAAAAGCTATTGAGATGTTACTATTACATTGAATCAAAATCAAAAGTCAGAGGCATTTCAATGGCACTCCAATTGTTCAGCTCATAGTCTTGTGGATAAAGGCGAACCCACTCCTCTTGATTAGCCCCCACTTCATCTTCAACAGCATTAATGGCTAACTGGGCAAAATCATCTTCCATACTTTCCTTTGCAACTGGGTACATGAATCCTCCAGGTCTGAAGGTTTCATACAAGTGTGGGATAAACATCAGTCTAGCTGTTTTTCTTGATGGCCTTCTTTTGACCTCCCACTCTGCCATCTCATAGCCTAGGCCCACCCTGTCGCTATTGTCTGCTATTGTTGGAGGTTCTTTGATTCCCTGTAAATTTTTGCCTAGCCCTAGTCCTGGACACCAGCCTTTGTTGATGACTTGGCTCACCACTATCTTTGAAAAAGGCTGACTTTGAAATCCTTCACCTACAGTATTGACCAATTCAAAAGATCGATAGGAGCATTCCAATGCTTCTTCGGCAGCCTCTACATATGGAGTGTTCAATGGTTGGGTCACTAGCATGTCTTCCTCCCCAACTACCACTACTAATTGACCTTTCACATTGAATTTGATCTTCTGATGCAAAGTAGAGGGTACAGCTCCTGCCATGTGAATCCATGGCCTTCCTAACAGACAGCTGTAGGATGGAGAGATATCCATCACTTGAAATTTTATATTGAAGGTGCATGGCCCAATTTGTAAGGGCATCTCAATATCCCCCAGGACTTCTTTTCTGGTTCCATCAAAGGCTCTCACAATCATCTGACTGTCCTTCATATGAGAGTAATCAATGGGTAACCTTGCTAAAGTTGACATAGGCATGACATTGATGGCAGAACCATTATCGATAAGGACTTTGGCTATGATATGACTCTTGCACTTGACTGTGATATGCAGAGCCTTGGCATTTCTTTTTCCCTCCGAAGGAATCTCATCATCGCTGAATGAAATATGATTTGGCATGACTAAATTTCCAGCCAGGTGGTTCACATATTCAACAGACACGTTATGTGCCACGTATGCCTGATTCAACACTTTCAGTAGGGCGTTTCGGTGTGGCTCTGAGTTCAGCAACAGTGATAATAATGAGATTCGAGCTGGCATTTTATTCAACTCTTCCACAACTGAATATTCACTATGTTTTACCAGCTTCAGGAATTCACAAACCTCCCTTTCTGATACTGGCTTTAGCTGATCTTCTTCAGGCTCTATCTCTGGATTATTTCGTCTTTCTCCTTCTTTAGCCTTCTCTCTTCTAGCCTTCTCTAGCATTTCTGGGGTGTAACATCTCTCACTTCGAGTAATGCTTCCTACACCAGTAATGTTAGAAGCATCGGCTTTGGAGACCTCTTCTTTTTACCCCTGCACTACAGCGTCACATCCATATCTCCAGGGCACAGCTTTATCATCTTTGTATGGGAAAGGAGTCGGGATTTTAAAAGTTACCGGCCTAGGGAGGAGCTTGTCTATGACTGATTTTGGTTTGTTTCCACACCGAATTGTCACTGGTTTGAGAAACAGCTTTTCAGGCCTATCATTCATGCACACCTCAGCATTCTTCAAGCTTTCTTTTTCTTCGTAGACCTCCATCTGATGTGAATTCAGGAGTTTTTGCACCTCTCGATGAAATTGTTTACAGGTCTCAATGGAGTGGCCTCTTGCCCCACTATGATACTTACAACTAGTACCAGCTATATATGCTCCATGATAGCTGTGTGGACTTACCAGTTGCATCATGTCTGCTTTTCGTAAGACATCAAACAATTGATCGAGAGGTGTCTTAATATCTACCACTTCTTTCTTCACATGGCGCTCATGCTCTTCACCTATAGCATTCACATTATGATTTGGCAAAGGATTGCCACTAACATTTGGTGCAGTCATCCCTCCAGTGTCAAAGCAGATCATCCCATCCTTAATCAACCGTTGCACTTTATATTTCAGGGTAGTGCAATTTTCGGTGGAGTGACCAGCAATCCCATAATGGTAGTCACAGTGGGCGGTGGAATCATACCACTTTGGGTAAGGTGGCTTGAGGGGTTCCAATTTACTTGGAGCAATCAAATGATTGTTGTAGAGCTCCTTGTATAATTCCGTATAGGTCATGGGAATAGGGTCAAAAACAGGTCTTTCACGAGTGGTTCGTTGCTCCCGCGAGCCACCAGCAGCGTTAGTTGGGCGAATTTGTGGTTTTGGGGTGGGTTGAATGTTAGAACTGTATATGGTGTTTTGAGGTCTATGAGAGGTTTGATAGGTTTGGGGGTATGGTGGTTGGTATGGGTGAAAAGAAGTGTTATTTACAGTGGGGTGATAGGGCAGATATTCTGGTGGGGGTAGGGCGAATAACCCCTAAGTTGCTGTCTATCAAAGCTCACAGCCTGAGCTTCAGTTTCTTTTTTCTTTGGGATTCTTTTGCTAGATGCTTCATTCCCTTCTAGCTTGCCATTCTTGATGGCACTCTCAATGATTTCTCTTGAAATTACCATATCGACAAAATTCTTTGTTGCATTCCCTATCAACTTTTCATAATAGGGAGGTTTTAAAGTGCTAACAAATAGCACTGTAGTTTCTTTCTCGGTCAGAGGAGGCTGTACCTGAGAAGCAATATCTCTCCACCTCTGGGCATACTCTTTAAAAGATTCGTTTGTCTTTTTCTCCAGATTCTGTAAAGACAAACGATCTGGAGCTAAATCGATGATATGTCGATATTGACTGATAAAGTCATGTGCCATATCGCTCCAAGAGCGAATACGAGTCCTGTCCAACTGAACATACCATCTGGCCGCAGAGCCAGTAAAACTATCCTGGAAGACATGTATCAAGAGTTTTTCATCATGTGCATGAGCCGCCATCTTCCTGCAATACATGGTGATGTGGGTTTTAGGGCACTTTGTACCGTCATATTTTTCAAATTTCGGTACTTTGAATTTATAGGGGATAACCACATCAGGAACTAGACAGAGCCCCGCAGCATCAACTGACCCATAGAAGCTAAATCCTTCCACGGCCCTTAGCCTTTGCTCTAGCATGCTAATCTTGGAACTCTCCTCAGCTTCCACCCTCATCTTTTCCCTTTCCTTCTCTTTTAAATCATCTAAATCAGGAATTGGTTCTGCTACCTTTTCAGTGAAGACAGGATTTAGATAGCTATTATACTGCCCGGGGTTGAAAGTCGATGGCATTCCAGGATATGTTGGATATGCGAAGTGTTGTGGTGGGACCTCTTGGGCAGACTGAGCTTGAGGTGGGCCAAAACTTGAAGGGTACAGGGGGTCAGCTATTTCTTATAATGAAGGAATTTGTTGGCTTGTACTTCCTTCAACTCATTTTCCTTTGTTCATGTTATTAAGAGCTTCCAGAATCTTGCTTAGCTCACCCTCAATCTTCTCCTGGCTTTCTCTATCTTTTCAAATCTTTGGGAATTTTCCTGCTCCATTTGCCTTACTCTGAATCTTGTGTTGAATCGATGGGCAAGATTTTTGCTAGACGGAGCTATCCTGGAACCTTGAGTACCATATCTTAGAATCAGTAAATTGGCTGATCATCACATGATTATTTTGTAAGTGTAATGAATGAGAATGCAATGAATGAGAATGTAATGAATGAGAAATGTAATGAATGAGAAATGCATGTATGCAAAGAACATTTGCCTCAAAACGGTATTCAACTAAAAAATTTCATTTATTCCAAAAAACTTTGATCTACATTGAGTTTATCCCTCTAGAATTATAGCCATAAAATTGTTTGATCTGTTCATACTGGGCTTTGGCTTCTTCTATGAAGTTCAACAGACGCTGTCCATGTTCTCCTACTGGGGCCACCACTTGTCTTAATGCTTCTGCCTCTTTCACCATCTCTCTTGCCTTACACACCCCTTTATGGATCTGGGTTGTTAAGTGCTCAATCCTTTATGGATCTGGGTTGTTAAGTGCTCAATGTATTTTTGCCTTCCTAGGTTCTCTCTTTTACCACACCAGACTTGGTATGATAATTCTCTATGTTCTCTGATCAATGCAGCGATGCGATCTCCTTGTTCTTCCAACCTTTGACTTAGCCCGCTCAAATAACTGTTCAGCATGTTAAGTTCTGCCTGTGCTTCGGTACTTTCTTCTTCCAATTCGGCATACTCTTGCTTCAGTCTTGTATTTTCCTCAGTCAGCTCGATAATGGTTATCCCTTTGGCTCTTTCCCTCACACATAGCCTCTTATGCTCCTGGTGTAACTTTGCTAGATCTTCAGTAGCTGTATCACGTTCTCTAGCAATCTTGTGAACTTCAACTTCATACCTTTCGGCTCTACCTTTCCACTAGGCTTTTTCTTCTTGAAGTTTCTGAATCTCTTGCTTTAACTGGCTCTTTTCAGACTCAAATTCTTTTGTTGTCAGCTCTAAATCTGATGGTGTCTCTTCAAGTTTTTCTTCTGTTGGCTGTTGAGAGATTTCATAAGTGAATACCATTTCTTGTCTTCTCTTTGCTCTCCAAACCAAATACCCTGGGGTGACCTTATCAGTGAATGGTCCAGGACTCACTCTTCGGGGATTTTTCCATGCTTTGATCATCTCATTCACCCTCTGAAATGCTTTAGGCTCACTGTAAGAGAAGTCTAACTGATGAAGCCCATAAGTCATAGGAATGAACTGTTCTCCCCCAAATTGCCTTCTTACTAGGAGTGGTGCATAATTCGTCACTCCCCATAGACCCAAAAGCGGAACCACTGTACTATCCCCACATTGGTATAACATAGGCTCACGATTCATCCATGAGGCCAACCATCTCACCCTGGCACTTTCCAACTTTTGTAAGAACGTTATCCATTCTTGTTTAGACTTCCGCTTTGACCACCCACTTTCGCAGAATTCTTTGATCGGAAAATGATTACGGATATAAAGCTTCGAGAAAGCACCTTTTCCTTGTTCAAAATGGCTTTTCATCCACAAATACAATAGCTGTATGCAACCTATGAAACGTCCTCCATTTCGACGACAATAACTCAAAGATCTGATAGTCTCTGCTAATATTACCGTTGAAGGATTACAGCCATTGATCACACTCTCGAAGAAATCAACCACCGCTATCTCAATATGTCCCAAGACCTTTGGAAAGATTACCAGTCCGTATATAGTCAAGGCAAATATGTCTAACCACCGTTCTTCACCGACATGTTGCATCAGAAACTCATAAAAGAACTTTCAAGGTAGGCAAACCTGTTCCTGTTTCTTCTTTGTATGAGAATCCACAACTTCCTTGTCTATCCCCATGAGTTGAGCCAGACTTTTACGAAATTCTAACTTATGCTTTTTGACATATATCTTGTCAGGAGTCTTGAGATGCAAACCCAACAAGACCGAATATTCTTCTATGGTGGGAGTCATATCAGCTTCATTAAAGATGAAACACCTGTATGCAGGATCCCAGAATTATGTTGTAGCTCTAATTAGTTGATCATCAACAGCCACTGCTAGAAGGTGTGCTATATGCCCATGTTTCTGACAAAACTGCTCTTGTCTTGACGGACTCATCTTCTTCCAGATGTCAACCAAATCTTCTAAATTATTCTGTTTGAGGAGGATAGATGTTTCTTGAGACAGAGTAGACTCATACCCAATTGGCAAGCAATCTCCCATCTTCAGTTGGGTCTTTTCTGACAGGGCCCTTACTTCGTTAGGTGTCCCACAGGGTGCTAATACTGATGAAGAACAAACTAGGCGTTCATTGGTATCCATGAAAAAAAATTTGTTGAAGATCGTTTTTCAGGAAAATGTTCTTTATGCAACTTTATGATATGCACATGAACCAATGCAAAAGAAAAAAAAAGGTTAGTATACCCAGAAAAAGAATAAATAACAAAATAAATTTAAACATCACACAAAGTAAAAGGATGGATCTTAGCTTTTGGTCAATTCTAACAGGGAAGAGTGATGGCTCTATCTATGGGTTAGGCACTCTTAAGGTTCACTATATGTGGTTTTAGGGTTAAAGTCTAAAGGTCCTCAAATTGTTCCTTACATCCTTGTCCATCACAGACTAGTAAGGCACCCTAATCCTCACCCATTACAGGCTACAAGCGAAAAATGTTCAATTTGAGTGGGAGTATTTCGCTAGCCACTGCGGAGGCATTAGACCTCACGAAAGCAATAGGTACTTTACTCCCTCCTAGAGGGACGGAGCTCGGGTGTAGAGCTCATGTTATGCACATGCATATGAATGACATAATTAACAATGTAAATAAACATGAATGAATAATAATACATATATACAAAAGGGTTCAATTTTATTAGGCTTTTGGATAACACAAATTATTTGCTGGCCTGACTCTCAGTGTCCCCAGTGGAGTCGCCAAGCTGTCATAACGTCTAGATCCGGGGATCTATCGCTAGACATTGACTTTTAGGGAGTCGCCACCAATCTTTTTTATCTAGGTGCGATTGGCCACCTATGGAATCTGTCCTTTTAGGGAACACCTAAGTTTAAGGGCCCCTAAAAGAATAGGTTCAGGTCTACTAACCAGAACAGGGTTCGGGAGTTCGGTTACGTGTGAGGAAGGTTATAGCACCCTCACAACGCCCATCAAAAGATGGTACCAGCTTGAATTTGTGTTATCCAAAAGCCTTAAAATTTTACCAAGTAATTAATTATTGGAAATTATTCTCAATTTACTCTAATACTTTTAGCAGAAAATTGAGAAAATTCCCTCACCTCAAGAGTATGCAAGAAAAACTACTGTTTCATTTGCAGAGGCTTCGTCGTCGGATTATTTAAATCAAAATTAAGATAGAAAGGAAGGAAAGAATGATTTTTTTTTTTTGTAGGGAAAATTGATACTTTCAACTTTTCCCTAAAAATATTTTTTGGAAATTTCGATTTTCAAGGAAAATTGATACTTTCAACTTTTCCTCAAAAACTCTTTTTTTGAAAATTTCTAAGGAAAATTGATACTTTCAACTTTTCCCCAAAAATATTTTTTGAAAATTTCGATTTTCAAGGAAAATTGATACTTTCAACTTTTCCCCAAAAATAGTTTTTGGAAATTTATTTCTAAGGAAAATTGATACTTTCAACTTTTCCCTAAAAATATTTTTTTTTGGAAATTTATTTTTCTTTTAAGGAAAATTGATACTTTCAACTTTTCCCTAAAAATATTTTTTTTTGAAATTTATTTCTGAGGAAAATTGATACTTTCAACTTTTTCCCAAAAATATTTTTTGGAAATTTATTTCTAAGGAAAATTGATACTTTCAACTTTTCCCTAAAAATATATTTTTTTTGGAATTTTTTATTTTTATTTAAAGAAAATAAAATAATAAAAAATAAATAAAAAGGATATTACATAAACCTAATCTAATAAATAAAAATTAAAATAAACAAAGAAATAAATAAAATAAAATAATTCAAAGAAAAAAAAAAAAAAAAACCTGGAGCGGCTCGGATCGCGGCTCGGCTCGGCTCGGAGGAAGCTGGCACGCGCGGGTCAGAAGCGGGTCGACGCCCGGGTCGGGTCGGGTTCGGCAAAACGCGCGGATCCTGTGGGTTACTTAAGGCCAAAACGACGTCGTTTTGGGAGGGTATAAAAGACAGTCCCCTTCGTTTTTCGGCAGAACAGCCCTCGCCTCTCTCTCTCTTCTTCCTTTTTTCTCTCCCTTCTCTCTAGAAAATGAAGAACACCGATGCCGGATTTTGGAAAAAGTCACCGGAATCTGAAAATTTCGTCGGAAGTTGGCCGGAAGTGCACCGGTTTCTGGGATTCTACGTCGGAAACTGGGCAGACCGCCGGAAACTTCAAAGTTGGCCGGAAAATTCGCCGAAAAATTCAAACCCCGCCGGAAACTTCACCGAAATCTGGAAATTTCCCAGAAATTTCCAGGAAAATTTTTGCCAAAAACTTCTAAAAACTTATTTCTGATTCCCTACAACTATCCTAACACTTCTCAACCTTCTTTAGCCTTCGAAAACTCTTCTAAACACCTCTTTTCTCTCAAATTCAGTAGCTTTGCTCACTGTTTTCTCTCTTTTCATTTTGTTCCAGGGGGTGCCTTTTATAGGGGTTGATCAGGAGTTCCTGATCAATCCCAATTCCTCCTTGGACGGGGATTCAGTCTTTGAATCTAATTGGACTCTTCTGATTGAGTTCCCCTCCACAGTGGGATTCTTCAGCCTTGAATCTTAGCCCTCCAAAATTAAAATCAAAATAAATAAAAAATCCTAGATAATTAGAAAAGATAAATCAAAAGATATTATAGTAAAAAAAATATCTGATAATCAGGAAAAATCAGAACAGATAAAAAAATAATAATAAATATATAACTATATACATATAAATCTAATCTAATAAAAAAAATATATACATAATAATAAAATACATCAAATACAAAATAATACAGGACAAATTGAATTGGACCCTATCCATTTGGGCCAGGCCCAATTGATCTGGGCCTGGACCCAATTGGGTGTCTACAGTAGGTAAGGTTCCAATCAACCCACATCTAGACAATGACAAGGTTTTAAGAGAAGCAAATACACCAATGCTTTGAAGAATGTTGTTATGGAGATATGAATTATCCAGAAATAATTCCTCAACTTTGTTCGACATATGCAACTCTGCAAAAAATGAGATGTAAATTTGCAAGAGGCATTACCATATCAGATCACGTTAAGCGAATAAAATTTTAGTATATTAAAAGTATTAAACTGTCACTTACCTTCTTGAACAGAAAAAAAAAAAAAAATCACATACCTTGTGTAGAAATAGTGTCGTTCAAGTTATTGCCTCTTAAAAAGAGGGTCTTGACTGATGAGAATGTCTCAACAATTTTTAGTAGTGAAGCAGTTCCATTGATGAACACCCCGTCTAAATAAGCAACTTTTAGCTTTCCCAAACTTTTATTTTCTGTAAGAGTGAAATTATTGATATCATTTAGCTTTCAGAATTAGATGATAAATAATAAAATTGTCAAATTTTATGGGCAAGATTTTATTTAGATAAAGAAAACAGAAAAAAAAGTACATCTGTTATATGATACATAAATTTTTTTATTAAATAAATTATTCATCAGAAGGAGAACAAAAATATTGCTGCTTATGTTATGTCAAGAAATAAAAAAAAAAAAAAAGTAAGAAAAGCAATTAAAAGTACAACAATACCAAAGAGAAAAAAATAGGCATAAACAATTGAATTTTTTTAAGAAATTATATATATAAATTAAATTATGAATTTTAGAATTAAGTAGAAGAAATCAATATAAAAGTCAAATTAACAAATTAACAACAAAACTAACGAATTGTCAGGTTGTCCATAAAAGCAAGTTATTGGGCAGATTTTCTTAATATAATAACTAAATGGGCATGTGACAATAGTTAACTACTTAAATTTTATATACTTTGATTTATTTTTTAAAATACTTTGATTTATTTTTTAAAACATAAACTCTATCAATTGCAGCAAAAAAAAAAAAAAAATCTCTCAATCTTTTGAATTTGATTTTTAGCGTGGAACTTCAACAAATTTACTAAAGGAATATTTTCTAAATTTTGATCTTTTAAGTAGTTTTGAGTTTTAAAATACCATCTCTAGTGAGAAATTTTAATTGTTTAATTAGAATCGTTTTTTTAAAAGAATTTAAACACCATACATCCAAGGAATATAGAAATCAAACCAAAAGTTAAATTTCAGTCATTTGTCCTAAATTTTGTATGTTTGGGTTCCATGGTTTCCCAAATATGTTTGATTGAATTACTTTCTCAATTTTCTGCATGATTTTTTTCTTTTTTGAAAGTTCCCAAGAAGACACCCCTAAAATTTTAGGAGGAGAGTTTGAGGTTTACAATAAGATTATAAAGTTATCTCCTTAACTTTACATGCATTAAAAAAATTCATTCCTTGAAAACATCATTTTAAATTCGCTATTATCTAAATATGTACGACAAAGTATTTCTTTTATCAAAAGATCTAATGGTAAACATATTATAATTATGACTAAATTTGTTTATGGATTGGGTTAAATTCGATTGATCATTCAAAAATTTTAATCATGACTTGATACATTAACTTAAAATCATATATATTTTTTAACGTTATATTAAAATATTTTTAAAAAATTAAAAAATTAATATTTTATTATTTTTAAATATATTTTAAAATTAAAATTAAATAAAATTTCGGATCAAAGCAAGCTAAATCCAAATTTCAAAACTCATGTTCAAAAATTGGTCTGGAAACGGATCTAATTATCACCTCAAATAGTTATATATTAAAAATTTGAAATACATTTATTTTTAGAGGCCACAAATTCGTTCACCGCATTATAGCTGATATTTGGCTCCTTTAAGTCATTCAAAGCATCTAGCTCTGTGAAGATTTATAAATAAATTTAAATTAAATCACACAGATAAGTAAAATATATTCTCTAAGTCAATGTGATAACTCAAGAATTACTTTGATTGTTTAAGAAAGACTAAAATATATATAGTTCTACATTTAATATCGATTGATCCTTTAAATTGGTTATTTTTTATATTTAAAGACTTAAGATTCGGAAGCTCACCAAACACTGCCAATATGCTGTTATTGAAGGAGTTTCAACTCAAATCAAGCTCTTTTAAATTGATCAACTTAAGTTACCTACCATCTACAAAAGATTTAGATAATTAAATTTATTACCAATAAAAGTTTTACCAATATATATATTTGTAAGATCTTGAATCGAAACTTAAATCAATTAATGAATTTAATTATTTTTAAAATATGATATTTAACAAATTTAAAATTTAAAATTGTTAGAGTTTTCTCTTTTATCAAACTACAAGTTAATAAAGTAAAATATCGATACATACCATGGGAAGATATGAGGCCCTCAAGTTCGTTGTCGCTCATATCCAACTTCTCCAACTTTGCCAAACTATTCAATACTATCCAAATCAATCAAATATTCTTTATGTCAGTCCAGTTAGGTAATTACCACAAAAATATAGTACAGCTACTATATGATACATACATTTTTTTATTAAATAAGTTACTCATTAAAAAAAGAATAAAAATATTTCAGTTTATGTGATGTCAAGAAATAAAAAAAAAAAAAAACAAAAGTAAGAAAAGCAATTAAAAGTACAATAATACCAAAGAGAGAAAAAATAGGCATAAACAATTGAATTTTTTTTAAGAAATTACATTCATATATATAAATTAAATTATGATTTGTAGAATTAAGTAAAAGAAATCAATATAAAAGTCAAATAAACAAATTAACAACAAAACTAACGAATTGCCAGGTTGTCCATAAAAGCAAGTTATTGGACAGATTTTCTTAATATAATAACTAAATGGGCATTTGACAATAGTCAACCTCTCAATCTAATTAACTACTTAAATTTTATATACTTGATTTATTTGAAAAAAAAAAAAAAACTCTATCATTGTTTTGCATTTGATTTTCGATCATATTTTATGTTTAATAGTTTTTATTTTTTAGTGTAGAACTTCAACAAATTTACTAAAAGAATATTTTCTAAATTTTGATCTTTTAAGTAGTTTTGAGTTTTAAAATACCATCTACAATAGAAAATTTTAATTGTTTAATTAGAATCATGTTTATAAAGAATTGAAACACCATACTTCCAATGGATATAGCAATCAAACCAAAAGTTAAATTTCAGTGACTTGTCAGGTAATTAATAAGTCCTAAATTTTGTATGTTTTTATTCCATAGTTTCCCAAATATGCATGATTGAATTACTTTCTCAATTCTCCATATGATTTTTCCTTCTTTGAAAGTTCTCAAGAAGAAACCCCTAAAATTTTAGAAGGAGAGTTTGAGGTATATAATGAGATTATAAAGTTATCTCCATAACTTTACATGCATTAAAAAAATTCACTCGGTCTTGGAAACATCATCTTATATTAGCTACCATCTAAACAATTACAGACTAAAAGATTTATTCCACCAAAAAATCTAATGATAAACATATTATAATTATGACTAAATTTGTTTATGGGTTGAACCAGACTTGATCAGTCATTCAAAAATTTTAATCATGATTTGGTATGTCAACCCAAAAATCATATATTTTTAAAAATATATTAATATATTTTTTAAAATTAATATTTTATTATTTTTAAATATATTTTAAAATTAAAATTAAATAAAATTTTGGATCAAGGCAAGCTGAATCCAAATTTCAAAACTCATGTTCAAAAATTGGTCTGGGAACATATCTAACAATGACCTAAAATAGTTAATAAAATTTTGAAATACCTTTATGTTTAGGGGACACAAATTTGTTCAAAGCATTATAATTGATGTTTAGCTCCTTTAAGTCATTCAAAGCATCTAGTTTTGTAAAGATTTACAAATAAATTTAAATTAAATCACACAGATAAGTAAATGCAATAACTCAAGAATTACTTAGATTGTTTATGAAAGATTAAAAATATATGTAATTCTACCTTTAACATTGATTGATCCTTTAAGCTGATTTCCTCTTATATTCAAAGATTTTAGATTCGGAAGCCCAACAAGCAGTGCCAATATATTGTTATTGAAAGAGTTCAAACTCAAATCAAGCTCTTCTAAATTGATCAACTTAAGTTATCTCTCACCATCTACAAAACATTTAAATAATTAAATTTATTACCAATAAATGTTTTACCGATATATATGTATTTAAACTTAAACTGAAATTTAATCTCAATTAATTTATTTATCATTAAAATGTGATATTCAATAAACTTAAAATTTAATTTTCAATACTTATAACGATTTTCTTTATTCCCAAACTACAAGTTGATATCAATACATACCATGGGAAGATCGGAGGCTCTGAAGTTTGTTGTCGCTCATATCCAACTTCTTCAACTTTGCCAAACTATTCAATACTATCCAAATCAACCAAATACTCATTATGTCAGTCCAGTTAGGTAATTACCACAAAATTACAGTACATGAGGGGGCAAGCTTTCTTTCAATATAATTCATTAATTTGTGACTTTACTGAAAAAATAAACAAAAGAGACCATGAAGCAAAGCAAGTCGTGCATAGAACAAATAAATAAACAGTTTTCTTAGTTCAATTCTCCACAAATTAAATCCCCCATTGGAACATAATCTTAATTCCAATATTAAAGTTTTTTTAACGGTTAAAAAAAAGATTACGAAATAGTATTTTACGTACCCTTGTTTTGTTTGATGAACTTCTACGTACCTTTAATATCAATTGATCCTTGCAATTGGTTTCCTTTAACACTCAAGGACTTTAGACTTGACAGCCCACTAAGGTATGCTAAAGTAGTATTCTTCAAGAGATTATAACTCAAATCAAGTACCACCAAATTGATCATTTGTTCTGTTTTCTTACCTGTAGAAGATCATGTGATTTCATTGAAAATTTAATTGTATAACTTTTAAATATAGATTATTTGTCCCAACAATTTTATCAGTAAAAATTCATAGATATGACTTTAATGTTAAATTCACAAATTAGTTGACTTACTCATAAATTGATTGATCCCATTTTTGAGTTGATCCAATAGTTACATATAGCATAGGAGGAAGAACAAATAATTGGGGTAAAAGTGTTGAGACAAGCAGCATGACACTAACCTTTTATCTGTCGACGACTTGAATATTTAATTTAATTGAATGCATAACATCAATTCTTACCTTGAAAATGATGGAGGCTTCCGATTCTATTAGAGCTTAAATCCAAGATCTTTAAGTTTGTCAAACTGTTCAATTCTACTCAAGAGCAATGAAATATACGTTTAAATCCTATTAAAAATAAAAGAAAAAAAAGCTTTCAAAATAATAAGAATTGACTCTAACGAAACACTACCCACATCATCAGAAATAATTATAATTACTCAAATGAAGAATCTTCAGATGAAAGCCATTTAAAATAGAATAAGAAGCCTTAGATTGTGTTTGAAAATTGAATTAGGAAAAAGATTTAGATTTCAAATTTTTAATGTAAAAGTGATGAGATTGATATAATGTGTAGATTTTAAATATTGTTAGTGAATTAGATGATAACATCTTATTTATAAATAAATATTAAATTTTAAAATAAATATTTAAAAAATAAATATTTTTTAAACACTTACTCATTAATTATTAAGGTAATATTATCTAATTTTATTAATTTATTAATGAGGTGACATCAATTTGTTTAATGATAGTATATAAAATTTATACACTAATTAATAATTTATCAAATATAAATTCAAAGTGGCAATTGATTGCATCTAATATTCAAGAATTTTAGAATTTTTAATTATTTTTAAGCCATAGATTTGCTAGATATTTATTTAATGATAGATTTCAAATACCTTAATTTAAAGAAATTAAAATTTATATATTTATAACTTTTTAAATATATATATATATATGTAAGCGCGCGCATTGAATCTTAGCAAAACTTTTTAGATAAAACTAACACAACCAACCAAATCCAAATTCATCCTCCAAAATTCATGCCGCCAAACATAGCAATATCAGTTTTTTCTTTTTTTTTTGGTATTGAAATGATGTGATTTCTTATCGCTTATCACTAACATAAAATCACTTATCACTACCATAAAATCACTTATCAATACCATAAAATCAATCAATTAATTTTAAAAAAAGACATGATATATAATATTATATACATTTATAAAAATGTTTTCCATTAGTGTATGGCTTTGATACTGTGAATTTATAATTGCCTGCTAGATATATAGACTGATTGAGAGATGAAAGCTTACTTGAAGATGAGAAGATACTGTCATTGAAGAAGTTTCCAGGTAGGACGAGAATTTCCAAATTGCCCAGTGCAGATGATAAAGTTACTGCAAGAGAGTTCTTGGTCATAGGTGGCTTAATTTTGTAAGTCAAAAAGAAGCAAAATAATAATAATAATAATAATAATAATAATAATTTGAAAAGAAAAAAAATCAGTGACCTGAATTTTCGTTAGACAGAGATAAATCAATCAAAGAGATGAAAGGCAACAAACCTTCGTTGTGAACAAAATCAGCTAGTTGATTCCCTTTCAAATACAGACTCTTCAATTCCTGAAAGGGGAGAAATAAAGAGGCATTGAGATACCAAAGACCTCCCGGTTTCCATTGTCTTGTATAATTAAGAGAGAGTCCTATGACTCGTCTACTGGTGATGCTGCACTCAACCCCATCCCATTTACAACAATTCGAACCCTGCACATCCACCCAGTTTCTCAAATAGTAAGGATCATTGAAGAAAGGTTTGAGTTGCAAGAGAGCAATTCTCTCGTACTCCCAACACCCCTCAGTCTCACACCACCCTTCTATGAACAACAGTATTGTCAGTATTATCCACAACCTTTTAGGCTCCATCATCTCAGTATGATCAAAATCACCCAACTGCTTATAACTCTCTGCATTTGGTAACAATGATCCCTCGGGCTTTATACCCAAGAAGGAACCTGTATATACCGAATATTCCCCAAAATGGACCCCACTTGTTAACTTTTGCTCTAACCTGTCCGTCTTAAATTGCTAATATTGCTTATTTTGAAAACTTATTGTAGTCTATTATTGTCGGACCAAAATATATATTTATATGGTTTGCACAATTTTTGCTTTTATTAGTTTACAACGAAAAAATATGCTTGGAGCCAGAAGTGTTTTGTTATGTATTTAATCACAAAGACTATAAATTAAAAGAAATATTTTCATTTAATATATTATTCTCGTCAAATTAAAAGAAATGATACATACACTTTATTAACCAAATTAAAAAAAAAAAAACATACACGTAATTGTAATTTGTCTATAAACAAAATTTTTTTCGGTACTTATTCTTTCTATAAACATCACTATAGGCACTGGGTAACATATATCATTTTATTTAAAGGATAAAACTTAGATAAAATTTTTTAAGTGAAAATTGTAAAATACTTTATATAATTTAATAAAATTTAATAAAAAATTTAAATTGATAAATTGATAAAGTTTAATATGCAGATCAATAATATATAAAAAATTATTATAAATATTTTTATAATTCAAATTAATTAGTATTTATTCAACAGTAAAAATTTTATTAATATTTTATTAAAAATTTTATTAATATTTTACTAAAAAATATATCAAAATTTATTAAAATTTATACACTTAATTTATAAAATAAAATCTTTCAATTTATTCATATTAATTTTTCATTTTAATTATAATTTAATTATTTTTAATAAAAAATTTCATAAATTTTACTTAAAAAACTATTAATTTTTTTATTTAATAACTAATAGTCTAACACCTAAATAGTATGAGTCAGATTTGATAATCTAAAATATGTTATGATAGTATAATACGAATATAATATAAAAAAATATGATATAAAATTTTAACAATAATTATATATAAATTTAATAAAAAATATATTTTAAAATTTTATTTTAATATAAATTATAATATATATTTTTATATAAAATATAATATAAATATATAAATTTTAATATTTTATAAAATATAAATATATGAATTATTAATTCTAAATAGGAACTCAAATCTTAAAGTTTGAGCTAATTTCATTATTGGGACTACCTGAATGTCAAATTCCGTCTCATATATTTACACCTACACCGAGAAAAAAATTTTCCACAAATTCTTGTTGAAATTAATGAAGTATGCAGAAAGTGTGGTGATCCATTTAAGTGTCACATCAAGATTGCAGTGTGTGAGGCTCGTCATATTGACTTTGGCGTCAATCTAAAACCTACTACTTTTTCTTTTTCTTTTTTTTTTTGCTTTTGCTTTTGCCTACATTATTTGTTAGCAGTATTATCAAATATCAATGTTATCAAATACACGTGATATGCTTTTTACAACCATTTGAGTAATTGATGGATTATAGCTACAATATTTTAGAAATTGCAACGAATAAATTTTAAATTTTTTTAGTTAAAAACAAAAAATTTTAAATCAATGATGAAAATAATAAATTTTACCGATTAATTTTTACTTCTTACACTCGTACCAAAAAACTTTTTACATCTGAATTAAAGGTTTAACTCAAATAATTCTTTTATACAAAATAAGAAATTTGTGGCACCTTCGAAGTAAACAAAAAGTACGACAAAAATGGATGCAATAAGGGGTCAAGAACACCAAGTTCTATTGCGTCGCAAATAGCAGATGGATAAACAATTTTTTGGGCCATATTTACTGTACAGGGGCAAGCAGGCAAGGAATGGAATGCCATTTCGAGGACCCCCTCAGGAAAGAAACAGGGCTTTTTCCTTCAATTCTCTTCGTCAGACATTAAAAAACTGTCATCCAGCCTAGTGCAAGAACTTGAAATTCGTTTCCTAGAGGAGGAAGTATTGGCTACTGTTAAGGGTTGTGGCGGTGAAAAAGCCCCTGCTCCAAAATTGATTCAATTTCAACTTCATCAAAAATAAAACCAGAAATCTTGGAATTTCTTCCTGATTTTCACTGCAATAACAAGATCCCAAAAGGAAGCAACTGTTTATTCATTTCCCTTATAGCCACCAAACAGTGTTTCTGAATCCTTAAAGTGATTTTTGTCACAATTATATCAAAATTATACTAAAAGTTATCATAATCATGTCTAAAAAAATTAAACATCAAACCATGAATGATCCTTTGATTGTTGACTTGATCTAACCAATGCAAAAGTCTTCCTTTTTTAAATTTTTGTGGAAAGTAAGTATGTGGAAATTCTGATACCGAAAACAAGAATAGTTTCAATAATAATAATAATAATAATAATATATCAGTAATGCATTATTTGAGGAGATCTTTACTTTGACGTCAACCCTAAAATAGATCCTCTCTAGAGTTTGAATTATATTTGATTTTGATGATATACCGGTGCCTTTTTATTTACGCTTTGGAATTGATATCTTTGGTTATTTTCCACAAATTAAATTAAGGACGAATGAGATAGAAAATGAAATGTTTTGATTTATCACAATATTTTCAATTGTAAATTAAATTTGGTATTGACTGCTGTATCTCACAATCTCTTTCAGAAATGACCCACGCTAATTTCCAATTGTTTCCCGTTCATTTTTTCTTCATTGAGTCATTTCTTATGAATGCAGCAGCATTGGTTTTATATTTTAATCATTGGTTTAAGTCATTGTAACCAAGAAATTCATTGAACCACGTTATATTGAAAAATGTAATGGATTGCAGCTAATATCAAGATAACCAACTAAACCAGGTTATTTTTATTCATCAAAGTGCCTTGCAAGTTACATATTGCAAAAAAATATATATATGTACAATATTATTATCCGCATGAAGGAATTGGGAATTTTTATTATCCATGACATATGCGTGAGACCACGGTTGATTAGGCAAATCCATTCACCTTAATTAGCAGATCTATAGAAGAAACAAGAGATTTTGAATTTCAAAAAGGAAATGGTCTGCCTTTGATTCAGTAACCCCACATCAAATTTGATTATTAAACATATTTTCCAATTGTGCGTTGAATATACGTGCTGATAGACTTTTCTATGATCATCTTAGAAATTAAAGAAGCAGCTTTGAAGTGGAGCAATTTGTTGAACAACTCAGCCAGCAAGATATCAATCCCTTAGCGCCTGCTCTAGGTTGTGAGTTGTCGCTTTCCCGTCTTTTTAATACTCTCACAAACTCATCCGAGCTTAAATTTCCATTGTGATTTGCATCAAACACATGGAATATTATGCCAACCACGGTGTCAATAATTGATATTTCACACACCTTCAACATTCAAAGAACATACATGATCAGTATTGGAAAAAGAGTTTATGAAAAATTATGATATTTAGGAAGTTAAAGAAAGTAAGACAGCTAAGAATACGTATCTGAGATGCAGCTCTTTGGATATCCTTTTTCGTTAACACACCATTCACTTTTCTATAACTAAAAATGGCTAGATGAAAAGACTGCAATCTTTTTCGTAGCTCTGCCAAATTTTGAATTCTTCAAATGTAATCCGCACGTCTCTAAGATGTGATTCATTGTTAAGTTCATCAACTCGATCAAGCAGCTTGTTTATGCGGCTAATATCAGCAGAGATTTTAGTTGCAAGAGAGCGTTTCTCTCTTGCTTCGAGCATCCCTCAGACTTACACCACCCTTCTATGAACAACTGTACTGTCAGTAGCATCCAATACCATTTAGGCTTCATAATTTGTCAGTATGATCAAATCACTCAACAACCAATGGATTGGACTTTATGCACGAGGAATGCTAGCGGCAACTGTCCACCTCACATTATTTTAGACTTAAAACCAGTTACCTGATCTATTTTCAATTCTAATTAAAAAGGACTGATAAATTTTAAGTTTATTTTTTTCTTGAAAAAAAAAGGTGAAAGCTTAGATGGTTAGATTAGCTTTATATCAAGCAAATTTTGACCGGAACAATTTTCTTTTTGAAACTGTTAATTAAGTATTACATTCATACAATTAAAATATAATTATTGAATAATAAACTAGAACTAAACTAAACAACCCAATCCACAAACCAATGGAACTTGAACTTAAAAAACTTCAAGGTTCTAAAATCTCCATCTTACCACTAACCAAGGCTTTATTGGTTTCAGTAAAGATTTAAATATATATTTGGTACCAAGGAGGTCAGAATTTAAAGAAAAAAAAAAGATTATAAGTATTAAGATTTAAAATCAAATCTGTTGAATGTCTTCTTTTGAGAAAAATTATATGAACCAATTGAGTTAAATATTTTTACAATACATAAAAGTTTTGATTTTTCTTTCGGTATAACTTTCAATTTATCCCTCTTTTTATAAAAACCCAGCGGCCAAAGAAGCAAAGGAAAATCAATTTAACCTTTTTCATGAATCATGATCATTTACAAAAAAAAAAAAAAAGCAAAAAAAATAATGTTAATCTCAAGTATCAAATTATTATATTTAAAAAATGAGAATACAAGTATCACATTATATATTTTAAAAGTAAAAATATCACATTAAAAATTTTAATATAATATGAAAACTAAATATGACATTATTCCCACCAAAGTGTTAGTGATTATCACAGCTCTGATATCACTTATTAGGAGTCATCACAGTTTTTATACTACTTGTTGGAAATCACAATAGCTTTGATACCACTTGTTATATCAAATGGCAATCAACCAAGCCAACAGAAGTAAAATCAAATAATTAATCAATCACACAAGAGACAATAATTTAACATGATTTGATCCAATCGACTTACGTCCACGAATGAAAAAAAAGATTCACAAGTTATAAATAATTACAAACATACAAATCAAATCAAACACTTATAACTAATACCCATTGACCCTCTCAATCTCCTCTAGTTCTGTGAAGTATTCTCAATCCAAACAAATACATACCCATATGCATCCTTGTAACACAAATAAATATATATCTATATGCACTCATACATCATACCTATACAAACCCTTTCAGTCTCTTCTAGTCCACTCAAAAACAAACATATACATTCATAAAATGTAAATCTTTAATAGTCTTATGGGGTATCTACTCATAAAATCGTACAACTCTTTTACATTATTTTCTCATACCTAACTCTGTAGAGACTTTATCTATTTATAATTATACAAACTTGCTTATTAAAAATCTCTTTTCTCTTAGAATTCTTCTTCTGTAAGTTTTCTTGTCCATCAAATAATATCTGACCACTCTCAAATAAATCTCTTATAGGATTTGAGTCATTATTCCTAACAATTTTCACTTTGACTCAAGTTTCATTAAATAATCTATCTTCATGCTAGACATACTTGATTTCACTTGCAATGAAAGTTTCAAAATCATATTCTCTTATATGTCTTCATGCTTCATGCAAACCGATCCTTAATCCTTAAAAATTAAACTTGAACTCTTCTTTTGAATCGAGCTCCTCTAGATTTACCTCTTTTCATGTCTTGAACTATACTCTGATATCACTTGTTAGAGATCACTACAGCTCTGATAGTACTAAAAATCATGATAGCTTTAATACCACTTGTTGAGAATCACGACAGCGTTGATACCACTTGTTAGGCCAAATGGCCTCCAATCAATCAAGCCAATGGTAGCAAAATCAAATAACTAATCAATCACATAAGAGATAATAATTTAATGTGATTTGATCCAATCGACCTACGTCAACGGATAAGAAAAAAGATTCACTTATTGTAAAAAATTACAAACATACAAATCAAATTAAACACTCATAACTAATACCCATAGACTCTCTCAATTTCTTTTAGTCTTATGGAATATTCTCAACCCAAACAAGCACATACTTATATGCATCCTTACAACACAAACAAATATATAATCATATGCACTCATACATCATACATATATGGACTCTCTCAATCTCCTATAATCCACTCATAAACAAATATACACACTCATAAGACGTAAATCTTTAGTAGTCTTATAGGGTGTCTACTCATAAAATTCTACAACTCTCTTACATATTTTTCTCATATCTAACATTGTAGAGAATTCATTTATTAATAATCATACAAACTTGCCTATTAAAAATTTCTTTCCTTTTAAAATTTTTTTTTTGCAAGTTAAACTTTTCTATTAAGAATCTTTTTTCTTTAAAAATTTTTTTTTTTACAAATTTTTTTATCCATCAAATAATATCTATATACTTTCAAATAAATTTCATATAGAATTTGAATAATTATTTTCAATAAAAAAAAGGGAAAGAAAAACGTGAAAAACCAAGGGAAAGGAGTTAAATTCAATAGCACAAACAATACTCAAGGCATATACTTTTTACATTAATTGGAGAATTTAGGTTGTGACATTTTGGGCAATTTATGTTCGAGTGATTTTGTTTTTAACTGCTGAATCTTGTTAACTGTCTTATACTCGATCATGTAAGTATATTTAATTCTGCAATTTAATTGTTTACAACAATATCTTTGATTATGTACATTTATTTGTACAACATATAGTATATAGTATATAGTATTTATTTGGCAAAAAAAAAAAATCTCAATGCCTGGAAGCAAAAATTGCCGACTCTTATTTTTATCAAAGCTTTTGTTTTGTTTTTTTTTAGATGAATTTTTTTATTTTTATTACATTCAAATAATCCCATAATGTTCTATTTGTATATGTTCAAATAAGTTGTTATTTGAAATAAAAAATATTTTTCTTACCGTCATTATCAGCTGAATTTTGTTCATATAAAAATTGACATGGTTGAAAATGTTTTTAAAAAAAATTCTTAAAGGGTATATATCAATTAAGATTATTGAGTGTGTGTGGTGTGAACGTCTTAATTTCTTGTTTTCAACTTTGGGATTATTATCAAATTGCAATAACATTGTCAGGACCAATTGCTATCCGGCAGTTTCGTTCTCTCAATCACTAATGGCGTAGGGACCTCTTATGTCTATCCTATGTCTATTTGTCTTAGCTTTGCACTATTACAGAATACTTTGACCGTCATTAGGAAAAAAAAAAAAAGAGAAGACTCTGGCTTGGAATATTACAAGTCTTTCTAGTTTTATTATTACTGTTTGTTTTTTTTTCTTGGCCGGGGGGGGGGGGGGATTACTTACTACTGTTAATGTTGATTTTTGAAAAATATGAAAAAATACATGTTAGATTATCCTTTTAACATTGTTACATATTTTAATATTTACTTACTTCCTCTCATCATGCATACAAAAAAAAGACTTTTAATCAACAAAACATACTAAAGTATGGATAGTAGCTAGCAGATGTTATCTAATAAGTAGCTAGTAATAATTAAATAATTTTATGAGGGCTAGGGTTTGATAATAGTTTATCTATATATATATATATATATATATATATATATATATATATATATATATATATATACACACACACACGAGAGAGAATGGATCAATTTGTATTAATATAAAATTAAAAAAATTATATATATTTTTTAATTATTGATTTAAATAAATTTAAGAGTTGAGAGAGACAAATAAAAATAAAAATAAATTTAATTTTATCTTGTAAATTTATTAAAATTAATAATTAAAAATATATTATTTTATTATTGTACACATCTATATATATATATATATATATATATATATATACAAGTAATTTGCTCATAAAATAAAATTTTCCTTTCTTTATCAAATATAATTTAGTGTATTAATCAAATAAAAACAAAGAGTTACATGCAGTAATCAAATAAAATTTTCCATATTATGGTTACCCATTGTAGACCTCCCATGAAAGTTTAGATAAGCTCAGATCAAAGTCTGTTTCTTTCTTTTAAGGATAAAGAGTCAACACAATAATAGCGTTGCAGAATTAAACAGAAGAAAATGTCGTAAATTCTACGAAGAAAAATGAAATAAGGCTTGAACTTATAAGCACCTTCCTCCACTTAACAAACATGTTTGGGGTCGTCATATTAGTATGTGCCGCTCAATATGTATGCAAGGTTGAGTTAATTTCATTACAATCTCTTAGCATATTTCAACTCTCTTTTCTTCGTTAATAATAATATATATATATATATAAATTATTAAAATACTATGAAGTTTTTATATTTTATAAGCAAGATTAAGAGCGTGAAACATATTTCTTAAAGTATTTTAAAAAAATATGTGAAAAATATTTATGTTTTTTATTAATTTAAATTAAAGGGCATAAATACTTAAATAAAAAAAATTCTTAATTACAATTTAGTTAAAGTAGTAATACTTAAAAAAAAAAAAAAACAAATACTCATCCCATGTTTGTCTATTTTGGGTTTACTTAATTTTTTTTCTTTTGATTATGTGGTGTGAGAGGATTTTTAGTTACATAAAAAATCTTGATATTGTTTGATTGAGTTCAATAATTATATTTTATCTAACTTTTATTTTAAAGGAAATTTATTAGAGTGATCAAATTTGATATATTTAACAAAATTTTGTTACTTTGTAATAACAAATTAAAATTCAATGATTTATTTGAAAATTAGATGAAAATTTAATAATCTTTCATAAAATTATATATATTTAGTTAACTGAAGTAACAGATAATATGACTGATGACGTGATAATAATTTATTTTTCTATCAAAATTTAAATAAAATCTATTATAAGTGATCAATTTTGATACACTAAATAAATTTTAATGACTTAGATGAGACAAATTAAAGTGCAATAACTCAAAAGAAATTTTGACATAAATTGAGATTTCATAAAATTCACCCGATGATGTATATGTCACATGACCAATGTCGACCATCATTTGCTTTTAGCCATGTGACATGCAATTGATATACTTTTTTCACAACCAATTGACCATGGATTATAACAAAAATATTTTAAAAATTGTAATTAATAAATTTAAAATTTTTGAGTTAAAAACATAAAATTTTTAAATCAACGATGAAATTAATAAATTTCACCCATTAGTTTTTACCTCTTACATTTGTATAAAAAAACTTTTTACATTTAAACTAATTTTAGATAAAATTCTTTTATAAATATAAAAATATTAATATTTTATATAATATAAACACATATATTGTTAAATCGAACAAAAAAAATAAGAGTTTAAGCTAATTTCGTTATTGGAACTACATGATTGTCAAATTCCGTGGCACCTAATTATACCTACACCGAGAAAAACATTTTCCACAAATTCTTGTTGAAATTAATAAAGTATGCGGAATCTGTGGTTGTGGACATCAAGACCTGTCCATTTCAAGGATCACATCAAGAATGCAGTGTGTGAGGCTCCTGATATTGACTTCGGCGGTATCCCAAAAATTATTATTTTTTCTTTGTTTTACTTTTGCCTACGAATATATGTGGGTTAGCAGTGCTATTAATGTCAAAATCCATACCACTATTGCACGGCGAAAGTGAGATATTCTGCCCTTTTGTAACTTCTTGTGTGGAAATTGCCACGATTAGTCAGACGCACACACGTCTTTTTAAAGAGACTTGACTTTGGCGTCAACGGTGAAACTAACCTTTGTTTGAATGTCCATGATGTACATGTTACATGACCAATGGCCAAGGTCATCTACCTTCAGCCATGTGACAGACACGTGATACACCATTTTCACAAGAGGAGTTGAAGGTAAAAATGATGTAATCAAATTTAATTTAATTTTTTAAATAATATATAATATTATAAAATTTTAAAATTTAATTTGAATTTGAATTGATTTTATTTTGAAATAGATTCGATTTGAATTAAATTTTATTAATTAGATTTAGTTCAATTTAATAATTTTTAAATTTTAAATATTTTTATTTATTATTTTTATAAGAGTTGTAATATATTTAAATAAATTTATATATAAAATAATTATTTATTTTATAAAAATTTTAAAAATATATATAAATTAATAAAAATATATAGTTTAATTTAATTTTACTTTTATCTATTTCTCACATCTTAATTTTAAATTCGATTCAAGCTTAATATATATATTTGATATTCAAATTTAATATAAATAAATTAAAAAAAATCGATTCAAATCGAATCAAATATTACAATTTCATAATTGATTTTTAATTTTCTTAAGTTTTTTCTCATCCCTCGTTGATGGATTACAACAAAAGATATTTTAGAAATGGCAACTAATAAATTTAAAAATTTTTGAGTTAAAAACATAACAAAATTAAAATCAATAATAAAAATAATAAATTCCACCAATTAATTTTTATTTTTTACATTCGTATAAGAAAGCTTTTTACATCTGAACTAAAAATTTAGCTCAAATAATTCCTTCGCACAAAATAAGAAATTTGTGGCACCTCCAAAGTAAACAAAAAGTAATACAGAAATGGATCCAAAAGGGGTCAAGAACACCAAGTTCTTCTACTGCATCGCAAATAGCAGATGGATAAACAATTTTTTGGGCCATATTTATTGTATAGGGGCAAACAAGCAAGGAATGGAGTGCCATTTCAAGGAGCTCTTCAGGAAAGATACAGGGCTTTTTCCTTCAATTCTCTTCTTCAAACATTAAAAACTGTCATCCAGTCAAGTGCAAGAACTTGAAATTCGTTTCTTGGAGGAGTAAGTATTGGCTGATGTTAAGGGCTATGGCGATGAAAAAGCCCCTGCTCCAAAATGGATTCAATTTCAACTTCATCAAAAATAAAATAAAAAATCTTGGAATTTCTTCATGATTTTCACTGCAATAACAAGATTCCAAAAGGGAGTAACTGTTAATTCATTTCCCTTAATAGCCAACAAACAGTGTTTCTGAATCCTATCAAAATTATATTAAAGATTATCATAATCATATTTAAGATTACCAAAATCACCTAAAATTTTTTAAAATTATATCAAGTTACATTAGTAATATATCAAAATTAAAGAAATTACATTTAATTATTTTATTTAAAAAATAATATTTTTATTTTATTATTTTTAAGATAAACTTTACATAAACCCATCATGATATTTTGGATAATTTTTTTTCACATATAACCTTAAGTTTAGCTGTGGTTGCAGTATTAATAAATAGCACATTTTTTACATATGCTACCAGTAACTCTGAGTAAGTTATTTCTTTTAAGATATAACGTAAATAATACATTTTATAAATGAAAAAAAATGGTTCCTGAAATAAAATTTTACCAACTTTAACAAGTCTTTATAAGCATTTAAGCGACCTTTAAAAGGCTTTTATCCAAAGATACTTCACTAACTTTTTAGAAAGAAAATTAAATTTAAAATTTAATGAAAGTTCTATAATTTCTTTCGATATTCTTATATTACTATCTTTTTATAGAAAAGTTTAATTCAGAAATTGACTTACTTTACTTCCATCCCCATTATTGTTAAATTTCATTGGCTACAGCTGGCACCAAAAAACTTTGAACGAACGTGGGTGGCTACTGGCTTCCTACAAAATTTTTTATGGAACGTACGCAGAAACTCTGATGGGGAAAACCAGACCAGTCCATTTATTAGCTATGGCATCACAACTATATATATATATATATATATATAAATAAATTGAGTCCTAACAGCATTCATTGCATTTGAGTGCCACGTTCTTAATTAGTGCAAAATTTAACTTGCAATTAGTTAGCATTTGGCAGGTAACTAAATTGCTTTGTTTTTTCTGGGTTATTTTCCAGCAGTAAAGGGATTAACATAACACCAAATGAACTACCAAATGAGCTTTGGAACTCTGTTAAGTGCCCGAAGAAAATGAATCTTCCAAGGCCCAAAACTGTTGTCAAGCAAGAGATACCAACCAGCAATCCTAAGCCCAAGCAAAAGTTGAACAAAGTTCGCACATAAATAGTAAAATAATTCATATTTGATAGAGTTTTTACTTGATTTTATAGGAGGTTTTTTTTTTTTTTTTGAATCGAAGGTAGGGTATAAGATGTATCGAGTAATTTATTTTTTTTAAAAAAAGTTGTAGTAGGATTGGACTAGGGTTTTAGGATTTTTTTTCTTGATCAGTGCCGACATATATAAAAAAATATTTTTTAAATTATTTATTTAACTATATATGTATATAATTAAGATATTAATTTAATAAAATATTATATTTTTATATAATTAAGATATAATTTATATTAAAAATAATATTTTTATAAATATTATATTAAATTAATTTATAAATCATATTTGGATCAAATACACATTATATATATTTATCGGGCCAAAATCGGATATGAAAAATAATATGGATAAAATTTTTAAACAGTAGAGTCGAAGTCATGTTGGAGGAAAACTTACCTCAACCTGTTGTTATTTTTATTCTCACTCCAATACTCAAAAATCAAAATGCAATTATGTAGATTCGACGCGAGTTAAATTAAAAGATGAAAAAAGAGGCAATAAAATGAAAAAAATGAGAAATAAGAGAGAAGCTGATGACGTGAAAGGAATAAAGATATTGGGAGAACATAGGGATTAGGGTTTTAATATGGATACATACTTACTCAAAGGACGTTGTTTCTAGAATAAGAAAAAAGTTTTAAATAAGAAAAGGAAAAGGAGCTTGGTTTTGGTGGCTCTTAGTCTGACCCAATCAACTCAGCCCAAAATTTTTTTATTATCAATATTGCTAGGTTCAAGCCCAATGTCAAGATACAGTTTAAAGAGAGGTAAAGAAATTTTTTTTTGCCAATAAAATATTGACAGAATGTTAGGAAAATAAATCAACCAATAGAAATGATAATAGAAATAAGAAAATAAAATAAAATTATGGAATTTATGAAAATAAAAAATGAAATAAATGAAATAATGTTGTACAATTAAATAGTAAATAAAATAAATTAGTAAATCTCCATTAATTTGGAAAATGAGGAATTAAGAAGATAAGAAAAATTGTTGTTCATATAATTATTTGCAACTTGATGCAATTTTTGTGATTATTTAAAAAATTAAAAATTTACTTTTTAATTATCTTTATTGCTCAATTTAAGATATCATGCGAACCTACGATTAGTCCTACTAGTAGGAGTCAAATTGGGTTCAAACTAAATTTATCATGATATTTAAGCATTTTAAATAAATTTATGTCTGACTCAATTTAATTTTTTAAATTATGAAAACTTTTTTTTATATATAATAATAAAGTCTAGACTTGTTCAAAACATTGATATTTAAAATTAAAAAAAAATTTGTAAGTTATTAATTTAATTAATTTTAATTGAATTTATAAATCATTTAAATTTGAATCCAATTTAATTTTATTAAATATAATTTAAAATTAAATTATTATTTTGTATAAAATAAATAGACTTTATTGTATCATAAATAATAAAACAAATGACTTTTATCTATTATAAAAAATAAAACAAACAAATTTTATCTTATGATAAAAAATATTTTTTAATTTTTAAATTGAGTTAGGTATTAAATAGTAAAACTCAAATCTAATTTTATTTTTTAATCAAATCTTATTTATTTAAATCTATTTAACGAACATAATATTTATTACTAAAACTTTTAAAACTTCGAATTTTTGAATTCGATCAAATTATCCGACTCATGGACAGATAAAATATTAAAATACTTTTCATATTAATATTTTAATTTTTTAAATAAAATTAAATAAAAATATTTTTATTAATATAATAATATTTTGGGTTGAGTTAAATTAAGTTTAAATTTTAAAAAAATCATGTATAAGATTTGACTTGAATAAAATTATACTCAAACGTATTAATAAGTATTTTACTCATAAATAACTTTTTTTCAGAAGTTGTTTTTCTTTTTCAAAAGGGAAATATAATTTTCAGAAAAATTGGCTAATTTGTCATTAATTAGTAACATATCTTTTGTTGACCAATCAATTTTTTATCAAACAATCACATGAAAAAACATAAATCATTTTTTAAAAGTTATTTTTTGAGAAATAAAACAGAGTTTAAATATAATTTAAAAGATAATTTTAAAATAAATTATGACATAAAAATTTTCTATAAAATAATTAATTGATATATTTTCATTCTCTTTCAGCTTTTTCATCTCTCTTATTTTTTTTTATAAGAAAAAGATATTTTTTATTTTGTATGAATCTAAAAGCAAAATATCAAATAAGAGGTGTATAGACGCAACAAGAGGAGTTAATAATGTTTTTTTTTCAAGTAAGTGTTTGTTTATATTTTTTTACCCAATTGAGATATAAAAGCTTTGATTTTGTACATTCTTTCTAATTTTGTTTTGTTTGAATTTGGATTTATTGTTTTTTATACAATATATTTTATTTGTGGATTTAGTTGATTTGGACATTACAAAAAATGTTAAGATAGATTAGAAGGATTTATTTCGGAGAGTAAAGTTTTGTCAGTGTTTACTATATATACAAGAGAATGATCTATTTACATTTTTGTAAAATTTTTTAGTTTTACATTTTTTTTAATCATTAATTTCAATAGAATCTAGGGTTGAAATTAAATTATTTTTTTTATTTTATTCTCTCATTCTTTAAATTTATTGAAATTAATAGTTAAAAAAAGGTGTAGCAATTAATATGAAAATCAAGGATCAGAGAAATATAATTTTTTAGAGTTTTTAAAAAACTTTCTTTTAATGCTAATGTGATAATTGATAATGTAACATTGATTAGACTTTTTGATACGTATCAGTATCTTATTAGATGTTCATACTACGTTAATAAGTTGATTGACGTTATTAATTTCAGGTACTAAAATAGATGATGGAATGAAAGTTGAGGAACGAAACTGAAATTTTTATTTATTTAGATACTAAATTAACATAAAATATATAATATAAGATCACTTTTATATTTAACTCAAATATTAATGCACATATTAACATAATGTTACTTAGAAATTAAACATGTCCATGAACATGTACATTATATATATATATATACATATATTATTTTATAACAAAATTGTATCATGTATCACATGATATAATATAAATAAACTGATTTATAAGAGGCTGAGAACTTTTACATTTTTTATATTTTGAAGTAGTTGTGATATTTTTTCAAAATAAGATCTGGATTTACTATTCTTTATACTTTTGTCTTTACATTAAAATATTTCTTAACTAATATATGTTTTTCCAATATTCTTTCAAAACCTTACTATTATTGTTTTTAACGTTAAATTTGGAAGTAATTTACTAATTTTGTTCTCATAAAAATTTTAATAAAAAATTTGTACTATGGATAAATAAAAATTAATCAATATTTAATTAGCAAATGGATAAATAAAAAATTAGAAAATCGATAAATACAAAGTAATCCTTATTAAAGTCAATTAACTTAGCTTTCAATACTCCTAAATGTTCAACATTATTCATTAACGAAGTGATAACATTTAATTAATTGATGATGTAAAATGTATATATTATTAATGTATCAAATAGAAACCTTTAAAGATAATTGATATTCGTTGGCTTCTTGCTGATAATGTTTATATTCCAATAACGGTAGAAGATTTGCCTTACATATATCTTGTGAAATATTTTCCTAGTAGAAATTGATAAAGAACCCTTTTTTCGTGGCCGTGCAAAAGCAATGAATTTCTCAAACCATTTGGTATGTGGTCTCATTTAGTTTTATAAGTTCATCAATTTGGTCAAATGACTTGTTTGCATGGCTAACGTTAACAGAGGTAGGGTGATAAAGGCCAGTGCAAAAATTTTTAAAAGCATTGATTTTATATGAATATATATCATAAAAATACTCATAATATGGTAGAATCATTGAAATTTTCTGTCACTAAACTAATTAATTGCATATGAAAATAGTTTTCTCAATTATTGGAGAAATCCAGTGTAGCTTTCATAACTTCACAAAAGATCACTAATTAAAACAAACTAATTTTAGCAAGACATGAAGAATATATGTATACATATACCAATGTAAATCACCAAGGGACATGGCTACATGCTTGAGGTTCTGAAGATAGATAATTGTAGAAGACTGTCCACAAGGAAAAAGTGCCAAGCGGTGATGCAGTGCTCAATGAAATAAAACCATGCTCGTCGCCAATATGGATTAATGTACAGGATGGCAGCAATTCCCATTAGCACAATTGCATAACAAACCAAAAAGCTCACACAAAAGACATACTTGTCCACCAAACCGCTTTCTTCTTCACCGTCTAAGGCAACTGGTACTGTAGGGTGTGAATCAGTTTCGGTGCAATTTTTATGCAATGGAGGTCCACAAAGAAAAGGATTCCCCATATAACTGCTTTCATCAAAAGTCCAAAATTGAGCTTTCTCGTATGGAATGCTACCTGACAAATTATTGTATGACACATTGAAGACCGCCAGAGCATTCAACTCCATCAATTGAACAGGGATTCTTCCGATTAAGTTGTTATGAGAAAGATCCAAACTTTCAATATGCTTGAGTTTTGAGAATGTTGAAGGTACAAATCCAGTCAAATTGTTGTGAGACAAGTTTAATGAACGGATTTCGCTCAAATTTCCTATCTCAAGGGGGATTTGGCCTGTTAGATTGTTGCAAGATAAATCAATCCCCGACATATTCTCAAGAATGTTACCTTTGTATGTGTAAGACCCTCTCTTTGTCGTAAAATCCACCCATTCTTCCACGAAACTTTGAGGGTACAAACGTGATGAAGCTTCGTCAAATAGTTTTAATCCCCTATCAAAATCAGATACCACTGTAATGCCAATGTAATTTAGCCCTTTTTCGAATGCAGAAAAGTCTAGATATACTCTATTTGTTGAAGATTTCTCATACTGTGGCTCAAGAGTTAAATTACTCAAACAAGAAGGGACGGAACCAGAAAGCTTGTTTTGAGAAAGATCTATGATGCTTAATAAGAACAGTTTGCATAATTGAACAGGAATTTCACCGATCAAATGATTGGCTCTTAGAAGAGGGACACTCAAACCAGAAAGAGTGCCAAACCAAGACGGAATCTCACCAGTGAAATTGTTTTCGGTAAGGTCTAAGGTCACCAGAGAAGAGCTGTTATAGAGTGCACGTGTCAGTGGACCGCTCAATCTATTTGTGCTTTGATGCACATGTCTGATATATCGTGGATTGAAGCAAGATGGTATAGAACCAGAAAAATTATTTTGTGAAAGGTCCAAAAATTCAAGGTTAAGCAGATCGCATAATTCCATTGGAATGGGACCCTCAAGATGATTGTTGGACAATGCTAAATTCCCCAAATTTGATACATTCCATAACCAACTTGGGAGCCTACCGGACAAATGGTTATCACTTAGATCAATATCCCGAAGACAACTAAAACTGATGACCGAGATATTAATATAAGGTATCTCTCCATCAAAGTTATTGCCATCCAAATATAAGCTTCCCAGCACATTTGAGCAAAATATTGAAGGAACTATGTTCCCACTCAGATTGTTTTTTGACAATCTAAGACTACGTAATGAGTCACTCTTGGCTACCTCTTCGGGTATTCCACCATAAAACTGATTATATGACAGATCTAAATAGAATAAAGAGTTCAAACGACCCAGACAAGAAGGAATATTACCATCAAGTGCATTTCTTGATAAGTGTAAGCTAGATAAGTATGGAAATGTTGAACAAATGTTTGCTGGAATATGGCCTTGTATTTGGTTGTTGGATATGTCAATTACGGAGAGGTTAAAATTGGGATTTGATGGTAACTGCAGAGGGCCCATAAGAAAATTCCCTATCAAGAAAAAATCTTCTAACCTTGTATTGTTCTCTAACAACCAAGTAGGGATCCTTCCACCGAAATTGTTGTATGAAAGATCAACAAAACTCAAGTCATTTTGGTAATAAAGGAATTTGGGAAGTTCTTCATGGATATCTTTTCTGCTAGAATTTGACAAACTGAAGACTTTTAGTTGGAACTGCGGGGTCCATGTTTGACAGGTTGACTCTTTTACAAACTGGTTTTGATCGCTTAAGAGAACCTTAAGTTGTGAGTTGTTTGCAAATGATATGAAAAAAGCTGGAACTTGAAATTGATTGTTTGAAAGGGAAATGACTCTAAGCAATGTCAGATTGGCGAGAGAAGTGGAGGTACTATTTCCCGCGAATTGATTGTCTGAAATGTCCAGAAAACGAAGAGATGATAAGTTACACAAACACGCAGGAAGTATACCCTTAAATGCATTGTTACTAAGATCCAGCCATTCAAGATTCCGTAAATCACACCAGCCTGTGAAACAAATTCGTAAACGAATAGCTTAGGTTTTTTTTTTTAATTATTATTTTTTATTTAAAAAAGCACTAAGGGAAATTAGATAAAGAAATAATGAAGGAAGATAAGAAACTCTCGTCTTGAGTTAAGCTGCAATTTACCTTGAGTAGGTAACGTGCCTGACAACCCACAATTAGACAAAGACAAAATTTTAAGAGAAGTCACGAATGCACCGATGCTCTGAAGAATGTCGTTGTTGAGATGAGAATTATCCAAAAATAAATTCTCTATATTGCTCCAAACATGCAACTCTGAGTAAAGGAATTGTAAATTTGTATGAGTTGTATAATTACATATTTTATAAGATATGCTAGATAAAGTGGCAAACATTCTACTAAAATCAAAGTATCAAACTCTGACTTACCTTGAGTCACCATGGTGTTGTTGAAGTAATTGTCTCTTAAAAAGAGGCTCTTAACTGATGAGAATGTCTCCGCCAGTTGTAGTGGCGACATGGTTGCATTGATGAAAACTCCGTCTAAATAAAGAATTTTCAACTTTCCCAGGCTTCCATTCGCTGTCAGTGAAAAGAAATAGCGACAATTAAAAAATTAATTTCAATATTTGTGGGATAAATAGCTCTAATTTTGAAGGAGAACGAAAGAGATGATTGTGTATTGCCCGAAACGAATTTGCAACATAGTTTGGTAAATTGGGAGAAATAGAATCCTGGTTTTTTTTTTTTATGAGATTAGATATATATTATAAGTAGTTATTACATCACAATAAAATAATTTTCAATATCTAACAAATAGTGCATTAATTAATGGAAGAAATTAATAATAAACAAACAGATCAATCAATATAAAATTACATTAGACTCACATCTTATAAGCTATAATAATACCTCAAAATATTAATTAATTAGAATTTTCTTCAAGGATACCTTTATAAGCCACAAATTCTTGCAGCTCGTTATAACTGATGTCTAGCTGCTTTAAATTGTTCAAACCATTTAAATCTGTGCAGATACAAAATAAAATTTCATTAAATGATACAGAAACATTAAAATATATCATGGAAGAAAACTCAAGAATTTTATGATCGTTCAAAAGGATTGAAATTTAATTCTACCTCTAAGATTAATTGTTCCTTTCAACTTGTTACTTCTTATATGCAAAGACTTGAGATTCGAAAGCCCATTAAGTGGTACCAAAATGCTGGTATTGAAAAAATTATAACTCAAATCAAGTTCTTCTAAATTGTTCAACTTCAGTTGTTCTTCACTATCTACAAAAAATTATTAAATAAGAAGTTCTCCACTAATACAAAATTTATGAAATATTTATAGGTAAGAATTTAATAGAGCAAATAATGATCAGTACATACCTTGAAAGGATCTGAGGCTTTCGATTTTATTGAAACTCATATCCAACTTCTTCAGCTTTGTCAATTTATTCAGTTCTATCCAAATCAGTGAAATGTACTCATTACTTTTGGTTCAGTTAATTATAACAAAAGTACATGAGAGGAGCCTCATGGAAATATAACTTGTAACTTTTATGAAAAGAAAATGTGAAGCAAGTATACAACAAAATAAAAAGCAGGAAAGCTTTTAATTCACTTCCCTCAAATTTAAGGGTGAAGTTTGAACTTGGTCTCTACACTATCTCAATTCTATTATTTCAGTCTCTTTACTCTAGTTTTAATGAATTTATTCTTTGTACTTTTATTAAAAGTCAGATTCACAAATAATTAACTGTTAAGGTTTTTCGTTTAATTTGAATGACATGACATTTGGATTTTTATTTAACATACTGAGGTGGATTAACTTTTTAGTTACATGACACATATTAGGAAAACAAATATTTCATTTTTATAAACGAGATTGTTAGGTTTTGGTAAAAAAAAATTGAGATTGTTAAGGAATGAATATTGTTCCTGAATTAGTATTTTTAAAATTATAAGAAATACAATTTTTAGTATTTTTTATATTAATATACACCACATGGAAAAAAAAATTCAAGTTAGTATGTCATATTATCAACAAAAAATTCATACTATCAACAGAAGTTTAACACCGTTGAAAATTAATCTTTTACAAAATAGAGGGATTCATTAAAATTAAAGTATAAGAACCAAAATTGCATAATTAAAATAATAGATGGATCAAATTCAGACATTGACCTAATTTTAACCATTAAAAAAAATCTGAAAGTTACACTTTTACCTTTAATATCTAATGATCCTTGAAATTCATTGCTTCCAATATTCAAGGACTTTAGATTTGATAGCCGACTAAGGTGTGCCAAAGTGCTATTCTTCAATAAATTATAACTCAAATCAAGCTCTTCCAAATTGATTGGCAACTGTGTTTTGTTACCTATAAAAAAAAATTTATTCACATGATTTCACTATATGAATTGAAAATTTAGCCATATGACTTCCATATATCATAGAATGAATAATAAACTTTTATCTTGAGAGGACAGGAGGCTTTCAATTCTATTATAGCTTAAATCAAGTTCTTCAAGGTTATCAAATAAGTCAATTCTATTCAAGCCCAATGAAATGCTTGTTAAATCCAATTACAAACAAATAAAAGTTTTCTTAAAAATAAAAATTGACTTCGATGGATATAGGTTCAGGTCAAGCAAACCTACCTCGAATAGTTCCTTTTAATTGATTTCCCTTCAAATTCAGAGTCTTTAAAGTTGAAATACTGCCCAAGAGTGATAGGAAGTTGTTCTTCAAATGGTTGTAACTCAAATCAAGAGTCGTCAAACTACGGAGTCTTGAAAGCCGCTTAGAACCCGCTACTTAAAGTTTTCAAATTTGAAAAAAAAAAAAAACTTTAATGTTATCATAATCATAGACTACGATCGTAATATCATAATATCAAGCTGATCCATTAAAAAAATCATCTGAAATAGAAATCGTATGAACTTTACCGTTAGTATGGTAATGGTTTAAGCCTGTTAATTCATTGCCGGCTAGATATATGGACTTGAGAGATGAAAGCTCACTCAAAGATGATATAATGGTATCGTTGAAGTAATTGTCACTTAAGTCAAGAATTTCTAGCACTGATGATAGCTTTGCAAAACCTGCAAAACGACAATAAATTAAGAAATCTGTCGCAGATCATGAATTTCCAAAATTTGTCATAGGGATCAGTTGAGTAATTTGTATATGATCAAATGAAACAAAATAATAAATTTTAAAAGAAAAAAATTTAACCAAGTAAATTTTCATCTCTGCAAATATTGATTTCTGTTAGTGATAATAAGAGTGATGAAAGGCAACAAACCTTCGTTCCCAACACTTCCAGCTATTTGATTTTCATTCAAATAGAGACTCCTTAATTCCTGAAAGGGGAGAAATAAAGAGGCATTGAGATACCAAAGACCTCCCGGTTTCCATTGTCTTGTATAATTAAGAGAAAGTCTTATGACTCGTCTATTGGTGATGCTGCACTCAACCCTATACCATTTGCAACAATCCGAACCCTTAACATCTACCCAGTTGCTCAAAGAGTAAGGATCATTGAAGAAAGGTTTGAGTTGCAAGAGAGCAATTCTTTCGTCCTCCCAGCACCCCTCAGTCTCACACCACCCTTCTATGAACAACAGTATCGTCATTAGTATCCACAACCTTTTGGGCTCCATCATCTCAGTATGATCAAAATCATTCAACCGCTACCTTTTTGCATTTGGTAAACAACAGCGTTGGACTATATATACAAATGGGAACGGTATTCCTCAAAACTTGGCCCCACCGAATTAATTTTTGCTCCGTGGTTAATAAATTGTCAAAGCAAAAGTATTTTCCTTTTAGGAAAGAATTAATGATATGAATAGCTTGAATTATAATAAAATATTTAATGTTGAATTTGAAATTTAAAAATTTTTAATATGATATTTGAATTATAAATTTATTAATTAATATAATATTTATTTTTAATATGATTATTTTTAAATAAAATATATTAAAAATAAATAATTTTTTAAATATCATATTAATTTACATACTTATAATTTATATATTGTACTAAAAATTTTTAAAAATTAATATCACATTAAATATTTCACTTATTCACAATATTATTTATTTTAAAAAATATCATTAGTTGGATTTTATTTTTTTTTTTAGTATCAACCGAGGTTAAAATACTGTTAGTGAGAGAAGGTTATCTCATTACAATGTCAGAATATGTCACAGGTTTCAATAAAGATATGAAGGAAAATAAATAGCTAACCCCTCACTTGGTTTAGAAAAAATATGAAGGAAAGGAAAATAAATTTATTGATCCCAGTTTTTTTCATGTTTGGTTGGTGTGGGAAATAGTGACGAAAAACTTAATAAGGAAAAGCTCACGAAAAATCTATAATAAATTTTTTTTCTCTAATTTTCCCTTAAAAACATGAGAAAAACAAGGGAAAACTTGGGAAATTTTTTCAAACCTCCTTGTAGAAGACTCCATCGTGCTGTGTTTGTCCTTTCTATCTATATGCTTCTCTGTTTCTCCTATCCTCCTGAATCTAAACACGAGTATCTAGTTTTACTAAAAGCCTGTGTCTCATATGGTTATTTGATATTTGTAAGTGACGTAGGCAGTTTCTTTTTTTATTATTAGTATTATTAATTGTGAAATATATAATTTAGACAAATTATATATATCCAATGCTAGAGAAATTAAAAGTAAATACATTAATTCCAAAAAATTATTTTATGTTTCTGTTTTGCTTTATTATTGGCTAATATATAATATAAAACAAATATTTTCTTTCTTATTTTTCTTGATCTAACTAAAATAAGGAAATTTTAATTTCTTTTTCTTCATTTTCTGTTCTTTCAAATTTTTCACAAAAATTTCCTTTACTTTGTATTTTCCTTGAAACAAAGTAAATCTCAAATTTCTTGATGATTTTTTTTAATGAAGCCTGGACGTATACTTTATATATATATATATATATATATATATATATATAAGAAACAATATGTACATTATATTTATGAATCTTATTTGTGGTGTATGTGAATGATCTTTTTATTTGATAAAACAAATGAAAATTATAAACTATTTGTAATAATGATTTATTCCATACAATAAATTTTTTATGGCAATAAATCTCATTTTAGAATCTAACGTATACTAAACCATTAATTTTCTGATTTAATATTTTTTTTCAAATTAGAATGCAACCTTTTGTTTTATTGATCATTTAAAAATTTTGATGAAAATTTTTTAACGTATTCCCCTATGTGGCAACTGCTAATTCCATTAATGGGAATCACCAACTTTTTTCAACAGTTTCAGTTAAATGAATAAACTTGAAAAGGTTGTGTCGTAATTTGAAAAAAAATAGATTGAATCCTGAAATAAAAAATTTAATGAATGTTTGATTATTAAAAAAGCATTTAATCATTTTTAAAAAACAAAATGAACCTACTTCAATTCTTTGATAAAAAGACGCATTTGCTCTCACAGTTAAGTCGAATGTTTAGATGCATCTTTCCACTAATTTTTAATTTGTTTTATGTTAAATGCCAATCATAAAACCTGACATGATATTAAAATAAAATGTGTGATTAATTTGTACATTGTAAAACTTTTTTAATTTTACATATTTTTTAATTATTGATTTCAATAAATTTAAAAATAAGATTAAATTATTTTTTTATTTTTACTTGTCTCTTTCTTCTCTTAAATCTATTAAAATTAAGAGTTAAAAAATATAAATTTCAAACATATCTCATGCTCATATATTATATTTATATATATAATTTATATATATATGAAAGATTCTATTATTGTTTCTTTTTTAGTTTTCTTCGTTATACTAATTAATTATGGAAAATTGCTAATGATATATCTATAAATAAAAAATTATAGTTAATAAATTATTTTTTAAAATATTATAAAAACAATGCATTTTATAATTATAAGTGACCATTAAAAGGTTTTGCCCAAAATACTTCAATAACTTTCGAAAAAAAAAAGTTTGATTCAATAATTACACCAATTAATGAATGAAGCGCTGGACAAGAAAATGTGGAAATTGAGTTAGTTTATTTTTTACTATTGATTTGATGCCTAGAATGATATATAAATTTTTATATATTATCAATTAATCAAGAAATGTAATTTTAATAATGAATAAATATAAAATTTTACAAGTTTTTAATAAATACATTAAAATTTATATTTAAAATTTTTATTAATTAAATAATTTATCTAATTTATCAATAATATATAAATTTATACATTAATAATAAAAAAATTTATTTTATTATTATTAAATTCCATTAACTACAGCTGGCATGAAGAAATTTTAAACGCGTGTGGCTACCGCCTTACAAGAAAATTCTTCATGGAAAGTACGCAGAAACTACGATGATGGAAACCAAAGCAGGCCACGTGTAGACTATAACATCACATATTGCAATATTTTAAGAGGAAAGGACACTCTACCTTGACTTTGGCGTCAACCCTACCCAGCAAGTCAGGCACCCTCCCTAGAGTTTTCCACCCAAAAAAGGGGCCGGGAAGAAATCCAACTTATCATAGAAATACAATTACAATTCTTTTTCTTTTAATGTATAAATCAACAATTACGATATGACAACGGCAAAAGATGAAAGAATTCTAACAGTTATAAATCAATCAAATTCAATTACAAATAACGATAGCAATAGATAAACAATTTTTACGCTAAGTCAAAGAGTAAAAATCAAAGAATTCGAGTCCACTTAAAAACTTCACTGTAATAAAATGAATACAAAACACTATTTTCAACCTCTACAATGAAAGTATTACTTTATTATAACTATCAAGAAATGATTCTAATAAATAAAAAAAAAAGGTTTGGAGGTTGCTGTTTGGACATGAAATCCAAAATTACAGTGTCCGTAAAAACAATCCAATAGCTTAAAATTAACATCTATGAGTCTATTATCTACTTAAAAAATGAAACGTCAAAATAACGAAAGAGCCCTCTATTGTTGACTTGATCTAAGCAATGCAAAAGTCCTCTTTTCTTAAATTCTTATGGAAATTAAGCATGCTGAAATTCTGACAGCAAAGACAAAAAGAGTTTCAACCATAACAATAATACATCAACAATGCATTATTTTAAGGAGAACTTGACTTTGGCGTCAACCCTAAAACAAATCCTCCCTTGAGTTTGAATTGCATTTTATTTTGATGATATATTAGTGCCCTTTTATCTACATTTTGAAACCGATATCCTTGATTATTTTCCAAGAAATTAAATTCAAACAAAAAAGATTGAAAATGAAATGTTTTGATTTATCACAACGTTTTCAATTGTAAATTAAATTTAATGTTGACTTCTAAGATTGAAAATGAAATGTTTTGATTTATCACAACGTTTTCAATTGTAAATTAAATTTAATGTTGACTTCTAAGATTGAAAATGAAATGTTTTGATTTATCACAACGTTTTCAATTATAAATTAAATTTGTTATTGACTTTTATGTCTTACAATCTCTTTCAGAAATGACCTAAGCTAATTTCCAATTGGTTCCCATTCATTTTTTCTTCATTATCCGAGCTAATTTCCAATTGGTTCCGTTCATTTTTTCTTCTTCATTGAGTCATTTCTTATGAAGGCAGCAGCATTGGTTTTATATCAAATTAAAAACTCCTAGGCATTGGTTTTGTATTTTACATCATTGGTTTAAGTCATGACAACCCAATAATTCATTGAACGGAGTTATATTGAAAAATGTAAATGACTGTTAATATCAAAATTACCAAGCAAACCAAGTTATTTTTAGTCATCAAAGTGTTTTACAAGACATTCCATTTACACATAGAAAAAAAACATATATGTACAATATTATTATATCCACAAAGAGGAATTGGGAACTTTATTTATCAATGACGTATGCCTGAGACCATGGTTGAGTAGGCAAATTCATTCACCTTCGCAAATCCATAGAAACAAGAGATTTAATTTTCAAGAAGTAAATGGTCTGCCTTTGATTCAGTAACCCCACATCAAATTTGATTCTTAAGCATATTTTCCAATTGTGTGTTGAATATACGTGCAGATAGACTTTTCTAAGATGATCATCTTATAAAGTCTATCTTCTCAGAAATTAAAGAAGCAGCTTTGAAGTGGAACAATTTGTTGAACAACTTAGCCAGCAAGATATCAATCCCTTAGTGCCTGCTCTGGGTTGTGAGTTGTCCCCTTCCCGTCTTTTTAATACTCTCACAAACTCATCTGAGCTTAAATTCCCATCATGATTTGCATCAAACACATGGAATATTATGTCAACCACATTGTCAGTAATCGATATTTCACATACCTTCAACATTCAAAGAACATGCACGATTAGTATTGAAAATAGAGTTTATGAAAAATTATGATATTTAGGAAGCTAAAGAAAGTAAGTCGGCTAAGAATACATACTTGAGATGCAGCTCTTTGGAAATCCTTTTTCGTTAGCACACCATTCACTTTTCCATAACAAAAAATGGCCAGAGAAAAAGACTGCAATCTTTTTCGTAGCTCTGCAAAATTTTTGAATTCTTCAAATGTAATCCGTATGTCTCTAAGATGTGATTCATTGTTAAGTTCATCAACGCGATCAAGCAGCTTGTTTATGTGGCTAATATCAGCCGAGGCAACCAATGACAATGCAAAATCTTTAGCTGATATTGTACCATGTGATTTGCAGTCATAATGAGCAAACTCCAACTTCAAAATCTACAAAATTCAAAGATAGAATTTAGTTTCTCCCAAGTATAAGTCAAAGTGAAGAGAAAAAGCGTACTAAGAACTTGAGATCATCTGGAAAACGTATGGTGCAATAATGTTCCTAGGCCTAATCTGGACCAAAATCAAGTCACTTTGATTTTAGCTTTGTATCATATCAAAGTAGACAGTAGGCATGTTACTCAAGCAGATTCTAGCTATTGGCAACTTTTTTTCCCTATTTAAGGAATGAAACAAGGAAAAACTACATAAAAAAAATTGCGAAAGAATCAGATACTGATTAACGGTGAAATTACCAAAGAGAATAGGATATAATTTTTGAGATAGAGGAAAGCAACAACAAATCACATACTTCATCATGTAAATCTCGTAAAAACTGGACAAATGTGTCATGCTTTAGACATGTCTTGCCATCTCTGCCGAAGAAGTACTCCACCAAGCCCCCATTCTCTACAGGTTCTGTAACTTTGAGGCCAAGTCTTCGTCCATCCCTGTGGCAAGCCCCTTGTCTATTTTGTGCTCGCATCAATGCCATCACTTTCTTGAATTCTTCCCTATCTATTTCTCTGTTAATAATAAAAATTAATATTGTGATTATTTCTTGTTAAAAGTGAACATATCATCAACAAATGATCAAGTAAGAAAAGGCAAAGCATTCTGATTTTTTTTGGGTACTTGATAGAATTAACCCACCCATTATTGTTAAGGTCGAACATTCTAAAAGCCACTGAGAAGCTTGACTCAGGAATGCTAAGAAGTGTGACGAAGAAGATGTACCTGCAAGTGAGGAAAATGAAAAGAATACTTGAGGATCTTAATTTTTTAACATTCAAGAGCTTAATAGAAAGAGGAATGGATTTAGTTCATAACAGGTTCATGTAATAAACGAAAATTCATTACAGACAAGCATGAAGAGACAATTGAAACGTACTCTGGAAAAGATACGAGCCCATCATTGTTGGTATCAAAAAGCATGAAAAATTGTGGAGGGGGACAACGTAATTCCCCAGGGACCTGCTCCCCTCTTAGAAACCCCCCTCTAACACGATTTGATTCCGATGGAGGAAATACAGGAACCAGTGCCCGCATCAAGTCTTCTGGTGTCATAAGAACTTCTCCTGCAGGAGTTCTATGGGACGCAAAGTAATCGAAAACCTGATTTATAGAAAGAGTACTTGTAAAAAAAAAAAAAAACGAAATGAACATGGAATGAAATGGTAAATGCTGCAGAAGGTTAACAATAGAGATTGGGTCAAAAAAATTCAATGAAAAGCCTGTCAAAAACGTGTAATTAATTCTCCTTGAATTGCACTCTCTGCGTTAAGTAGAGATTCCCATATGTTCAAAAGGTCATAGATTTAGAGGATGAGGATGGACACCAAAAGCTCAGATCCATTAGATAATACTATTTTCAAATAGCTAATTGTAATTATCCTCAGAAATTATCTCTAATCACTTGCCTAACTGAACATGTTTATTTATTACGCTGCAAAAATACGTTTCTGGAAGAGTTTTTACCTTTTCAGGAGGACTTTGCATCCGTATGCGTTTCTCATAATTGAAGAAAACTCTTCTCCTGTATCCTTCTGAAACATCAGAGGGAAAAAAAAAAAAACTTGATTTCCGTAGAAAAAACTAGAAATACAATAACAGATTGTTGAAAGTTGGTGCTTCATCAATTTCCCAAGATAACCTGCAAAGAGAAACCTGGATTTTTTCTGGGGAATCGCCTCTCCAAACTGAGCATTGGCATCCGTCGCCCATGTCGCCCCACTGGGGGCATCCGCTAAAGAAACCCCGGAATGAGACAAGCAGCAAAAGCCTAAACTAGACCCAACGATCAAAACCCCAGAAGAGATTGATCTCAGTAACGACAGCAACAGTTCCTCTCGACTCTTGTTGTCACCACCAGAGCCAGACCCACCAGAAGAAGGCTTCAACAATCTCAGTGGAGATGAACCAGAGTCCTGTGATTGGTTAAACACCGGGCGAACACTATTCGGCTGCTGATTAGCAAGCACTACTGGTTTGATTAATGGTGCGGATTTCCTGAGAGATGGCAAAGAGAACATAGTACGATTTCTCTTATTTTACGTTAAGAGATGGCAAAGGTTTGGTGGAATGGAAAACGTATAGGAGTTATAGAAAATTCGGATGATAGTACGTTGAGTACGGTCGATTTTGACCGAGAAAAAGGGCGGCTTTTTAGAGTTCTATTTAGAATACTAATATAATAGTGTGCTTTACTGTAACGGCATTTTCACTTGTAGGTTGATGCCTCGATGGTAAATTTGTTTATGGGCCGCATCGGGCTGAGCCCAAATAGTAATTCAAAAGTTTTGTTGAGGATTTAATTGGTTCGATTTGAATTTTTAAAAATTTTATTAAAATATTAAAAATATATGAAAATATAAAAAATATTATAATTTTAAATATATTTTAAAATCTGAAAATGAGATCTTATATGAATGGCAATGAAAATATCTTGAAACCTTTAGATTTTAGATTCAAATTTTATTAAATATGAATTATTTTCAATTATATGTTGATTTAATTAATTTATTTATTTATTTATGAAAAGTCCTAAAACCTTGCTCAAAATGAATTTTACTCAATTTTTATTAAAATTGACACATCGAATTAATATTTGTGCATAAATTTTTTTTTAATCTCTTTTATAAAAATTAATTACCATGTCACTTGAGACATATTCTTATGCTCCTGTTACCTCATTTGACATTATTTTGCACAAGTTCGAAGCAAAAAGCCATGAACAGCGCACAACTATGGGCTGAGCCAGGGCCCAACCACTTCCTTGAGCCCAATCCTGTGAGAGTGGACAGCAACTCAGTACAATGGGTTGTTAAAGGACCATAACCTACTCCGATTTGGTATAGTGACTGTCACTCTTTTCAGAGATTTGAGGTCAAGTTTCTAATTCTCATCCTCTTGTACTCCTACTACAAGTCGAAATATCAGGAGAAAATTACAATGCAATCTTTGAGTAGGGGCAAGAGAAATGGCAGAACAAATTTAAAGTTTCATAATAAAATCTTGAAAGATATATAGAATATTGATAATAAAAGAAGAGAATTATGGTTCTCCTACATAATTCAAAACTTTAGGAAAATACTCTAATTGTTACAAGCTCAAAAATTCATCTTCAAAATTCGGGATTCTAATTTTGAGATGAACAAAATAAATTGTTATAAAAAGAAAGTTTATTTCCGTGTTGTAATTCAAAATTTCCATATACTTACTCAAATGAAAAATAGAAAGAAAATAGTATTAGCTCGTGAACAAGTAAATTAACAAGATTGAAGACATTTTCAACCGAAAGTAACGGACTAACCTCCAAACACATCAGATCATATATTAGTGTTGTAAGATTTTTGACTTGCAAGTGAGTACAATATGGTTCCGTGTTGAATACTCCTCTCAACACGTTCATTCTCTAGGTGCACCATGTTGTAGGGACGCCCTTCTTATTGGTACTTTTTGACAGTATATGTTCAACATACAGTTGTTAAGTGCTAACACTGGTTTAGCTTGGGTGGGGAAGGGATAATCTAATCGTGAATTGATAAGCATAGTTCTTCGGACCCAAAGCCAATTTGTAAACACTGTCAAGTTCAATCCTACACCAAAATTTTTTAATTTCAGAGTTTCTCATGTTTCGGATCGCTGATGCTTGGATCCATAATTCATCTAAAATTAATCAAGTATCTATACATAATATAAAAGATGTCTCCTTCTCTCAATTAAGGGGACCAGCTCATTTTTATCTCAAAAAGTAATTTCAAGAGTAATTTTGAAATTAAAAAAATATTTTGATGAAACTTCAAGATGGGTCTAGACTATTGAACGAGAAGAAAAGTGATATAACACAAAGAAGACGAAGAAAGAGTTTCTTTCCGATTATACCGCCTTTCTTCTACAGTTTGAAAAAATCATTCCGAGAGGAAGTGAGAGATCTTCCCATTTTTTTCTTTTTTCCCATACTCTTTCTTTTCGTTTCTTCGTTTCTTCTTTCCCATTTTTTTTTTTTTTCAAAATTGGCCTAAACACACTAATTTGGCTTGCTTTTTCAACGAGAACATTTTATTTTTTTGAAATTTTCTTTTAATTTTTTTTATGTTTTTGTTTCTTTGTTGTTCTTGACAATTGTTTAATTTTGACTTTATAATTCTTTTCTTCATATTTTTATTGGTGATTTTTAAGATGACTTTAGCATATTCTTTATGTTTTTGTGATTTAGGGTTTGAAAGTTAATCTAACTAAGATTGATCATTGTATGGAATGATTGGGTTGGTTCTTGATAATTGTTTGATTTTATCTTTATAATTGTTTTCTTTTTATTTTTATTGGTAATTTTTAAATGATTTTAGTTAATTCTCTATATTTTTTTTCATTCAATGTTTGAAGATTAATCGAACTAAAACTGATTATTGCATGGAATGATTAGGTTGGTTTGTTAAAAATATTAAGATTTGAGCCCTTAAATTTTTTTTTTTAGTTTTTTTTTTAAAATTTTATTAATGAAAATTGAAGCAGGATTGATATTTTATGAGATTTCTTTTTTTTTTTTTATAATAGGAACCTTTTTCTTTTAGAAAAATCTCTATGTAATTATATAATATATAAGAATTATTTAATTTAAAGTTAATAAAGCATGAACTAACTTGCATTTTATTATGTTCAATGGTTGTTTTATTTTTCAAAATTGATTGTTTTAACTAATCTTCTTTACCTTTTTTTCTTACTTTTCTATATTGATATATGTACCTTGCTTTGTTTGTTTGTTTGTTAATATTACTACATTATTACTCATTCACTAATGTTAATATTATCTAAATATGCATTTTTTTAGGTTTACCTAATCATCTATGGATCGAATAACATTTCTATTTTAGTGTTACCTTCTTTTAAAGAACATTATTATATAATTTAATTTAAATATGAACTCAAAGAAAGGTGAACCTCTTTGTTATTTGGGTTGGATGCTTTTGTTACATTTTAATATTCAAAGCTTTGATTCTTTTATGCCCTTACTTCATTTTACTTTGCTTTCAACTATTTCATTATTGAGATGCATGTGTTCATATATACTTAATTTTGTTCAAACAAAAAAAAAGTTATTGATAGGTAGATGTATAAAAATCATTTTTGACATAATTAATTATGGAAAGCTAGGGGTAATAGCTTTAATGATGTGGTAGCATGATTTTGAACAATTAGGAACTTCATCCAATCAATGACAAAAGGATATAGGGGTTTCTTGCCTACAAATAATTCGTTTTATCTTTGTTTAAAATAGATGTGGACAAATTTATTATGTTGTTTTTTATGGTCGAAGTCAAGTGAGACACGTATTTATGGTTTAGTTATGATAAAAAGATTTTTTTGAGACAAAATGACTTTTATTAGAATCAACACTGTGGCATCTTAAACTATACAAGCAAAGTGATTTTAGTCAATTCTACATTAGCTTTCATTAGTTTGTGCAATTAAAGGTTAGTAATCACTTTAAGGGTGGCATTTACAAAGTTGCTTTTTAAATTCTTTTATATATGCTTTGGTTTCATGAATTCTAAGAATTGGTGTTTTCTTATTGCTATTTTAAATTGGTAATTTTTTAATTGTCTTTGTTAAAGATGTTTTTATAATGTTGGGATTGAATTGCTAAATTTCTTGATTTTGTTTATGCAAGGAGATTTTGAGCATAAAGAATGTTTATCAAAATGTCTCACGATGTTGTCTATCTTCATTCTTACTATTGCTTAGTTCTTGCTATTGCTTTTGCTACCACAATTAGGTGAAGTTCCATGATTTGTGAAATCTATCTTTGTTTATGTATAGGTTTATGTTCATACTTAATAATGAAAAATATAATTATTTCTTATGCACTTTTGTATTTACATGTCTTTATCTTGTGTATAGTGTAAAGATAATAAAAGTACACAATCTTTTATATATATCAAAGTACTCTTATATGTCACTAAATCATTTACATGACTGTTTGTATGATCTCCAACCTCTGAAAGGAGTTAAACATTTATCTCTATTCACTTTTAACTTTTTATCAACAACTATAAAAATATTATGGATAGTAGCAACTACAGTTTCTTAAAACCATGTAGTTTGATTATTGCTTTATTATAGTTTAGACATGGGCACAAATTCTATTTTTTTCCTTTAATATGTAGTTGCTTATTTTTTAACTTGGTTTTGATTATGTAGTTGCTTATTAATTGATGTTTGGTTATTGTGTACTTACTTTTTAATTGATTTTTTTAATATTTTTATATAATCAAGCACAAATTAGAAGTATGCCACGTTAAAAGTATCAAGATGGTGTAGTTATTAATTTATACACTATATATTATGTTGAAAGGATATCTATTACATCCTAGATTAATTAGTGTATGTAGTGTATTTTTAATTCACTATATATATTCCATACACAATCAAGATGGTATGAGTTATTAATTTATACATTTTATATTCAATTACAAATATATATTTCATAACTAGATTAATTAGTGTATGTAATGTACTTTTAATGTGCTATATATATTCCATAGACAATTAAAATTTTACTTTTAACATATTTTATCATGATTTTGCTAATTATTTCATTCATGTATACTTTGGTATGACCTAACCATAATTGTGTACTTATTAATTGTTTTTTTAACTTAAATATATACTTGCTTCTTTTTTCAATCATTTGACTTTACATTTTCCAAAGTTTGGGACAATAAAAGGTATGATATTTTTTAACCTTTTTTGTTTTTACTTGGTTGTTTTGATTATGCATAAGATCTGTGAGGTATTATAGCCACATCATTTGATAACCAGTTCAAATTTTTATAATATTTTAAGGTTACCTTATTTTGCTTTAAAAATGCCATTTTTAAGCGGTCCTTGATCTGTTTCTATGCTATTTATGGGTTGTTTACCATATTTTATATCCTTTTGATTCCTATAGGCTTCTTATTGGAGTTAGTCATGACATTTGGTGTCTATGCATATTTTGATTATGTTTTAAGAATATGTTTTGGTGAAAAAAAATTTAACTAATTCTTTATCTATTTGTATATGGTTTTATTGTATTTTACATCCTTTTAATTCCTATGAACTTTTTATTGGGAGTTGATGATAAATTCAAGTATGCACATAAATATGAGTCATTTTCTTTTTATATTAAAAACAACTTCGTTGGTTTATAAATGCATTATGCCTTGGCCTATTGTCTTTGTTTTTGGTTTTTTTTTTTTTTTTTGTCATCCATGGTTATGGTGTAGCTTTTTGTTAGGGGATAACTTCATTATATTTTATTTTACTTAGGGCTGTCTCTTTTTGTGTTTTAGACTTTGATATGTGGTAAGTGTATTATTAGAACATATGTGACCATGTACAATAGTGGATATTTAATGTATTCTATGTTTTTTATCCCTTTTGTTTAATGATTGGATTTTGACTCGTTATAGTTGAACAATTTGGCATAGATATAAATATGATGTAGTATTCTTAGTTTTGCTAAATGATTGTGTAGATTTTTAGATAAAATTTTTAGTTTAAGCTAAGTTTGTATAGAATAATTAAACCTGTTTAAGAAACAAATTTAGCCTTATTCTTCTATAAATAGCATTTGAGACTAAATTTTTAATCATTCTTATTCAATTGCGTAACTATGGAAATGACACTGAAATTCATTAAAAGTAAATGCTACAAGTTCCTTTGCATTAACTAATTGATATGTAGTCCCTTTATGGTTTTTTTTTTTTATAAAATTTGTAGGTAAAAAACATAAGTAAGAAAAAAAAAAGATAGGAAATTGCAGATAACCTTATCTTATATGCATTGTCAGAGAGCTTTAATTCTTTTGCTAGATGTTGCATAAAAAATGATTAGGCTCAATTTTTTTTCGTTCGATTTTCTTTTTATTCATTTGCAGATTTGCCTTTATTTGTTATAATATTTAATTTTCTTGAATTTGACAACATTCATATTTAAGTATTGGAAAAGTGGTTTTAAGCTTTTTCTTTTAAAATGTAATTATACAGATTTTATATATCAATTACCGAGTGATATTCATTGTCTTAGAGTATAATGCTTGTAAGGGATATAGGTATTGAAAGACATTTTGAAATTTGCAAATGAATGACAATTTTCAAACATGTGAATGGTAGAGAGAACAAGCCTTTAGTTTAGTGGGGTTATGGTATTGGCATCTAGAAGGTTGCCAACATTTGAGGTGCAATCCCCTCCCCTAATCAAGTAAGCTCCTATAGTTTATTGTAGATAATGGAGTTGAGTGGGGTTATAGGTAGAATAAGAACTTCAAAAAAAATATATGAATAGTAGAAAAAGATATGACATATGACCTAATAAAAGTTAGTATGAATGCATGTTAATACTCTATTATCTCATTATTTCTCAATGAATCAAAATATTTTTTTTCTTTCAATGATTGAATCTTAAAATTGTATACTTATGATGTCTAGAAAAAATTAAACAAACAACTTTTATGTACTAGAAGTTTCATAACATAAAAGATTGTAAATCATCTTTTTGTTTTGTAAAGGACATATCTTTATCATCTAGATAATACATGGACATGTTCTTTTAGTAACTATTTTTTCTGATTATGATTCATGAAGTTGTCCTTAGAAAAATCTAATGTGTATGATTTACAAATTATGATCAATTTAATAAATTTTATGTATTATATCTTACTTTTTCTTGATATATAAATTTTTAGATTGACTTTGTTTTGATTATTTATTTTTTTAATATACTATTTTTTCAATTAAATAAAAAATTTATATATTTTAAACTTTTAATTGTACTAAATAAAAAAAAAACACAAAGAAGCACGGGCATCACATTAGTTAGTATAAAAAAATCAAAAAAAGTCACTTCCCCTTAGCTCAAGTAAAAGAAAAAAAAAGTAAGTTAAAGGTGGACGAACGGTATCCCAACATCTATAGTTTTCAAATTTCTCCAAAATTATGACTTTAAAATGAATTCAATTTACTCTAAATTGATGGGATGGTATGTGTTAAGAATAGTTATTCAAATTTTATAGAGATTTATTTGAGATTAACTATATATTACTTGATGATAAAATGACTTGTAAAATAAGAATTATAAGAAGAAAAAGATTCTTAATATAAATAGTAAAGTCTCAATAAAATTAGGTATGAGAGAAATATATAAGAGAATTATAAGGTTTTATTGGGTAAATCATAATAAGGCTAGAGGAGATTAAGAGGGTCTTTACGTGTGTATATTTGAGTTGACTAAGAGAGAATGAAAAAGTCCCAATAAATACTATGAATATTATATTTGTTTGGGTGGACTAGAAGAAATTGATATGGTCTACATATACATAAGTGAAAATGAGTATATATTTGTTTGGAGTGAAAATGTTTTATAAGACTAGAGGAGAATGAAAAAGTTTATAGATATTGATTGTTAGTGTTGATTGATATTATTGTATGCTTATAATTCTCTAGTATTAGTGAATCTAATTTTTAATTTATAAATGTAAACTGATTACATTGAATTGTATAAAATTATTGTCTTTTATGTGATTAATTGATTATTTGATTATATTTCCATTGTTTTAGATATTTAATTGATTGGAGGATGTTTAACTTAATAAAGAAAATTAAAATTATTGTGATCTTAACAATATGATATATTAATTGTGTAATTTAACTAATTAAGAAGAGAAAATAAATAAAAAATTGGTTGGATTTATAGTTTGCCAATTAGATCATGTTAGGTGTATCTAAATCCTCAACATATTGATTGATATTACAATATCCTCAAATCAAAATAATTTTCTAGATAACAGTGTTGAGGCTGAGGAAAACATAATGGTATATTTAAATACTTGGTGATTTTACTTTTCTTCATTATTTTCCACCTTTCCGCAGGCGGCATAAACTCACCTTTTTCACAAAAAGATAGAGGCCAATAAAGAGCACTAACATTGATGAATCCAATGCATTTTAACACATTAATTCAAGGAAAACCAAAATTGGAACTTGGAAATGTTAGAAAAGAGTCAAAAGGTAAAAACTTTTTACATTTTTTTTTAATAAATTGATTCAGTGCACCCCAAAGCATTCTAAGAAAAACACAGATAGAGACAAAATCTGATATACTTTACCCACCTTTTAAATTTTTAGTTCCTTTTGTGATCTTGATGAATAGTACCTTCTTACTTGCTTAATTATGATTTAATGATTGTAACCCGATCAACTAGCTAGTGAAAATTGACGAGTACTTCAACCAAAATATGTAGCTAAGCTTTGATTTGATGAATTAATATACAATGCCAATGGGGCTTCATATGCACAAAGGCACCATTTTCAAACCCCTCTCTGACTTTTGACCCTTTTCATTAAATATTTATATATACCTTCCCCGCTGCCCACTAAAATAATGTTTTCCCACAAATAGAGAAAGAGAAATGTGATTCAACTGTTGATGATTGGCCAGTATTTTTAGTAGGTTACAGAATCGAATATGGTTCAACTGCCACCATTTTCCTTGGTCATATTAGCTTTTAAGCTCGACATTGATGGTATTTACTAGTTCATTTTCACCGTTTAACTTGAAAAGACATTATGGAAATGGTACCACTATAATCCCTAGCCGTTAGGCTTCAGAGCTCAATCATCATATAAATTTTTTTCTCTTTACCCCCACAGCAAAAGGGGAAAAATCACTTTACATTTGTCCCTTTTGCCAATGCCATGCGTTTAACGCCAATATGCAATAGGTAGAACACTTTTTAACAAGGTTCTCAACACAAAATGTTGAGACTGAAAAAGGATAGATGCTTGTATACTTAGCCCATATAGTAATAAAATTTACATGAGATGATGATGGTGATGAAATGAATTATTGCCATCCATTTACTAAAATCAAAATTATTAGTTAGAAGCCTAAAATCGAAGTGATATGCATTTTGTTTTTTTTTTTTTCCTTTTTGAAGATATTGTTAATAACTTACTTCCTGTTTGGGAATGGCCAGCACATGCACCCATAGTGCAGCCAAAAAAAGGGGACAAAGTTGACGACAATGCCAAAGGGAAATGCCTTACAATATAAATACAACATGGATAAGTGCCTAAACTCATATACCACAATTTTGCTTGGTGTCCTTCTCAATTTCAACTACCGTCCAAATTTCTCAATTAGAGCAGAAAGAGATACGTTCACTACCCCTACACAGCCAACACATTTACATACTATTTACCTTCATATCTACTTATATAAAGCCCCTTTGAGGCTTAGACCACTCACATACAACCATCTTATAACACTACAAGCCCCTAATTTTTTTAACAACCCATGGCATAAGCTAAGCACCGGAGCTATGGATTAGTACTATTGGACCAAAATTTTTGGACCGTTGACCAATTTGACTGACAATTTTGGGTAATTTTTTTATTTTTTTATATTTATTTATTTATTTTTGCTAAATTATTTATTTTTTATTCATGTATGTTCAAAACTTTAGACTTTGAAATAAATATTTAATCTTGCTAGTAAAAATAAATTTTAGACTCCATAAATGATAAAGTTCAATTCAAACAAAATTAAAAAATTCAAAATAAATAAATAGGAAAAAGTAAATGTTCTTCGACAATGAAATTCTATGAAAGTTAGAGTAGTAATTTTTATAAAACCCTTAGGTAAGAGAATTTTTCTAAAACATTGTTGGGGTGTCAAGAAAAATTTTAATACAAAAGATTTCCTTTTCTTTTTCAAGAAAAATTAATAAATTATAAAAAAAAGTAATAAATAATGCATAATGGACAACAAGAAATTAGATGAGGTAATAGATAATAAATAATTAAAAATAAAAAAAAAGGTTATTAAAGCAAATGAAATCACATGTGTATCATATTTTATTATTCACATCTCATGCATATATCTTAATCTAATAAAAAATAAAAATCCCATTGAAGATGAGAAATTAACGAAATCTAAGTAGTGATTTCTTAAAAGTGAGAATATTTTTTTCAAATGCTACTAAAATATTGAAATATTTAGAGAACTATTCAATATAAAAGATTTTTGTAGACACCCAATTGGGTCCGGGCCCAGATCAATTGGGCCTGGCCCAAACGGGTAAGGCCCAATTCAATCCTGTATTTTTTTTTCTTTTTTTGTATTTTATGTATTTTATTATTATTATTATTATGTATATATTTATTTATTTTTTTATTAGATTAGATTTATATGTATATAGTTATATATTTATTATTATTATTATTTTTTTTTTTTGTAATATATACTTGGGTTTATCTTATTTTATTATTATTATTATTATTATTATTATTATTTTTAATTATCTGTTCTGATTTTTCCTGATTATCAGATTTTTTTTTTTTAAATATCTTTTGATTTATCTGATTATTATCTAGTATTTTTTTATTTTTGATTTTGGAGGGCTAAGATTGAAGCTGAAGAATCCTACCGGGAATGGGAATTCAATCAAGAGAGTCCAATTGGATTCAAAGACTGAATTCTCGTCCAAGGAGGAATTGGGATTGATCAGAAACTCCTGATCAATCCTTATATAAAGCACCTCCTGGAACAGTTCAAGAACACACAGAAAACAGTAAGCAAAGCTACTGATTTGAGAGAAAAGGAGGCGTATAGGAAGCTAGGAAAAGTTTAGGAGTGGTCTGGGAGTGAGAAAAAATTTCTAGAAATTTTTGGCGAAAAAATTTTCTGGAAATTTCTGGGAAATTTCCAGATTCCGTCAAAAATTCCGGCGAAGTTTGAATTTTCCGGCGATAGTTCCGGCCAAACTTGAAGTTTCCGGCAACCAGCCCAGTTTCCACGAAAAATCCCAGAAACCGGCGATCTTTCGGCAACTTCCGGCGAACTTCCGACGAAATTTTCCAGATTCCGGCGAGAATTTCCAGAATCCGGCGAAATCCCATCGGTGTTCTTCAGTCTTTAGAGAGAAGGCAGAGGAAAGAAGGAAGAAGAGAGAGAGAGAGGAGGGGCGGTCTGCCGAAAAACAGAGGGTAGTGCCTTTTATACCCTCCCAAAACGACGTCGTTTTGGCTTTAAGTTAATCAGAGGATCCGCGCGTTTTGCCGAAAACCCGACCCGACCCGGGCGTCGACCCGCTTTCTGACCCGCGCGTGCAGCCCCTCCGAGCCGAGCCGAGCCGAGCCAAGCCACCAAGCCGCTTCCCCCGAGCCGTTTTCTCTTCCTTGAGCCGAGCCGAGCCGAGCCGCGATCCGAGCCGCTCCAGGTTTTTTTTTTTTTTTTCTTTGAATTTTTTTTCTTTGTTTATTTGTTTATTTTATTTTTTATTTATTAGATTAGGTTTATGTAATATTCTTTTTATTTATTTTCTTTAAATAAAAATAAAAATTTTCAAAAAAAAATATTTTTAGGGAAAAGTTGAAAGTATCAATTTTCCTTAGAAATAAATTTCCAAAAAATATTTTTGGGGAAAAGTTGAAAGTATCAATTTTCCTTGAAAATTAAAATTTTCAAAAAAAATATTTTTAGGGAAAAGTTGAGAGTATCAATTTTCTTTAAAAATCAAAATTTCAAAAAAAAAATATTTTTAGGGAAAAGTTGAAAGTATCAATTTTCCTTGAAAATCAAAATTTCCAAAAAAATATTTTTGGGGAAAAGTCGAAAGTATCAATTTTCCTTAAAAATAAATTTCAAAAAAGGGTTTTTGAGGAAAAGTTGAAAGTATCAATTTTCCTTGAAAATCCAAATTTCCAAAAAATATTTTTAGGGAAAAGTTGAAAGTATCAATTTTCCTTGGAAATAAATTTTCAAAAAAAATATTTTTGGGGAAAAGTTGAAAGTATCAATTTTCCTTAGAAATAAATTTTCAAAAAAAAAAAAATAAATTTTTGAGGAAAAGTTGAAAGTATCAATTTTCCTCGAAATTAAAATTTCAAGAAAATATTTTTGGGGAAAAGTTGAAAGTATCAATTTTCCCTTAACAAAAAAAAAATCCTTCCTTTCTATCTAAATTTTGATTTTATTTTTTTTTCTTTAAATAATCCGACGACAGAGCCTCTGTAAGTGAAACAGTAGTTTTCTTGCATACTCCTGAGGTGAGGGAATTTTCTCAATTTTCTGCTAAAAGTATTAGAGTCAATTGAGAATAATTTCCAACAACTAATTACTTGGTAAAATTTTAAAGCTTTTGGATAACACAAATTTAAGCTGGTACCATCTTTTGATGGGCGTTGTGAGGGTGCTATAACCTTCCTCACACGTAACCGAACTCCCGAACCCTGTTCTGGTTAGTAGACCTGAACCTATTCTTTTAGGGACCCTTAAGCTTAGGTGTTCCCTGAAAGGACAGATTCCTTAGGTGGCCAATCACACCTAGATAAAAAAAGATTGGTGGCGACTCCCTAAAGTCAATGTCAAGCGATGGATCCCCGGATCTAGACGTTACGACAATTTTCATTTACTTTTTTATAAAAATTAAAATAGAAGAAAAAAATAAAAAAGAGTTATTTTTAGGAATAAAATAGTGCATGAATATTATTTAAAAATAGATGTGAATTTCCAATGATGGAATTCTAAGAAAATTTGAATAGTGATTCTTTATAAGTCAATAAGAGAGAGGATTTTTCTAAAAATATTGCCAAAGTAGTAGAGAATTTAGAAAAATCTTCAATAAATATTTCTTGTTTATTTTTTATTTATTGAAAATAAAAATAAATTTTTATTAAAAAAAAAGAAAAATATTATTCAAATCAAGTTATGAGCATTAAATTTTATTATAAACATTGATTTGGAAAATAATACAAGCTTATGAGGAATTAAGTATTTCTAAAAAATTTTTAAGTGAGAAATTTTCTCTTAATGTTATCAGCGTACTAGAACATTTTGAGAAATTTTCAATATCAAAACTTTGATTTATTTTTCAAATAAAAATAAAAAAATAATTTTTTAATAAAAAAGGAAAAAAGAATTTTGTGAAGAAAATGAAATATATAAAAAAAATACAATTGTGATATTTAAGAAGAATCAGAAAAATTAATTTTAAATATCAAAATTAAGATCACTTTTATTAAGATTAAATGATAATATATAATTAATTGATACCTTTTTTTAAAACGGGCACTACGTGGTGCTAATCCTTTTTTACATGTAACATTACTCTCAAATCCAACCTATTTTAACAGATTTATAAATTATCTTTTAATAAAGTTTTAATTAATTTTAAGATTTTATTAACAAAGATAAGTTTTAATGGGAGGCTAATCACACTTAACTAAAAAAAATTGGTAGCCATTTTTTATGATTTTAAATTCATCTAGAGATTCCAATACCAATATGACACTCTGAAATATGATTCATTTTTATGTTCATCATCATGATCAAATAGCTTGTTTATGTGGTTAATATAAACAAAGGCAACCAATGACAATGCAGTTGTGATTTGCAATCATGATGGGCAAACTCGAACTTCAAAATCTACAAAATTCAAAGATAGAATTATGTTTCTCCCAAGTATAAGTCAAAGCGAAAAGAAAAAATATATAAAGGACTTGGGATCATTAGGAAAACATATGATGCAATAATGTTTTGAATAGCTTAGGCCTAATTTGGACCAAAATCAAGTCACTTTGTTTTTAGCTTTTGATCATATCAAAATAGCTAGTAGGCATGTTACTCAATCTAATTGTAGCTATTTGCAACCATTTTTTCCTTATTAAGGAATGAAACAAGGAAAAACTACATAAATAAAATTACAAAAGGATATATGATCAGATATTGATTAACGTTGAAACTACCAATGAGAATAAGATTTAATTTTTGAGATAGACAAAAGAAACAATGAGTCACATACTTCATCATGTAGAATTACGTAAAAACTGGACAAATGTGTTATGCTTTAGACATGTCTTGCCATCTCTACCAAAAAAGTACTCCACCAAGCCCCCATTCTCTATAGGCACTATAACTTTAAGGCCAAGTCTTCATCTTTCATTGTGGCAAGCCCCTTGTCTACTTTGTGCTCACATCAATGCCATCATTTTCTTGAATTTGTCCTTATCTATTTCTATGTTAATAATATAAATTGATACTGTGATCATTTTTTGCTAAAGCGAACATATCATCAAAAACTGATCAAGTAAGAAAAGACAAAGCATTTTGAAGAGTTTTTTGCTACCTGATAGAATTAACCTACATATTATTGTTAAGGTCGAACATTTTAAAAGCCACTGAGAAGCTTGATTCAGGAATGCTAAGAGGTATGGCAAAAAAGATGTACCTTAAAGTGAGGAAAATGAAAAGAAAGCTTAAGGATCTTAATTTTTTTAACATTCAAGAGCTTAAAAAAAAAGAAGATTGTGTTTGGCCTGAACAATAAACACAATAATACAAAAGTAATATATCACAATAAACTCACAACAATAGACAATAATAAAAAATATATAAAAAATAAAGCACACCAAGATTTACATAAAAAACCCTCCAGTATAGAGAAAAAAAATCATGAACCAACAGAAAAATTTTCACTATCAAATAATTAATATACAAAGTTTTTCTCTAGCAAAACTAGAGCTAATCAATAATTAGAGAGACAATTGAAGAAATCCTACTAAATAAAAAACTTAACAAATACACTCTAGATTTGTTTCTAGAGAGCTTCAAACTCGATCTTTACTGTTCAGAATATAGAATTTTGAATGATAAACCTGCTGATAAAATTTTAGCTTAATCGAACTGCGGATTAACTTTTATTTAACCAACTCTTCCTTCTCCCTTTTTTTTTTTATTTTTTGGTTTTACTTTTACACCTCCTTTGTTTCTCTTTTTTTTTTCACCAAAAACCAACCCTCACCATTTATTATGTAGGGGTCTCTTAAAGAAGCCTAAAAACACAAAGCTCATGGCTTTTGAATAGTCAAATAAACTATGAGGTTGGACCCCACTTTTTTAACAATCTCTCCTTTCAACCTATTAGGAGGAGTTTTATCACCATAGCAGTTTCATTTAGAATTTACCTTGGCCAAAGAACCTATTTCGATCAAGTTACTGCAGAGCTCAAGCTTCTCCCTAGAAAGTGTCTTAGCTAATATATCTGTTACATTCTTATCAATATGAACTTTTTTCAACAACATTTGTTGTTCCTTACTAAACGTAACCAGTAACATCTAACATCAATATGCTTCGTTCTAACATAGTACATGACATTCTTACTTAAATCTGAAGCACTCTGGCTATCATAAAATGTCAAATACTTTTTTTGATTTAACCTCAATTCAAGAAGAAAATGTTTCATCCAAAGTATTTTTTTACCTGTTTTGATTACTGTAATATACTCAGCCTTTGTAGTTGACAAAGTGACACATTTCTATAACTTAAACTACCAAGACACAGCTTCTTTTGCAAAAGTAAACAAATACCCTAAAACAGATTTTCTTATCATCAAGATCACTTATCATGTCAGCATCAGTAAACCTTTTTAGAATTGATTGTGAAATTTCATAACTCAAACATATATTTGAAGTGCCTTTTAAATATCTAAAAATCTATTTAATTGCTTCCTAGTGAACTTTTCTTGGATTAGAAAGAAATTTGCTCACTACATTAACTGCATGAGTAATGTTAAGCTGTGTGCAAACTATAAGATATATTAAAAAATCGACTGTAGAAAAATAAAGAATATGAGACATAGTTAGTTGCTCTTCTTTAGTCACCAGATAAGATTTTTTACTTAAATAAAAATAGTTAACAAGTGGACTGTTAACTGATTTAGCATATTATATGTTGAATCTACTAAACACCGGTTCAACATATTTTTTTTGTGACAATCATAACTTTTTAGCTCTTTTATCCTGGATAATATCTATACTGAGAATCTACTTTACTGGACCTAAATCTTTTATGTCAAAAGACTTAGACAATTATTCTTTCAACTTGTGAACCATACTAATATCTTGTCTCACAATCAATATACCATCAACATATAATAAGAGAATAATGAAGTTATCAGCAAACATTTTTTTGACATACACGCAAGGATCCATTACCGTTCTTTTATAGTTGTGGCTCACTATAAAAGAATCAAATTTTTTATTCCACTATTGTGAAGCTTGTTTCAAGCCATACAAGCTTTTTTTTCAATTTACAAATAAGTGCTCTTTCTCTTTTACTTTGAAACCCTTAGGCTGATTCATATAAATATCTTCTTGTAAGTTATTATGCAAGAATACAGTCTTAATATCAAGTTGCTCAAACTCATAATTCAAACTAGTTGCTAATCCTAGTACCACTCGAATGGAACTCATCTTTACAACTGAAGAGAAGATCTCATCAAAATTGATACTTGATTTTTGAGAAAAACTTTTCATTACCAATTGAACTTTGTACCTCACAGCTTATCATCATCTTTTTTCAACTTGAACACCAATTTATTTTTCAATAGCCTCTTCTCTTTCAAAAGTTTAACAAGATCATCTGTACCATTTTTTCGTAATGACTCCACCTTTTTTTTATTACTTTTAATCAGTACTCTTTATTCGAAATAGTCTACACATCTTGAAAGCTCTTTGGCTCTCTCTTACTGGTAATTAAAATAAAATTTAAACCTGGATACCTGGTAGATAGCATGTGTTGTCTAGTAAATCTTCTATGCTGAAACTTTACACCACCTGATACCAAAGATAGCTCCCCCTACTCAACACTCTTTGATGGAAATGATTGCTCATCCTACTCAAAACTGATTGCATTTGGCTCATCACTAACTGTGGCTAACTCATTTATATCCTCAAGTTCTATTTTTTGCATATTTTTATCATCTGTGGCTCTTTCTTGTGAAATTCTTATCGGTGTTGAAATATTACACTCAACAGTAACCTATGCAATCTTTTCATTTTTTTCAAGGTCTGTTATGATTTTTTTTTTCATGAAAAATCACATCTCTATTTTTTATTGCTTCTTCTTCACTAGATCCCAGACCTTATAACCAAATTCTTCATTATCATATCCTACAAACACACACTATGTGACTTTACTATCAAGCTTTGACTTCTGCTCTTTCGGCATATTCATGAATGCTTTACATCCAAAAATTTTTAAGTGAAAGTATAAAACATTTTTCCCTATCTGCACTCTTTCTGAAATGTCAAAGCCTAAAGGAACTGATGATGATCTGTTAAGCAAATAACAAGCTATGTTGATTGCTTCACCTCAAAATGGCTTTGGTAATTTTATCATTCTCAACATACATCTGATTTTTTTTATAATGGTGTGGTTCATTCTTTTAGCTACACAATTATGCTACAGTGTTTTAAGTTCTGTCATCTCATGCCTAATCTTATGTTTTTAACAGTACTTTTTAAAGTCTTTGGATGTATATTCCTTACCATTATTAGTCTGAATATACTTTAAGGCTAACCCTATCATCCTTTTCACCTTAGCATGAAATTTTTAAAAATATTACAATACATGGCTTTTGTTTTTTAATATATACACTTAAGTCTTATGTGAAGCATCATCAATAAAAGTAACAAAATACTTGCTACCACCTAATGACTCAATCTTAATGGGACCACATACATTAGAATAAATCAATTCCAATATTTTTTTTTCTGAGAACTATTATGAAAAAAACTCTATGATGCTTACCAAACACATAATGATCACATGAATCAAGAGATATATATTTGGTCAAGGGAATGAATGACTCTTTTGCCAAAACCTGTAACCATTTCTCACTCATGTGTGCTAGCTTCTTATGTCATAAGTTTACTGAAGAATCATCCTCAATAGCATTTATCTGATTGCCATTCAATTGCATCTATGTCTTATATATTGTGCAGTATAGTTTTTCTCTTACAATTATCATAGATCTTTTAAAAAGCTTTCACTATCTATTCTTTCATTGACTTTCATATCCTTTCTTATTAATGACATTAATAGCAAGTAAGTCCATTCTCATATCTGAAATGTATTTGACATCCCTTAAAGTTAACATGCAGCATGTACTAGTTAGTATAATAATATCATCAATCTCAATAATCTATGACACACTATTGTTTCTCATCTTAATGCAACCAAAGTCTTCTACTTTGTAAATTGTAAATAATTCTCTCTTAGAAACATAATGATATGCCGTTCCTGTATCAATTATCCACTCAATGTCGAAATCATCAACATGATTACAATCACTATGTATATAAATCAAAATAACTGAATCATTTTTTGAATTCACTACTGAAACATTACCATCATTCGAACTCTTGCTTCAAGATTTTACAGTATTATTTTATATGACTTGCTTTACTACAATTGTCATAACGTCTAGATCCGGAGATCTATCGCTAGACATTGACTTTTAAGAGTCGTCACCAATCATTTTTATCTAGGTGCGATTGGCCACCTAAAGAATCTGTCCTTTCAGGGAACACCTAAGCTTAAGGGTCCCTAAAAGAATAGGTTCAGGTCTACAAACCAGAACAGGGTTCGGGAGTTTGGTTACGTGTGAGGAAGGTTATAGCACCCTCACAACGCCCATCAAAAGATGGTACCAGCTTAAATTTGTGTTATCCAAAAGCCTTAAAATTTTATCAAGTAATTAATTATTGGAAATTTTTCTCAATTGACTCTAATACTTTTAGCAGAAAATTGAAAAAATTTCCTCACCTCAAGAGTATGCAAGAAAAACTACTGTTTCACTTGCAGAGGCTCCGTCGTCGGATTATTTAAAAGAAAAAAACAAAATCAAAATTAAGATAGAAAGGAAGGAAAGAATGATTTTTTTTGTAGGGAAAATTGATACTTTCAACTTTTTTCCAAAAATATTTTTTGGAAATTTCGATTTTCAAGGAAAATTGATACTTTCAACTTTTCCTCAAAAACCCTTTTTTTGAAAATTTATTTCTAAGAAAAATTGATACTTTCAACTTTTCCCCAAAAATATTTTTTTTGAAATTTTGATTTTCAAGGAAAATTGATACTTTCAACTTTTCCCTAAAAATATTTTTTTTTGAAATTTATTTCTGAGGAAAATTGATACTTTCAACTTTTCTCCAAAAATATTTTTTGGAAATTTATTTCTAAGGAAAATTGATACTTTCAACTTTTCCCTAAAAATATTTTTTTTTGAAATTTATCTCTGAGGAAAATTGATACTTTCAACTTTTCCCCAAAAATATTTTTTGGAAATTTATTTCTAAAGAAAATTGATACTTTCAACTTTTCCCTAAAAATATATATATTTTTTATTTTTATTTAAAGAAAATAAAATAATAAATAATAAATAAAAATAAATAAAAAGAATATTACATAAACCTAATCTAATAAATAAAAAATAAAATAAACAAATAAACAAAGAAAGAAAAAAAAAAAACTTGGAGCGGCTCGAATCGCGGCTCGGCTCGGCTCAAGGCAGGGAAACGGCTCGGGGGAGCGGCTCGGTAGCTTGGCTCGGCTCGGCTCGGAGGGGGGCTGGCACGCGCGGGTCAAAAAGCGGGTCGACGCCCGGGTCGAGTCGGGTTCGACAAAATGCGCGGATCCTCTGGGTTACTTAAGGCCAAAACGACGTCGTTTTAAAAGGGTATAAAAGGCACTTCCTTCTGTTTTTCGACATAACCCTTCTCCTCACTCTCTCTCTTCTTCCTTTTTCCACTCCCTTCTCTCTAAAGACTGAAGAACACCGGTCGAATTTTCGTCGGATTCTGGAAAAAGTCACCGGAATCTGGAAATTTCACCGGAAGTTGGTCGAAAAATCACCGATTTCTGGGATTCTTCACCGAAAACTGGGTTGGTCACCGGAAACTTCAAGGTTGGTCAAAATTTTCGTCGAAAAATTCAAACTTCGTCGAAATTTTCGTCGGAATCTGGAAATTTCCCAGAAATTTTCAGAAAAAATTTTTGCCAAAAATTTCTAAAAAATTTTTCTCACTCTCAGAACACTCTTAAACTTTTCTTAGCTTCCTATACGCCTCCTTTTCTCTCAAATCAGTAGCTTTGCTTACTGTTTTCTCTGTGTTTCATTATGTTCCAGGAGGTGCTTTATATAGGGATTGATCAGGAGTTTCTGATCAATCCCAATTCCCCTTTGGACGGGAATTCAATCTTTGAATCCAGTCTGGACTCTTCTGATTGAATTCTCACTCCCAGTGGGATTCTTCAACTTTCAATCCTAGCCCTCCAAAATAAAAATCAAAATAAAAAAAAACTAGATAATTAGAAAAGATAAATCAAAAGATATTATAGGATAAAAATAATAATAAAAAAATATCAGATATATAATCAGATAAGTAAAAATACAAAAATAAATAAAATAAAAAAGATTAAAAAAATATATATATACATATTAGTAATAATACATAAATAATAAAATACACATAAATATTAACAAAAAATAAATAAATAAATATATACATATATTAATACATAATAATAATAATAAATAATACAATACATAAAATACAAAAGAAGAAGAAAAAAAATACAAGATAAAATTGAATTGGGCTTACCTATTTGGGCTAGGCCTAATTGATTTGGGCCGGACCCAATTGGGTGTCTACAGCTGCCCCTCTTTGCACATTTTCTGTGAAACAAAAATTGCGCAAAGACGTAGACACCCAATCAAGACTCAACTCAACATTTTTTGGTTTTTTTTTTATTTTTTTTTTTGTTTTTTTGTTTTTTTTTTTTTTACCAAAGCTCCTCTAAACAGAGGCACCACGACTTTTGGAAAGTAAATTGCTCCTCTAAACAGAGGTACCACGACTTTGGAAAGTAAATTGCTCCTCTAAACAGAGGCAACGAACTTGGAAAAGTAAATTGCTCCTCTAAACAGAGGCACCACGACTTTGGAAAAGTAAATTGCTCCTCTAAACAGAGGTACCACGACTTTGGAAAAGTAAATTGCTCCTCTAAACAGAGGCAACGAACTTTGAAAAGTAAATTGCTCCTCTAAACAGAGGTACCACGACTTTGAAAAAGTAAATTGCTCCTCTAAACAGAGGCAACGAACTTGGAAAAGTAAATACTCCTAGACAATCATGTCCGAAGGAGTTGAAAGTTGTGTTTGAAGGGATTTCAGGAGATTATGCCCAAAGGTCTTATAAATCAACCCTGATACCAAGAGACATCCTATTTCAAGGATTAGGAACTTACCTGACAAGTTTCTTCTCAAACTTGCAAAGTCTTTTCATATCTGTCTTTTCCATGTGGGATGTTGGAACACCCCTGCTTCTTGAATTTGTACACTATACTTTCCTGAAAGTAGTGTATGCTATGCAAATGCATATGAATTTCAATGCATGCTATGCAAATGTTGGCCAATTAATTCCTATTCAATGTATGGTACTCAAGTTTCTCAAGCTCTTTTCTTGGGCATCAAGCCCTTTGATTCCTCAAAGATTCAATGGCATTGTTCTCTTAAGATCGAACCAGTGTAGCTCTTAATTATTTCTTTCATTCATATTCTTCCTGTAACAAAAATCTCTTCCCAAATTCAATGTCTTAATCAGGAGCTGAATATCTCGATTCTGCCTTTATCACTCTTGATTTATTCAATGTAATGTAAAAATCTTTTTATGTTGTTATTCATTCATCAATCATTATTTTTAACTCAAAAAGGGAGAATGCATTTGCACATTCCCTCCATGATGGGGTATTAAGAAGAAAAGGATATGAATGGTAGGGAAACAGTCATCAGAAAAAGGAGCAAAGAATGAAATAAAATGTTTCTTTATTAGCAAATGTCGATAAACTTTGGCCAAGAAAGAATTACAACGATAGGTATGGGGACAAAGCCCAAAATGAACAATAAGATAATCATGATAACACATCTAAAAGTTTTTTCTGAAAACTCAACCCTCTGATGTATTTAACAACTTGAAACTCTTCTGAATTTGCTAACCTTCATATCAGCAGACTTTCAGATTCGATGCTGTATTCTCCTTATCTAAGCCGCCTTTTCAGGTTTTCAACTTAGACAAACCCCCTATGACTCAAACCGTCCTTTTGGGGTTTTCGCCTTGAGTCCTCCTTGTTCACCTTTTTTCATCATTTTCATTTTTTCATTTTTCATTTTTTCATTTTTCATTTTTCATTTTTTCATTTTTTTCAAGCATAGTATTTCTTCACAGCATCAGAATTTACAGGATGGGGTAAATCATTTCCATCCATCTCAGTCAGTATCAACGCTCCACCCGAAAAGGCCCTTTTCGCCACATACGGCCCTTCCCAATTCGGAGTCCATTTTTCTCTACTATCATGCTGGATTGGGAGAATTCTTTTCAAAACCAACTCTCCTTCTCAAAAGCAACGAGGCTGAGTCTTTTTATCATGAGCCCTCATCATTCTTTTTTGGTATAGCTGACCATGGCACAGTGCAGCCAATCTCTTTTTTTCTATGAAATTTAACTGCTCATAACGTTCACGAATCCATTCAGCTTCTTCTAACTCAACTTCTTTTACAACTCTCAAAGAGGGGATCTCTACTTCCACTGGTAGTACAGCTTTCATCCCATAAACTAAAGAAAATGGGGTTGCCCCAGTAGAGGTGCGAACTGATGTTCAGTATGCATGCAATGCGAATGGTAACTTCTCATGCCAATCTTTGTAAGTCTCGATCATTTTTTCCAAAATCCTATTTATGTTCTTATTGGCTGCCTCAACTGCCCTATTCATTTTTAGACGGTATGGTGTCGAGTTATGATGCTTGATCTTATATTGAGCACATATTTCTTACATCATCTTGCTATTTAGATTCATGGCATTGTCTGAAATGATTTTCTCTTGAAGTCCATATCTACAGATAATCTCTTTTTTTATAAACTTACAAACCACGGAGTGTGTCACGTTTGCATATGAAGCTGCTTCTACCCATTTTGTGAAGTAATCTATCATCACAAAAATGAATCTGTGCCTGTTAGAAGCCTTTGGGGTGATTGGACCAATGACATCCATGCCCCACATTGAAAATGGCCATGGTGGTGCCATAACATGTAAAACAGACGACGGAGCATGAATCTTATCATCATATATCTGGCATTTATGGCATTTACGAGCATAATCAATGCAATCATTCTCCATCGTCAACCAGTAATATCTCGCTCTCATAATCTGTCTTGCCATCATATGTCCACTAGTATGTGCCCCACATATTCCATCATGCACCTCTTCAATGATTTTTTTCGTTTTAGTCTCATTTACACACCTCAATAGTACTTGATCCTTGCTTCTTTTGTAAAGGATATCCCCATCCAGGAAAAAGCTCATAGCCAATCTTCGGATGACCCTTTTATCATTTTCTGTTGCATGAACTGGATACTGCTGATCCTTGACATACTGTAAGATATCATAATACTAGGGTTTTCCATCTTCTTCCCCCTCTACATTAGAACAATACGCTGGTATATCCTTAATATCTAACTTGATGGGCTGAATGTCGGTGTCATCATTAATTCGAATCATTACAGCCAGAGTAGCCAATGCATCAGCAATCACATTTTTTTCTCGAGGTAAGTGATCGAACTGGACATCTTCAAATTGTTTCGTCAACTCTAGAATATACTTATGATATGGAACGAGTTTTGAGTCTCTCGTCTCCCATTCTCCTTTCAACTGGTATATAACTAGAGCTGAGTCTTCAAACACTTTCAGTGCTTTCACTCTTCTTTCTATAGCAGCTTGCAGGCCCATAACACATGCCTCATACTCAGCGATGTTATTTGTGCAATTAAAATTTAACCTCGCTATTACAGGGTAGTACTGTTCTTCTGGAGAAATCAAAATTGCCCCAATTCCATGCCCCAAGGCATTGGTAGCTCCATCAAAGTACATTCTCTAACATTTCTCTCCATGCTCCCTTTCTTCCAATTAAGAAATAGCCATCAAGTCTTCATCAGGAAATTCTAGCTTCATCGGCTCATACTCTTCAGTAGCACGATCTGCAAGAAATTCTGCTATAGCACCCTCTTTTATTTCTTTTTGGCTCACGTATATAATGTCGTATTCCGAGAGCATTACTTGCCATCTAGCGATTCTCCCAGACAAAGAAGGCTTCTCGAAGATGTACTTAATGGGATCTAATTTCGCTATGAGCCATGTAGTGTGATAGAGCATGTACTGTCTAAGTCTTTTGGTAATCCACGCTAATGCACAACATATTTTCTCCAATGAAGAATACTTGGATTCGTATTCCGTGAACTTTTTACTCAGATAATAAATAGCTCTCTCCTTCCGACTAGCCTCATCTTGTTGCCCTAGCACACATCCCATTGAATTTTTATATACAGTTAGGTATAAAATTAAAGGTTTTCCTGAAACAGGTGGCACCAATACTGGAGGGTTCGATAAATATTGCTTGATTTTATCAAACGCCTTTTGACATTCTTCATTCCATTTTCCAGGATTATCTTTACGAAGAAGCTTAAAGATAGGATCACATTTGTAGGTAAGCTGAGAGATGAACCGAGAAATGTAGTTCAATCTACCCAAAAAACTTCGAACTTCTTTTAGTGTGCTGGGAGGTGACAAATTCTGGATGGCTCGTATCTTATCGGGATCGACTTCAATTCCTCTTTCATTGACTACGAAGCCTAGCAACTTTCCTGACTTTACCCCAAAGGTGCACTTGGTTGGGTTTAATTTTAGCTGAAATTTTCTCAACCTCTCAAATAACTTTCTGAGGCTGGTGACATGATCTTCATCCTCACAAGACTTTACAATCATATCATCTACATACACTTTGATCTCTTTGTGCATCATGTCATGGAAGAGTGTTACCATGGCCCTTTGATATGTTGCCCCAGCATTCTTTAACCCAAAAGGCATGACTTTGTAGCAGAAAGTTCTCCACATGGTCGCAAAAGTAGTCTTTTCCATATCATCTGCAGCCATCTTTATCTGATTATATCTCGAGAAACCATCCATAAAGGAGAAAATTGAATGCTTAGCCGTGTTATCTACTAGTGTGTCAATATGAGGTAAAGAAAAGTTATCCTTTGGGCTAGCCTTATTCAAATCTCGATAGTCCACACATATTCATACTTTTCCATCTTTCTTAGGAACTTGGACTATATTGGCTACCCATTCTGGATACTTAGCCACTTGTAGAAAACCTGCATCGAATTGTTTCTTCACCTCCTCTTTAATCTTTAGTAGCATTTCGGGCTTCATCCGTCTCAGTTTCTGTTGAACTGGCTTACATTCTGGCCTTAGAGGCAATCTGTGCTCCACTATCTCTGTGCTCAACCCTGGCATATCCTGATAAGACCAAGCGAATATATCTACAAATTTTCAGAGTAGGTCTGTCAGTCGTTGCCTATCTTCAGATGAAAGTGAAGTGCCCATTCTGACCTCTTTCTTATTTTTTACATCTCTCAGATTCACTAAGTCCACTAACTCTTAATGGGGCTCAATCGACTTATTTTCTTATTCAATCATCCTCATTAGGTCCGGAGGCATAACATATTCTTCAGAATTCTCTTCATTATCAAATTCATCAGTATTAATTGAATTCTCAAAGCTAACCTCTTGATTGTTATCATGATTATCCTCATGTTCATTTAAAGACCTGTAATTGAATGAAATGGGATATGTTGGCAAGATGTGCTTGGGAAGATGGAAATAATGAAAACACAAGAAGAAATGAATGAAAATGCATACTTCCTAATTTTATTAAAAATAATAAATGATGAATGGCCCGAACAAAAAGATCACCCCAATGCCTTCGGCAATAGCTATTGGGATGCTACAATTACATTGCATCTAAATCAAAAGTCGAAGGCATCTCGATAGCACTCCAATTGTTCAGCTCATAATCTGGTGGACAGAGACGAACCCACTCTTCTTGATTTACCCTCACCTCATTTTCAACAGCATTAATGGCTAACTGGGCAAAATCATCTTTCATACTTTTTCTAGCATCTGGGTTCACGAATCCTCCAGGTCTGAAGGTTTCATATAAATGTGGGATAGACATCAGTCTTGGTGTTTTTCTTGATGGCCTCCTTTTGACTTCCCACTCTGCCATCTCATAGCCTAAGCCTGCCCTATCGCTATTGTCTGCTATTATTGGAGGTTCTTTAATTCCCTGTAAATTTTTGCCTAGCCCTAGTCCTGGACACCAGCCTTTATTGATGACTTGGCTCACCACTATCTTTGAAAAAGGCTGACTTTAAAATCCTTCACCTACAGTATTGACCAATTCAAAAGATCGATAGGAGCATTCCAATGCTTCTTCGACAGCCTCTATATATGGAGTGTTCAATGGTTGAGTCACCAGCATGTCTTCTTCTCCAACTGCTACTACCAATTGACCTTCTACATTGAACTTGATCTTTTGATGTAAAGTAAAGGGCACAGCTCCTGCCATGTGAATCCATGGTCTTCCTAATAAACAGTTGTAGGACGGAGAGATGTCCATCACTTGAAATTTTACATTGAAAGTGCATGGCCCAATTTGTAAAGGCATCTCAATATCTCTCAGGACTTCTTTTCTGATCCCGTCAAAGGCTCTCACAATCATCTGACTATCCTTCATATGAGAATAATCGATGGGTAGCCTTGCCAAAGTTGACATAGGCATGACATTGATGGCAGAACCATTATCGATAAGGACTTTGGCTATGATATGGCTCTTGCACTTTACTGTGATATGCAAGGCCTTAGCATTTCTCTTTCCCTCTAAAGAAATCTCATCATCACTGAATGAAATGTGATTTGGCATGACTAAGTTTCCAGCCAGGTGATTCATATATTCGACAGACACGTTATGTGCCACGTATGCCTGATTCAACACTTTCAGCAAGGCATTTCGGTGTGGCTCTGAATTCAGCAACAGTGATAACAATGAGATTCGAGCTGGCATTTTACTCAACTGTTCCACAATTGAATATTCACTATGTTTTACCAACTTCAGGAATTCACAAACCTCCATTTCTGATATTGGCTTTGGCTGATCTTCTTCAGGCTCTATCTCTGGATTATTTCGTCTTTCTCATTCTTTAGCCTCTCCCTTCTAGCCTTCTTTAGCATTTCTGGGGTGTAACATCTCCCACTTCGAGTAATGCCTCTTACACCAGTAATATTGAAAGCATCGGTTTTGGAGACCTCTTCTTTTTGCCCCTGCACTACAGTGTCACATCCATATCTCCAGGGCACAGCTTTATCATCTTTGTATGGAAAAGGAGTCGGGACTTTAAAAGTTATCGACCTAGGGAGGAGCTTGTCTATGACTGATTTTGGTTTGTTTCCACACCGAATTGTCATTGGTTTGGGGAACAGCTTTTCAGGCCTATCAGTCATGCACACCTCAGCATTCTTCAAACCTTTTTTTTCTTCGTAGACCTCCAACTGATGTGAATTCAGAAGTTTTTGCACCTCTTGGTGAAACTGTTTACAGGTCTCAATAGAGTGGCCTCTTGCCCCACTATGATACTTACAACTAGTACCAGCTATATATGCTCCATGATAGCTGTGTGGACTTACCAGTTGTATCATGTCTACTTTTTGTAAGACATCAAACAATTGATCGAGAGGTGTCTTAATATCTACCACTTCTTTCTTCACTTGACGCTCATACTCTTCACCTATAGCATTCACATTATGATTTGGCAAAGGATTGCCACTAACATTTGGTGCAGTCATCCCTCCAGTGTCAAAGCAGATCATCCCATCCTTGATCAACCGTTGCACTTTATATTTCAGAGTAGTGCAATTTTCGGTGGAGTGACCAGCAATCCCATAATGGTAGTCACAGTGGGCGGTAGGATCATACCACTTGGGGTAAGGTGGCTTGAGGGGTTTCAATTTACTTAGAGTAATCAAATGATTATTGTAGAGCTCCTTGTATAATTCTGTATAGGTCATGGGAATAGGGTCAAAAACAGGTCTTTCACGAGTGGTTCGTTGCTCCCGCGAGCTACCAGCAGGGTTAGTTGGGCGAATTTATGGTTTTGGGGTGGGTTGAATGTTAGAACTGTACATGGTGTTTTGGGGTCTATAAGAGGTTTGATAGGTTTGGGGATATGGTGGTTGGTATGGGTGAAAAGAAGTGTTATTTACAGTGGGGTGATAGGGTAGATATTCTGGTGAGGGGTAGGGCGAATAACCCCTAAGTTGCTGTCTATCAAAGCTTACAGCTTGAGCTTCAGTTTCTTTTTTCTTTGGGATTCTTTTGCTAGATGCTTCATTCCCTTTTAGCTTGCCATTCTTGATGGCGCTCTCAATGATTTCTCTTGAAATTACCATATCGGCAAAATTTTTTGTTGCATTCCCTATCATCTTTTCATAATAGGAAGGTTTTAAAGTGCTAACAAATAGCACTGTAGTTTCTTTCTCGGTCAGAGGAGGCTGTACCTGAGAAGTAATATTTCTCCACCTCTGGGCATACTCTTTAAAAGATTCGTTTGTCTTTTTCTCTAGATTCTGCAAAGACAAACGATCTGGAGCCAAATCGATGATATGTCGATATTGACTGATAAAGTCATACGCCATATCGCTCCAAGAGCGAATACGAGTCCTGTCCAGCTGAACATACCATCTGGCCGCAGAGCCAGTAAGACTGTCTTGGAAAACATGCATCAAGAGTTTCTCATCCTGTGCATGAGCTGCCATCTTCCTACAATACATGGTGATGTGGGTTTTGGGGCACTTTGTACCGTCATACTTTTCAAATTTTGGTGCTTTGAACTTATGAGGGATAACCACATCAGGAACTAGACAGAGCCCCCAGCATCAACTGACCCATAGAAGTTAAATCCTTCCACAGCCCTTAGCCTTTGCTCTAGCATGCTAATCTTGGAACTTTCTTCAGCTTCCACCCTTATCTTTTCCTTTTCTTTTTCTTTTAAATCATCTAGATCAGGAATTGGTTCTACTGCCTTTTCAGCGAAGACAGGATTTATATAGCTGTTATACTGCCCTGGGTTGAAAGCTGATGGCATTCCAGAATAGGCAAAATGTTATGGCGGGACCTCTTGGGTAGACTGGGCTTGAGGTGGGCCAAAACCTGGAGGGTACAAAAGGTCAGCCACTTCTTGCTGGCTTGTACTTCCTTCAACTCCCTTTCCTTTATTCATGTTATTAAGAGCTTCCAGAATCTTGCTTAGCTCACTTTCAATCTTTTTCTGTGCTTTTTTTATCTTTTCAAATCTTTTCCTGTACTTAGCTCACTCTGAATCTTGTGTTGAATCGATGGGTAGGGTTTTCGCTAGACCGAGCTATCCTGGAACCTTGAGTACCATATCTTAGAATCAGTAAATTGGCATGATCATCACATGGTTATTTTGTAAGTGTAATGAATGAGAATGCAATGAATGAGAATGTAATGAATGAGAAATGCATGTATGCAAAGAACATTTGCCTCAAAACGGTATTCAACTAAAAAATTTCATTTATTCCAAAAAACTTTGGTCTACATTGAGTTTATCATCCTAGCATTATAGCCATAAAATTGTTTGATCTGTTCATACTGGGCATTGACTTCTTCTATGAAGTTCAAGAGATGCTGTCCATGTTCTCCTACTGGGGCCACCACTTATCTTAATGCCTCTGCCTCTTCCACCATCTCTCTTGCCTTACACACCCCTTTATGAATTAGGGTTGTTAAGTGCTCAATGTATTTCTGCCTCCCTAGGTTCTCTCTTTTACCACACCAAACTTGGTATGATAATTCTCTATGTTCTCTAACTAATGCAGCAATGTGGTCTCCTTGTTCATCCAACCTTTGACTTAGCCCGCTCAAATAACTGTTTAACATGTTAATTTCTGCCTGTGCTTCAGTACTTTCTTCTTCCAATTCGGCATACTCTTGCTTCAGTCTTGTGTTTTCCTTAGTCAGCTCGACAATGGTTATCTCTTTAGCCCTTTCTCTCACATATAGCCTCTTATGCTCCTGGTGTAACCTTGCTAGATCTTTAGTAGCTGTATCTCGTTCTCTAGCAATCTTATGAACTTTAACTTCATAATTTTCAGCTCTACCTTTCCACTGGGCTTTTTCTTCTTGAAGTTCTTGAATCTCTTTCTTTAACTTGATCTTTTCAAATTCAAATTCTTTTGTTGCCAGCTTCAACTCTGATGGTATCTCTTCAAGCTTTTCTTCTGTCGGTGGTTGAGAGACTTCATAAGTGAATACCATTTCTTGTCTTCTCTTTGTTCTCCAAACCAAGTAACCTAGAGTGACTTTTTCAGTGAATGGTCCAGGACTCACTCTTTGGGGATTTTTCCATGCTTTGATCATTCCATTCATCCTCTGAAATGCTTTAGGCTCACTGTAAGAGAAATCTAACTGATGAAGCCCATAAGTCATAGGAATAAACTGTTCTCCCCCCAATTGTCTCCTCACTAAGAGCGGTGCATAATTCGTCACTCTCCATAAACCCAAAAGTGGAACCACTGTACTATCTCCACATTGGTATAACATAGGCTCTCGATTCATCCATGGGGCTAACCATCTCACCCTGGCACCTTCTAACTTTTGCAAGAAAGTTATCCATTCTTGTTTAGACTTCTGCTTTGACCACCCACTTTCACAGAACTCTTTGATCAGAAAGCGATTACGGATATAAATCTTCGAGAAAGCACCATTTCCTTGTTCAAAATGGCTTTTCATCCACACATATAATAGCTGTATGCATCCTATGAAGCGCCTTCCATTCCGATGATAATAACTCAAAGATCTGATAGTCTCTGCTAATATTACCGTTGAAGGATTACAGCCATTGATCACACTCTCAAAGAAATCAACCACTGCTATCTCAATATGTCCCAAAACCTTTGGAAAGATTACCAGTCCGTATATAGCCAAGGCAAATATGTCTAACCCTCGTTCTTCATCGACGTGTTGCATCAGAAACTCATGAAAGAACTTCCAAGGTAGGCAAACCTGTTCTTGTTTCTTCTTTGTATGAGAATCCACAACTTCCTTGTCTATCCCCATGAGTTGAGCCAGACTTTTACGAAATCCTGACTTATGTTTTTTTGACATATATCTTGTCAGGAGTCTTTAGATGCAAACCCAATAAGACCAAATATTCTTCTATGGTGGGAGTCATATCAGCTTCATTAAAGATGAAACACCTGTATGCAGGATCCCAAAACTGTGTTGCAGCTCTAATTAGTTGATCATCAACAGCCACTGCTAGAAGGTGTGCTATATGCCCATGTTTCTGGCAAAACTGCTCTTGTCTTGACGGACTCATCTTCTTCCAGATATCCACTAAATCTTCTAAATTATTCTGTTTGAGAAGGATGTTTCTTGAGACAGAGTAGACTCATACCCAATTGGCAAGTAATCTCTCATCTTCAGTTGAGTCTTTTCTGATAGGGCCCTTACTTCGTTAGGTGTCTCACAAGGTGCTAATACTGATGAAGAGCAAACTAGGCGTTCATTGGTGTCCATGAAAAAAATTTGTTGAAGACTGTTTTTCAAGCAAATGTTCTTTTATGCAACTTTATGATATGCGTATGAACCAATGCAAAAGAAATAAGAAAAAGGTTAGTATACCCAAAAAAGAATAAATAACTAACTAAATTTAAACATCACACAAAGTAAAAGGGATGAATCCTATGCTTTTGGTTAATTCTATCAGGGAAGAGTGATGGCTCTATCTATGGGTTAAGCACTCTTAAGGTTCACTATATGTGATTTTAAGGGTCAAAGTCTAAAGGTCCTCAAATTGTTCCTTACATCTTTGTCCATCACAGACTAGTAAGGCACCCTAATCCTCACCCATTACAGGCTACAAGCGGAAAAGGTTCAATTTGAGTGGGAGTATTTCGCTAGCCACTACGGAGGCATTAGACCTCACGAAAGCAATAGGTACTTTACTCCCTCCTAGAGGGACGGAGCTCGGGTGTAGAGCTCATGTTATGCAAATGCACATGAATGACATAATTAACAAAGTAAATAAACATGAATGAATAATAACACATATATACAGAAGGGTTCAATTTTATTACGCTTTTGGATAACACAAATTATTTGCTGGCCTGACTCTCAAAATCCCCAGTGGAGTCGCCAAGCTGTCATAACATCTAGATCCGGGGATCTATCGCTAGACATTGACTTTTAGGAGTCGCCACCAATCATTTTTATCTAGGTGCGATTGGCCACCTAAAGAATCTGTCCTTTCAGGGAACACTTAAGCTTAAGGGTCCCTAAAAGAATAGGTTCAGGTCTACAAACCAGAACAGGGTTCGGGAGTTCGGTTACGTGTGAGAAAGGTTATAGCACCCTCACAACGCTCATCAAAAGATGGTACCAGCTTAAATTTGTGTTATCCAAAAGCCTTAAAATTTTATCAAGTAATTAATTATTGAAAATTTTTCTCAATTGACTCTAATACTTTTAGCAGAAAATTGAAAAAATTTCCTCACCTCAAGAGTATGCAAGAAAAACTACTGTTTCACTTGCAGAGGCTCCGTCGTCGGATTATTTAAAAGAAAAAAACAAAATCAAAATTAAGATAGAAAGGAAGGAAAGAATGATTTTTTTTTTGTAGGGAAAATTGATACTTTCAACTTTTCCCCAAAAATATTTTTTGAAAATTTCGATTTTCAAGGAAAATTGATACTTTCAACTTTTCCTCAAAAACCCTTTTTTTGAAAATTTATTTCTAAGGAAAATTGATACTTTCAACTTTTCCCCAAAAATATTTTTTTTGGAAATTTATTTTTCTTTTAAGGAAAATTGATACTTTCAACTTTTCCCCAAAAATATTTTTTGGAAATTTATTTCTAAGAAAAATTGATACTTTCAACTTTTCCCTAAAAATATTTTTTTTTGAAATTTATTTCTGAGGAAAATTGATACTTTCAACTTTTCCCCAAAAATATTTTTTGGAAATTTATTTCTAAGGAAAATTGATACTTTAAACTTTTCCCTAAAAATATTTTTTTTTGAAATTTATTTCTGAGGAAAATTGATACTTTCAACTTTTCCCCAAAAATATTTTTTGAAAATTTATTTCTAAGGAAAATTGATACTTTCAATTTTTCCCTAAAAATATATATATTTTTTATTTTTATTTAAAGAAAATAAAATAATAAAAATAAATAAAAAGAATATTACATAAACCTAATCTAATAAATAAAAAATAAAATAAACAAATAAACAAAGAAAGAAAAAAAAAAAAAACTTGGAGCGGCTCGGATCGCGGCTCGGCTCGGCTCAAGGCAGGGAAACGGCTCGGGGGAGCGGCTCGGTAGCTTGGCTCGGCTCGGCTCGGAGGGGGGCTGGCACGCGCGGGTCAAAAAGCGGGTCGACGCCCGGGTCGGGTCGGGTTCGGCAAAATACGCGGATCCTCTGGGTTACTTAAGGCCAAAACGACGTCGTTTTAAAAGGGTATAAAAGGCACTTCCCTCTATTTTTCGGCAGAACCCTTCTCCTCACTCTCTCTCTTCTTCCTTTTTCCTCTCCCTTCTCTCTAAAGACTGAAGAACACCGGTCGAATTTTCACCGGATTCTGGAAAAAGTCACCGAAATCTGGAAATTTCACCGAAAGTTGGTCGGAAAATCATCGGTTTCTGGGATTCTTCACCGAAAACTGGGTTGGTCGTCGGAAACTTCAAGGTTGGCCGAAATTTTCACCGAAAAATTCAAACTTCGCCAGAATTTTAGTCGGAATCTGGAAATTTCCCAGAAATTTCCAGAAAAAATTTTTGCCAAAAATTTCTAAAAAATTTTTCTCACTCCCAGAACACTCCTAAACTTTTCTTAGCTTCCTATACGCCTCCTTTTCTCTCAAATCAGTAGCTTTGCTTACTGTTTTCTCTGTGTTTCATTCTGTTCCAGGAGGTGCTTTATATAAGGATTGATCAGGAGTTTCTGATCAATCCCAATTCCCCTTTGGACGGGAATTCAATCTTTGAATCCAGTCTGAACTCTTCTGATTGAATTCCCACTCCCAGTGGGATTCTTCAACTTTCAATCCTAGCCCTCCAAAATAAAAATCAAAATAAAAAAAAACTAGATAATTAGAAAAGATAAATTAAAAGATATTATAGGATAAAAATAATAATAAAAAAATATCAAATATATAATCAGATAAGTAAAAATATAAAAATAAATAAAATAAAAAAGATAAAAAATATATATATACATATTAGTAATAATACATAAATAATAAAATACACATAAATATTAACAAAAAATAAATAAATAAATATATACATATATTAATACATAATAATAATAATAAATAATACAATACATAAAATACAAAAGAAGAAGAAAAAAAATTACAAGATAAAATTGAATTGGGCTTACCCATTTGGGCCAGGCCCAATTGATCTGGGTCGGACCCAATTGGGTGTCTACAACAATGAAAGCATTTTACTTTATCTCTAGACTTGGATCTATGTTTAGACTTACTATGGCCTTTGAAGTTATAATCTTTGTCGATATTTTTACCCCTGTTCTCTATGATCAGAGCTTGATTCTCAAGGTCTGAATCTTTTTACCTTGCTTCTTTATTAAGCATATTGTCATTTACTATCTCTAATGTTACCTAGTAATCAAGAGTTAAATTAAGAACAGTCACAACTAGAATATTTTAGTTATCTAGCAATGAACCCAAAAGAAAACAACACTTTTATTTCATCATCTATCTTAAGCTTTATAGTAGTCATCCGATTAAATATATCTTGAAAATCACTCAAGTACTTTGTAATCGATCGTCCATTCTTGTACTGTAAAGTTGCAAGCTTTTTAACAAGCATAATTTATTCATACTTATTTTTTTCTTATACAATACTATCAATTTTTCTCAAATAGTATGGGCATCTGTCTCATGCACTATATGATAGAATATGTTGATATCAACCCATTTTTTTATTGTATCCAGCATTTTTTTGCCTAACTTCTTTCAAATGAAATTCATCTTTCATATCTACCGATTTAGCTGAATCACCCAATACTGATTCATACAAATCTTAATATTACAAATGACCTTTCATCATAGGCTTCCAAATTAAATAATTTGATGCTGTTAATTTTATCATAAAACTTGTATTATCTTTTATGATCTCAAACAGAATTTACTTTTGTCTTAGGCTGCTTCTGTATTGATGTCTCAAAATAACCCTTACTCTGATACCATTTGTTGGGCCTGAAACAATAAACACAATAATGCAAAAGTAATATATCGTAATAAATCTATAGCAATAGCAATAATCAATAATAAAAAAGATAGAAAAAATAAAGTATACCAAGATTTACATGAAAAATCTTCTAGTATAGAGAGAAAAAAATCACAGATCACCAAAAAAATTTTCACTATGAAATAATGGATATATAAAGTTTTACTCTAATTAAAACTAGAGCTAATCAACAACTAGGGAGCCAGTTAAAGAAATCCCATCAAATAGATGACTTAACAAATATACTTTAGATTTGTTCTTAGAGAGCTTCAAACTTGATCTTCATCATTCATGATGTAGAACTCCGAATCATAAACCTATTGATAAAATTTCAGTTCAATCAGACTACGAATCGACTTTCGTTCAACTAACTCTCCCTTCTTCTTTTTTTCTTTTTTTCTTTCTATTTTTTGGCTTTATTTTTTCTCTCTTAGACGCCTCCTCTATTTCTCCTTTTTTTTTTTTTCATAAAAAACCAACCCTCACTTTTTATTATGTAGGGATCTCTTAAGGAAGCCTAAAAATACAAGACACATAACCTTTGAATAGTCAAATAATCCATGAGACTAGACCCTATTTTCCTAACAGATCGGAGTTAATTCATAACAAGTTCATGTAATAAACAAAAATTCATGACGGACAAGCATGAAGAGATAATTGAAACTTACTCTCGAAAAGATATGAGACCATCATTGTTGGTATCAAAAAGCATGAAAAATTGTGTAGGGGACAACGTAATTCCCCAGGCCCGCTCCCCTCGTAGAAAGCCCTCTCTAACACGATTTGATTCCGATGGAGGAAATACAGGAACCAGTGCCCGCATCACGTCTGCTGGACGTCTCCTGCAGGAGTTCTATGGGACGCAAAGTAATCGAAAACCTGATTGATAGAAAGAGTATTTCGCTCAAGGATTTTTTAATAAAAAAATACGAAATGAACATGGAATGAAATGGTAAACGCTGCACAAGGTTAACAATAGAGATTGGGTAAAAAAAAATCAATGAAAAGCCTGTCAGAAACGTTCAATTAATTCTCCACGAATTGCACTCTCTGCATTGAGTAGGGATTTCCATATGTTCAAAACGTCATTAATTTGGAGGATAAGGATGGACATTAAAAGTTCGGATCCTTTTAGATTATACTATATTGTAAATAGCCAATTGTAATTATCCTCAGAAATTATCTCTAATAACTTGCCTAACTGAACATGTTTTATGTATTAACACTGCAAAACTACGTTTCTGGAAGAGTTTTTACCTTTTCAGGAGGACTTTGCATCCGTATGCGTTTCTCGTAATTGAAGAAAGCTCTTCTCCTGTATGCTTCTCCTTTAGAGCACCGGTTCAACTGCGGTGTGTAATGATGTCTGAATTGCCCATTAAGGGCTGACTCCGCCAGGCAAAGGCAAGAAGACCACTACTGTCATGTAATTGATGATCAGTGGACTCTTCTTCCTCTACTACTGAGACTGACCGACCGGCTAAGAGGGTGGTAGAGGCATTTTAAAGGATATCGGGGGGAAGATAAATAGAACCTAGAAGGAAAGGGAAAAGCTTGTCCTCCTCGGACATATTCTTGATGTCAAGCATCAAGGAACTGAATTCTTTCACATATTCCCTCACCGTGCCAGTATGCTTCAATTTCTTGAGTGAGTCTCTCAATTGAAAGGAGTCCAGTCAGTGCAGATAAGTTAGAAAAGCCAGTTTCCCAAGATTACCTCCAAAGAAAAACTTGGATTTCTTCTGGGGAATAGCCTGTTCAAACTGAGCATTGGCATCCGTCGCCCATGTTGCCCCAATCGGGGCATCCGCCAAAGAAACCCCTGAATGAGGCAAGTAGCAAAAGCCTAAACTAGACCCAATGATCAAAACCCCAGAAGAGATTGATCTCAGTAACTCTCGACTCTTGTTGTCACCACCAGAGCCAGACCCACCAGAAGAAGGTTTTAACAAGCTCAGTGGAGATGAACCAGAGTCCTGTGATTGGTTAAACACGGGACGAACACTATTCGGCCGTTTATTAGCAAGCACTACCGGTTTGATTAATGGTGAGGATTTCCTGAGAGATGGCAAAGAGAACATGGTACGATGTCTCTTATTGTATGCTTTAGTGCTTGATTTTTTACAGCTGATGACACAAGCTTGAAAAGGTTTATAGAGTTTATGGAAAATTCGGATGCTAGTACTTTGAGTACGGTCGATTTTGACCGAGAAAAAGGGCTGTTTTTAGAGTTTGATTTAGAATAGTAATATAATAGTTTGCATTACTGTAGAGGCATTTTCGATGTACGTTGACGCCTTGATGGTTAATTTGTTTATGGGCCGGTTTGGGTAAGCCCAATCAGCATTTCAAAAGTTTTGTTCAGGATTCAATTAGTTCGTTTGATTCTAGTGATTCGAATTTTTTAAAAATTATAGTAAAAAATTTTAAAATTTTGAAAATATGAAAAATATTATGATTTTAAATATATTTTAAAATTAAAATTAAATAAAAATAAATTTATTTAATAATATAAAATTTTAAGCCTAGTGAAATTCAAACTCCAAAATTCATATCCAAGAGCTTAGCCAATCTCTAACTGCTAGAAATTGTTGCCTTGTTCGGAGGAAACATGGTGCCTCTCATGCTTCCAGATGTAAGCACCCACTGTGCCTGGGGGAGGGGTAGATCATTTAGGTCTCGCAAGTTGCCTTCTGCCTGCCAATCCTGATGGTGGCGGTGATGAAGAGCTAACATCAACGGCTGCTTACATAGAGATAAAGAGCTTTCCCTCCAGCTGTCAGGAGTTGTTAAAACATTGAAACGGGACACTTTCCCCTAGGTCGAGGGACGTATCTGCATAAACTTTTACTCTTTTCAGAGGTTTGAGATTAGGGTCGGCAACGGGGGATGGTTTTGTTCTTCTCAAATTTGATTTAATTTTATATTTATTAAATTTAATTTTAATTTGATTTGAATTTTTTTTAAAATTTTTTATATTCGAATTTGATTCGATTTAATAATGTATAAATTTTATTTGATTCAAAATTAATAAAATATTATTTTTTAAAATATAAATATTTAAATATATAATTATATAAATATATATAATTAAAAAATTAATTAAAAAATTTTTTTTATATAATATCGGATCGAATTTATCTAAAATTCAAACTCGACTTGACTTAATCCTACCACTTTTTAATATTATTCGATTCAATTCAATTCGAAATTTGATTTTCAAAAATAAAAATTCGACCCTATAAACTCGAATCGAATCGAAATTTATCAAAAACGAGTGGGATTGTCCACCCTATTTGAGATTCAAGTTTTTAATTCTCGTCCCCTTGTACTCTTATGTCGAAATATCATAAGAAAATTACAATGCAGTCTTTGTGTAGTGTAGGGGCAAGAGAAATGGCAGAATAAATTTAAAGTTTCATAACAAAATCTCGAAAGACATATAGAATATTGATTATAAAAGAAAAGAATTATGTTTCTTACATAATTCAAAACTTAGCATCTTTAGGAAGATACTCTAACTGTTACAAGTTCAAAAATTCATCTCCAAAATTCCGGATTCTAATTTTGAGATGAACAAAATAAATTTTTATAAAAAGAAAGTTTATTTCCGTGATATAATTCTAAATTTCCATATACGAACTCAAATGAAAAAAAGAAAAAGAATAGTACTAGCTCGTGAACAGGTAAATTAACCAGATTGGAGACATTTTCAACCGAAAGTAGAGGACCAACCTCCAAACACATCAGATCATACGTTAGTGTTGTAAGATTTTTGACTTGCAAGTGAGTACAATATGGTTCCGTGTTGAATACTCCTCTCAACACGTTCATTCTCTAGGCGCACCATGTTGTAGGGACGCCCTTCTTATTGGTACTTTTTGGACAGTATATGTTCAACGTACAGTTGTTAAGTGCTAACACTGGTTTAGCTTGGGTGGGGAAGGGCTAATTTAATCGTGAATTGATAAGCACATGTTTTTTCAGACCCAATGCCAATTTGTAAACATTGTCAAGTTCAATCCTACACCGAAAAATTTTTAATTTCAAAGTTTCTCATGTTTGGATTGCTAATGCTCGGATCCATAGTTCATTTAGAATTAATTAAGTATTAGTACAAAAAAGAAAATTAAAAGAAGTTACTAATAAAATGTTGGTTTAATTGGTAAAAACTGTTTACATTAACTTAAAATTTTAAGTTCGAATTCAATTAATAATAATTTATTAAAATCATTTGAAATACATCATTTATAATTATTATTCTTAATTAAATATAATATATCTTACTATAATTAAAGAGATTAAATAATTTATTTATTTTTAAATTTTTCGTACTAAAAAAAATTCAATTCCCTTTTGCTCAAGTATAAAAAACAATTTGGGTAAAGATGGAAGAATCGGATCCCAACATTCATAATTACTATTCAAATCTTATAAAATATTTGTTTAAAATTGAATAAATATTATTTATCTTAACTAAAAGATTAAATAATTTATTTACGCATAAATTTTTCATATTTAAAAAAAGAGAAAAAAGTCACTTCTCCCTTGGTTTATGTAAAAAAAAAAATTAGGTAAAGGTGGAAGAATAGATCCCAACATCCATAATCACAATCTTATAATATATTCGTTTGAGATTGATTAAATATTATTTATGAATAAAAAAATTTATAAGATAATAATTTTAAAAGAAAATAAATTATTGATAGATAAATTTATATGTTTATAAATAATGGTTTCAAGAGAGCTTAGATACATAATATCCTCTTCAATTAAATATATAATAAAATGGAGAGATTTAAGGGTAGATTAGAAATTTTAAAAAAATATATAATCTCAATAGAAATAGATATAAGAGAAAAATGTAAAAAAAAAAAAATTAAAGTTTTATTGAGTAGGCATTCTATATGACTAAAGAAGAATAAAAAAGTCCATGAAAGTATGATGAATATTATGTTTATACTAATAAATTTTTTGTTATATGAGAACATAAATTGATTAAATTGAATTACATAAAATTATTATTTTTTATATGATTAATTGATTGTTTAATTATATTTTTATTAACTTAAATATTTAATTGATTAAAAATGTTTTAATCTAATAATTAAAATTAAAATTATCGTGACCTTAATAATATGATGCATTAATTGTGTAATTCAACTCATTAAGAAGAGAAAAGAAATGGTACTCTTTCCTTAAAAAAGAAAACAGGTTGGATTTATAGTTTGCCAATTAAATCATGTTAGGTGTATCCAAAATCTAAATCGTCAACATATTGACCGATATTACATAATTCTCAAATCAAAATAATTTTCTAGATAATGGCGTTGAAGAAAAGGAAAACATGATGCTATATTTAAATGCCCGGTGAATTTATTATTTTCTACCTTTCCGCAAGCCGCACAGACTAACCATTTTCACAAAAAGACAGAGGCCAATAAAAGAGCACTAACATTGATGAAGCATTTTAACAGATCAATTCAAGGAAGACCGTAATTCGAACTGGGAAATGTTAGAAAGAGGTCGAAAGACAAACCTTTTACATTTTTTTTTAATAAATTGATTCAGTGCACCTAGAGCAGTCTGAGAAAAACACAGATACAGACAAAAAATCTGATATGCTTTACCCACCCTTTAAATTTTTAGATCCTTTTGTGATCCTGATGAATAGTGTCTTCTCACCTGCCTGATTATGATTTAATGATAGTGACCCGGTCAACTAGCGAGTGAAAGTTGATTAGTACCTCAACCAAACTAAGTGGCTAAGCTTTGATTCGATGAATTCATATACAATGCCAGTGGGGTTTCATATGCATAAAAGCCTCCATTTTCAAACCCCTGTCTGGCTTTCAGACCTTTTCACCGAAAATTCATATAAACCTGCCCTGCTGCCCGCTAAAATAATGTTTTCTCACAAACAGAGAGAGAGAAATATGATCTAACCGTTAATGATTGGCCAGCATTTTTAGCAGGTTACAGAATTAAATATGGTTCAACTGCCACCATTTTCCACGGTTCTATTAGCTTTTACGCTCTACATTGATGGTATTTATCAGTTCATTTTCACCATCTAACTTGAAGGGACATTATGAAAATGGTATCACTATAAACCCCAGAATTTCAAGCCCAATCATCATATTAAATTTTTTTTCTCCCACCCTCACAGCAAAAGGGGAAAAATTGCCCTACATTTATCCCTTTTGCCAATGCCATGCGTTTAACGCCAATATGCAGTAGGTAGCACACTTTTTGACAAGGTTCTCAGCACAAAATGTTGACATTAAAAAAGGATAGATGCTTGTATACTTAGCCCACGTAGTAATAAAATTTACATGAGACGATAATGGTGATGAAATGAATTATTGCCATCCATATACTAAAATCAAAACTATTAGCTAGAAGCCTAAAATCGAAGTGATATGCATTTTGTTTTTTTGAAGATATTGTTAATAGCTTACTTCCTGTCTAGGAATGGCTAGCACATGCACCCAGAGTGCAGCCAAAAAACGGGACAAAAGTTGATGACGATGCCTGAGGGAAACGCCTTACAATAAATACAAAGTGGATAAGTGCCTAAACTCACATCCACAATTTCGCTTGGTGTCCCTTTCAATTTCAACTACCATCCAAATTTCTCAATTAGAGCAGAGAGAGATATGTTCAGTATCCCTACACACCCACCACCTTACTTGCTATTTACCTTCTTATCTACTTGTTATATATAGCCCCTTGGAGGCCTGGACCACTCACATGCAACCATCTTATAACACTACAAACCCCCAATTTTTTGAGCATCCTATGGCATAAGCCAAGCATCAGCTCCATGGATTGGTACTCTTGGCTGTCGAAAAGTGCCCTTGAGCCATCACTTATCTATGAGTATGGCCTTGCCTTTTCTCGCAATGAGCTCCAAAAGGAGGACCTAGCATACTTCAACCATGAGTTTCTTCAAAGCATGGGCATTTCAGTTGCCAAGCATAGGCTGGAGATTCTCAAGCTTGCTAGGAAGGAAGTTGGAGAAGCCCCTAATAGCCTGTCCAAGCTCATTCTCGCAATCAACAAAACCAGAAAGTGCTTCAACAAGTATGTTAACAAGTTGGTTCACAATGAGAATAACGCGATTAAGCTACTGCCGGAGCCGGTTCGTTATAGAGATCAGTGGAGAGGAGCGTTGACAAGGAAGTGCAGGAGTGAGAAGGAGCTCAAGATAGAGCAGCCAGTGCTGAGAATCAGGAAGATGGCAAAATCTGGTCCCCTGGATTATAGAGGACAGGAGAAGTTGCTGGTTCCTCCTAGGAGCTTAAAATTATCCGGGCCCCTAGATAGAAAAATGCAGGAGAAGCTGTTGCTCAATTATAGGAGCCCGATAACATCAGGTCCTATTGATATTGCAATGGCACAAGAAAGATTGATGCTCACAAATAGGAGCCCGAAACTGTCTGGACCTCTTAATTATGTAAGACCTCCAAGCCCAAAGGTTCATGGTGACCACAAGAAGGAAAAGGCCGGTGGGGACTTTGGTGATCATACATTATGGGCAGATCTGTTTCAGGACATGAAACCCACTTGACTTAACCATATGCCTTCTTAGTTCTGTCTGGAAAGGTGAGTTATGGTCATACAAATGTTGTCTTCCCCAATCAGAGGGTCAGGCCTTGTGTGTCTGTTAACAATTGCCTTTTTATGCATGTGAATCTGATATAAGGTTAGGGTGCCCAAGTATTACAAATTTTCAAATAGTGTTGGACAGTTTTTCTACCATCAACACGCATGCCATAGTCTATATTCTTTTTTTAGTTCATTTAAACTAAACTTTCAGAATTATATATGCTTTAAGAGTCATGGTTTTTTAGGATCTTCTTGAGTTGTAAAATCCTTCATATCGGCTACTTTCATGCCTTGTAATGAAAAAAACAATCTATAGATTGTGTGCTGCGAGCTTTCCCAGAACTTTTTTGCCTTGTTCAATGTATGCAACTATGCATTTTTTGTGTTGAACGAAAAGGAGGAAGTGGCAGATAAACGACCTAATTTGTTTCCCAATTTTGACTTCTCATTTGCTTGGGACCCAGTTTCAGTTATGATCTGAAAATGAAGAGATTAATCAGGAACAGGTTCTGCTTGATCTAAAGTGACAGAAAGGATGGTTTCCATATATTCAATATTGTAAGATGTTCTCACTTTTCACACTGTATGCTGCTTCATTTTTTTCTTGTGGCCAAATATGCTGCTTGAGTTAAGAGTAATGTTTTGAGGTGTAGACATTAACTAGCTGCTGCCAAAGTAGGGAAAAAGATTCATTAGCCGCGCTATAAAACAATATGACTATTTTCATTTTCCATTGCAAAGTGACCGACATGGCTTAGTTGAATTCTTTAACTGTCTGCCTGCCTGCCTGCCAGTGTCTTCAAAGTATGAATACCAACCTCTCTTATTCAATTTACCTAACTGTTGTAACCCACGGCATCTGCATTCTTTAAATTCTAGTCTACAAATACAAAAGGACAATAACTTTCTGTCTGTTCATTTAAACAGAAGGCCACACCCTGCTGGCAAAGATACAGGATACAAAGGCAGCAGCAAAAATTAAACGATACACCTTGCTTGTTTTATAAGGCGTTTTATAATTGTAATTAGGCGTTTTATAGCACTTGCCTTTTGCATTAGGAGATAGAAGACTTAGAGGAACAGCTATGGTATGTTGAATTTTCGATTTCTGCAAGAGTTGCTAAGAATTTAATATATTAGCAATTAATCTCCAGAATTCAATGACTGCCTTTGCATCCCAGCTTGCATTCGCAGCTCCATAATCACGATACAGGCTACTTGCAAAATCATTTATTAGCAAAAACATGCCCTAAGTAAATAGAGTTATCAACTATTCATCAACGTAATTCTAGATGGATTTTAAAACTATAGCAGGGGTTGTAAAAATTCTGTGTTTGAGTAAATAGACAGACATCCAAACATGAGCTGCATTCATTAGAGTCTGAAACACGAACATACTAGAGTAGAAATACCTAGTCTGAGGTGTGCCCCAAATGTAGGCTTCGGAAATCATCTAAAATTTCCGCACCTCCATTCCAACAATCTCAGTGATTTGAAGTTTGGGGCAGCCTAAAAGAACCCCCGCCATAAAGCATTTGGTAAACAGGCCATATCCTCATAGTTAGAATGATGCTAGCTACTGAGCCCCCACCACAAAGACCAGCAAGAACCAGAAAAGTGAGCCTAAAGCAGTTTGGACCAATGCATGAAACGCTTGAACCGATCAGATTGAGTCCATATTGTTTTGCAGCTTCAGTATCATATATATATCCTGCGAGGAGTCCTGAGAAGAGGAATGCTCCAAGAGGATTTCCTAGTGACATGAAATTGTAAAATATACCAAAATGCTTCAAACCAAAAAGCTCAGAGACAGTGGGGATCATGATGGAGAATTGAACACCATAGCATATTCCCAGTAATGCAGTTGCAGCATATAATGTACCATCAATAGCTGATGCAAAAAGAAGGTACGTAATGCCCATGACAATTTGAGCGCACGTCATCCAAAGGGTGCGGGGAACTGTTTTTGACCTGCAAACAACAGAAATTTCTTATAATGTGGTGACTTAGGTAAGCAAATAAGAAATGTAGAATAAAATGCTACTTTGGCACATATATACTGTAACCAATAATTATAAATTAATGGTCAGGAATACATGTATGCCCAAAAAAAGAATTCAAGAAAAAATTACTTTTCACAATTCATCATATCAAGAAGAATTTTCAAAAGAAATCTTTTAAAAGAAGTGAAATCTGTCTTGGTATGCCAACTATGTTCAATTTAGCGATAGGTGACAAACGTAGTGCTTACTTTCAATATAGTAGATATCATGACAGATGATTAACTCTGGAATAAACTGATTTATTTCACCATGTTTATGCCTCTGTCTTGAAGTTAAATTGCTGCATGCCTAATTTACTTTACGCTCAGATGCCTAGAAGCCAGCAACTAGTCTAAATTGATCAAAGCTCTAAACCATATGGAAAATGATGCATTAATTAAACGATTATTCATCAATTATTCATCACATATTTTCTCCTTCCTTATGCATACCTGACAAAATGTTCTGAAACTGCACCCCCACCAAGACGGCCAATAAAGTTGCAAAAACTGAAAAGAGACAACAATATTGTCGTGTTCTCTACACCTTGTGCAATCCCTATCTGGGCCAGATTGTTGAGAACAGTCACACCAGAACCAACACCAGCAAAGTAAACCAAGAAAAGAAGCCAGAAATCAGCTTTGATTACAGCTTCACCAAATTTGAAATCCTCCCCCCTTTTAGGCCTCCTCTTCTTCTTAACTGCCCCCTCACCCACAGCAAGAAGCATGGCCATCTCTGATGCATCATCACCTTCACGAAAGCTTCCCAGGTATGTTGTTGAGTCAGATGACTTTAACAGTGGTTCTCTTTTGTCTGCATTACCTTCTTCTTGAAGCATTTCATCTGAAGGTGCAATGGGTTGGTTAGGCATCCCCGGTTTGTTGATCCTTGTGGGACAAATAGTCATCTTTACAGGAATTGCAAGAGGAGCCATGAGAAGGACAACCATTACAATAAGAATGGCATAAGAAATCTCAGCACTAAATTGAAGCATATGATCTAATATTGTGGTTGTCAAAACATACAAGCCAAGGACCACACTAGCTACTTGGATAAAAAGAAAATGGCCATGCTCTGCAGGGTCTTCACCAGAAGTGGGAGTACAAGCCCTAACAAAGTACATCATGACAAAGCAAAGAACAGGGACACCAAATGAAAGAAACATCAAAAGGTTAGAAGAGGATTTTCGAAGTACAGTGCTGTAAATTTCTGTAAATACTGCAGCACTAAGCCCAGCATATCCCTTGAGAATGCCAGCGACTGTGCCTCGATTGACAGGGAAATTTCTCATATTTGTGACAAGCACCGCAGTGCTCAACCAAGCACTACTATTGGTAGCAACACAAAGTGCAAGCCATAACTGCAAAACCAAAGAAAATGAAAATAGCAATCATTAGGCAGTTGCTGATAGAAATTTACACAAGATAGCAGAATGTATACATCTAATCTTGAACTTTTACATATCCATAAACACTGGCAAAGATGCTATTTCTGTGCATACACTGATAAATAAAGTACATAGTAGGGTATACTTGATAAAATTTTTAAATCTTGAATAAAATGATTAAAATGGAACCGTACTGACTAAACCAGCTAAAAGAACTAGTTTTGAAATCTTAATTGAACTAATATTTTTAGTTGCATGCGTAGGTGAGAGCAAGCTACTAGTAAACTAATCAGGCAGACTCAATGCCCACTCTTATTTGACTTTAGTGCTATCAAATATGAGTTTTATATTAAATTTCTTTAGTGGAAATTCAAGCAAATTCAAGTGAGCCAATACTCACCCTAGCAGCTCAGTAGCCAAACACAGCAGTTAATCTTTTTCAAGATATGTCACATAAAATAGAAATATATGACTAATATCCGCATTTTATTTTATATTTCAATTGTATGCATTAGCTTGTGTTTAAGTATATTGCGAGTTCCTTTAGGCCCTTTCCATTTCTAGGAGAAAAATATGGCAAATACTCTAGGACTGGAAGGTCTAGAACCCTCAGCCATAGCAGTCCACATTATTATTATTTTGAACTAAAGAATCATGAGCCAATCAAAGCCAGAACACAACAAGGGATGAATAGAAAGCAAAATTCACAGGATTAATATCAGTTTAGCTTAATTTATAATTAGTGAACATAATTAGGGGCAGTTAATCACTAGAAAAGGATGATTTTAAGCCTTAGAAACAGGTTAAAATTTTATGAGAACCTTAAATGTCTGGGTGGCTAAAAGTCAAGTTTATTTGCAGAATATGAAATAATATCATCACTAGTTAGCATGGCAAAATAATTCCCACTATCAAAGATGCTCAGTATATGAAAGTATGAATAATATTGATATTGAAAATTAAATTCGTCTATTATATTCATTTCGTTAGCCCATCAATTTAACTAACTATTGAACTTGATATAAGAGTAGAATCTTGTACTCTAATCTCAGGACCCTCTCTTTCTCCCCCTCACTTTTCATTAAGCCTTCACCCTATGCCTTCTTCATACCTGAGCCTTTGTGCAATGCCCACTAATCCTTATTGAGCAAGCACTTCCATTCTAGGTTCACATGTAAAAGCCATTAGACATTAGTCCTTTACCTCATCTCTCTGTGTCTGCACATGGAAAATGGGCTAGAAAAAAACTGAAAGGTGTGAATACGTTTCTCTAATTAAGGCCATTATACACTTCTTGAATGTATCATACAATCACTTTCATCAAGCTTCAACGAAATTTCCAACTAGTTTAAAGTATCAAGCAACGCCAGATAAAGCTCAACTTTCACCATGGAATTACTATAAGCACAATGTTTTAATAGGAAAAAGAAGAAATTTCCTAATATTTCAAAGCAACAAGTAAGGCCAGATCAATCCAACCTTACTAATTTTTATCAATCACTACAGGAGTACAGGTTAACAGCCGTAACAATAATAGTAAAAAAGTGAAAATTTTACAAGAGTACCATATCTTTGAAAGTCCAGAAAAGAAGCACATGATTGAATAAACAAAAATAGAAAAAAAAAAAACATATAATTAACTTCAGAAATTAGCCTTGATTTACAGACAAAATTTAATGACTAGAAGCACTCAAATAAATTAAAATCTACAACAATTTGATCTAGAAGCATATAACTCGTATGCTATTAAAACCTAACTCCAAGTGCAGATGAATAACGACTTTGGTTGAAACCAATCCAATCACTCAAAAATTAAGAATCCATGATAGTAAGAAAACCCCTCCCCTAGTAAAAGAATCTGAAGCAATCAAAACAAAGAACCCCAGTAAAACAATAAACTCACCAGCCAATAAGGCATATACAGAACAGTTCGGCTAACAGCAAGCCAAAGAACACCATAACCCAAGAAGCAAGCAAAAGCTCCAATCGAGAGAACAATCCAAGGTGGGAACTTGTTAGAAGCAAAACCGGGAAGGAGCCCAACGTTTTCACCAATATCATTAGCAACACCAAGCATCGTCAGCTGATGTTGGTTAAACCCCAGAACAGATTTCAAGGAATGGGAATAGAGAGGGAAGTTGTACGCATTCCCAGATGCTATCTGCATCCAAACTGCCGCCCCAAGACCAAGCCATGGTGGCCTGGTCCCTGCTTTCAGGCAAGCCATTGATGAGTGCTATTTGGAAACTCCAACAGATTTTGTGTTCTCACTTCTTTGTCTTGATGAGAAGTTAGTTTTAAGGGGACAAGAAAAGTAGGGAACGGTTAAAGTCTTGTCTGAGAATGTGATGACACGGCATTTGGACAACTTTGCAGATGTGTTACATGTCATATTTCAATGAGAACTGGAGCTTGTGGCCATTTTTTTTTCTTTTTTGTCCTAAAACTATGATTCAAAATAAGTGGTTGATTCTTTCCCCCAATCCGGAATCAAATGTAAATTTCTTTAGAGGAAAATAAAAGCAACAGTGAGGACAAGGAAATTTCATTATACTTTTTTTATATGCTTATCGATCAATTGCCATCGTACATTGATTAACCCTAGATATGCAATTTGCAATTGACAAAAATCGTATCGTGACTTTTAAATTGACATATTTTGCGACTTTTAAAAATCGTAAAGTTGAGGAAAATATGTGATGAAGGCGAAGTTTTGACAAGTGAAAGGTGAGGAAACCTCCTACACCTATAAACAGAGGAACATGGCCCACTTGTAACACACTTATGTCACATATTATTTCTGCTTGTGACACAAAACGTTTTGGTGGGGGCCACTTTTTGCGAGATTAAAAATTATGCAAAAATCGAGATCATATCGGATCAAATCAGCTGAGTCTGAATCATTAGATGTTGTCGTTGCTTCTCTGAGCCATGTTGAAAAGCCTTTTATTAGTACTAGGCTTAGAAATTGAGGACTGAGGAGCAAGGGTTTTGAGACGACATAGCTAAAGATGGGACGGTGCTTGGAGATCAGTTCTGTTACTTCTGTAGGCGCCTTTTTTGGCGTGAAATGAAAGAAAGGAAGTGTGTTCTTTCTTTCTATTGCAAATTGAAGATAAATTCAGTTGCTTCTCGAATGCTTCAAAGCCTTTGAATCAACATTCTTAATTGTGATCTACTTGTCTGATTATATCATTTTTAACAAAACTGCGCATCCAAAAGTTCTATCTGTTGAGGATGGCCATGGGCACCGGGCAGTGAGTGATTGATGGTAACTTTCGATTAAAATAATTGCAGTCAAACCATTTATAGAGCATAAAATGGGGAAATACTGAAGATTAACCAAGTTCCTTCAGTTTTACTTCACTTAGCCTTAAATTCATTACTAACGCCAATACTTATGGTGTCCAATGGAATTGCTTTCTTTATTAATTATTAAAAATAACATAACTTGCAATTGTGCCTTTTGTAATGTAGAATGAAAATTGTGTCTTACAAACATGTGTGTGTTAGGAGCATTTGATGATAAAAAAGATATAAATTTTTTTTAAAAAAATTTTTCGATAGACAATTAAAGATATTTTTTTCATTTATATCGATTTAACATGTTAAATCGATTTAATATGCTCAACACCACGTCAATTCGACACTGTTCTTATTATCTTTTGATAGTCCTATAAATATGAAGATTCAAACACTATTAAGACAGGTGAATCTTGCTCATTTTCTCTCTTTCTTACTTTTTTTTTATCTAAATCTTTTTTACTTGCGCATCGAAATGCAAATACAGGGAACACACCCTGCCTTTGCCTTTAATTGCCCTTCTCTTTTGTCTTTCCAGGAAAGTCTTAAGGTCGAAGTTCGGTACCAACATTTGGTGAGCGAGTTAAGGGACTTTTATATTTCATTAGCCAAGCATAAAGCAATGTCGCCAAGGAATAGAACCTTAAAAGAATGAGAGACAATTGTTCCGGCTAGAACAAAAACCCATCATAGTTCGTATTCCATCCAACCGACCCAATCACAGGGGGGCCCGACTATGAAACAATTTCAAGCCCTGACCGAACAAATACATGCTTTCAAGTAGATGGTACAAACCATAACTTCACCTCAAATTTCAAAATTGCTTGACTTAATCACTCTTGGTTGAAGAGTCATTCTCAGATAACTGAGCTATAAAGAGGTGAAAGCCTTCTCGTCTTCCAGAGAAAAAGAGCACACAACCCCAACCACAATTCAACACAGGTTACGATCCAAAAATCTAAACAAACAAACCTTAAATCATAACCGAACAGAGATTTAGAAGCTCAAATGCAGGCAACAAAAAAAAAGCTAAAAACAAAAGTAATAGCTTTTGAAGATGAGCTCAAGTTTTTAGAGATCTCACCTTTTACTAAAGAAATTGATAGAGCTATGCCTCATAAAGAATTTAAAATGTCGGCTTTGGAAACCTACAATTGTACTTCTGACTCCTTCGATCATTTGAAGCTTTATAGAACTAAAATGATGATATAGGGGACTGACGGGGCTTTAATGTGCAAAAGCCTAGCTACTACACTAAAAGGTACAGCTCGATCTTGGTACAACAGCCTGAAACTGAGGTTAATCATGATGTTCAAGAAATTCAGCCACTCTTTTCTATCCAAGTTTATGAGTAGTTAAAGAGCAAAAAAGATGACTTTAAGTCTGATGTCAATCCACCAAGGATGGAATGAAACTCTTAAGAGCTATGTCATGTATTTTAACGTGATAACTCTACAGGTTAAAAACTTGGAATAGATGACTACTGTTGCCACTCTGACGAGTAAACTCAATAAAAAAAAGTACCATCTAAAACTGACATTGTCGTTAGAACTACCTAAAACTCTGATCGACGTCCTACTGATAGCAGAAAAGTACATAACTACTGAAGCTATGATGAAAACTAACTAATGTGAGAGATGCTCATCTTTCCTCCTTAGCAGCCAAGGTGATAAAGGCTTATCCCCCTTCTTTGGTTGTAAGGCAAAGATTTCTACATTCCTCCCCCAAAAGAAAAATGATATAGGACTAGAAGTTTTAGTGGAGAAAAAAGGTATATTACACTGAATACCTCTCAAGAGAATATTTTAATACAAATTAAAAGAAACCCTAACCTCATATGGCCTAAGCCATTGAGACATAATACAAGAAGGCATTCGACCAAAAGATGTGCTTTTTACAAAAAAATAAGTCATAACACTGAAAATTGTGTCAACCTAAAAAATAAGATTGAAGTTTTGATAAGACAAGATCAGTTGAAAAATTTTGTGAGATAAAAAAGACAAGACCAACTTAGAATGAACTACAAACAAGATCGAAGAGCGCTTATCTAGGGTAAAGAGGGAAGATTAGAACATGAAAAAAAAAAAAAAACCTGAAAAGATGAGTCGATCCAAGAATAGGGTTGAATTGATAATAACAAGTCAATTGTCAGGGTGATTAATGTGATCACTGAAGTAGTGCTACCTTAGCCAAGAGGAAGGTTAACCTAGGTATGGTTATGACAATAGACACCTAAAAAAAAAAAGACTAAAAAGATAAGTCGATCTCATTTAGCTCAAAAAATTTTGAAAGAATCCAACACTCATATGATAATACCATAGTGATCATAGCCTTAGTGTATAACTATATAATCAAAAGAATTTTATTTGATATTGAAAGTTTGACCAACATTATGTACTACGGTTGCATAAAAAAAATGAAGATTAGTGAAGATTAGTTGAAGTCGACCACCACAATATTTGTAGGGTTTAAGAATGAGCAAGTACCAGTAAAAAGAACCATCAAACTTTCAATCTCCTTAAAGATTGAACCAAAAACTATTACCTCGGTTATAGGCTTTATGGTTGTAGACGTCCTATTAGTTTTTAACATGGATAGGGTCAACCTAGTCAGTATGTTATATGACTTGTAGGCTCAGCTCTTCATTTGAAAGTAAAATTTTTAACACCTAGAGGGCTAGAGAGGTACAAAAAAATCAGTCCATGGCACGATAATATTATATCACAACAATGAATGGCAAAATTGAAAAGCAAATGTGTAATTCGACAGAAATTGAGGTCAAAAACAAAGAAAGATAACCACCAAAAATTAACAAAAAGCAAAAAGTCACCAATAAGAGCACAGAATGTAAAATTGACCTGACAGAAGCTCACTCTTAAGCAGCTCTGAGCTATTAAGCTCTAATAAAAGAAAACTTTTGATCTTTTTTTTTATTATTTTTTAAGGCAACACCAAAGACAACCAAGCTTTTAAGCCGACGTAAACAACCATATGTTATTTGGATAGAGCTAATATGTCAGTTAAAACACAATATGAAATGAATAATACACATCAATTTTACTACATACATATTCAACATGTTATTCATAGTTTACTAGTTATCACATCGGGATCTATTTTATCCTAACATAATTGAACAAAAAGAGATAATTGATTAAAGATCGAACTTAAATGAAAATTGACCTAAGCTAATTGAAGACCTCGTAACAATTTCATTCTGGGATAACATCCCTTAAAAACACATGCAAATACGAGCTAAGCATTAACATAAAGATTAGTTAATTCAACTCTTTAAAGATAATGTCGACCTATTTGTTTGGACATCATTCGATATGTTTGGTATTGATACTAAAATGATGGTTTATAGGCTACACACTAACCCAAAGGTAAGATTAGTTCGAAAAAAAAAAAGAATTTTTACCCTCGAAAGACAACAGGCTATCGATAAAAAGGTTAATAAATTATTACAAGCTAACTTTATTAGGGAAGTCTACTACTTTAAATGCTAACCAATGTGGTCTTGGTTAAAAAGCACAGCAAAAAATGGAGAATGTGTATCGACTTTACCAACCTAAATAAAGTTTGCCCAAAATATAACTTTTTTCTTCCTAGCATAGATTGGTTGGTGGATGATGTGCAGAGCATGGCCTCCTTAGCTTTATGAACACCTATTCTTGTTATAATCAAATCAAAATACTAAAAGATAATGAGGAAAATATAATTTTTATCACTTACTATTACAAAATAATGCCTTTTGAATTAAAACATGTAGGGGCAACCTATCAAAGGTTGGTAAACAAGGTGTTTAAAAATCAGATTGATCACAACATAAAGGTATAAGTGAATGACATGATAATTAAGAGCAAAAGTTTGACTAAGCATCTGAAAGACTTTAGAAAGACCTTCAACACTTTAAGAAAGTATAATATAAGGCTCAACCCAAGCAAATGTGCTTTCGAGGTCACATTAAACAAGTTCTTCAATTACATTATCAACAAAAAAGAGGATAGAAATGAACTCATAAAAAGTTCAGGTAATCCTATATATAAAAGCACTAACCTCAATAAAAAAAGTATAGAGGTTTACTTGTAAAATAATCACACTCAATTGATTCATGTCTAGGTCAATAGAACAATGTTTGTCATTTTTTAAAATCTTTAAAAACGTCTCTAACTTCAGGTGAACTTCTTAATGCCAAAAAGCTTTTGAATGACTCAAAGAGTTTTTATTCTTTTTACCTATTCTATCCAAGTCAAGAGCCGGTGAGATCTTATACCTATTATAGCTAGCACAAAATAGGCCGTCAATTCGATCATAATCCAAGGGAAAAAAAGAAATAAAGATTAATCTATTTTGTAAGAAAAATATTAACAAGACCAAAGACTAATTACAACAACATAGAAAAGTTAGCTTATGCCATCATCACCTCGACCAAGAAACTCAGGTTATTTTTCTAAGCCCACACAATTCATATATCGATCCACTAGTCGCTAAGACAGATTCTATAAAAGCTTGAAATGTTGAAAAGGCTAATTAAATGGATGATAGAGCTCAGCAAGTTTGACTTACACATATTACCCAAGTCGGCCTTAAAATCATAAAATATTGACAAACTTTGTTACAGAACTTACTTCAGTATACCTTGAGAGACAATCCAAAAAAGAGAAAGATATCTTAGATAAAGATAATTGAAAACTTTATGTTAATAGATCAGCTAAAAACCATAATGGAAAAGCTAATCTTATTCTAATAAGCTTAAAAGGACAACAATACCTATACGCCTTGATATTCAAGTTTAGGACATTCAACAATGAGGCAAAATATGAGGTGTTGATAATTGGTTTAAAGTTAGCAACTGAGCAGAACGTTTAACCTATAATTGCATATAACAATTTTGAAATAGTGGTTGGTCAAATAAATAAAGAGTTTGGAGCTTGAAAAGATAGGATTCGAAAGTATCTCGATAAAGCACTAGCCTTAGTGATTAACTTCAAGAAAATCAAGATGAAAACTATACTGAGGTTAGAGAATTCACTAGTAGACTCTTTGTCTAAGTTAGCTTCAAGAATAACTATGAAAAGTGTAGACCAAGTTCTAGTAGAAGAGCAACACATAAAAGCACTAAAGAGAAGCTCGTAAAATAGATCACAAAGAAAAAAACTTGGATGACACCAATCAAGGTGTATTTAACCATGGGAGCACTACCTGAAGAATGATCTGAGCTAAGACACTAATGAGAAAGACCTCTTGATATACAATGATTAAAGAAAAATTATATAAAAAATCTTTTAGCCTACTCTAATTAAAATATGTTAACGAAGAAAAGGCAAACTAAGTCTTGTAAGAAATCCATGAAAAAATATATAAAAGTTATTTTAAACCTCGGCTATTGGCCTACAAAGTGCTTAAGTAAGGTTATTATTGGCTTACCATCAAGAAAGATACAATTAAACTGGTAAAGAGATGCAACAAATGCCAAAGATTTGCTCACGTGTAGTATTTCTCTTCAATAGAGCTTACTCTTATCATTAGTTCATAGCCTTTCATGTAATAAAAAAAGAATATCCTCGGACCATTTACCCTGACCATAGGTCAAAGGAGATTTATTTTAGTGGTAGTATATTACTTTACCAAATGGCTTGAAGCTTAGGCATTGGCTACCACCATAGAGGCCCAAGTTAAAAAATTCATGTCAAAAAAATAGTCTATAGATTTGGCTTATCTCGATCTATAATAACAAATAATGACAAACAATTTGAAACCCAAAGTTCAAATAATAGTGTTCAAACCTTCACATCGATCTCATATTTACATCGATTGCCCACCTTCAGTCCAAGAGGTAAAGTCGAAATTACGAATAAGATAATATTAGAAGCTCTGAAGAAGATACTCAATGCAACAAAAGAGAAATAGACCGACATGTTACCATAAGTGTTATGAATCCCAAAGACAACCATGAAGGTACCTACTAGTAAAATCTCATTTCATTTGGCATTTGAAATAGAAGCTGTGATACCTGTTAAGATTGACCTTCTGAGCTTAAGAGTCGAACTAAGGTTAAAAAAGGCAAATGAAGAAATGCTTAAAGCTGACCTCGACCTCGTTAAAAAACAAAGGGGTATAGACTTAACATGGATAGTAGTTTATCAATAAAAAATGATCAACTATTATAATAAAAGGGTCTGAAGTAAGCACATCAAAAATAGCAACTTGGTATTTAAAAAAGTAGAAGCTTCAAGAGTAAATGATCGAGGTGATAAATTAGCCTCAACATGGGAAAGACCATATATTGTTAAAAAGATCATCCATGACCCGACCTATAAAGTACATGACCTAAATGGCAATGTCATCCTAAAAATATGGAATGCAGATAACTTAAAGGTTTATTACTAGTAGCTCTGTATAAACTAAGCTTACACTTATATTTTATTTTGTAATTAAACACATGAGTTAAATTATTCTCGATAAGCTTATACCTAAATGATCTAACAAAATTTGACCTATAACTTTGATGGATTCTTAAGTTAATCCAAATGATTATGTAAATCTTTAGCTCAGTTAACTAGGCTCAAATTTCTTTGATTAACTGTGCTTAAAATTACAAATAAAAAAAAATCATAATAGAATTGAACTAAAACTTGGACTGAACTGAACAAAAAATTTTTTCTCTATTTCATTTCTATTAAGCACATAAGTTTTTTATCGAGCAGATCATTTCTAACTGAGGTTGTTACAAAAAATTAACTTAGTACATTAACAAAAAAATTTACAAAATCAAACAAAAAGTTAAAAGAATTATTTATCAACAACGTCAACAACAGTAGCGGTAGGGGTAACACCCTTATTAATAGGAGAAACGACGATGACCTTACCTTTCTCACCTCATGCTTAAGCCCTAAAGCTGTCTTTAGCTTAACCTTTAAGGCTTCATCATCATCTTCTTTTTCCTCTTATTCATCCTTCTTAAGCTGATTTGGATGAGTCTTCAATTTGATATTGTTGAAATCAATACAAGAAAGGTTAAGGTTGAGAACGAAGAATTTAAACTATACCTCATTCTTGGTCAACTGAAAGGCCCTGAGCACATTCTTCTTAGAGAATTCCACCTTCATATGGAGACACTCATTGGAAGCCTTGAACTTATCCATGACTTTTTTTCTAGGTCTTCCTTCCCCTTCTCCTTAGCCTCAAGCTTGGACCTAAACTTGACTGTCTCAACTTGAGCATCATTAAGTTTGAGTTCGTCTTACGTCTTTATTGAGTTAGCTGAGGCTTTGTCAATCAGGATGACTTCAGCTTTGCTATTAGCTCATCAATTCTTTTTCTCTGCTCAGTTTTCTTTTTATAAAACACGTTAATACTAGATCAAACATTGCCCAGTGTGTCCAAGATCTTCTTGTGCTCTTCAACCAAGGTAACCATGTCTTTTTCGACACTCGGTAGGTGGGCTATTGCAAGATAGGCGTGATGAAGGGCTTCATCAGTATTCTTTAAGAATTGAAGGAAAATTTTTGTTGGATTACATAAAATGACCTCAAACTTAGCAAAATAAAAAATATTAATAAAATCAAGCTGAAGTCAGCCAATACTTATTAAGATGAAGGATCGTGACTGTGCTAAATCTTTTTGCCACAGTCAGGTTCATGATAGGGTCATTAATAGAAATGTACTCAAAGCTGGTGGAGATTCTTTCTAAGCTAGGTCTTAATACCCTAGCCTTAAGTTTTTTTAGGGTAGAAAAAAAACCCTTCACCCATTGTCTATTAACAAGAGAATGGGGTGTTGGTGTTGACGTTGGGGATAGGTCACGGCCAACCCTAGCTTTTGTTTTTCCACCTATGAAAAAGTAATACAGTGAGGTATTGACCACCTTGTCTTTCTCACGAGAGGGGACTCTGAGCTGAATTTTTCTTTGGCCCTTTTTAGGCCTAAGGGTATGCTGGTACAACTCAAAGTCAAAATCATCGTTGTTAACTATCTCTATAAAATTGAGCTAACAGTTAGATAAAATTAAGTTAAAACAAAATTTTACAAGATTACTTTATTCTTACTCTAATACTTTATCTTGTTTATTATGTCAAAGAAAATTAGCTCGTGGGCATTAATGATGAGCTAGCCCTATAGGTATACTTCAAAATTCTATCTTGATCTGATAAATCTAGGATGAAAATAGCCACCAGTGTATATACAACAGCATCAAACATACTTCTTATCTCTTAAGTATAAACATTAGGAACAACCTCAACTTCAGGCTTATCATTTTTATTTATTTTTTATTTTTTGAAGTAAAGAAATAGCAGCTTTTAATTTTTTATTGAGCTCAAACAATTAGCAAGTAGTTTTTTATTTAGTTGAGTTGTTATGTAATATCATCTACTATCGTTAGGGTGTTTTTTGAGAGAAAAAAACTCTCTAAATAAAAAGAGAAGAAAAAATGTTTAAATATTGACAAAGAATAATGAAGGCAACTATATACCGTATAAAGTTAAGAATGAGCTAGGTGATAGTCAAATTATAAAAATTAAAAATTAAAACAAATAAAGAATGAAGTAACAACCTCAAATCGACTACGAAGAAATCCCAATACACATAGAGTCGATGTGGTTCTAGTTTATCAAAGATCTAGTCGGTGAAGTTTGGCATTATTATCATATACCCCTTTCTAGAAAAAAGGAAAGTTAGCACCAGAACGAGGATGTAATGAGTTGAACATATGTTAGGACAGTTTTCAGGATTTACCCTACTTTTTAGTTTGCTCATCACATCTTTAGGGATTTTGCTAAGGTCACAAGAAGTATATACGAGAATCTTAGCCAGATCATCCTACTCTACAGGATTTCTTTCCTCACCATCATTTTCCCCAACTAAGGTACTTATTTCTTCTTGTTCCTCTTCGGAACCCTCATCGTTAGAATCTTCATCGCCTAAAGATTTTGACTCCTGAGCAAGACCAGAATTTCAATATGAAATAGTGGCTGAAGGTAATTCGATTATGGAGGAAGAAAGACAAGATAGAGATCCCTCAGAAGAAGAAAAGATCTTAATAAGAATTGATTGAAGGAAAATAGAGCTAACAACGAGAGCATTAACATGGGAAAAGTAAAGGAAAAAAAAAATTAATGAGATTGAACCTCAGAAGGGAGAACAATCGAAAACGAAAGAAGGTCGAGCATAAAAGATGTACTGACCTGAAATATAAGAAAAGGTGGTGGATTTTACAAGTTAAAGTCAATCTGAGCATACAATTTTTTCGTGCTCAAGACCAGTTCTCCTCTTGCCCTTGCATTCTCTTCATTTAATCACTACCTTTCCTTAGACATCAGATTGAACCAGTAGGCCATCTTCTCATAACTATGGCTCTTAATAATTGGTGAGATCAAATTGTTGTCTTGCTACCTACGTTGACCTCCCCTAAGTTCTACTCGATAACTCCCGGCCTTCTCAAAACTCATACTAGAAAATATAGTTAAGAATACATATCGAATAAAATGTGAAAAAACTTTAAAGGTCAAAAAGCTTTTGAAATCTAAAAATTCAGGTTGGATCAAGAGCAAAGAAAGCAGAAAGGTAGAAAATTGAAACCCTAATGGCTCTTTATATAGACGCACCATAGATCAGATAAATGACACAGGTTATACCACGTGTTGGAGCAAAGGTAAAAAGACATTTTTTCATTTTTCGGCTCTAAAGTTTTTCGCTCAAACTACATCTTTCCTTATTTAATGTTGTTAGACCGACCTAACTGGATGAAACCTAAGTCAGACCACCTAAACTGAATGACTCTTTGAAGCAAATCAAGAGCCCAATTCACTGTCAAAATTCAAAGTAAAGGCTCAAATCCAAGCTTTTAAAACAAAAAACAAGTTTCATGATAGCAAAACAAATTCTAGCACTAACCTTCAATTATTCCAAATAATTATCACTTAGGTAACCTTTAAACCGACCAAGGTCAAACCATGACTCAAGGCTAGTGACCCCCTAAAATTGACCTCCCTTTATAATGTCTGTTTTAAAGAATCAAACTTTCAAGTCATCTTTTTTTACCGATCTACCCTATAATAAGGGCATCAATCATACATTCAACAATCTAATATTCAAATTGCTTGGTTGGTGGTCAAAATGTCAAGGGCATTTGATTTTTAAAAAGGTGTAGTGATCTTTTTCTTTCTTAAAAGTCTTCAACAAACAATTAAGGGTATTTTTATCATTTGTGCCAACCTAATAATCAAATTAATTTGATATACTCAATACCACATTAGCTCGACACTATCCTTATTATCCCATGACGATCCTTTATAGCTTACCTATAAATATAAATATCTAGATACTATTAAAAAAGATGAATCCTATTCATTTTCTCTCTTTCCTACTTCTTTTTCAACCTAAATCTTTCTATCTTGCTCATCAAAATACAAACACAGAAAATACATCCTACTTTTATCTCTAACCGTTCTTATTTTCTTTCCCAAAAAACCCCAAAATTAGAGCTCCACACCAACAATATGGTTGCCAAGGGTTGCATGTATATACCCTCAATTTTATGGTTTATAGTGTAGATGAGGTTTTCAAGCGCTGATCAAATCTCCCAAGAAATATGTAAAGACAAACTATCAGTGCCCTAGTATTAACTGAGAAAAAACCAGAACCTGTTCACTTCAAACGTGGCATTGATGTGCGTTATGGATTTAGAATGGGAGGGTCAGGTAGCACCTAGCACCAAGTGTCTCACTGCATGCGGCAGTTAATTCCTATCCGCTCGACGCACAAAATGGAACCAACAAGGTTGGGGATAAATATCAGCAAATGTTGTTCCGAGTTTTTTAGGCTCTAACCATTACGGGTAAGCCATTGCCATCCATTAGTAATGCAAATCAGTAGCTTTTGGGTGCCTTCTTTGTTTTCTAATACATGACCCACGTTTCCAAACACCTCAGATTTAGTAAAAAATACAGCAAGTAACCTGCAAGTATAAAATTTGATTTCTTAAAGCCGAAAGTGATTCAACGGTCCAAACAAAGTTTTCCAAAATCATTGCTGGGCTTTCTTTCTTGAACAATATCTTCAACAAAATATACTCTGCTTTCTTTATGCCTTCGATTGTTGACCGAATCAAAGAACAAGAGAAGAAAAGGCCAAAATCTTAGAGATATCTTATAATCAATTCATCAAAGTCCATTCCTCTAAAATGAACCCTTAAGTGAGAGAAGAAGATGAAGTATAAGTGGATTTTTTATTATTTTCTAATTTAAAAAAAAAAAAAGGAAAACAGGTCATTCGTGTTTTATTAACTCTGTAAGTGAGGGTTTTTTTTTTTTTATTTTACTTGTAAATCTGACATGAACAAATATGATGATATATTATTATATTATCAGATGGGCTTACGGAAGAATTTATATAATAATTTTTCCTAAAGTGGAGATTGGCCCAATTAGTTTGATATATAAAAAGATAAAAGAAAGAAATTTAAAGAGGAAGAAAAGAATGGACCCATCCATCATTTAAGCCCATTTTTTGTGGAGATGACTGTAGCAATTATTGCTGGTTTACCTTTAGCTTAGAAAATCTTCCAAAACCATTATCAAGTCTTTCACATCAGTCACCTCCATCAATTACAGTAAAAAAAGAAAGAAAAGAGTTAATTACAAAAATATGCCTGAAACTATATTAAGATCATTCAATTTGGCATGAGATCCCGATTTAAAGAGGCGGACTTTATTCTAACAGAAGCCCAAGAAAGCATGTAGTATGCGTCTAAGAATCTTAAAAGGCATTCTGTTGTAGTGTGCAAGCTAAGATTTTACACATGAAAGCATATGTCTAGAATTCTAGAACAAGTAAATAGAAAGACCACGCAAAGCTTTGTTAAAGAGAAAGAGGTGTACCCTTGGAAGCTTTGCAAAATCCCGTTTGGGTCAAGCTTGTTGGAAACTTTAGAAGATGCCCTAAACCAACTTTTCCAAAATGCCCCTTCTTTTGGAGCTACTTTGGGCAAGGAAACTGTTAAAAGCAACTAGCTGCTCGATATGTCCATGTAATTATTGTATAAAAGGCACCTTCCCTGCTCCACTAGGCATATACTGATCTCGCAAATCATCGAATGGAGTCCACCTCTCTCCCTTGAGTTGGCATAAACTCGATACCTATTGATTGGTCTACCTTGAGAAATCTTAGCTTAGCAAAGCTGCTATAGTTTACAATAAATGAGCTCCAGAGATGGTTTCATGACGGAATGGTGCATTCTGTTCCAGTGTGCAAGCTAAACTTTGGAGATTGAAAGAAGGTTGGCACTTAAAAATATTGGAGCTTGATATTCAGTATAGAGAATGGAACTTAAACAGTTGAATTTTGTGTTTTAATTGATGATTGCAGGGCCACATTCCAAAATTTTCCTTAATACTTATTAGCTAGGTATAATCAAAGAGAAGGAAACGAGAGGGTACATCTTCTTGCCAAAGAAAGGTGGTTCAATGCAATCCCACATAATACAAAGTCAAGCTTCTTTTATTTATGACTATTACATACTGCTTTTAGTATTTAGTGTTTGATCTACTATTTTATTACACCAAAAAGATTAAGGAATCATGAAAAGTCGAATGCCCCAAATTAAATAAGGTTCTAAATTGTGTCTGCTGTGGACTTTGATAGGAGAGTGCCAACCCAAGGTGACCCTGCCCAATCAAAAGTCCAAATGGAACCAATAACCTAGACTTGTCCTCTGAAGAAATTGCCAAGCAGTAAAGCCCGGTCAAGCACTCCACAGCAGAATTAAGTTAGTTGCACACTTAACATTGTTTCATGATCATTACTCGTTACCCTGACAACTAAACATGCTTTTCAAGCTGTTAGATATAGACTTATCATTGTACTTTAATTTTCTGCATTACTTCAGAAAATAATGATTGTTAATACGTACTTTTTTAAATGTGCTGAAGATAAATTTCAGTAACCTAATGCCATTATAGCCAGGAAAAATATGAATTGCTGTTGCTCACACATATTGTTTGCACTCAAATTTCTAATATACCAATTCGCAGACGCAATCATCTTGACCGCCTAAAACATTTGAGATTAGGGAGATAACAAGACCAAAATTCAATGAAATCAAAACAAATACACAATCAGACAAAGAGCCCCAACAAACAAAGCAAGCAAAGCAACATCTTTCCTTTTTCTTTTTCTTTTTTTTTTTTTTTGTAGTACAGCACTAGAAATTAAGAGCGGCAACTTTATCCATTTGCAAGAATAATAAGGCACAGCACTCAACCTTTTGCCGCTTCTAATTTTTGAGAAAATCTAAGATTACAAATAAATATTTTCCTAAATCGTAATTAGTAGTAGGCCCGTTTAGGACAATCTACAAATTATCAAGAAGACTTGTCTTAGAAAATTGTTTTGCAGGTATCAACATCATCTGATGTCTGAACTGACCAACTCCACTTTATCTAGTAATTCACACATAGGATAATAAGATTAAAAACATAAACACTACAGCAGATAGGTATCTTAAAAACCCAGTTTCTCCACAAAGAGACAAACAATGTTGTTGAATTCCTTAACTCCACTTGCGAACTCATAGTCATCCACATTATTTTTTTTTGTGCAGACTACTACTATGAAACAAGAACTGGCACAGAAAAGTTAAAAAATTTTCCTAACTCCAATCCATCCTTATCCTATCAAGAAAGGAAAAGGAACAAACAAACCGAATTCATTATCATCAAATATCCCACATGGTCGTGACTCTCAAAATAGAATGAAAAAATACTTCAAAAATTTTCACTGACACTGGAGAGTCCACCTGAAACTATTAAACCAGTAAAGTACACTAGCAAATTTGAACATATCAGCATCAGCTCATCTGATCAGATCAGCCTAAGATTTTCCATTGAAACAAAAGTTGTAAAACAAACACGAATTCCTGATAAAGAGATATCTCAGGATGATGATCAGAATCCCACTTAGATGGAAGGGAAACAATATTTGGTGATATGGTGCTTACATCACAGGAAAATTTGATCTCTCTTTTTGGCCTTGGGTGAGAATCTGACAAACAGGTAATGTGGACCTCCTCACCACTGGCCAAAGATAATGTTACTAAAACAAATTTGCTGTCAATCGGGAAATTTTACCTTGCAAAAGTATAAATGAATGGTCCCATATGCTGGCTGCTACGCCCTCACAGCTATAAACCAATTAATCTACGTTCCTTTCATGTGAGATGTGGGTTGCCCTGCATTTCCCCTTTCATGATTTGAAACTTCTCAGTTCTGGACCCATTGGGGAATTGGGTGCCTCGAAAATAAAGAGAAAAAGCATGGCGGTTTCCTAGCTAGTTTATTTCTTTTTAATTGTCCCTTTTCTTGCAATTTCCTTTTTCTTTCCTTAATTGTTGCAATTAATTTTATACACATCTACAATAACAATGAATCAAATATTTTTTTAGTGTTAAATTTGAGATTACATTGATTATGAAAGAATAAAATAGTTTTAGATTTTTGCATATGAAAAAAATTAAAAATTGAATTGATAGATTAAACGCTTGTTTATAGAAAAAAAAAAATTGAGTGAATGTTACTTTCTTTAAAAAAAGAAGAAAAGAATAGAAGAAATTATTGGAGATTGAATTATAAAGAATTTTGATTTGTATATATTTGAATATCCAAAATTACTTTTTTTGTTGATAAGGATAATCAAATTATTAATCACTATCAGAATTTAAATAAATAAACTTTACTTATGAAACAAAACCATCAATTTGATTATTGAAATTTGAAAACTTCTTATGGCTCTTCTTGATTAATAGTAATAGAATTTATCATTTGTTCAAGACTTTAAGATGTGATAAACTCCATATAATATTGACTTTAATTATTTTTTTAAATAGTATATATATTATCTTGGCTATTGGAAAATACATTTTGTGCACTTGACAGAAGAGTGGGCAAATGGAATCCAATTTTGGTTTGACCCTATGGTGGTGGAGTTGGAGAGAAATTAAACCCCAAGAATGGCGCTAGCTTCCCAACACATATTTCGCTTTCGAAAAGCTTATCTTCTTCAAGGGAATTGATTTCTAGGGTGTAATTACCAAAGTTTGATGAGAATGGGACCTCTTTCATTTCCTTCTTTGCCAATGTTGTCGGTTAAGGTATACCCCATTTTAGAATATCATTTTTTCCTTTGAATCCTCAGAAATGAGTGAGATTATAATTTTAAGCCATAAAATTTTTTAAAATTTCCGAAAAATATTCAAAATTTAAAATTTATCTATTTATTTTATTTTAATTGTTTGTCAATTTTTTTACACATCTTTTGCTTTCGAAAATCTTAGGTAGCGTTTGATTTCAAAAAATAGAATTTTTTTTTAAATATGAGTAAAAATATATTTGGTAATTGAAAATAACAATAAAAATAGATTGAAATATGAAAATATATATATATTTTTAATTGTGAAAACAATAAATGTATTTTTTTTTATGTTTTTGCAAGTTATCATATTTAAAAAATTTTTAATGTCATTAATTAATAAATATATATTATATTTATAATTAAATAACATTAATAGTATTATTATTAAATATTTTATTTATTTCCTTATTTTTATTTTAAAAAATAATTTTTATTTTCATTTATCAAATATATTTTTAAAAAAATATTTTTAAAAAAATAAAAATAAAAATAAAAAATATTTCTTAAACCAAACGAAACCTTATCTTCTTCAAGGGAATTGATTTCTAAGGTGTAATTACCAAAGTTTGATGAGAATGGGACCTCTTTCATTTCCATCTTTGCCAAGATAAACCCAATTTTAGAATATCTTTTTTTCCTTCGAATCATCATAAATGAGTGAGATTATTAGTTTAAGCCATAAAATTTTTTAAATTTCACGGACAACATTGAAATTTTAAAATTTATCTATTGATTTATTGATAAATGTAACATAATGAAATGTTTGTCAAAACTTTTCCTTTATTTGTAAATTTTAAAAATTCTACAATCAATTTATGAGATTTTTTTCTTAAATTTATTTAATGGTTTTGATGATTAGATAGGATTTAGGAAGTGGGGTATGGGAGAGCTTGACACCAGGCAATTAGGTTCAACTTTATTGACGGGAAAATCATGATTTGATCACCGATAAACAAATTTTAATTGGGGATGCAATAATCTTTTTAGCTGTCAACTTCATTTTTTTTATTATTTTAACAAAATAAATGTGTGTCTTAGTTTTTAAAAAAATATATAAGACAGACATAATTGAAGCGTGGTGATTAAGGGAAGAAGCCCGAGAGATGCCTAAAATATAACGGTGGATTCCTGGTGGTTTCTTCCCCCCAATGTATATCTCAAACCATAGCCGCTGGCATCAAAATTTCTGGTAAACCCACCTTTCTTAATTGAAGACGACGGCAATTAGTTCCTGTGGGCGTGAACCAATTCTTCTTGTTGCTAATAATTTTGAATGCAAGTGAAATTTTTAAGTTTCCTTTATTATTATTTCATGAAATAAGTTTTCTCAACTCCCCGATTGATAGGTTTCTTTCATTTTAATCAATGTTGAAATTTCTGTTTTCTTTTCTTCTTTAATCAAATTATTATCGTTTCTCCTTCGCGCCCCTTACTATGATTTTAACATTTTTAGCAACATTTTCCCTCAAGTTCCGAGGGTCCAATTTCATTTCATGTTCTCCTCCAACGCCAACCTTATCTTCAAGGTCTAATTCACTTTAATTCTCCCTTGCCTCTGTCTATGTAAAATCATCAAGGTATGTAAATTCCGCACACAACTTGCCCATGTCTAATACCTGCAAAACAAGAAAAAGAAGAAAATTAAAATAAAACTATAAACTGTAAAACAAAAAATGAAAAAAAAATTTACGGAAAAGATTATATGGAATTAAGAAAAAGGCACCGACAATTAAAAAAAAAAGGAATAAAAAAAGAATAAACAGGACATACGAAAATGATGAGTGGTACGAGTCTAAGGGGAAGAAGAACAAACAGAAGAAGAGAAACCGATGAAATGAGAAACGGAAAACGCCAAACCAAACGGATCATGGAAAAGAAAAAGAACTGCGCTGGAATGGAATGGTGTTTGGAGACCAAACCAAATGGAAGAAACAAACTGAAACCAAGCAGAGCTGAGATCTGGCCTAGGATTTTTAGATTAGATTTAGTTTTGATTAGATTAGATTAGATTAGATTAGATTAGGTTAGTATTCTTTAAGAAATCTTAAGAGTTTTCTTTGTCCAAAAGCTCCTCAAATTTGCCATTGGCTGCAAATATGTGTGTATTTACACCAACAAAGTAAATGATAATTTGTTCCTTGGATTTTACGGTTTCGGTCACCCGGAGTACACTAAAAATCATATCCGTCTCGAATCCTTCGTCCAGATCTCCAACCTCTTCGCCTGAATCTAACTTCAGCGGCACCGTCTGCGGCGTTACCCGGAAGCTCAATCTCTAACCACCGGAAAATCTCGGAGACTTAACCAATGAGCGTTAAAAGATTAGACATACCGCAAAAGGAATCTTCATAAATCCTCAGCTTTTGACATCATAGAGAGCCGGCTCGGTCTCGGCTGAAAAGCTGCGCGGCGACGCTGCTGGTGAGAGGAAGGTCTAATCAAAGCAGACAAAGCTCTCTTAACCAGATCTCCTTCGACTCCTCCAATTCTGACCAACGAGTTCGTCATCGCAGATCTACGGGCGTTGAGCCGATTACTAGGCGCGTAACTTGTCTCCGAGTGCGAATTATTGCAACTCTTATGAAGACTGCAACGGAACGATCCAGGATGCGTCGTAGGAGAACACATGCAAGTCCGCTTCGGTTGTTTGCTCTGTAAATTCTTCAACACCTCGGTGTTTCGACGGACGGTGGTAATCGAACGGTTAGGCGAGATCGGACGGTTATCAAGCGAGAATCGCACAGACGGCGCGGATGAAGAGTGATTGTAAAGATTGACACGTGGCGGAGAGATAGATCTGTGTTGATTAAAGAAAGTTGAGGAGCGTGAACTAAAGCTTGAACTCGAATAAGCGAAAGCTGAAGAAGAAGAAGATGGAGACTGTGAAGCGTAGTGAGAATTGAAGCGGCCCGATGGGGTGAGGGATCCGAGAACCGGTCCGCTCGATCTTCTAGAAGATGCCGCCATTTCTTTTCTATGGTGTTGCATGAGGAAGAGAAAGTGTGTAAAGAAAGGAGAGAACTTTTTTTTTTTTAATTCTAAAAAGCCGTGTTCGGCTGTTTAATTCGGCAAACCCGTCTTCACTCGAGCCATGTATTAATAGGATGAGGGGAGGGGTGAGGGGTGTGGAAAGTTCGCGATATTTTCAAAGTCGGGATTTTCAGTTCTTGGGTTTAGCGGTTGTGCCCCTGAACTTTTGTGTATTTACTTTTCATGCCGTTGTGCTTATAATTATTTGCGGTTGTACACGTCGTTGTTATGTTCCTTATTTTTATGATATTTTTATTTTTTCGGTTAATTAGAATTTAGAACCAAGATAAAGGGCGTTGGGAAATTATTTAATGCTTGAAAATATGGCCAAGAATATTTAATTTGCTAAGAGTTTAAATTTGTTTACAAAAAAATATTAACAATAAAATTTTAAATTTTAAAATTACTAAATATCATTTTTCAAAAAAAATAATTACACCAACAATTCGGATTAAATTTCAAATTCATTATAAGTGCAAAGTTGAGTATAAAAAATACACAAAATAATGATATTTTTATATAACGGTTAAAACATTAAAAAATATATTAATTAGCATTTATATGAATCGTTTTTCTTCATAGATTAATCTTCCTTGCAATGTAAGAACATATTACGGATGGCATTTATTGTGACTCAATCAATTAATTTTATTCATTTGAAAGAATGAATGACTAAAAATATTGATAATAAAAAGAACTAAATGTTCAAATTCAAGCCCCTTAACCCAATAACACTCATAACTAATTTTTTAAATTTCAACTTTATTTTTATTAAAAAAGACTTGTTATACTTCTATTTGAAAAATAAATTACTAAATAAAACATCTAATCACTAGTAAAGTCGAAGAATTTTAAAAAAGCCTACTAGGACTGAATTTTTTGGAAAATAAATTATGAAAAGAAAAAAACAAAAGAAAAAACAAATTTTCAGTTTCTTCAAAAAAAAAAAAAAGGAGCCATATGATACATACCCAAAAAATTAAAAAGGAAAAAAGAAAATCCAATTTTTTCAAAAGGGGAGGTTTTAGTGGGATGAGAAATAAGGGAAAGTGAAAGGAGAGAAGTGCAAAAGTGAAAGGAGTGAAGAGTTTGGGAGCAGCGTTAAAGACGTAAGACCTAACTACAGCTGGAGTTGAATTGGGTTTAGTTAATACCGGTTATTGGTTAAGGGACATGGTTTTGGTTTCCAATAACAACCAACAAACCAACGGATTTGAGAAAAAGCTATGGGCTCTGTCTCGTCACTCACTGCCACTTCTTTTAGAATGGCAAATAAATAAAAATGATCCGTTAAACTGACAGCAGGTGCCACGTATGTATGGAGTCCAGCTTTATGTCACCTCATCCATGGCATCCATGGCCTTTAATTTAAAATTCCGTTTTCTTTTTTTGGGTAAAATTCTATCGACAACATGTTGGATGATGACCTGATGCTGCTGTCTTCATCTTTGATTATAATGGCTCCACGTGGGCTTCGTGCACCTCTCCTGTTACTTTCTTTGTTCTTTTTTTTTTTTCTCCTATTCTTTCTTTTTTGATCTTTTTCTTATTTCTTTCCTTAATTGTGTAATGTGTAAAGACCACCGAAAAAATGTCACTTATTATTATTCTTGGTATTAAAATGATAAGAAACCCCCGAACTAACTTACTAAATTTTTTTAAATTAGAATTATAATTAAATATTATATTTATATAATTAACAAATAATCATTAAGTATATAATAATTCAATTATAATTATTAAATAATCAATTAATAAATTAAATATAATAATATAATGAAATCCATATATCATGAAACTTGCACTTAAGATCTCAATATTTTAAAGTTTTCTCATTATTATTAAATTAAATATAAAATTATATCTATTCAAAATAAATTTGAAGGTTATATCAAAGTAATGAATATAAATGCATGCTTTAACTATTCTAGTTTCGTAATCAATCTTGGTTGGAAAAAAATAAAATATATATTTTGCTGTATTGTTCTAAAAGCTTAAATTATTAGAAAATAATTCAATTACTATATTTTTGAAGTAAGATTCAATTATTATATTTAAATTTTAATACGTCTCATCATTTGCCAAACGTATGCATAATTAATGGACTTTAATGCAGACCCATATATAAAAAGAATGTGCCAGTTGAAGAATGATAACAAAACATTGCACAACTTAATAGGCAACAAAACATTAGTGAAGAAATAAATTAAAAAAAAAAAAGAGAATTTTATTTAGGATTTGAACTCAAAAGCTTTGGTATTAACGAGAAATTATCCTAACTAATAAAAAATTTTTCACTATTATATTTAAGTTTTAACAATAATTAATTAATAGTTATTGATCAAGCATTTAACAATCAAATATTTTTATCGTCATCGTTCATGAAATTCTCATAATAAATTGTGATAAGATCTCATACTCTCATTCAAAAAATAAAACTCCTTTAGTCTCAAATTGTGTTGTCCCCTTTTGACTTTCATAAAATAAAATGTAATTTTAGTGTTTTTAATAAGATTTAAAGTTTTTTTTTTATATAAAATTGAATAATTAATGTTCAACAGTTTTAATAGGAAAAGGTTAAAAAATATAAAAATATGATTTTAGAATATAGAAAAAAATAAAATTATAGGTGTTAAAAAAAAGAAAGATATAATTTTAAATATTTAAAAAAGGAAGATGAAAAAAAAAAAAACAAAAAGAAGAAGTAATATGTTTTACTGCATTCTGCAGTTGCAAAAGGAGAACAAATCATAATGCGTATATATGGTAGTTGGCTAATCTTAGGAGTCTATAGGAGATAACAAATCAAAATTGTGACACATTTTAAGTGAAAATATGTACTGACACGTGGAAATAGTGATATTATTACTAGAATGGTGCTCTCCTATGAGGCTTTTTTAAAAATTATTAAATTAAAACATATAAATAATAATAATATTTGTTAAAAATATTAATAATAACAACAACAATAATAATAATAAATCAAGATCATTGTTTTAAAATATTAAACTAACGATTCATATATTCGTATTATATAAAATATTAAAATTTATGTATTCGTATTATATTTTATACAAAAATTATGTGTTACAAATAATATAAATAAAAAAAAATAATATATTATTTTAATTTTATTAAATTTATACATAATTATTATTAAAATTTTAAATCATATCACTTTTATATATTTTTTTGTATTATATTCATGTAATATCTATGCTCATATCATATATCTTTGCTTATTTTATTCAGACTTAAAAATTTTAATTTATGTGTAAATTTTAAAATTAAATAAAAAAATAAAAAAATCTCTTAATTTAGTATATATTCTTTTACTTTTGGTCGCTAATTATATATATATATATATAAACTATAGACTCTAAGCTTATTTTTTATTTAAATTGAGTGAAATACTATAATATTATTTTAGAAGCTAACCTACTATATTATTCTTATTTGGAAATTTGTTTAGAAACATGTCATATAAATTTTAAATTTTTATATTATTGAAAAACTTTTAAAATTTAATTTAATTAATATTATTATTTAAAAAGCACTGTTTGGTGTACTTTTTTTTTTAATAAGTTGATATGGTATGTATAGATCCATTAATCTCGACCATTTTTATTGAGTCAAGACAACAAATATTGACTAGATGCATTAAATGGCCCAATTTCTTTTTTCTTTTTCCTTTCCCCAAAAACAAAATTGAAAAAACAAACTCTACTCACTTTTTTCTTTTTTTCCGTCACTAATTTTCCCAATGTCGCCCCCTTTCTAAGACCTAATCCCATTTCACTTACTTGCAGATTCCCATTTATTTTCTTCCCTTTCTTCTTTGATTTTTTTTCTCAGATTTTTTAAAATTTCTAACTTTCATTTCTATCCATTTATCTTCTTTCCCTTCTTCTTTTCACTTTCGTTGCCACCACCTTTGTCAGTAACTATTGATGGTAGTTCTCTTCATTATGTTCATTTGGGATTTTGTAATTTTCTCCCATAGTATTTGCTTAAAAAATAAGAAAAAAATTTGAAAACCTTTTAGATGTAAATTTTTTTATTTTTTTCTTTATTTGTTTTTTAATTGTATATTGTTTGATTGTATTAATGGTGGCTTGTGTTTTTTTTTTTTTTTAACTACAGAAAAATTTGAAAATTTTCAGTTGTAGGTTGATTTGGTTTTTGTTATTCTTGGTGGTTAATTTTTTATTTTTAAATATAAAAATTTGGAAATTTTCATATTTAAGGTAGATTTTGTCATTTTTTTGTATGATTGTTACTTGTTTGTTTAGTTAAAGTGGATATATATATTTTATTAAATTTTTGTGTTTTGATGAATTATTTTTTAATATTTATTATGTAATTTAAAATAAATTAAAATGAAATATGAGATTTTTTATTTTTTTATTGGAAGAAAGTACTTTTTTTTTACAGCTTTTGATATTGCCTATCGTTGCGAAGTGTTACCTTTGACTTCGAGTAAAGTTACTGAACTGGAAATTTTTTTTTTTGTTTTTTCAGGAAATGATTGGTTGTTGTCAATTTAATTGGTTTTAGTAATGTTGATGAAAGGAGGATCTTCTCCATAATTTAAAAGTCAGTTGAGCTGCTGAATTTGGTGACACATGTCACACATCGAAATCACTTTCTCAAAGCCAATTTTAGGTAATAAGGAGTTTTTAATCATTGATTAATTTCCTAATAAGAAGATTCTAAACCTTTGCGCCAAACTATGTTGAAAGACACGTAGCGCCATGTGGAAATCAAATTAATTACTATATCGAAGCAGGGGGAAGGGTGGCTTCACAAACACAAAGCCAAAGCCATCCTAAAACCAAACCAAATCAAACTAATATTTTAATTGTCCCACTTATTATATAATAATAATTATTATTATAATAATAACAATCGCTGGGCCTAAGAAAACGTGTTAGCCACATTAATGTTGGGTTTTAGAATATTTGGCTGTTAATTGTGGCGGCAAGTCTTGTGGTGCTTTGAAAACAACTTTTTTCTTTAACCAATCACTCCCTAATTATTTAATCAATTTTTCCTATTAATTTAAGCAATTGACAAAAGGGGGTATGGGAAGCACAGTTTATGAAAAGTTATTTGGTCTTGTCCATGAAGTTTTCTGACCAATTCATGGCGTTTTTTCTTAGGTCAATCGACGAAAATTACAGCATGCTTTGTTAGAAAGTGGAGGGAATATATGAGATTGAATATTATTATTAATTATAATTCGAATAATAATATTTGAATATCTTTTTATTATTAATTTCTAATAAAATTCGAATTTAATCCCTTATATTCATATATTTTTATTTATCAGTAAAATCATTTTTCAACATATTAAAATTAATTTATTAATTATTAATATAAATAATTATAAATAATTTTTATTAATCATAGAATTTTAAAGACATTTGTTAGTAAAATTATTTTTTAAAAAGTTAAGATCTAATTTGGAAAATCGAATTTTCTTCTTAAATTCCTTTAAACTTTTTCTTATGTAAAAAAAAGAAAAAAAATAGATTCTTTTTAATTCATATATTATTGGATTTAAAGGGGTCTAGTTGCCCAATCATTATTATTTCAATAGTGTTAATTTTACAAAATAATTATGAAATATAATAAACTATTTAATATAATATTTAAATTTTAAGAATTTTTAATATAATATTTAAATTATGAACATATTAATTAATGTGATAAAAAATTATTTATTTACTATATGTAATCATTTAAATTTAATCATATTATGAATGAATACATTAATTATAAATTTATAATTCAAATATTATATTAAAAATTTTTAAAATTTAGATGTCATATTAAATATTTTTTTTATAATTTAAAGAACATTAATGATATTAATCCATTTTAATATGAAATAGAAGACAGGGTCTAAGGGAGTGAGATTTTTTTTATTATTTTTTGCTAAAGAAGGGAGAGAGATTTGATGTCCAAGAAATGTGCATCAAGTTAACGTTAGAGGGACAATAATTAACCTTAGGTTCACTGTATGTTACTAGAAAGCTTGTCTGCTTATTACAGAGACTGATCTTATATCATTATTAATCTTGCTCCCCGAAAGTCAATCTTCTGGTTCAAGGAATGACACTCCACCATCATCGTGAGTGAGATGTACTTGAAAGATATTTTTTCTTTTTTTTTTTTTCATGACGACCAAAAGAGGTTGCATTTGTTGAATTAAATAGTTGAAATTGATGATCTAATCATTGCGTTTGTTAGAGGGTTACGCCGATTCTTAGAAAATATTCAAGAAATCCCAATTTACATACAAAATCTTTTTTTTTCCACAACATAAAATTCAGGATAAATTTTATGTGATGAATTCTATGGTGGAAGTTAAACAATTTTTTGTCTTTTAAGCATAACTCCACACTAAACTTAGCACTTTGATTTAGAGATTTTGGATTCAACTCTTGAAATAAAAAAAAAAAATTATGAGATGAAAGTGGGTTTTTTTTAATTATTGGAATGAAAATAATTACATTTTTTAATTTGGATTAATTTAGGATCATAAATATAATAATTTTTTTTATTGTCAATTAATTTTAAGGTAAAAACTCATCTTAAAAATTTAACATTATTCATGTAACTCAAAATATAATTAAAAAAAAAACACTTACACACACATATCATATATAATATTATATTACAATATATATAAAAACTTGATAAGATTTATTTACGTGGATGCATGGTAGACAACTTATATTATTGACACATAAGATATTTTTAAATAACTTTATTAAATCAATTATTTAATTTTTAAAAATTTTAAAATTTCAAATTTTACATTTATCAAAATCCTTTAAAATATATAAGATTTATCTTAATTTAAATTTAATAAAATATATCTTCTCATATTTCACTCTTACCCAATCCAAATAGTTTTTAAAGGTTAAATTCTTAAATCATAAAAAATTATACACCATCTAAATTAATATTCATATAAATTTAAATAAATAAAATTTATGGTTGAACCACTGTTATTTACTAATTTTTTATCTTTATTTTTTTATAATTTAAAATAAAAAATATTTTTCTCAATTTAAAATTACACACATATCTAAAATTTAAATTATACTAACTTCTTTTATCTTAATTTAAAATTAAATTTGGATAAACTAAATTTTTAAAAATTTAGATTTTTTTAATTAAATAATTATTAAATATATATTTATGATATTTTTCTCACAATCAATATTTTATTCTTTTTGTCATAAAAGTTTGACAAGATAAAGTTTCAAAATTAAATATGAAAAAGTCTTTCATGATATATCACATGTGTAAATTTTAATTTTTATACTAAAATAATATATACTTTTAAAAATTTATGTAATTGTGAATAAGAGATTAACTTTTTAGATATTTGTATATAATTTTACTTTCATAATTTAAAACTTTCATAATGCTTATTTAGATTTTTTTTTTCAATTTTAAATTACAAATTATAAATGATTATAATTATTTTTATTTATATATATAATATAAAAATTAATATAAATTAAAATATTTAATTATAAAAAATATAATAAAAACTCCGTGCATGGCACGGGTAAAAAAAACTATTATATATATTTATATTTAATATATTATTGATATATATTGAATTGCATAAGAATATTTTATTAAAAAATTAATTTTAAATATATTTATGAATTAAATTTATTTTTTTAAGATTTTAAAGTTTTAAATTATTTTTTTATGAAATTATTATATAATTTACTGATAATAGATAATATTTATACTTTAACAATACATCGAATATAAATTATATATAAATATATGACAACTTTCTTAAAATTTGCGACATGGATCTCATTTATTTATGACAGAAAGGGACTTCTCCATGAATTGCAAAAAAAGTTTAACCCAAAGAGGTTAAGAGGCAAAAGTGCAGCGCTTACTATAACAACAGATTGGATGGACTCGTTTACCATACATTTTTTTTAAAACTAATATTTCGTGAATTGGAGAGATTTCGAAATTTGTGGCAAAGCATCAAAATCCGATAATATAAATCATAATTTGATACGTATCTTTCTTTCTTTACCTCCTAAAAAGAATTGTCGAGGAAATCAAAGGACCTAAAAAGAAATACAAACGTTTGGATTATATCTCTGCCTTGCATTTTAATGCATCCTTGAGTAAGATGGACGAAATTGCAAGCAAGTCACCCAAAAAAAGAAAAAAAAGCATCCCTTTGCCGTGGGGACCTCTATTGATGGTAAGAGATATTGGCCCTAATCTTTACTAAATCTTCTTTATATAATTTCCCCATTGCTCTAGATAGAAATTTTCACCTTTTACTCTTTTTTAGGCTTTTTAGTTTTTCCCCCCCTATTTCTGTTGCACTGATTTCAACCAGACTGAGCCAAATAAGCACGTGCGTGACTCTTTAAATTGTATTGAATAAAATAATGGACAATATTACATGTACGCATCTTATATATTCGTTTTTATACACTCATTTTTTATTTCATGGATTTAAGTGATAAATAATAAAATTTTGAAATTTTATATATATTATGTAAGTGTGTTAAGTAAGAGTATATATTTTTCAAAAAAATTAATTGCATTATAATGAAATTATTTATTAAAAGTTAAATCAACTTGAACGAGTCAATGTAATGTTAGTACTTCACTTTTTCACTTTCCCTTTTTTCTTTTTCTTTTTTTTGGCAGCATCCATGTGCACGAGTCCATGCACCTTTTGGTGAAGAAATTAATTTCTATATATATAGAAATGGGTGAAGAAAGATCCTAATGTTGAAATGGTCTTCTTCATTGGTGGCTGGCTATATGAGTTCACATTTAAATGGACCATTTCTCAACTATGAAAAATCTTCGATTGAAAAATAGGTTAAGTAACATTTTACTTTTAATCGAGGAATGAGTGTTAGTATTAAGGCATTAGAAATGAAGATTTTACCAGCTGTTGGGGTTTTCCTTTTTCGTTTCAAATTAAGAAGGAAAACAAGATTAAAAACTTGCAAACTCAAGGAGGAAGTGGAAGAGAGATTGAAAAGTTTGCGGAAGGTAAAGCTCACTCATGTCAATGGAGAAACTAATGAGGCAGCTAATTCTTTAGCAAAATTTGCACTAGGAAAGAAGGAAATTTTGTATTGGATGGAGGATAGTTGAATTAGAGTGTAATTAGTGGCGGATTTAAACATTTTTTTAGGGTTAACCACTTAGTGCAGCGTGTGTCTGTTAGATGATGAATGTTGATCGGATGTGAACTGTGATTAAGTATTGGATAATAACAATGAGTGGAGTAATTAAGATATTAAGTGTGCTAAAAAAGTTATGGAGTGTCGATAAAGACTCTATCATTACATTTGTACCGGCCCTTTATTCGTGCTTTTAAGTAATGAAGTCCCAATGTCTAAAAAATAATAAAAACAAGATTAACATGAAAATCTAATTTTTATAAAATAACCCTCTCGAAATTACTAGTATACGAATTTGTACACAAAAGGGCTCCACTTCAATTTCATTTCAAAGTAGTTGGTGGAGAATTTATAAAAGAAAGGTTCTCTATCGGCAGTTGGAGCAAACGACCTTAACCCGTGAAAATTAAATGAATGAAGATTCAAATTTATGAGGAATCAAAAAATTAAGTGTTATGAAAAGGTCCAACGCCAGCCAGTGAGGCCACAGTACCCAACTAGCTAGCCACCCACATTGGACGCAATTTTCTCCACACTCAACAAAGTTCTCAATCAAACAATTTAACATCTTTCAACGCATACCAAAAGCCAAGAAAATATTGGGTCAACCATTTCAATTTCTCTTGTTCTCCCTCTCCCTCCTTTTCCTCCTAGTTTAATTTCCTTTTTTAAAAAAATTTTTACAAAGTGAACCTGTTTTTGCTTCTGATTTTCATGAATGAATAATAAATAATGATCAAGTGATGAAGTAGGGAGACAATCAAACAATTCGAGGATACATATATGGTGTTGTTTATAGTTAATACTAAAATTATTGATTTTTAAAATACGCCTAATGAAATGGACAGCTTTTGAGTTTAGAGAGGTATGTAATTTAATTAATTAATTAATTAGATTATTCTACAAAAATTAAAAGAAGAAAAATTGTGTGACGTTGAATAGGTGACTTGCCCTATATATTAATTTATAAGGGTCGATGTTAGAATAAATTGACTTCCACTTCCACAATTCACTTCGTTCAATGTATTAGAAAAATTATTCTTTTACTTGCACATTTTACTCATTCTAAGAGATCCAAAAATTAAGATTAAAAATGTTAATCGATTCCAATAAAAGGAAAAGAGATTCAAAATGTTGAAGTGAAATGAAAGAGCAACAACTTAATGAATCTTGTATGTAAATCACTACATGTTGGAGTATGCCTGTCGTAAATTTAATATCTTCCAAATTAACCCTAGTATTAAATAGCCTTTCCACTATCCATGGATCATACCAATTAAGTATTACATATTTTTTTGATGTATTAAAAAAACTAGAGGTGTTTAATTTTGTGCCACTATCAATATTGAGGATAGAAAAATTTTTTTGGTGGAATTACCGGGGGGGGGGGGGGTTATATGTTTGAAAAAGTATAAAAACATTATTGGTTTTAATTTCCCGAGTCATTTCTCTACCTCTGGTTCCGGCTTCGCCAACGACTAATCCCATCGTCTTCCTCCTTGATCGCCACCACTATCTCTTCCTATTAAAAGAAAAAGGAGTGCAAGTTTCACTTAAATTCATTTTCATAACAAGTACTGTTTAATCGCCTCTCACATCGAATAAGCTTTCATTAGCCACTACTGCCATCTTCATGGTGGAGCTCTTTATCTTTTACACAACAGTGTAATTATTGAAGATATCTATTATTGTCCATTTTGGGTCATGCCATGCACCCCTTGTGGTTTTGGCTTCTTCTCAAGCCTTCCATTTTCATTATTGGAATAGTGAACTGGAAGGAGGGGGAATATCTTAACATTTTCATGAAAATATGTGTATTGACCAACTGAGGAAGGGAAAACTTGGAAAATAAAGACAGAAATAATAGAAGCTTCATTTGGTTTGAGAAAATATTTTTTATTTTTATTTTTAGAAAATAGTTTTTATTTTCTTATTTTCTGTTTTTTTTAAAAGATGTATTTGGTAAATGAAAACAAAAATTGTTTTCTAAAAATTTAAAAATAAGGAAATAAAAAAAAATTCAATAATATTACTAATAATGTCATCTAATTATAATTATAATAATATTTATTAATTAATGACATTAAAAAGTGTTTAAATATGATAGCTTACAAAACTTAAGGAAAAAAAATTTACATCTATTGTTTTCACAATTAAAAATATTTTTTTTGTTTTTATATTTTAACCTATTTTTATTTTTATTTTTATTTTCTAAAAACATATTTTCATTTTAATTACCCAATACATTTTTACTCATATTTTTAATTTTCTTAAAAAATAAAAATAAAAAATAATTTTATTTTTTAAAACCAAACATTACCTAATTTTTCGTGCAAAGACTTTAGTTTTGTTTGTATATGGCAAACTAAGATAATTGTGCTTCTACGCAAATGGCTCAATGGCCTCCACTTGCTTTGCGGCCCTTAATTTGGGTTGATTTGGTGAAGAATGGTAAACACTTTGAAAATTTCATATTCAAAAAACAAATAAATTAAATGAAAGGAAGGAATTTGATTGAGCTGTTCGTTTAATTTTATTCTTTCTCCACATGGTGTGGAAGCCCACAAGTTTGGAAGCTATGGGCCAACCGTTTCAATGTTTTCTTTGTCAGAAGTCAAGCTTTGTTTTTGACCCCTTTAATTCAAGGGAAATTTCTTACCTGGTTGGTTTGTCGATGCCCAAATTTGTTATGCCACTGTTGTTGTACCGCATTGACGTTGGACTGCCTTATGTTTTGAAATTACAATAAAATATTTGACGTCATATTCAGAATCAAAATATTATAATAGAAGGCAGAAATTTAAATGATCACGGCAAATAAGCACTCTTTGAATGAGACTAGTACGTTGTTATTTGCTTTTAATCTGTTTAAATAAATAAAAATATTTAATATGTGTATATATAGTTTATAAATTTTGTTAACTAATGCTTTGAAAACACTTTTTAGCTTTTTTAAAAGACTACTTAAAGTACATTTAAAAAACTACTTTAAGTAATATATTTTTATTTACTTTAGGTAGTATGAAATTCGGTAATTAATTATAAATACTTAATTTTATTTAGATTAATTAATTTTTTAAATTTGACGATCGAACTTCTTTAAAAGTATTAATAAATATCTTGAATATTCTTGATGTAAGAAAATATTCTTAAATTTTTATTGAAATATCAAAATAATATAATATCAATTTCTAATATTAAATTTTCTTGAATTTATTTTTTTAAAAACTTTGTTAGGCTTGATAGTTAACACAAAAATCAATTGATATCATTTTTGAATGGACGTTATGAGAATGCTATAATTTTTTTCATACATAACCGTATTTCTGAACTCAATTTTCATTCGTAGACTAAAATATTTTTAAATAAATCTTAATTAATTTTAAAATTTATTTAAAAATAATTTTTTAGATGATCAATTACACTTAAATTAAAAAAAAAAATGGTGACGACTTTTTGGTTATTACATCTAACTATCAAGTCTCTGGACTGATGTTATGACATTAACCATTAATGTTATAAATTTTAATATATTTAATATAATAATTTTAAAAAAATATCTTTAAATCAATCATTAACAAATAATATTGAAAACAAATAAAATATCCGTTAATTTTAAAATGCCAATACACAATTCATTATTCATACCCTAACTTGATTAGTAATATCCCATTAAGACCGGAATTTGCTTATTTAGCTAAAAATGGTTGGGTTCCCGTTAAAAAAGCTGATCAAACTCAAGTTCAATAATAAAAATATAAATTCAATTACTTTTATTTATTTCATTAATCAAAATTTAATTAATAAATTCAAAATAAATTTTATTTTTAAATAATTTTTAAATTTTAATAAATATTCTAAATATAAAATAATATTTACACTAAAAATAATATAAATAATAAAAAATTCATTACCTATAATTGAGTTTAAGTAATGGATATCTTAAATCTACTCCATCTTGTCCGCATTCATTCATATCCTCATCCTCCTTAATTGGGTTGTGTAGCGTTGCATAGCGGCCCATTGGTGCCATATCCAGTACCATCCTTATTAGCAACAACCATAATTTATTTGTATGAAAGTTATTGCATCTATTGTATTCAACATTGTTCCACATTGACCCCAAAAAAAAAAAAAATTGTTCCACCGATATGCAGAATCTAATTTAAGAAATTATCATGTAAAACAGTAAGTTTATTAAAAATAAAGATTAAGTAGGATTTATAAAAAAAGTTAATTTGATATATTGAGACCCTATAGATTGACTGTTTAAAAAAAAATGTATTTAATTGATTGAATAAAATTTTGAAAAGTAATTCAAAATTTTAGTACTCAATTAGTTTAATAACATTAATCTTGTCCTATAACTATGGTTTTGACAAATTACCACGTATCGATTACAATTGTTTTTATTATTATTATCAAGCATGATGGGAAAAAAAATACATTTATTTTTTTTTTTAACAAAGAAAAAAAAACTTTTTCATTTCTTATGTAATGAAAAAAAAAAAGCATTTTTTCTCCCTTGCTTGGGCAAACTCACGATAATTAAGAAAGGCTATATATATATATATATATATATGTGCATATGTATAAAATGCCACTTATTCAGAGCTGAAAAAAAGATCATTTTGCTATTAAGATGTTATATATAGTATCATATATACTTTATCTTCTACAAGATGGGTATAATTTTACTTTATTTTGAGTTGGGAACTTGGGATCCATCTTTCCAACTTTTCAACATTTTCAGGCTTGAAAGAAAATAAAAGATTGTCTTTAAAACAAAATAGAAAATAAAAGATTTTAGTTTTCACTAACCATAAGTACTTACTATCTGTCTTTTATGCATTAAATTGAAATCCGTAGCTGCTCAAGGCAAAATTTATGTAAAGTTCTATAAGTTGGTAAAATTTTTATTAGAAATAAATAAAAAAATTTTAATAAAAAATTTAAAATCGTTTGATTGATAAATTTTAATATAAAAATTAATAATATGTAAAAATTTTATTAAAAATATTATTTATAATTAAAATTTAGTCTATATTTATTTAATGATAAAAATTTTATTAATATATTTAATGATAAAAATATTTATTTAATAAATATATAAAAAATTATTAAATTTTTTTAAAATTTTATACACTTAATCTGTGGTGATATTTTTTAATTTTTTTAATTTTAATTTTTATTTACTCATTTTTAATAAAAACTTTCATGAATTTCACCTGTAAAATTTCATATAAATTTTTTTCAATCGCTCAACTTTATTAATAGGCTATATAAGACATCTCAATTGCATTTATCTAATTATCTTGAAATTGCATAATCTTAGCTGAGATCCCAACGTTCTCAATATAAAACAAAAAGATTATTATTTTTTTAATAAAAAAGATTATTCCTTGTTTCCAGATCAAATAAACTTTTAAGTTTTAACCTTAATTTCCAACCCATCCTTTTAAAAAAAAAATTAGAAAACAAAAACGATATAAAGAACAATAAAAGGAATTATTCATACTCAAATATCAAGTCAGAAACACCAAATATATTACACACAAAAAAAAAGAATAGAACTCCAATATTCTTATGTCACTCTGCCAGTAATTTCTAAAACTTTGGCTGAATGCTATAATATCATGAACATATTTATCCAAAAATATATATATCATGAATATGGTAAATCCCTCGTATATATTCATGTAACTTAACTATTAAAGTTTCTACAAAAGAAAAAGATACCAAGGGAAAATTCTTGCCACTAAACCGCCAACATATGATCAGGAAACTGCAACCCCAAACCCATTTCTGTTGCCATTCAATAAACAAAACCTGGAAGGCTTAGGCTCGAAATTCCTTCTCCTTTGCAAGTCATGGCTCGATGGCTTAATGATTTGGAGCAGAATCGCCTTGATGGAATTTGCTTTGGCATACATGGCTAATCCCAAGTGATTTGGTGAGACACGAACCACCCTTGTCCGACTGGGTGGTTTGTTGAAATTCCTGTGCAGGTTGCACCTGAAGGATCCTGGGTGTGAGGTAGGGGAACACAGGCATGTACGGGTTTGTGACTTGGAGTTTGATGATGCATTTTTGGAGGCCATGGGAATCTTTCAAAAGCTTGACCAACCAGAAAGAGGGGGATGTAGATGTGATTTGTCTTGTTTGTGTGGCAAACCAATGGTATGAAGTTGGAGAATATTGGAGTATTATAGCTTTGAAAAACCCATTTAAATTACCTTGACAACCTTTGCTTTCATGGATTTTTAATTAACAGGATGATCTATGGTAATATTGGGTAATAAGAAACAGAGAATTGGTTAAGTGGAATGCCAGTTTACCCAGTATTGACCATTTGGTTTTTCTCAAGTAAATACGAAGGGGCAGACCAGTCATTACATCAATGATGATTAATTTAATTTTCCTTTCAATGAATGGAATCAATTGGAAATAACTGATTAAGGTCTACTCAACACTCACTGCTAAATGCAATAATGCTTGCATGACAATGAAGGGGACAGACTTTTATTCCAATTTCCAGCCAATTAAAATGACTCCTAAAATTGACAAAAAAGAAAAAAGAGTCTCCTAAAATTCCTGTGGTGGTCCGGCGCCAATCACATTTGAGCTTGAACCCTAGCAAGGGCGGTTATGGGTTCCTGTCTTACAGTTTACTTCATGCCCTTTCAAGCTGATAAGTTCCAAATTAATATTGCATTTAGATTTTTGAACCCCATAATTGGCCTGAATCTTCAAAAATAAAATCAAACTGAAAAATCTTGTAAGAGCATACAGAAACCTATACTATATAACCTCCATAGGAAGAAAGGGCTATAGTCTTATAGAGTGAATAATACGACAGGTCAAGGGTCTTACTCTTTGTACATGACATTGCTTTAAAATTTTAAGAGAAGATATATAATAACTCATAGAATCCTTGAAGGATTAACCCTTTTCCATTTTCTTTTTAACGGTCTTCCAACAATTATGAAACGATTTTACTAAAGAAAAAAGGTTGATTATTAGATAAATATATACTATAACTGAGAGTTGAAATTTTGAGTTAGTTGAGTTTTGATTGAATGAAAGGATTGGGTTAAGTGTGTCTTAAATTCGGTTTCCTCTTAAGCCCAAAGATAAGTGGAAGTTTTCAATGGAGAGAGTTTAAGTGCAAAGGTCTTGTCTTGGATTATATAGAATGATCAATGAGAAATTCTCTCTATTGTAATAGAAGGAAGACATTTTAGACTTTGGGGTTTCCATTCAAATTTCATAATATTTTGAATATTTACTTTTATGTTATTTATTCAGTTATATACTAAATTGCCTGTTGATTTAGTTGTTTTATTCAATCATAATGTTTGATTATGATCATAATTGTAAATTTTACTTATAACAAAATTTCATTAAAATTTAGTATAAAATATAATTTTATAAATTGCATTAAACTTTGCTTGCCAAAAAAAAAAAGCATTAAACTTTGTGTTACTATTTTTCTTTCTTGCAAATTTTCTTGCTTGTTGTAGCATGCACATTAATAAAATTTTAAAATAAATTTTTTATAATGTTTCAAATACAATAGAAATTATAATTTTTTTAATTAAATATTATATTTGTGCAAAAAATCAATGAATTATATTAAATAAAAGACACTAACCAACAAACTATTATATAATTAGATAAATCTAAAATAAAAGTGGATGAAATCTATATATCATAGGATTTGAATTTGAAAATTTAAAGTTTTAAGATCCTTATCACAAATAATTGCCGGCTGACTCTAAGAGTTTAAAGCAAATTTGAGTTAAAAGTTGGGATTGCTAGCTTATCTTTGAGGTCGGTTGCGTGGGGGCAAGAGGGATACAGATCGCATGAAATTAGCCCAAGCGCGCAAGAAGCTAACATGCATCGCCACCCCCTTATCTAATAAGCCTCACAAAAAAGTTGACACGTGCATATTCAAATCCACAGTTGGTGGGATCCTAATCACACTGATAAAGACCTGTTATTAACTTTTCTACACAATTTGTTTTTTGGACGATTTACAAAGGGAAGAGATCGGATGTCACAAAAAGTTTGTACGATTTGGTGATGGGTTTTTGTAAGGGTGTTTAAAATTTAATTTTAATTGAATTAATTGATTGAATTAATTTAATTTGATTAATTAATTATCAAAAATAATTTTTAAAAGATTTTAATTTTTATTAATTATGTTTAATAATTAAATTAATCAAAATATATTAAAATTTATATATAAAATTAAAAATATATAAAATTAATCATTTTAATTTAAGTTTTTAAAATTTTTAATTTAATATTTTAGTATTTAAATATTATTATTAGATGTTTTTGTTTAATTTATTTTAATTGAATTTAAATATAATATAATTTAATGTATTTTATTATTTGATTTCAAATTAATTTTGATCGATTAGTTTTTAAAATTAAAAAATTAAGTTTGATTGATAAAAATAAATAATATAATTCAATTAATTTAATTTTAAATAATTTAATTCGAAATTAATTGAATTGATCGATTTTTAAGTACAGCAAAAAGAGTTTCAAAATTTTTATTAGACATTGAATATTGTAGATATCGAATTTTATTAAGGTCTATTAGACTAAATTTTGTTTATTAATATTGAAATTAATTAATAATTAAATATAATAATCAATAAAAAAAATAGAAACAGAAAAAATAAAAGATTGGGGTGGCCAGTGGTGTCGCCTATTTGGTCACCCATACCTTGCTAGCAGTGCTACCCTTGTCCCATCCCCTGACCATACCCTGCAAACCCTGTTCACCCCTGAACCACCACTGTTAACACCCCATTCCACGCCAAAAGTCCTATGCCCAATCAATCTCACATCTCTACAAATCAGACATCTCCCAAGCATTAATCCCAGCCTTTTCCCTTCACTCATGCAAAAACACTTCTCGGATACACTTTTGGATACACAAACACCTTGTCCTCTACCTACCAGAAACTCGAAACCCTCACGCTTAAGAAATCCAAGCTCTTTTATCCCAAAACCTAAGCTCTTCCCCACCCCCATCTATCAGAAAACTAAAAACTTGAAACAAATCCACAAAAAAACAACAAAACACAATCCTCTATGTGTTTTAGAACTCAATGCCAAGCTCCTTACAAAAACAAAGGAATCATCAGTTTCATTTAAAAATATATATATACCAAAATTTTAAGCCCATATTTACGTCGATCGAGGTTGTTTCCGATGAAAAGAATATCGGATCTGGAAAGAGAGAGTTGAGAGGAACTTTTTGAAATTTTTTGATGTTTTTCAACCATTGGCGGCAATAGCACCGGTGCTAGCGGTCAAACGTCGATAGAGACTTTGGAGCTCTGAATATTTTTTTTTTTGGCTGAAAGGTTTGAAATGGAATAAAAAAAATTAGCTTTATATATAACACTAAAGTTCAAAACGACGCCGTTTAGACCAAGTAGGATTCGCGCGTGGATTTGAACCCAACCAAGGATTCACGCAACTCAACTCGATGACCCATCCTTCAGCTAACTCTGAACTGGTTCAACTGAACCGTTCATCGAACCGTCCTTCATCTAGTTCAATTAATCGAACCGTTAAACCACCTGAACCGGTCGAATCAATGTTGACTAGACCGTTAACCGGTCATCTTTAGATTTTTGTTTTCTTTTCTAATTTTTTTATATTATTATTTTTATTATTTTTAGTATTATTTTTTAATAGTCATGCATGATAAATTTTTAAATTTGTTAGAATAAATATTTGATTGTTTTTTAATAATAATAAAATGAAAACAAAGTAAGATAATAACTAAATATATATATATATATATTAAAAATGCTTAAAAATAATAATAATAATCTAAAAAAATAATAGTAAGAATAAAATAATACATTTTTTATTTTTTCTGCCTAGATGTTAGAGGGAATAAAAAATATATAATTTCACCCAGATATTGAAAAATTATATAAAATTTTTTTTTGAAAGGTAATAATAATAATAATAATAATAATAAATTAATAATATTATTATAATAAATTTTCATAAACAAGAATTTTTTAAATTATTTTTTAAAAAAAATCATAAAAATTAAACTTGCTCCGAAAATTCACCTAAATGTTAGGGAATTTTAGAGATATTCATGTTTTTTTTTAAATTAAAAAAATCTAAATCTTAAAACCCTAACCCTTGAAAATCTAAAACTCTAAAATCCAAGCCCTAAAACCTCGAAACCTAAACCTAAATTTTAAACCCTAAAATCAAAATCTCAAACCTTAAACTTTAAAATCAAAACCCTAAACCTCAAAACCCTAAACCTTTCAAACCTTAAAATTTAAGCCCTAAGACCCCCAAACCTTAAAATCAAAATCCTAAACCTTCCAAACCCTAAAATTCAAGCCCTAAAACCCTTTAAACCCTAAAACTAAACCCTAAAACCCTTAAAACTTGAACCAAAACCCTAAAATCTAAATTTTCAAAATCTTGAAATTTTAACTTTTAAAACTTCGACCTAAGCTCAAACCGAGACCATCCCAAAATTTTAAGAACACGTAAGAAAATTTCATTTAAAATAATTTGTTTTCGAATGCTGCCTAAACGATGAGGTATTTAAGAAACTTTATTTCATTAAATTTTTATATCAGTCCGTAATTCGCTTCAACCATGAGATTAAATCAATAAAAAAAACAATAATATAATGAGATTTTAAATATAAATAGTCACACCTAAGCTCTTCATAAATGATGGGAAGTCAAGATGGTCTCATTATATTTAAGAATCCAATTTTAAATTTGCATTTCATCATCATACATAACACCTATTGATTTATATGCATTTATTTATTATTGTTTGCATTTCTTTATTTTTAATTTTTACTTACTATCTAATAATACCATCATTTATTTTTTCGCGTAAAATATATATTTTTAATTTACTTACTTTAAAATTGTGATGTTATAAAATAAAATAAAAATAACATCCCGAAGAGAATAATTCTTGATACTCTACCTAGATATTAGAGAATTATCAACAATTATCTTTCTCAAATAATGTTATTTTTATTTTTAAGAGATGTCATGATAAATATCAGTTAAAAGTATTATCTTTAAAGTTCTACCTAGACGTTGAAGAATTTTAAGATAATTCTTCAATTTAAAGATTTCTTCTATATTCTTAAATAAAGAATTTTGATAAAAGTAATTTTTCTTCTTTTAAAATAATAAAAAAGAGATTATTATTAAATTTCAAATTGAAACTATTTTAACTAATACAAAAAAATAGTGCATGATTAAATTATATCAATTTATGAATGTTGTAGATGTGTTAATCTTTCTTCACGTATAATCGATTCTCGAATTTAAAATATATTTTTGTAAATCAAAATTTATCTTTTTGATAAACTTTAAACTTATTTTATAATTTTATTAAAAAAATAATATTTTAGATGATCAATCATATCTTAAAAAAAATTGATGATAATTTTTTTTATTTTAATTTTTTACGTTTGACGATCTCAAACTCGTTACAATAAATATAAATAAATATAATCCATAGTTAATAAATTAAGGGTAAATTTCACCTATATTTGGCTACGTTTTTAGCCTTTTTCACATAGTACTTTTTTTTTTCTTGATTAAAAATTTGTGAACAGATCTGTTTAATTTTTCAAGATGGTTACATCCTGAAATACCATTAACTGAAAAATGAGGCAGCACTGAAATTGAAGATATTTTGATAATTTTACTGGATAAAAAGTTAACTGTGTAATTTTCTCTAAAGAAAATTTTAATTACATGGTATTGATTGAAAAAAAAAAAAAAAGGTATTATGTGAGAAAAGTTAAATCCAGAAGCGTTGTGTTTTTCCCATGAGCTGAGTTTGAAAGTGATTTAGAGGTTGAGTTGGGATTGATTAGGACATTTAGATTTCGTTTGTTTCACAAAAAATTAATTTAAAAAAATAATTTTTAAACAGTATTTATATTTTTTGAGTTAAAAGAAATATTCCATAAATTAGATGAGTTAATAAAAAATATTTTTTGTTATTTGGATATTATTTAGAAATTTTTTTTTCCATATAATGTTAATATAATTATTAAAATATTCAAAATGATTTATTATTCAAATATATTGAAATTATTTATTATTAAAATTATTAATATTAAAAAATTATATTTTAATAATAATATTTAATATTAAAATATTATGTTAATATAAAAATTCTTAAAATAAAACTATTTATTATTCTTTATATTATTTATTAATTTATTATATTAATAGTATATTATTTATTAATAATATATTATTTATTATATCTTATTATAATATTTATTATTATATTATTTATAAACAAAATTACGTTAAAAAGTATTAATAAATAATTATACTTATAGACAGTTATTTTTTAAAAAATATATTTTTTTAAAGTTGTAAGATAGTTTTTAAACAATTAATTTTATTTTTTATTGATTAATAAATTATTTTTTGTTTATCAATTAATTTTTATTAAATAAACATATAAAAATATAAAAATTATTTTTTAAAATTTATTTGTCACGAAATAAATCGAACCTTAGTAAAAAAAATTACAATCAAAGGACGTTGAAGTTTGTTCTTTGGAATGCTTTTCAATTCTCTAATCAGGTAAGTATACGAGAGACGAGGGGCGAGTAAAGAGTCAGTGTATGGAAAACTTAGAGGCGCAGCACTTAAAAGAGTTATATATGAAAATATTTGGACCTCCTGTTTATTTTATATGGAGAGTGCATGGCGATATTTAGATGGTGATAAGATTCGAATAGGTGATAATTAATGAAAATTTTACGTGAAGTTTGAGAAAAATTTTATATAAATTAATGTGAATTATATTTAATAATTTTTAAATAAATTATTGATAAGTTAGAGAGAAGTTAAATTTGTATTAGATTGACGTGGGTTAATGAAAGTAGTTTGATGATCAACTTTTGTAATCGAGAAGGTCTTGATAGAAGAGCCTTTCCATTGTTGAACTTTTGTGATGGTAATGAATTTAGGTGTCGATCTTTTTTAATGATCAAGTGATGTTGGATGAGTGTTGTCTTGACAAATACGAGGGTTAATTTTTTTAATTAGTTATTTGAATTTAATAATAAGATATGTAAATTAAATTTATTTACAAATTAATTAATTTTTAAAGATAATTAATTTTTATATTTTTTTACAAGCAGACAAAAAAATCACCTCCTATAATGTTTTCCTTACGGATTAGCTTGTGAAAGAAAATTAAAAAAAAGAAAAAGAAAGAAAACCCTAACTTCTACTTTCACTCAGAGTTACACGTGGGTTGTGTGCAGAGAAAGCAGTTCATTTACTGATGTTGATTGATGCAAGACAGCTAAGCAATAGTCTATTAGATAAGTATATCATAAATGTTACTTGCCACTCCATTTATTTTGACAAAACCTAACTTAATTTTGCTGCCTAATTTATCTCACGTTAAAAAATTGCTTATGTCGGTCAAGGATGGAAACCTAGGTGTGTAGCTAATTGAATTGATTTGATGATTCATAAAGATAGCATGAAATGGTCAAACGAAGGGGCTTCAAGTTGTTCTGTCATAAATTGAAGGTCATATTATGCATGTTTCAATGACGGTTACCACTTCCAAGCAGATTATTGGATTGTTGCAGTCAAATTCTCCTCTCCAAATATCAGGATTCCCGAAACCTGGGCCAATCCGTTAAATTCTAATGATGAAGATGAAGTCCATCAACTCTCTGATGAGATGGCCTGTGATTTCCACCAGAGGAATTAACTGACTTCTGGGTTTCTTTGGGCCTTAACATTGACCTAGCGACTTATTTCATAAACAACCTTGATCCTTATTGCTTAATAGCTAAGAAGCTAGGTTCAACACGATTTAATGCTTTTGTTATTTGTTAGTATTTACTTAAAAAAAACAAAAATTAACCTAAATCAAAATTTCCTAACACATGACACAAACCAGTGGTTATAGCTAGTTTGAGATCATTGGCAATGGAAATCGCATTGATCGCCCTCTCGAACGGGCTTTTAGTTTAATACCATCAATAACAAATTTTTAGACTTGATTGTAGGAATCCATAGTCCATACATTCCATTCATCAACTGCCAAGCACTACCATTTTTATAACCCCATGCAAATTTTCCAATAAGCATAATGAAAAATGAAACTAAACAGCCAAGGGTACAACACTCCTAGTTTCTGACATTCTTAGTCCATATCCTATTAGAAAGAGCTTTTCCTCTTGTTTGTAAACATTGTCTAGCTTCATATTAACAGAATAGAATCGTTTTCTGCTCTTTAAAAGAGACACTTTCATGCTTAGAGAAAATGAACTGAGGTAAATAAGTCATTCCTCCCAGAAGAGGCTTCCAAGCACTAATTTAGTAATTAACTTGTGCGTTGCTATGACTGCATTGCACAAAGATTCAAGCCTAAGGACAACAAGTATAATGTACAAAATTTTGCAATGTATGTTACTCCAGATATTTAGAGCAGATTACAACCTGCTAACTAGGCTTTGGAATACTAACGCCCCTTGTATAGGCCTTCTGATCTAGCATCATACTGTTTAGTATAAACACGGTGCCTTCTCTCTCTTGCGTAGATTACCCAGAAGACCAATGACAGCATCACAGCAGCAGATACAATTACTAATCCAATGTAGATCCATTGACTATAGCGCCGCAGACCAGGACAATAATCATGACTGATATCTGTGAATGTATCACGCACAAAAGTGCAGTCTTGCAAATTAACTAGGAATGGACCATAGCGATACAAACCATAACTGACATTCACTGCAGCTGACATCTGACTGTAAATTTGAGCCGTCAGCCGCCCAGGTGTAGTGCAAATCCCGGAGGATGTAGAAATGTTACAGGTATATTTCTTCCAAACCTGTTTGAAACAGATACAGCAGTCATGAGTTTCTTTTAATTTAGTTATATACATTTAGGGAAAAATTGAAAATATCATGCCAAAAAGTTCTGGATCGGCAGAAGCGCGGATAATGGCAGACAAACTTTAAAAAAATACAGATTTTAAAACCTTTCAAGTCTTTTTATGCAAACATTTATCCTCCAACAAAGCCACAAGCCACAGCTAAACAACTTGACAGTAACTAGCCTTAGTAAGTTTATCAGCTTTACTTGGTGCTCAGAACTTGTTAATTAACTTAATCACAGAAGTCTTTTGGATGAAATTTATGTCATCTGGATGACCTAAAAGATAGACTGTGTGCCTTGAACCTGGTCTGAGAATTAAGGGAATTGAACCCAGGAGAGAGCAACTTGGCTCATTCTTGATGGTAATTGAGCCTAAATCCATTTATTTAAGCTTTTGGTTTCAACATTTACACTACATGTGTGTGCACTGTGCATCTGATGCATGCCTACTTATGTATGGCTAAGCAATTTCCACTTACAAGAAGAGTCTATTTTTATTACCTCTGAGGAATTGTACAAGCTAACTTCACCAGATGCACACAGACGGTCTGTGAGATCAGAATGAAACGGGTTGCAGAGAACTGGAACCAATGGACCAGATTGATTGTAATATAAAGGCGTCGATGCTGGTGGGAAATTTTGGTTAACGACATTATTGATGACAGCATTCACAACATTTACAAGTTGGTAAGTGACATTCTTGGTTTTTAACAGGGTCTCTTGGGCTGTTGCATTGTCCACACATGGCAGAATGTCATCCAACGCTGTATGGGCAGTGGGATTCTGGACCCATTCATCCATAGAAACGCATGCATCTCCTGCGACACTGAAACAAGGGAGACAATTTTAATTTAGAGAGTATATCATATTAAAGATGTGTGTAACAACATCTTTTTTTGGCCAAGTATAACACCAGTCTTGAGCACATACATAAACCTAGAAATTAAATCTTAAACTGTATTACCATTAACATTTTCATAAACAAGAGAATGTCAAACTTGCTAACATGAGGAAAACAACAAAGATATAGGAATATATATATATATATATATATATATATATATCAGCATTCAGGTGTGAATGAGCAAATGAGAGAGAGTTGAAGAAAGCCATGTAGAAAGTGACTTTTGTTTTGAGAGGAAAGATATTGAATGATCAGTGCGTTGGGTTCCAACAATTCATTATCGATTATATGTATATTAATAGGTTGGCAACAGAAAACCTTTTGAGTCCAAAAAAGATGAAAGAACAAAGACAGACAACAGAAGAAATTATGTTTTAAACCAACCATACAAGAACTTGAGACATCAAGAAAGAAGTCTAAAATTTTACCAAGAGCAGATAATCCAGTATACAAGTATGGGAAGAAAGTCAAACCATATATACTAAAAATTTAACTCTAGAAACTTGGTTGTGGCAGATAGACTAGACTAGGCAAAGCCTTATCAATTTCTACATTCCATTTCATCTTCCATTTCATCCTCTTCAGAAACCAAAATATCCTATCTAGCATTAAAAAGGGCGTGAGAAAGATTTTCTCTAGTCAGCAGGTTTGTTGTCAGTGTATAACTACATGGATATACAACTCAGGTGTAGAGAAGTTTTGTACACATAAACCAAGTTGATACACCAAAAAAACTTATATACAAGGAAGAAAATTCAGCCAAAAACAATAGAAAAGTAACCTGTTTGTTTGTACACATAATACGTCTTAAACCTGATTATGAGTCACTTAAATTACTGAAGACACATATCCGTGCATGAGTTGGTCTCATTCCTGGGTAAATTTTATAACTTTTTTTTTTTTTCGAGAAAGGGCTAAATATGGCTAAAAGTTCGAGAACTGATTTGAACAATAAACAAGCATGGTGGAATAAAAGCAGAACCTTATACGTGAGTAAACATAAATGAATTTACTTAGAAAGGTACAATTTAAGTTATTAAAGCTGGAAAAAGGTAAAAATTAAAAATATATGAGTTCTTAACAGAGAAACATGGGATTTAGCAGAACATACTTGTGAAGGAGATGAAATACTCCACACAAAATAAATGTGCCAGCAACAAGAATCCAACCAAGGATCACCAGCCTGCATTCATTAATTACAGAGGTGTTTGTTAAGGGAAGTGCAATAAAGTAACATAGGTTCACTTCAAGAGTTGTACCAATTTATTATGAAGCATAGAACCAAATATATGTTAATGATACTTCACTTACGTGTATACCAGAAACTGCAATCCAAGAATGGAGAATACTGCAGCAAGTCATCAAAAATGGCCCAAAGTTTAGATCATATTGAAATAATCTAATTACTAATTACTAAGAATATTGGAGCAATGATCAGAACAACAATGTAACTTACAGAATCCAAGAAATGCCAAAAAGAGCATCACAGCAGCAACAACAATAAGAGCGAACCTCCTGCAGCATTTAGCATTAGATCAGTCTGATGATGCCCACTCCAAGATTATTCTAATTTCAGGATTCTAGAAGCTTTAACTTACATTTGGTCCAAGCCATGTTGAATTCTGTCTTTATTATCGCCTGTTTGACGGGAAAGAGTCGAAGCAGAAGAGTTGATCTTCTTGTCAATATCATCAATGCTTTTTTGGACATCTGGTGATAGAATAGTTGAATCGACAGTAATTTTTTTAGCCGCAGAAAGATAATCTGACACATTCCTGAGGTTTTCAGCAGTAACATCTGCCTTATTAACAGCATAATCCAGTGTGTTCATTGTGCTGGCATGAAATTTTCCCTGACCAGTGTATAGCACAACACACCCGACACTGCAATATGAAGTTAAATATGGAATGAGTAATCATATGGTTTATTTAAAAAATACATATCTTGAAAGCTTAGAAAGTTAGGAAGAGAGTTACATTGCAGCAATGGTGAAGAGTACGAGGAAAATAAGAGATAGTGCATAAGCTGTCCGAGAGTAGCCGTAAGAATTTAGTTGGCAACAACAATGTCGGATACATATGATGCACAAGCATAGTGCGAATATCACAAACCAGCCTGCAGCAATGGCAAAGAAAGGAGCCGCCGTAAAACCCACAGACTGCATTATAAGCCATAGAAAAATGATATTAAACAAAAGGAAAAAAAAAATAAAAGAAAGAATCTACTTTATAAGCAAGACATATGAAAACTTGAATACAGATAAGAGAGACTGAGGAGAGTTTCAAGTTGAAGTATAAGTGAGTGGCAAGATAGTTCAATTCAAAAGAAATTTTCTTAATCGAGATTACATTAACAAAAATAAGACAGCATAATTAAATCAAATATAAGGGAAAGAACCAATAACAAGCAAGCCAGCCAAGAAGTACATAAAAAACCCATGAAGTAACCAAACACAAGCAAACCAGCCAACAAGTAGATAGAAAATTCATCACTCGTGGCTAAATATCTCAATTTGTCAAAAAGCACCAAAATGACATAAACAGTGAAAATACTTGAAAACCAGAACGAAATAATTTTTTAAAAAAAAAAGATACATTAAAAAGTGAAGAAGAGAAGAAACTGACAGCCCAATAGTGTTCATTGCTGATATTCCAGCCACCAGTGTACTTCTTAAAATCATTAAGAGGGTCTCTCCTATAAGTCCTCTTTTCAGCCAAAATCAAAGATGAGTTGTCTGCTTCACTACCCTCTGCAAGATTCCTCCTTTCTATCTTCCTCCATGGCAACACTTCACTGTGCTCTCTCCCCCCAAAGACAAAACTTTTATAATACCCTATCAAAGAAAGAGAAACAGTTATACCAAAAAAACCCCGGAAATAATAACCATAACTTTACTTCAAAAAATATAAAAAATTAATACCTGGGATGTGCAAAGTTCGGACATCTGAGGCTTCAGAAACCACTTCATGTCTGAAAAGAAACAAAAAGAAAAGGAAAACAAGAAACAAGGCATAAGCGTTTGATCTGAAACATAACATTATGTTTTCACTTTCGTCTCTTTTTTTTTTTTTTTTCTCTTTGTTTCTGTCCTCTCTTCTTCCTTTTTCCTATGAGAGGGGAGAGAGAGAGCAAGAAAGAGAGTTGTTCGCAATATGAAGCGGTTGATGAAACTACTACAACATGTTAGCTTCACGTTTAGGGAAAGAAAGTTTTGATTATAGGGTGTGGTCCCTTCAAATCTTATCTGTATTTTTTTTTTACCAAAATGCCCATCAAGATTTTCTGCATTTTTATTTTACTGGATGATTACATTTTATTTTCTTAACTCTAATTAAACTTGATTATGAACTGGTGAAGGTGCTTTTTCTTTTTTTTATTTCCATTTTTTAGAAGTTAATTAAAGGTGCTTTGGCTGAGGACAAGCTTCGCTTTGCCTTTTATGGGGGAGGTTGTTGCTTTGCTTTTCTTTTTATTTAAGAACACCTAATTATTGTCGGGTAAAATTTCAATATGACCCATTTACCCTTTAGAAAAAAAAAGAATGTAATTTATTAATTTTTTTATTAACTGAACAAATACTGTATTTGTGGAATCATATACATATCTAAGGTCTATAAACCTACTAATAAAGATTGTTTAAGACTTCTTTTATTAGTTATAAATGCATTTTGACTTTACATTAACCTTTTGATAAATTGATATGTGTCGTATTTCAAATTTATCCTAACATATTAGCCATAAGTGCCTTACAAATTATAACACATGAGCAAAAAATTTAAATACAAGAAATAAAAAGATATGATTTTATTTTTATACAAAATTTCATAATCTGAAAACAAAAAAAAAAAATTACTTATACTAAAATTTAAAATTTTGAATTAAGTTTTATGATTAATAATTTTATTTCTTTCGTAAACTTTTGTCTCAGTAATAAATAAAAAGATAAAACAATTAAGTTCCATCTCTTTCTTCTTCTTTACCTATCTTTTCTAAATGACAAAACATTTTTTTTTTTTCTAACGTATATATTACTTGTTTTCGTTTCACATCTCTTCTTAGCCATCATAAATGCATGACTCCTGCGACATTACTTTATATCTTAGACATAATTTCAATTTACTTCAATTATCATCTTAAAATTTTTACACGAAAAGCCTTTTTTTTTATTGTCTTTTATTGTGTCTATTGTTTTTTTTTTTTTTTTATCTTGTTTTCAAGAGGAAGAGGATAACATTTTTTTTACTTTGAAATGTTGCTAAGTTTGTATCCTACATATTTTCGTTTTTGCTTTTGCAAACTTAATCAATTTGAATTTCCATGCAAAGTTTGTATTCTTCATACTTTCATTTTTATTTTTGCATACTTAATTTATTTAAATTTTCATGCATCATTACACGCTTCACTTTTTAAAGAGAGATTGTTTTTAATTAATTAATTTATTTATCTTTAATACTATTTTAGTATTCAAAAAGAGATTGACTTTATTTATTTATTATTTATTTATTTTTTTGCAGCATGGTTTAAGGTATTAATTTGAAAAAAAATTCAAAAAATTTAAATATTTTGTAAAATATTATTTATTTATTTAATTTTTATCATTTTTTTCTTTTGTAGTTTAAGATATTAATTTAAAAAAAATAACTGGCTTATTTTTTAAAATATTAGTTGTAAAAAAAAAAAAACTATTTTGAATCGAAAATTTTTGAAGTGAGAAATTGTATACCAAAATTAAAAAGACTAAAAGAGGGTGTCAAAAAATGTAAAGAGAGAAGAAATACTAGTTAAATAGTATATTACAATTTAGGCATTTATAAGCAAATCTCCAAGCAAGTTGCCTCTAAAACTAAGTGTCAAATGAATGATAAGGATATAGCTATGTGTTTTGATTTTAGTGGATGCAATTCTATCTTAATAAAAATATAGCCAATTTTTTATTTTTCATTTTAATAAAAAATAAAATGATACAATAGTTTAATTTTATTAATTTTTAAAATTACAATCATAATTAAATATTACATTCATATATAATGAATCAAACAATCAACTATTATATTATAATCTAATTACAATCACTGAATAATTAATTAACAAATTTTAAGCTAAAGAAGCTTTGGTTTAGTAGTCTTAGAATTTTGAAGTCTTAGATTCAAGTTTCATTACATGTGAATTTTATTGTATAATTATGTTATAATTTATTAATAAATTATTCAATAATTATAACTTGATTATGATGTAATAATTAATTTTTTAAAAAATTAATAAATTATAATATAATTAAATAATCAAACCTATATATAATAAAATTTAAATCTAAAAATTTAAGATTTTAAGACTACTTTCTTGTCTATTAAACAAAAACTCATTGGCTAATTTCATTAACCATTGAATCTTAAGAAGCTGACACTTGCATTTTACCATAATTAACAAACAGTGATATGTTTGGGCGAGATTAAATGTTTTAGATCTGTTGCTGATTTGAGTATTAAAAAGTAAAATTCTTTTTTTTTATATACTTTTGGGAAGTTTTTCATTAAAATTTGAGTTTAAAAAATTATATTAGAATAATTTTAAAAAGTAAAATTTTAAAATCCTATGAAAAATGTGATTGGTACTGTACACTCTCAAATACCAAATCAACCATCCTTATTCATCTTAATCCTAAGTAATTTATGTAAAATTTAATAAAAAAATCTGTCATTTTATCACTTTTTTGTGAAAATAAAGCGAAACTCCATCAGAGATTGTCAATTCGAAAATGCAAATAGGGTATTGATGTCTTTACAAGTTTCGTTTTTTTCTTTTAATTATTTGCTAGTTTCTTTTTGGTTTTTCTCTTTGTTTAATATCAAAACATTAATTTAAACCTCTACACGGTGTACTCCAATTATTTTTACAGCTTTCCACAGTAAACTTAATACGTGGTAGTTCATACACATAAGAAAATGGGCAGTTGTTGAGAGCAGATTTATTCATTAAAAAAAAGAAAGAAAAGGACAAAGGAACAAAAAAAACAAGCCCACAGAGATCTCAATGCATTTCCCATTTTTATATTTTATATTTTCTTTATCAATTGGACCGCCATAGATTCTGGGCACACGGCTTTGAAACAAAACGTGTTTAGCTGGTCCTAGAAGAATACTTATTATAACAAAACGTAGAAAAAGAAAAAGACCAAAAGACTTGGTTTTCTCTGTCAAATTTTCAAGTTGTCAATCATTCTGAAACGTGTCTAACCATCTCCGTTTCCCACAATCTCTTTTCATCAGCTTCACTTATTAGCCTTTACCCTTTAGGCCTCTTTGGGTAATTTAAGTATTATATATTATTATTAGTCTGTTAGATTTTGATTGGGTTTTAGAGTAATGAGGGTTTGAAGTTTCGATTTTTGATTGATTGTGAGTTGTGACTGCTGACATGATCTGTTTTACTTGTGGGGTTTACATTTATATTTTCTTCAAAATTCTTTTTGGGAACACCTTATTCTCTCATCATAATCAAAAGCTATACATTACAGAGGGGACAAAATAATTTAAGACTGGGCAATTTTTTGCATAAAGTCTGACTTTGAATCCAAGTTTTGCTGCTAGTGGCAATTGAGCTAAGACTATCATGACCATAGTGACTTTTTCTTCATTTTCAGTTTCACTTTCCTTTTTTACTTTTGAGTCAAATTTTCCACTTCAAAATCCCTTTGAAAATAACAAATGAAAACATATCAGGTTTCACAATGAGCATATCCATAATCTCACATACTATCATCTTTCTTGAAACTCGATTGAAATTCCAAAATAAATTCTCAATTTTTAATTGATGGAATGCTCTCTTATGTCATCTAAGGGCCAATTCTATGGAGTTCTCAATGAATGAAAAAAAAAAAATTGCATTTGGGTACTTAGAAATAGAATTAGTACTGTGGTGTCCCAAAATGGAAAGGAAAAGATATTTCACAAGTGGAAAAGCAAATCCCATGAACTTTCTTGTCATATGGATTGACTGCAAACAGGTAACAGGTGAAAATTCGCCTATAATTTTTTATTGTAATTATTTAATCATAAAAAAATTATAAAAATTTTCATCATTTATAAATATGAATTTTATATTAAATTTTATATAATTTTAAATTATAATTAATTAATTATAATATAATAATTATAAATTATTTATATAATCATGATGATAGACCATAGCAAGCTAAGACAAACCTTGTCTTCCGATATGTTGCAAAGCTTTGTAACTTGTGTGGCAATGGTTGGTTGATTACTGAATAGCTTATATCCTGTAAAATTATGCTAAATCAGTTAAATGTCTCTTTAACAAATCCATCAAGTTAAAGAAACCAAACCATCAATGCTTTACTACCCACAAGGTTGGAATTGTTCATATTAAAAGTTAATTTTATTTGAAATTGTTAAAATTTAAAATTTATTTATTAAAATTAAAATTTTAATATTTTATCAACAGAATATATACCTATTGAACTACCTTTAATGTACACCAATACTTTTCTGATATTATTCACATCCGCTCGTCAAGTTTCCGTATCTGTCAATGGGCGTTACTACGTTCAAACCTTTCTTTTTTTAAAAATAAGAGATCTTAAAAGATATAGTTAATCAAATTGGGTCCAACTTTTATTAGATCAAGAAGGCTAAAATGAAAAAAAAAAAAAACAATTGACATTGCTTTGATGCTATGTGGTTGTTGTAGCTTAATTTTTGAAATTAGACTATGACATGATCGATTTTAATTTTTGTGGCAGTTCAATCAATGAATATGATCAACAAGTTTATTGCAATTGTCAACTGTTAATATATCTTAAAAAAATTAAAATAGATACATATTTTTTCCCTCATTTATTTTATCTAGTGCAGGTAGAATAAAACTCCTTCAGTTGCCTACTTTGGGCTTTTATTAATCCCCATTGTACCAATCAAATAAAAACTTGAAGCTTCAAGGACTGATGAAAATGGAATATTTAAGCTTAAGACACAAAATGTTTGGTATACACCGCCTCTGCAGCAACAAGGTTTAAGGCATTTAATTGGAAAATAGACAACCTAACCACATGAACAGTAAGCTTCAATATTTTGACAACTCTAAATCCGAACCCAATCAAACGAAAGCAAGCACCGGCCACTGTTGACCTTGCTGTTTCATGATCACTGGGTTTCTTGCTCCAAATGGCATTCACCAAAAACCTGTTTATTTTTTTCTTGAGCAATCATGGAGTTATACACATGGCTGTTTACTTTATAAACATTTTCCTGCCAGCTGGGTTGTCTGGAAATGCTGCAAAGGTACTCTATATTTGAACATTCAAGGAAAAAGTTGGGGAAAAAAAAAACATAATTAATGGAATATCTATCAATTAGCCAAGAAGGCTTGGAGATTTTGATTGGAGTAGGTAATGATAACTTTAGATTTTATTTCTCAATAAAACTTAGCCTGGAAGCATATTTTTGCTGTTTGCTTAATGCATTTATTGGACTTTTAAGCTAGGCAAATTATCAATTTCCTTTTGACTTACCAATATAACTTTGAAGGTGCAGAATGGAGATATATAATGTGATAGATATTTTAATATAATGTGTGGTTGACAATGAACACTATACATAATCTTAGGGTTGTTGCTATTAAATAATAGTAGTGATTTTAATTATGCTATCTAGCCATGCAAAAATGTGAATTGATTCTACATGAAGTTTGAAAATGGCATTTAATTATTTGTTTTTCTATATTAATTATAATAACTTATTATTTTTTTATAATAATAGTTCAATATTATTTACAACAATTTGTAGGACATAGCATATAATCATAGTCCAATGACAAACTGGGAACTTGGTGTACTTCCTTAATTGTAATGACTTAAAAAGTATAATGAAGAATTTTCATTTTTGTTGCTTGCTTTTTATTTATTCATTTTCTAGAGTTATTTTATTTTATTTATTTGGTGGTTGCGCCTTTGGATGTGCTTTGGAATAAATTCTTTATTAAAGTTGATATTGCATTAGGAATTTTGATATTTTATATGTCAAATTTATGCCCAAAAAAAATTCTTATACAACTATTTATATAGAATATATACCATTAAAAGTTTTGGAGTATTAATTTTTACCAAAATATTGTTCAGCCTCAGCGGGATACCTGAGAATTTTGATCTTCCTCGGAAGAGATCTCTGGACTAACTACTTCCGTGAGAGTCAATGAAATGTTGCATCAGAATCAGATTGGGACGCAAAGGAAGAATTCAAAAAGGAGAAAGAAAAAGTTTGAAAAAAGAAAGCACAAGAGTTAAGAAAGCAATGCCAAGGTGGCCAATCAAGGAAGAGAGCTGCAAAGATAGGTGTCCACTAGAGAATTGTTGGCTTAGGGCCCCTTGCTGATTTGAAAGAGAAAATGGGCTTTGTCAGCAGGTTTTACCCTTAATACCTTATGTGATTTGGCACTTCGCGGGGTATCCCGCCAATTAGATTTACATTTCTTACAAGGAACAGGGATAATAAGATATATATATTCCATCACAGTAGTTAATTTATTTATTTTTCCTTGTCCTATGGTGCTTCAGATTCATGTCTGAAAAGGATGTATACAATTTTCAATATACAGCAGTAATAGCACTCAGAAAGCTTTTAGGTTCAAGCATCCAAGTTCTATGGATTGGAATCCAACATAATTGCCAGAACTGGGCATTTAAACAATTTCTTTTTTGGTTGGATTCAAAATTTCATAGATCGGCATTTCAGCAATGTCTAGTTAACTATTGTTGTTTTGAGTTTTCTTTAATCTGATTCAACTGTTGAAAATTGGGACTAGTGGTTATATGTCACTAAAGCCTAAGGCATGAGGTACGCTAAGTGTGTTAATTTCAAGTTGAGCTAATAGAGTTTGTGAGAGTAGTATTTGTTGTCACCTATCTTGCATGTTGATATATATTTTTTACTATATATTAGTAATATATTTAAAATTATAATTAATAAGTTATTTTTTAATTAATAATTAATTTAAGAATAAAGATTTACATTTTTTAATATTATAAAAACTCAATTTGTTTGAAATTAAAATTTTTCATATTATAAAAAACTCTAATATGGAGGTTTTTAATCAGTGACGTGAGGTTTACAAGATTGAAGAGGACTATCTCTCACTCGTAATTTAAGATCGTATGTGCCAAAGAAAAAAAAAAACAAAAAAACAACAACACATATCAATATATCATGGCTGAAATATTTGAAGAGAATACTGAAAATTTCAGCCTCTGAAACAAAGCTCAGTGCAGTGACATCAACACTGGGCCTATTTTTCATGATTTACGCAGACCATAATCTACCAATTTTTGCAATTGAGCTAGTAGGATATAAGGCCCATTGATTATATTTCTCTCCCACGAGAGTGGTCCATCAAAGGCTTCAATCAAACCCTCAATGAGCCCACCATTTTAATGTTTCGTAGCCGTAAAATGATTTTAGTCCAAGTGGGCATCGCGTTATAAACCTTGCATAAATAGCTGAAATTCATATTCGTTTACTTTTTTTTTTGAGAAAAAGTAATATAATTAATTTAAAGATGGCCTTTCATGTAGTACAATATCTGCAATATGCTGTGGATAATCACCATTGCAGGTCGAGTATTCTAGATTATCCACAGCCATTCTTGCCAACTTATGAGCAGCTTCATCGGCTTCCCGGTGAATATGAGAGCATGACCAACCCACCATGTGGCTTAGCATCTTTCTGACCTCCATCACCAAATTCCCCACCGCAGAGATATGTGTTTATTATCTATAAACTATGATATAAAATACATATAAATGTATAAATATAAAAATAGATATTAGTTATTCATTATATTTCTAAAATATAATTTATCATTTTAAATTATTTTAAATTTAATATTTATAAAAAATTATCTTTGTAATAAATTAATAATTCTACTCGGCAATAATTAGATTTACTAGCTAAGTTCTAATTATGTGTGAATATTGATCTTTTTCACATGTTTATACAATTCAATGTGGTTAAAATACTAAAAGAGCTCATGAACTTTATCATTTTATTTAAATAAGTTTTTACATTTTTATTATACAAAAATAAAATTTTATTTTATAATTTGTATTCAAGTAAACTCTTATTTCAAATAAAAAATTAATTTTATGTTAAGTGCTTATTAGGTATAAATTCAAAGCTAATGGTTTATTTAAATACAAATTAAAATTTAAAAACTTATTTAGATATAAAGTAAATGTTAAAAACTTATTTGGGTGAAAAAAAAAAGAACTTATCTAAATAAAGTAATAAAATTCATTATTTTTTTAGCCTATTAGAAAAGTGAATTAAGTCAAATGGTGAAATTCTTTGATAACATGTATTGTCAAGAAGGTTTGGCTTGATAGTTTTTTAAATAAAAAAATATTTTCTTTCTAATAACCATTTTTACACATTCTTTTTTTTTTCTACCAAATAAATTTTTTGTCAGAAAGTTAAGAAGAAATAAATAAAAGTCATTTTTAAATTATTTTTTATTAGTTATAACAATTTTGGTTAATTACTTGATCTTACTCTTTAGTTATTTTATTCATTTTAAATAATTAGATTTTAATCCAATTCATACATCTTTACACTAATATATTTTTGAAACAAAGTTAAAGTCGTATTACATTTCTACTATTTAACTTTGATTATTAAATGTTCATGTTAATTTATATAACAACTTTCAATCATAGTCTTCAAACTCATTTTATATCATCTTTTGTCATTTTTTTTGAATTATAATATGAAAAATGAATTCATTATAATAAATAACTAGTATCTAAGATACTTTAATCAGACGTTATGATAATCATTTTAACATTTATTAGTATATACTATTATACTATTGATCTATTATTTCATTTCTATCAATTAATCTATTCTGATTTTGAATTTTAATTTTAATTAATTATTCACTTAAAAGATTGAACTGGTCCCTGCTAACAAAATAACTTGTTTAAGTAATTTGCTTTTCCTAGGTACTAGTACTAGTCTATGCTTTTTTAATAGAGGCTTTTTCTATTCGTTAAAGCTTGCTAATAGCATGATAGGGTTTGACTGGTCAAAAATTTCAGGTTTAAACTAAAAAATTAAATTAGACTCACTCTCTTCGAGGGAAGACGATGCTGTTGTCTGTAGTAATTGTGGGATGGTCAAGAAATAAATGAAAGCCCCTTAATCTTCCATTCCATTGTATTAACAATTTTTTAACATCCATCCATCATGAGCGTGAGACAGAGAGGGTGGTGACAAAGATTTTATTTATCATCAACTTGATATAATTAACGAAAGAAAACTTCATTCATGAGCTGTTAATTCAATAATAATGAAATTGATTTCAAGATTGAAATTTTAGAATTTAAACTTTAATCATAATAAAAAAATAATAATAAAAGAAAACTTCATGCCCTTCCCTTCATATCTTCCAAGGGAGCTGTTAGCCTTGGATAAATTGTGGAATGCCTTGGATATAATTTTAAATTATCATATTATATTTTGTTATATGTTGGATTTATGAATCTAGTATATTGATAGAGATTTTCCTTTTGCCTTAGAAAAATTAGATAGCCCTTCACATCCATATTAGTAGGTAATAATTTAAGTATGAAAATGTACTGTTTATATGTGGGAGAGTCAAAAGAATAGAACAATAGAGTTCTTCAATTCATGGCTTGAATAAATAAAAAGTAATCATCATATAGTAATGAGAAACTAAACAGAAATACTAAAAAATTGTACAAACACTTAACTTGGAATTGGGAATCACGTGATGCCATTAAGACAAAACCACCCGACCAAGTGACTAAATTAATTTGAAAGATAAAGAGAGAAAGAGAGACAGAGCTTAAAGCATTTCGAAATTAATGATTCAGTCAAAAATATCAAAATTAAACTAGTAGTAAAAAAATTTTTAATTAAGTTTTTTTATCTTCTAACATAGAGGAGATCTATGGGGAATGCCTTTTCTTCTACTGATGCTGGTAGCCATGTCCTCATCAGAAATCTTATTAGCTGATCCCCCCCACAAATATAGCCCACTTCTCTTCTTCCTCACAATCTGATCACAACTGTATGCCATGCTCATGTTCTCTGACCCTGATGACCCTGATGACCCTGAAGACCAGCTCATTGGCTCATCACTGTCCACTATTGTTGAATGTGGTGTCTCGTTTGTCATTTCATCGTCTCCCATGTCTTGTGGAATCAGGAAGTCAGGACTGAGTGTTAAAGTGTTGCATGTCCTTAGGAATGGAGAGAGGTCTTTGTAGTGTTTCAGCACAAAATCCACCTGATGAATTTAAGGGGTTAAACACATTTGATTGATGATCAGCAGTACTCCTTAAGCTAATTTAACAAGTCAAAATTCAAGTCAATATTTATTATATTGTACCTTGCACCCCAGAGAGCAATGGATAAAAGGTTCTTGGAGACTTCTGTCACACGAAGTACAGTAATTTACAGCCCCTTTGAATTGCCTGTTTTGAGGTCTCTTCTTGATAAACACCACTTTAGCACTGTTTATAGTATAGGCCTAATCCAATTAAGGTCATGATCATCAATTAGCAACTATGAACTGAATTCTACAAGAAAACAAACTGCGCAAGACCAAAATTGAACTTCATCGATCTTTTGTTTCTTCTGTGAAATAAATAACAAACCTGAACGTTAGAGCAATCTATAAGCTTTTGAAGATCTTCCAATCTGACAACATCATGATAGACGTACCGACGAACCTGAAGCAGCCTGTGAAAACGATGTGAAGGAATGCAATGAGGGCAGATACTTATGCAACAATCCAAACAATACACATTCTTTTCATTCTTCTTCACAGTTTCATGGTAAGAACACCCCACGAAGAATTTCTGTGTGTAGAGGGCTCCCAACCATGCAGGCTTTTGAATTCCCTAAGCACCATGAAAAAAAAAACAATATCCCAATTAAGCCAGGAGTTCGATAAACCACAAAAACCATAAGAATTTTGATAGAGAAATGACACAAACCATGATCACCATAAACAGTTGATATTAAGGATGGAGCCTTCTCCTTGATCAGTAGTAGTTATCAAGACAGTGGAGTTAACAGCAGAGAGAGGAAAAGGGTATGGTGATGAGAGTATTTATGGAGGTTCACAAGAAAGGGAAGGGTATATATTTATTCCTTGGAGAGATATATACACAGCATTTTGTCAATAGTTGGGCTTATTATATATATGGCCTATGGGTGGTTACCGGGAAAAGATAAGAGAGATAAAAGAAAGATATGAGGAGAACGTGGGTACTGTTTCCATGTCTCCCATTCTAGGCTAATTTAAACATTTTTTTCTATCTCCTTGGCTTAAGAGCTCCTTATTGCTACTAAGCTCTTCTTGAAGGAGCTGCATTTAACATTTATATTTTGATAGTACTCAGTTTTTTTTTTTTTTTCCTTTGATCATCCCTTGGTGGGTGAAGTAGGTTGGAGCAGCCTCTCTTTTGTTGGAAATCTGAATTAAACAAAATTAAGCCTAGTATTTTAAGATTTTATGTTATAATTTGTGAGTCTAACATTAATTGAGTTAATGGACTATTGATTCTTGATAAAATAAAAATGATTTGGGAAACTTCATATTTGCAGTACTATTAAGAGATTATATTGGTTTATCAAAGTCAGCTTAAGCTTAATTCTTTATAATAATTATATAACATAGGTAAAAATTAAAGCAACTTGTAAGGATATACATGTACAGGTCTGATCTTTAGAAGTCGGTCAAGTAGTTTAAAAACCACAATAAAAAAAAATAACAGCCTTTAATTTACTATAAAAAAAAACACAGCTTTTTCTTGGAAAGATGACATATATTTTCTGGCTATAAAGGTTTTTTTTTTTTTTTTTTGCATTACACATTCTTTCCAAACGTATTATCACCCCTGGTATGACTTCAAAGCTAAGTAACTACTGCACAGGATGGGAATGTGAGTATATATACTCTCAACATACCCAAAGGGCAAAAGGGCATGAAACTCTAATACAGTAATAGACTTTTTTTTTTGTTTTGCTTTATTTTCTGGAAGGAGATTTGAACTGTCTTTTTTATAAAATATATATAGTTAAATTTGATCTAGTTTTTCATACCTTTAACTTGAAAAAAAAAATTTCTTTCACATGGAATTAAAGAAGTGCAAATTTCTTTAAAAAAAAAAAGGCACTGTAAAAATTTTCAGTTTTGACTTTTTCAACAATTTGGAGAGAACATTAAGATATTCCCATAATAGAAAGAAATAAGAGTGGCAAATATTCTATATATATATATATATATATATATATATATATATATATATATAACCCGAAATAGTGGCAAATCAAGAAGTAGTTACTTGAAAGAAAGAAAGAAAATAAAGATTCCCCCCATCCATCGCTCCAAGCCAAGTTGCAGTCTATTTACTTTGGAAGTCTAATGTGGATTAATTTGTGAGGAGTATCCAATCACATAATTCAAATTATGTTCTTCTTGCAAATGTTGACTTTAATTAGCCCTTGTATTTATTTGTTTTTACATTTTTTTTCTTGTGGTGTTATTATGAGAAGGGATTAATGTTCATCATTAGTAGTAATACTAGAAATTTCTCTCCTATTTAGAGTCACAATTTTTATTTTTAAAAGATATTACGTGTATTAGTATTATTTAAAAATTTGGGTTTGAATTTTTTCAATTCAATAATAATAATTAATTGCAAATATTGATATCACATTCTCCTAATTAAAGTTAGTTTCGATTTTTTATTGATATGATATGATGTATTTATATACTAAATGAAAACATGAAATGTATAGTTAATAACTTAATATATAGATATAATATAATATTTCTATGTTTCATACAAATCAAAAGTTGGTAGAATAGCATAAGTTAAACCCACCTCAATAGCATAAGAGACATGCCATGTATCTTGGCCGGTACTATTACTTTCTTTGCAGCAATCACTCAGCCTGATGAATACAAGCCAAAAACAGAGACATGTACGAGGAAACCCGGTTTTAGGGATTCAAACATGGCAACACAACTACTCCACTTACCAGGATTAGCAATGTGGCTTTAACAATAATGTGGTTTTCTAACAAACAATTGACAGACAAACACAACTCATTAAAGCACTAATTTGTTAAGAGACTCAATGTCCCTTAATTTAGGATTATTAATTTTACTAATTTTGAGGTCACCTAGTTTATTGTGCCTTTAAGCTCCACCCAAGAGCTAATCTTGGGGTTTGCTAATTTTTTTTAATCCAATTCCTCTTTTGCCCTTCAATTTTAATTTGAAACTCCTAATCTTGTGGTTAGTCATCAATCATAGCATGCCAGGAAACAATTGCCAGTACTCATTTATTTTTTCTTTAAAAAATTTGAAAAAAAAAGGGTTTAATTAATTATTTTTTTAATACAAAAGAGATAATAGTTTAAAAATAGGAAAAAATTACAAATATTAAATTTTAAATATTAAATTTGTTGAATAACATCTCTTAATTTTTAAAAGCGATTATATAAATTAATTGAATTAAAATTTAGATTCAATTAAATACTTTAACATTCTTTAAAAAATTTAAATTTATTTAGATTTATAATTGACTAGACCAACAATCATATGATTTATTAATAGAATATTTAATATTTAATTTTAATAATAAGAGTTTGATATATAATTACCTAGCTAGGCTTTGCTTAATGTAATGCTAATCCCATTTTTAAACCAATTTTATGTCGTCCCATTTTCACCCTAGACAATAATTTTGATCAATTAGATGTCTAAAGGCCAATTTTCTTCTCGTTTCAAATTTTTCAAAAAAAAAAGTTTTTTTATGAAAGAAAAATATGTTTTTAATTATGCACGTACAATCTAACAGACATTATATTATTATTTTCCTAACAAAAATATATATAGGTTCATGATAAAGTTAGACATAACAATTAATTATCTTAGTTTGCAAGATTTACATATATATATATATATATATATATATATATATATATATCTAAAAGGGTTCATATTGGCTTGCAATTGGGATTGTCTTGTAGGCGAAAACCACGAGCTCCAGAAAAGTTGCTTGTTTTTTGTGGTAGGGATTCGTAATTAAAGAGAAGCTGTAAAAAGCTTGTGCGGGCGCTTGACCGCTTGCGCTGTAGGGCTGAGTGCATTTTATTTATAATTATTTTAACTATAATTTTGTAATTATTTAATTATAATAAAAAATTATATTTGAATTCGCAATAATAAATTTTGACATTGAATTTTCAACAAATTAATTAAAATTATATAATATATATTTTTATTTATTATGTTAATCAAATTCGAAAGTGATTATCAAATATGAGTGTTGAATATGTTTGGATTATATGAATTTCATATTCATGTTTATCACATATATGTTGAATACAAGTATTTCAAGGAAGATGAGAATACAAGCAATGGAAAATGAGAATTCATGCAATTACTATAATTCATTTGAAATTTCATCAAATAAAAAAAATTTAAAACACTAACAAAAATATAAGAAAATAAATATAGTTAATTAAAAGAAAAACAAAACACTTTTGATATTTGGTGGAAAGCAAAAAGTTAATTTATTTATTTTTTTTTAATTTAGTGAGTGTGATTTAAAATTTATGATAAATATGTTGATTTTAAGAGTTTGTGAATCATGATTTTAAATACAATAAATAGATAAATAATAATGTAATTTTAATTCATCTTAAATTACAATGTATAAAATTAACTTAAAGATAAAAATAAAAATAATAAATAATAATTTTAATATGAAAGTTAATTTAATTTTTTAACCAAACAGTAAAAACAAACTAATTATAAGATATTTTGAAAATTTTAGTGGGCCAGTTACAAGGACAGTCCACCATTGAGGATTTCTCATTTACTGTATCTCCATGTAAATTTTTTATGGATCTCATATCATTTTGAATTATGATCAATTATAAATTATGATGTAATAATTATAGGTGATATGTTCTTTTATATTTTTGTTGCTATATATTTATTTCTCCCATTCAGAACTTGTAATGGCTGCATCCAAACGCCTCGTGCAGGTCACATATTGTTAGAAAAATTGAGAATTGAGAATTTATATCTATATTTATATCAATATAAGAACATAAAAACACAGATATGAAAATTTTTTTGAACCGACATAAATGGATATGTATGTTTGTTCATTGGATTTTTAAAATATCATTTATAATTTTAAATTATTTTAAATTTAATATTTATGAGAAATAATACAATATTCAATTAGCAATTCTACTCTATGCTATCTTTGACTAAGTAATTTCTAATTCAATTCATATATTAATACTAATAAGAATTTAAAACAAAATTGAAATATTAACAGTTTAACTACTTAATTATTATTAGAAGTGGTACAATTGAGTTTATTAATTATATTATACACTAATACTTTTATGCTTTCCATTTTTCTTTCTAATGTTTTTTTTTTTTTTTTTTGAAAATTTTTTTCATGATTCAATTCTTAAATTTAATATTATGAGTGTAATTTGTATGTTGATTGTAATTTTTTATTGTTAACTAAAAATATCGTATAATAATAAATAAGAATTTTTCTCTTTGTAGGCTATATATTTACGCGTAAATAAAATTTAAACAGTGTTGTGCGAATATTATTCTTTTTATATTGTAATAGATTATAATATTACAAAACTGAATTGAGCTAAATGAAACATTTTTTGGTAACATTCATTGTCAATGGAGGTTAGAGTTGATAGTTTTTTTCAATAAAAAATTTTCTTGTTAACCATAAATTTATAAATTGATTTTAAAATTTGACCAATTTCTTGATAATTACTATTTTCACATTCTCTTTTTTTTTTTTCTATAAAAGCAATTTTTTATCAAAAAGAATAAGAAAAACAAAACACATAAATATCAAATAGTTAAGTCTTTTTTTTTCTTTTACATGTGATATTAGAATTTAGTTTTTTATTAAAGAGAAAAGGAATCTCTATCAATAGATCTTCAAAATATATTTTATAATTTTTTATTAATTATATTTTTATTAAAAAATTTTAATTAATTACATGATATCTCCTATTAATTGTTTTGTTGATTTAAGTAGTTAAATTTTAATTCAATTCATAAGCACTATTAATTGATTTTTGCAATAAAATTGTAGTCCTATTACATTTTTACTATTTAATTGTGATTATTGTATTAACTCTATATGATTTTGTCATTTTTAAAAAAAAAATTAGTATGACGATTCAATTTCACATCGAGATAATATAAAATTTTGCTATAATATATATGTTAACATCTAAACCCAAATATGTGAAGTGCCTTTTGTGGGATAAAATTATAAGACTTTCAGGTCAAAATAGATAATATCTTACATGTTGGGTGCAGGTTACCAAAAATGGTATCAAAACGATTATCAGTTAGACAAGAACTAAATGCCTACATCGTGAGAGTCACCTCTAAAAACTACAGGAGTTAAGTATCACACGATGGAAGTCACTTCTAAAATTCTAACGTCTCGTATGATTTGTGTCTGTTTTGTATTGTGCTTGCCCAATGATTAGTGTGATTTGGTAGATTTGTGTGCTTTGTGTCCACCAAGCTTTAACATAGAGAGTTTGTGACACCATAATTTTACATCAGGAGATTTTGAGGATCTACTATGATATATAAGTAGTGGCATAAATCCAAACTTTTGAAACACTTTTGTGAGATAAAATCGTGAGACTTTTGGGTCGAAGAGGACAATATCTTATAAGTTGGATGCAAGTTTTTACAAATAGTATTAGAGTGATCACCAATAGGATGAAAGCTAAGTGTTACACCATGGAAGCCATCTTTAAAATCCTACGAAAACTAAATGCTACATGATGGGAGCTACCTTTAGAATTTTAACATCTGATATGATCTTATAATCTGTGTGAACTTTGTGTTAGGCTTACCTAATATTTGGTGTGATTTGATAGATCTATGTGCTTTATGTTGGGCTTGACGGGAACGTCAAGCTTTAACGAGGACGTTAAACTTTAATGAGGAGAGTTTGTAACACTTCAATCCTATATCAAGAAATTTTAAAGATTTGCTATAATTTATAAATGGAGGCTTAAACTAAATATGTGAAGCTCCTTTTGTGAGACAAAATTGTGAGACCCTTGGGGTCAAAAGGGACAACACCTCTCAGGTTGGGTAAATTTGTCACGCATCAAACCCGAAGATTTAGGATGTAACAATGCCACATACTTATGAGATGAATCTCACAAGCATCCAAGGCAACGGATATCAAATTAAATCAAAATCTCCAAAATAATATTTTACAGAATCTCAAGTTTACAAAATTATACTCTTTGCAAGTTAGTTGAATATACTAAAATTCTTACTAAAATATATTTTAGAATTAATGCTAATCATGGTAATCTAAGTAGTTGTCAAAATTAAACTTTCCAAGATACCAATATCGGAATTTGAAAAAGTAAAGAAAATTAAAAGATTGAGTATCGACGACCTAGTAAGTAATCGACATCCACTCGTTTGAATTAAGCATGCCACAAAACATTTAGATTAAAACATTAACTAAATGATTTGAAAATATTTTAGGTAATCTTGTATTCACAAACATATTTTCACAACTAAATTCTCAGATCACAAAGTGAAATTAAATATCATAAAAATTATAAATTTTATTAGTCTTTCGTAATATACTACGACTACAGTTAATCACTATGGCATCAGTTAAAATCAAAATTTTTTCTCTAATGCAATGTGATAGAAGTATATCAGAAGCAATTAAATCATTGCACTAAAAATCATAATTAACCCGTTAATATAATAGGACGGAACAAATATCACAATAACCCTTTTAGTGCAATAGGACAAAAGTAACTCTTTTAGTGCAATGAGATAGAAGCATTTCACCGTTGGTATAATGAACAATAACCAATATTTTCAACCAATAGCACAATTTAAAACGAATATCAATATCACAAAGTACATGTCGACATGGCCAAAAATTAAACCCATTGGCAGGGTTAAAACATAGTTATACTAAGAAATAAAAATTAAAATATATTTTCAAATTGCCCAACATATATAAATTCAATATTTATAAACTTTCTTAAAACAAAATCCATAGAAAATAAATTCCATAATCATTCCAAAGCAAAATTTCATATTCCAACAAACGATGGATATATAAATATATTATTATGAAATCATATTCAAAAATAAAAAATAATATCAAACCATATTCCAAGCTCATAACAAAGAAATCACAAATATATTTTGCATGCTTAACCCGATTTACAAAATAAATGGACAAAACAATATATGTTATATATTTTAATTCTAAATATGTTGAGGTTGATTTTTATGGACGTAAAAATTGAAAAGATACTAAGTCACTTACCTAATGTGCTAAATTGAAATTTAAGCAAAAAATTACTCAAATTTTTTAGTATCTTAATAATAATAAAAAAATAGTATTAGAGCAATTACTAGTTGGAAGTAAGCTAAGTGCTATATCGTGGGAGCCACCTCTAAAATCCTACAGGAGCTAAATGCTATATAGTGGGAGCCACCTCTAGAATCTCAATGTTTGGTATGATCCTATGATTTGTATATGCTTTGTGTTTGGCTTGCCTAACATTTGGTGTGATTTGATGGATCTGTGTGCTTTATGTTGAGCTTGACGAGAATGCTAAGTTTTAACGAAGGGAGTTTGTGACACCCCAATTTCACATCAAAAAAATCCTAAAGACCTGCTATGATATATAACTAGAGATTTAAACCTAAATTTGTAAAGCATCTTTTGTGAGATAAAATTATAAGACTTTCAGATCAAAGCTAACAATATCTCACATGTTAGGTACATATCTTTGCAAATGATATCAGAACGATCATTAGTTAGATGGGAGTTAAGTGTTACATGATGGAAGCCGCATAAAAAACCTCGACATCTGGTGTAATCTTGTAATCATTGTGTGCTTTGTGTTAGGTTTGCTTAACATTTGTTGTGATTCGGTGGATCTGTATATTTTGTGTTAGGTTTGATGGGGAGACATCATGCTTTAACAAGAAAAGTTTGTAACACTCCAATGCCACATCGAGATAATCTAAAGTTTTGTTATGATATATATATATATATATAAAGATTTAAATCCAAATTTGTAAGGCATCTTATGTAAGATAAAATTTTAAGACTTTTGGGTCAAAACAGACAATACTTTGTAGGTTGGGTACAGATCTTTGCATAAGTATAGAGATTAAATTTCAAATTTCATACAAGTATAAGAACTAAATTTCAAATTTTGTATTAGTAAAAGACCATTTACATAATTTAATAATTGATTTCATATATCCAAGTTACTATGTTAGCAAGTTAACAACACATTAGCAAAGTCATCCCCTATGTTATCAAGTCAATCATCACGTCAATATTTTTAAAGGCAAAAAATTAATGGAATTAGTAATTGAGCTAAGATTATCAAATTGAAATAATATGAAGATTAAATTTGTATGAATTATAATACATGGACTAAATTTTAAATTTTTATGAAGTACAAAGACCTCTTATATAATTTGACTTTTATTTTTTTATATATAAAAAAGTCATATACTCATTGGTTGAAAATAAAAATAAATGTAAATATTAAAATTTAATCTTTAAATTTATTGAATTTAATTTGCCTCAAAATAGGTAAAGTAACAGCAATTCAATTTGTTTGAGTACGATAAGTGTTTATCTGCTTGGTTAGAGCTAGTAGATCGTGCAATTAATCACCTTGAGCCTTCTAGGTCATAATAGGCCAATTGACCCCTTCATTTTTTTTTTCTCTTTCCTTGTTCTCCCTTTTTTCCCTCTCCCAAATTTATTCTCTTTTCATTTTTTATTTTTATTGAATTCGATTTGCCTCAAAATAGGTGAAGCAACACTAATTTGATTTGTTTAAGTAGGCTTGGTGTTTATCTACTTGGTTAGAGGTAGATCGTGCGATTAATCATCTTGAGCTTGTCAGATAACGATTGGTCAATCGACCCCTTCACTTTTTTTTTTCTCTCTTTCTTTTTCCTCCCTTTTTTGTATCTCTATAATTTTTTCCCTTTTCATTTTTTATTTTTTATTTTTTATTTTTCTATTTTTAATTTTTAATTTTTATTGCTCGTGTAGGGGTGGAATACCTATATGAATTGGCCCTAAAGTGTAAACTGACTTGGCTTTTTAACAAATGAAGGATAATTATTTATTAATAAAGTCACACCAGCTTTGATTGTAAACATAGTTAATCTTTAAACTAATTTATTTGCCAAAATGAAATTATATGTATTTGATTGCGAATTTTAATTTTTTAAATATTAATATGATAAAAATAACATAATTCATATAGTAAATGAGTGTTTAATATAATTTTATGTTTTTATTTATGTCAATATCCACACGTCTTCTATTTTTTCTAAACCCCATTTTTTTAACTAAGACTTTATATATTAAAAATTATTTTAATTCTTTTTTTTTGTTCTCCCTTTATCTATTAATTCTCTGCATTATCTTTATATCTTATTGCATTTTTAAATTCTTTCAAATTCATCAAAAAGGATCTTAAGTTCAAGTTTTATTGTATGTAGATTTGATTGTTCAATTGTGTTTTAGTTTGTTAGTTAATTATTCAGTAATTATAACTTAATTATGATGTAATAGTTGATTATTCAAATGATTATATGCATATACTATTAGATTATGATCTTAACTTAAAAAAAGAAAAAATTGAAGATTTTAATTGATTTTTTGAAGGTAATTATCATTAAAGGTTTGGTGGGTATTGGATAATTAAGAGAAAAGAACCTAAACCTAAATTTTCAAGCTAACAAACTATAACATATCTTATTGCATTTTTAAATTCTTTCAACTTCATCAAAAAGTTTCTAGGTTTAAATTTTACTATGTATAAATTTGATTATATAGTTATATTTTAGTTTGTTAGTTAATTATTCAGTAATTGTAATTTAATTATGATTTAATAATTGATTATTTAATTAATTATATAATATAATATTTTTATTATAATTGTAACTTTAAAAAAGTAAAAAAAAAAATTTTTTTCGAAGGTAATTATCATTAGAAGTTGGGTGTGTATTGGATAATTAATTGAGAGAAAACCCAAACCTAAATTTCCAAGCTCAGACGTGGCCTTTTTTATTATAATTTTTTGAAGTAGAAAATATAATTGTATTGTCTCAATTTCCAAATGATATATGATTTAATCTTTATATATATATATATATTAATTTTTGTTATTAACTACATTAAATGTGAATAATTTTTTTTATTATAAAATAATAATTATATATTAAATATATAATTACATATATTATGTATAAATAACTAAAATTTACAAGTATATTCTTTTAAAGAAAGAAACACGTATAATGCATATATACCGTAATCAATCATAATTTATAATTAATTAAATAAACTTAACAAATGAGAATTATAATTTAAAAATTCAAAGAAACCAAAACTTAAATTTAAAATTTGTGTAATTAGAAACAACACAAAAAACTATCGGATCATTACTAAGCCTTATAAATTCTAGATAATATTTCAATTAAAAATTTATCCAACTACAACATGTAAAATGTGCCATGTATAAAAAATTTGGAGAACCAAATGAGTGTGGTTTTAAATAAAAAAAATTACAATATAAACTATACAAAGCATTTAATCAAATACAAGTTATAAGACTATTCTAATTGTTGGTAAAAAATTTTCACAATTAATCAAATAATCAGTAGACATTGATGTTAATTACCTACTCATATGCAAAGTAAAACTTACATAAAAAAAGTAATAAAAGCTCATGTAATATTCATTGATGTCATATACGAAAGTGGAGTAGGTTAAGCTATTTACCACAACTATTTGATTTTTATGTTCTAATTGTGAAAATTCGCATTTGATATACTAGATATTATTCATTTTGATTTGAAAATTTCATTGTTTTATTCGACAAAAGATGCCTAATAGATTTTAATTTAGATATATATATATATATCATAATAGAACCTCAAATTATTTCGATATAAAATTGGGGTATCACAAACTCCTTATTAAAGCTTGACATCCTCTTCAAGCCTAACATAAAGCACACAGATCCATCTAATCACACTAAATGTTGGGCAAGCTCAACACAAAACACATAGAGATCATATAATTATACCAGACGTTGAGATTTTAGAGATAGTTTCTACCGTATAGTACTTAGCTCCCATAAGATTTTATAGGTGGCTAATACGGTGTAGCACTTAGCTTCCATTCGATTGGTAACTGCTTTGATACTATTTGTAGAGACTCACAACCAACCTGCTAAATATTGTTTGTTTTAACCTGAAGATTTCACGATTTTATTTAACAAAAGATGTCTCATAGATTTAGATTTAGATATCAACATATATATATATATATATATATCATAATAGAACTTTAGATTATCCCAATTGAAGATTGGGGCATCACAAACTCTTATTATTAAAATTTGACGTCTCCGTCAAGCTCAACATAAAGTACATAGATTCACCAAATCACACCAAATATTGGGTAAGTCCAACATAAAATACACACAGATCACATAATCACACTTGACGTTGGGATTCAGAGGTGGCTCTTACTTTGTAGCATTTAGCTTGTATAAAATTTTAGAGGTGGCTCTCATAATGTAGCACTTAGCTCTATTTCGAGTCCTACTGGTGACTGTTTTGATACTATTTGTAGAGACCTGTACCTAATCTATGAGGTATTATCTGCTTTGACCCAAAAGTCTCATAATTTTATCCTATAAAAGATACTTCACTGATTTTGGTTTAGATTTTTATATATATATCATAACTGAATCTTAAATTATCTCAATGTAGGATTAAGGGGTCACAAACTCCTCCATTAAAACTTGACGTCTCTATCAAACCCAATACAAATATACAAATTCACTGAATCACACCAAACGTTGGTCAAGCCTAATATAAAGTATACATAGATCACATGATCATATCAGACATTAGGATTCTAGAGGTAGCTCTCACCGTATAGCACTTAACTTTCGCAAGATTCTAGAGATAGATCTCATAGTATAGCACTTAGCTCCAATCTGACTGGTGACAGCTTTGATACCATTTGTGAATACTCATTCCCAACCTACAAGAGATTGTTCTCTTTGACTTGAAGGTCTAATGGTTTTATTCCACAAAAAATGTCATAAATTTAGGTTTAGATTTTAATAAATATATCATAACAGCACTTCAAATTATCCCTATGTGGGATTGGGGCATCACAACTTGCACAAAATTTGAAATTTAATTTCTCTTACATAAAAATATTTTAAATTTTTTTTAATTCTTTTAATTTTTTTAAAAATATTAAATTTTAAAAATATTTTAATTCCTTTAATATAAAAATATTTTTTGAATTATATTAATTTTATTATATATATAATTAATTATTAATAATATCACATTTATAATAATATTATTGTTATTTATATTAATAAATTATAATATTAGTAATTTAAATTAATATGTCAAAGTTAAAATTATTTTAATTAATTTAAATATATCATATAACAAAATTTATAATGAACCAAACTATTAAATAAAGTTGAATTTGTAATGAATCTGAAATAAACTATGAATGAAATAACCAATTCATCCAACCAAACAAAATAAACAATTCAAACCTAAATTCTTACAAGAGACATACTCTTATTCATTTGAAGGACGAATTTTGAATTTCAATAAAATAAAAAGAGGAAATAGTTTATTTAATAAACAGAAAAATCAATATTGTTTATCATAATGAGAATTTTTAATTTTTTAGGTCTTCACAAAAAAATTTATCTAAATCATTATGTTAAATTAAATAATAAGATTAATTGTAAAACAAATACACATTTAGTAAATTACTTTAATGTATTTAGAATTTTGAACTTAGATCTCATTATAAAAAATATTTAAATAAAGTTTAATTTAAAGGAATAGAAATATTGATAGATTACTTTCACCGATATAATTATAATTATAATTTATTTAATAAACTAAAAAAATAGGTTTATTAAAAATAGACAATGATAGATTTGTATCATAGTTAACAAAGTTACAATAGATTTTTAATAGATTGGTGTAAAATTGTTTTCATATAGCTACAATATACTACAATTATGACAAAAAATGTGATAAAATTAATAATATATTTATATTTTATAATGGAATATAACAAGAAATAGTAATAAAACTAGTAAAAGTATTTCACATGTGTGATAAAAAATTATGACAAATTTAATGATAATATATGAAAATTTTGATAGAATACTATGATGGAATATTATGTGAGAATATTGTACAAAATGCTAAAATTTAATATTTTAAAAAACTAAAAAAGTTTTAAAAATTCAATTTTTTTTATTAGAAGAATTAAATTTCAAATTTTATACGAATATAAAGGTTAAATTTTAAATTTCGTATGAGTACAAGAATCATTTGTATAATTTAATAATTGATTTTATCAATTTCAATTATTATGTTAGTAAGTTAATATCATATTAATAAAATTAACAGCCACATTAATATCTTGAATAGTAAAAAATTAGAAAAATTAATGATTGAATTAAAATTATCAAATTAAAATAATGTGAAGATTAAATTTATATAAATTATAATATAAAGATTAAATTTTAAATTTTTTAAAAATATAAAAACCTCTTTGATAAAATAAAAGAAAAAACAGAAGATACTAGTAAATATTTTGTATGTCATCGCTAACTATGGTAGCGAAGAAAATATAGTACGAAACGAAATCAGTAAACTTTCGGCTGGTAACAGTGGATCACTTATCAGAACCGACCAATTGAAAGTTTGGAAGAATTCACGTGCACCGTTTGTAGCAGTGTATATACCAAAGAAAGTTATTGAAGAATAAAATTATCAAAGAAGCAAAGGGAAAGGAAAGGCCCCCAAATGGGCATCTCCCACGTGCCATGAAAAGGCAGAATCTCACGTGCAAGGGATCCAATGGACACTGCCTGACTGACTTTGAAAGCTGAAGGGTGTCTTCAACTGACAAAATATTCCTTTTTTTTTTCCTTCCTTTCCTGAATAAAATTGGGCGGTCAAAGGTCAAAGGACCCGCTGAGAAAATATAATGGGCAAACCCATTGGGAAAGGAGAGTGGGTCAGCGTGTGAGCCGCACGAGGGGATCTATCCCTGAACCGACTGTCCTTTTTTTCCTAGCATGTGTGAGTGACTCCACAACCACTTTGTTCTGTGTCAGAAAAATGGGTTTTATTTATTAGCAGAGAGCGGCTGAGCCCAGTTTTATAGCACCATCTGTTATTTGTTTTATATTTCGTGAACAGTCACTGCACACACCTTGCCTTGTTACCAAGGCATTGATCACGTGCACCGCCTTTTTCCAGGTACTTGGAATGGTAATTTTTCGAGGTTAGTCTCACATGAGATCAAGAATTGTGGAATCAAGTCTTTTAAAAGCCTTCAAAAGGTCGTGACTAATGAATGACTAAGGACGGTAGCTAAGGCTTTGGTCTAAAGTATGGGCAATGCCATCATCACCATAATCATTTGTTATTACTTTCATGAATTAACTTCATCTGTGGGCATTAACTAGTTGAAACCACTTTTTCTTTTGTCTTCAACTCTTTAATTTTTTTTTCAAAGAAGAATTCTTTGAAACAATTTTTTATATCAATATATATCATTTCTATTTAATTGATGATATATAATTATGTTTTTTTTGTTTTGATGTGTCTTAACGAGTGGATGTAATATGTACCCAATGTGAAACAATTATGTATAAAATTAGTTGGTAAAATTTTTGGCGAAAACTTAAATATTGAGTTTCATATTTCTTGCACACAAAGATAAACATATTGCCAGCTTCATATCTTATCACGCACATTTTTCTCATTATTATAAATGTGAAGATAGAATGAACAGATGAAAGTGACGTGCTATTGTTTGATTCTTTCACATAATTAGCTAGATACTTCATAATTGTGACTGTATTATAGGAGTTGTTGATGCCTTAATGGCATCGATGATTTCGAACTCAAGGTCACAAGTAGCGGCCTTGAATAAATCCCTTAACTAATTGAGATTAACATATGAATCGTTCATAGTTTGTAGATATGGAATACTTTTAGGACTACCTCTATCCTCCTCTCTTGACGACTCCAACACATTTCCACAACTTTCTTTTTGTTCTCTGAACAGTTACCAAATTCCACAATTCTAACTTGTTTAGTATTTATAAGTGACCACATAATCAAAAAACATTTACCTAATTATCTACCTGCTACTGATCTTTTATAGTTTCCATCACACATAACAGCAAAACAAAGAGTTACCAAGTTTTACCATATTGGCATTACGCGCATCATATGTAACAGAGAAAAGGGAAACCAAAGTCAGAAAGCTAACTTAGACCATCAGAATGTCATCATATTCTCAATATTATTGAGCACTAATAAAATCTTTCATAGTGTTTACACAATCATCAATTCAACAGGAAATACTATCTTGCATTATTAAGTATACACTATAAATTGCATCTGTCACAGTTTATCATCTTTTTCAGGTTTTGTTTTTATAATTAATGATTTCTGTATAATCGATAATATTATACAACAAATCTTTAAGGATCATGACAGGTGATGCATCAAAAGAAGAATCATACTTCAAATGATCCAAATCCAGCTTCAAGGCTTCTGAGCAGAAAACATGATAAAAGATTGTTGAACCTTTTTTGTATAGTTGGTAAGACCACAAGATGTGCATAAGTCCTCTATCTCCTCCTCTGTGAGGTAGTTATAATTCTGCAGAATCCTCTGCAACAAAAATGAATGTCTTTCACACGCTATAATTATTGAATTAGATTTTCATTTCTCAAGAAATAGAAATTATTAAATAGAAAAAGAAAAAAACATTCTGAGGATAAAATTGCAAAATGACGGAGAGGCAAGAACCAGGTCTAATATAACTTCAGGTACTATAAGTATGTAACATCATCATACGAGTTACAACAGTTGGGTTTTGGATACACAGGGTAGTCATCAAAATACCAGTTGGAGTTTTGCATGAGTTGGGGATATTATTCATAGTATGACATTAAAATAAAAATTAGCAAAAGTGAATGAAAGAAATAAAATGAGATGGAGTTGTAAAATTCAGCACGGTAAACAATTCAGTTTAGCCAAAGTTAAAGTGTGGTAAAAATGGGCATGTTTGCTGAACAAAAAGATAACTCCTAATGCATTGTAAAAGTTTAAAACACATCAAAAAATGTTGCTCTTTACCTCTCTGAAAGGTCGTATTATCCGGGAAGTAGAAGAACTATAACGAAGAAAAGTGCTTCCAACAAAGACTCCACCACTTCTCAATATACGACTAATTTCAGCAATCTGAAAACAATAAAAGTAAGTGACTACTTAACAACTTTTTCTAGCTCAGAGAAAAGTCAGGAAAGCTTTGTGCAATTGACTTAAAGTAGTAAAATAATTGCAATGTGGTAGCATGCTATGTAAAACAAACCACAATATTGAGATATTTTATCATCTTCAGCTCTTAGCTGAGAGGATTTACCGTAGGTCAGCTGATGAGACAAATGAAAAACAAGATGCTTATTCTTTTATCTCTATTAGACCTACAAATGAAATCTAGAAAAGGTTTCCCCAATCAAACCAGTCATAAGGACAGACAAACAAGGACAGAAGGAAGAAAATGACAAATTCAATTTGTATATCTGAAGGATTAGGTTACTATTGTCAAACCAAGAACATTTTGGGAGATCTGTAAGCCTATGTGTCAGCAACGTTGTAGGAGAAAAACGGAGAAAACAATGCTTACAGCATTTGAAGGAGATGGCCAGCAATGCAATGCAGCACCAGCATGTACAGCATCAATAGAACCGGATGAGAAAGGAAGCCTGGAAACATCAGCCCTGACAAGAGCAATATTGCTGCACATTCTCCAATGAAGTGTGAATCAGTTCTTGGCTTAAGAAATATAAAGGTCAAAATTAAAGTACTGATATTTACACAACTGCTTCAACTTTTAAAATTAAAGAGGTAGAGATGCTTACCTAGCCAAAACAGATGCATCTTGCTTAATGAAATCATTACATTGCCGGAGCATGTTTTCAGAAAAATCAAGTGCAATAACACCTGAATATGTCCCAGATTTGGCAAATTTTCGGGAAAACAAACCACTTCCACAGCTAACATCCACTAAAATGCCACCTTCTGCAGGTTTGAAGTATTCCTGAGCCATTCTGAACTGCAGTATTTGCAAAACATCAAGTTAGACAAAAATAGCAAGGTATAAATTCAGTAGGTCATACAACATAAGAATATGCAGCAGGTATTAATTCAGCTTGTTCAGGAAAACGAAACACTTGGAAGACTGATTACCCTTCTATGTCATCCACTTTCATGGAGAATTTCCACAAAACAATATATGCATATGTATAAATTAATATTCTACAAAAAAAAAAAGGGCTCTTTTCTTTAGAATGACCTCCAAAGAGTTATTCATCCTTGTCGGTGGATCAGCGCATTTGAATATGATATAAAGCCAATCAAGATTTACCTCTTCATCAGGCCCAGGAAAGCCACTTCGGTTAAAATTTTGTCGCCAGCCTCTTTCGTAGACAAATGATACAAAAGGACTCCTAGAAAAGATGGAAGCATGATATAATGAAACAATACCTTTACACTGAAAAAGTTTAGCTAAAACCCAAAATGTCATATTGGGAGTTTACTTAGAGGCAGTCATCCTTCTAGTAGCAGCATGAGAATTGTTCAGGACTTGTTATTATCCTGTTATCTCATTTAAGACAGTAAATATCTTGTATTTTTCCCTGGCACGTCTGAAAGAACCAAATATGTGGAATGGTCGTATGTTTATTTAGATGATATAGAATTAAGATACTTCTAATTTAATTGGAACTCAGTTCAATCTGAATAATTGTAACTGGTAAAAAGCTGTGATTACTTAATAGATTTATGTTTGATTTATTGTTGCTTATATAACTTGCTTTTTACCTTTAGAAGCAGAAAGTAAAAAAAGGAAAAATGCTTTAGATACAAGAACAAACAGTATTTTTAAAGAATAGAAAGTTAAAAATTTTTAACTTTTTGAGGATAAAAAATATATAGTTTACTTTTATATGGAACAACCATGCTTGAAGTAACGTTTATTTGTTTTAATCACGTACAAAGTTTCTTTTTCTTTTTCTATAACAATTTTATAGGAAGTGAAAAGCAAATAGCTCAAGTAACATTCAGATGGAAACTGAAGGAATAAGTTAATTTTTGTTTTAGAGTAGAGTAATTAAATTTCAGATTCCAGATTGAAGTATCAAACCCTTTTAAACATAACTTCAACCATACCTTTATGTTTCTATGATTCTATCTTTACCCCTGCATTCTCATCCTTTTAATTTGTTGCAGTCATGCTTTAGCAATTCAGAGAATCATTGGATCACAAATAAATTGTTTTATAGTTTCATTGTTTACTGTAATCCTGCTCTGCACAGGACTCCCAAATTCTATACAGGTTCTGGAAACTACTACAGAGTTTATTTTTTGTAGCAACCTTATCAGATTTATCAGATATATTTGGAATTTGAACACTGATTCATGGTTTCAGTCGCAAAATGCTGATCATCTTTTTAGCTGAATCAGATTCCAAAAGAGATAGTATCTGTGGGAATGTGATTACTTGTTAACAAAAATCCTAATAAAATTGTCCCTAAATTTTGGTGAAAAGGTTGAACACTCAACCTGCTCTGTGTTCAGGTATCAAGAATAAATCCAAGTGCATATAGCAGCAAGTAACCATACCGGAATAGTTCGGTCCCAGCTGGTTTGACTTCAGTGTAGTCTCTCAATCCAGCAGTAACAGTCAGATCCAGATATGCATCTTTACTTGAGTAGGATTTGTTGCATCTTTTACACTTAAATCCAGACCTGTAGATAGCTTCCCTGCAAGTTATGCGAGTTAATTTGATAGTCATACACTAACCTGATAAAAAGATTAACACCTTTATATATTGCTTTATATTATAACTTACAAGTTAAAACCTGAAGGACCTTTTCTTATCAGTGGTTCATAGCACACAGGGCAAGAAAACGAGTCAGTTTCCACTTTTTGATTCTGCTGAGTCCTTAAATCCTGAAAAAATTATTGCTTTTATTAACCCTAATGCACGACTGAATTTTCATCAAAAAATAATGAAAATTTTAAATTTTCAGTTAGATAATTAATCTGAATTTTCAATTTTAAAGCATCTTCTTTTTTGTGGCAATAATTCAAGTTGTTCAAAAACAGTAGAAATTTCAGCCAAAAACAAATAAGAAAAATTATTTAAAATAATCAAAAGAAGGAAAGGACAGAGTATACCTGCTCCAAAGCAACGGCGGAGGTGGCCCGAACAGTGAAGCGGAAGGGTTGAGAAGGAAAATGGAGGGAGGGAGGAAACCGTACATTATGAGAAAAGCAAGGGTAATTCGGGAGTAAAGATTTGCTAAGAGGGCGAAGAGAAGGTGAAGCAATCGCCATTAAAGAGAGAATGGAAATGGAAAGGCTGGCTCACTGAGTCTCTGAAATTGTGGTTTACGCACGTTTGGGTGTTGTAGTATGCAGTTACGTTCGTTGGTTTCCGTTTGACTTTTCTGTGAATTAGCAGCGGAAACGTCAGCACAAAAACTATAACGCCAACAAAGCCGCATATTTTTTCCGGCAAAAAAAAAAAAAAATAAAATAAAATTTTCTAATATTATTTTTTGTATAGATTTTATCACACCAACTTAGCACCAGGTTATTTAAATTCAACCCAATTTTTTTCTTTAAAAAATGTACTTTTTTAGTTAAAATTGTCCAAAGATTAGTTAACCACCCAAACTCACGGACTTAATTAAAATCAAATCGGGTATGGGTATAGATTTTCTAGCTTAAGTTTGATCCGACTGATTTTATTAATAAGGAAGTAATATATAAAGGATAGGTTTTGCCTTAAATTTGCATAACTAATTTTATTCAAAATTTTTGTATTATATATATTTATGAAGTTAAAAAATAAAAAAAATGATTGTAAGTGTTGATATTTAAATTCTAAATATATTAACTAAGTTAAATTTTAAATCATATTTTTTTATTCTTTGACATCACATGTGGAGATTTATATTTAACTTATAAGGTATTATTTATTTTAATTCGAATATATTACCGTTTTATATCATAAATGACATTTAAAAAGTTTGGATTTTAATTTTAATTTTTATATCATAACACTCATTAAAATATTCTTATATCAAATTGAAGACGTTAAGTCCAACACAAAACATACAAAACTAAAATCACACCAAAAATTAAAATATATAAACCTAAAATTACACCAAACGTTAAAATTTTAAAGTAGATTTTATTGTGTGACACTTAGCTTATATGGGATTCCAACAAAATATATAAAACCAAGATTAAACAAAGCATTGGAACATACAAAAGCAGGATCATGCATTGAAATTTTAGAGAGAACTTCTATAGTATAATACTTAGCTCATATAAGATAGGATTTTATAGGTAATTCTTACATTATAACACTTAATTTTTTTCGATTAGTGATTATTTTGATATCATTTGTGAAGATTTATACTCAATCTATGAGATATTGTTTGTTTTGATATGAAAGTTTTACAGTTTTATTTTATAAAAAGTACCTCATAAGTATATATTTATGTCTTAACTCTTAAGTTATATATTATAACATATCCTTATAACATTTCAATGTAGGATTGAGATGTCATAGCATGTAATTTAAATAAATTTAAACATAAATCTATAAATTCATGAATAAGTCAACTAATTCATAAATAAAATATTCAATCAAACCAATAATTATATTTTATGTTAAGGATTACAAAATTTTGAAACAAAAGATTTATAAAAAAACTTGAGACAAAAGTGATAGGTGGAATAGTATTTTTAAATATTTTTGTATTGATTATTTTTTTATTGAATTTCAAACTATATCATTTTATTAATATTTAAAATAGTTTTATTAGTTAATAGAGTCCTTATCTTGTTAAATAAAAGCAATCCTAAGAAAGTGATAAATTATCTTGATAATTAAAAAAAAAAAACTAACTTCAATTGAAATTAATAATTGTTAGAATTAATTTCAGTGTTTTTTGCAAGAGATATATTAAACTCAAGTATTTTCCAAGAAATACAAATATATGTTTTATTTTGTCAAGATAGCATTGAAAACAAAGGAAAAGAAGAAATTGATTATCAAATCTATATATAAATTCGTCACTAATTAATCATCGAGATCTTTATAATCTGGTGCTCCATATGGTTCAAACAGCTCAGCTAAAATTCCCTTCTTTCTTCTAGGCTTACGTCCCATGTCTTTGCATAATTGGTCATTGTACCAAATGTGGACCGTACTAACACAAGATCTTCTGAAATACTTTCCTGAATTTTGTTTGATGTAATTTTCCCATATTTTCACATCCTTCTCCATCTCTCTTATGCTCGGCAATTCTATTTTTCCATCAAGGAAATGTGATACCCATTGACATCTGATTTCTGAGGTATACAAATTCGATAGACTCTCTGCATATCCTATTATAGCCAATCGAGGAATTCTTGGATGTATAACTTGTCTGTATCAACACAAAAGAAGAAAAAAAAGTTAACCATACAACAAAAGATGTTAAAGGTAAAAATTATGTAAAAATTGGCTACCTATAGAGAGTAAGAATGGAAGCTGCGGACCCCATTATGTGCTTCTGGAAAATTGGAGATGAGAAAATGTTTTTCAGTTTTTGGTCACCCTTGAATCCAGTAGCATAAATGACTATATCTGTTTTCAGAGGCTTAGTTTCTCCTTGGATCATTAAACCTTCTTTGCAAAAGCTAAAGCTTGGTGAATTCTTTAGTATTATGCTTCCTTCTTCCACTTTGGTAAAGAAATTTTCAGGCAGCTTTACTATTTGACATGAAGACATGTCCTGAAGAAAGCTGTAGTTTGGGATCATTCCGTACTTCTCCAGTGGGAGTTTACACTTAAGATAGCATTCAACAAGTTTTGAGATGCCCCACCTCTGCATATATACATACTGGCATAGATCATTAATTGTCCAATAAATATTTATTATTGAAATTTAAATGCCTAGATAAAAGTTTTACCAATGGTGAAAGCAAGGTTGCCAAAACTCTGAGCAGAAATGTTTCACCAGGCTTATGAACTAAATACTCCGAGAATCGATTGAAGTATAAAAGACCAAGACCAAATCCACAGACAGAATCACTGGGGAGAAACCAATGAGCTGTCCTTTGGATAATTCTGCAAGGGTACTTTGGACCTAGTTGAAAAAGGCAAAAGGAGCAAACATAACTTACGTATTTTCAAGTTATTTAGATGGAATGCTGTGAAAGTTCAATATAATTCACTCACCATTTATGTTTGCACAGTGTGCTGCTAAGTCCACCGCAGATTTGCGCGAACCAATAATTGTAACTCCCTTATTTCTCACCAATTCTTCAGCACTCGACCTATCCATTGCCCCATAGTTCATGCAATGCATCACCCTGCCATTGAACACTTGAGGTCCTTTTTCCGGGGGCAACTCTGGGATATTTGGATGACCACTGAATTGTCCTATGCAGAGAATAAGGAACTCAGCTTGGTAAACCTGTCCAATATGAAACCACTAGATTAAAATGTCTTATGACTGTGAGCCCATTATTATTACTTTTTAATACATATAGCATATTTAAAGGCTAAGAGACTTAACATACCTCAATGCTGCAGCTTTTGATATCTTGCACATAGATGTGCCATTTCCCTTTGGAGCCAAATGGCTTCCCTGTTCCACCCCACAGATGCCATGATTCAATCTCTTCATAAGACTCTCCAACATAATCTATACTAATGACCTTGGAATTGAACTTTATGCAACTATAGATACCAAAATGTTGAGCATAAGATTCAAAATACTCCAGCACCTCAGTGTCTTTAGGATACAATTCTTTTATCGAAGAAGGCCATGGGAAATCAGAAAAATGGTAACCTTGTCTGGTATTCTGGAGTCTTGTGGAGTCCAGGGTATGAGCCCAAACACCTCCAACTCTGTCATCAGCTTCGAACACGATTGGTTCGAAACCTTTCTGCAGAGCATACTTACAGGCAAGCAGGCCGCTCACTCCAGCTCCAACAATCGCCACTCGTTTCTCCATGATAAACTAATTCTGCAAGGACCGGGGAGGGCAAAGAGGCAGCTGAACATTCTTGCACGCCTCTCTCATTTAATACGGGGCAGATACCGACCTTTAATATTGTTAATATCAGCTGGTCAATTGCGGTGGTTGTCGAGCGGGGTAAATTTATAATTTCCTTTTATTTTATTATTTTCGTTCTTACATTATAATCAAAGATTTTATGTTATTGTACCAATACTACACAATCCTGATGTTCTGGTCAGACGGGTGTCTCAAATTTCTTATTGTTATACTGAAGGTCGTTTTAGTTGGCAATCTTATAGTTAAATCTCGCCAACCAATCCATGTGCTCGAAAACTGTCCTTTATATATGTTAATTATTTATTTTCACTCTCTTGCTCTGGTTGCATATGAATGACTCTCGAAAAACCATATATTAATCGCGGTCAAAGTGTATGTTTTGCACGGCTGCAACTTCATCACAATTTTTTTTAAAATTTCCGGAAATAAATATCAAAGAATTTGTACCTTTATTTGCACGTCAAAGCTGCTCAAGTAAATCTGCTTCACCATATATATATATATATATATATTTACATGATACTTGCAAGATAAGATTTACACGTTGCAATACAATATTTTAAACCTGGATTTGATAAGTGCTTGATTTGATCATGATTTGCTGACTTGATATATGGTTTAGTCTTCTTCTGATTTTGTGGACTGCACTGTGCTGTTTTCGTTGTCTTAACTCCTTTATAGTTACTACTCTTTTATGGACTGTTGTCAAGATCTTAACATAGAAAATAAATAGAAATGATAATCTGAAAACAGATAAAAACAACTACCATCAATCATCAACGAATCTATGGACTATGCTTGTATCTCAGCCGTAAGACCTGCATAATCCTGTGCTCCATATGGTTCAAATAACTCTCCAATAATTCCCTTCTTTCTTCTTGGCTTATATCCCATGTCCCTGCATAATTGGTCATTGTACCATACCTGGACGGTAGCAACACAAGACCTCCTGAAATACTTGCCAGCAGTTTCTTTAAAGTAGTTGTCCCAAATTTTCACATCCTTTTCGATCTCTCTTATATAAGGCAATTCCATGCTTTCACCTAGGAAATGTGCTAGCCATTGACATCTGATTTCACATGTAGATATATGTGATAGACTCCCACCATATACTATGATAGCCAATCGTGGAATTCGAGGGTGAATTATTTGTTTGCATCAGTGCCAAAGATGTTATAGTAAAAAGAAGTTGTGCTAAAAAGAAGGCATGGTTTATTGTAAGATGTAAATTTTTTTGGGGTGCTACAAATTGCAAGATTTAATTAATTTTAATGTGGGAACCAAATACCTGTAGAGAGGAAGTATAGAAGTTGGTGACCTCGTTATATATTGTTTCAAAATTGGAGATTAAAAAATGTTTTTAAGCTTTTCTTCACCCTTATGTCCAGTAGCGAAAATGACAATATCTGTTTCTAGGGGCCTAGTTTCTCCATCAATAATCAAACCTTCTCTGCAAAAGCCAAAGCCTGGTGAATCTTTAATAACAATGCTTCCTTCTTCCAATCTGTTAAAGAAATTTGCTGGTAGCATTGCTATCTGACATGAAAGAACATTCTGAAGAAAGCCGTCTTTGGGCATCATTCCATATTTCTTTAGCGGGAGTTTCGTTTTCCATCTAAGATAGCACTCAACAAGCTTGTGGATACCCCATCTCTGAAAATATATGTGCATACAACGGCTTGTCAAGAAATCACAAATTTAAATTTTTGGATATATTATTATTTAAATTCAAATAACAAGGTGAAAGTTATACCAACGGTGAGAGCAAGGTTGCCAATACTCCTAGCAGAAATGTTTCACCAGGCTTATGATTTAAAGCTCTGATATACGGTTCAAGTATAGAAGACCAAGACCAATTCTAGACATACAGTCATTAGGAACAACCCAATTAGCAGTCCGTCGGATCATCGTGCAACGGTACCTTGGTCCTAGCAAAAAACAAAAAGACAGAATTCTCTTTTTATAAAGGACCAGGCAGGCCAGATTTTCGCAGAAACTTAAGTTACATATTGCCATAATGTTGGTTTAAGATATACTCACCATTTATATTTGCACAAAGTGCGGCTAAATCCATTGCAGATTTACCTGAACCAATAATAGTATTTTTCACTAATTCTTCAGCACTTGAGCTGTTCATAGCAGCATAGTCCATGGAATGCATCACCATGCCATTGAACACTTGGGGACCTTGATTTGGAGGCAAATTTGGGATATTTGCAAGACCGCTAAATTGTCGGATGCAAAGAATTACGAATTCAGCTATGTAATCCTGGCCATTGATAAGATCATTCCGGAAGTCAGAAACCAATTAGCAGTAACAAATTTAAGTCCTGATAAATTAAATTAAATGTTACCTCAATGGTGCAGCTCTTGACATCTTGCACTCTGATGTGCCATTTCCCTTTGGAGCTAAAGGGCTTTCCAATTCCACCCCAGAGATGCCATGATTCAATCTCTTTATAATCCTCTCCCACATAATCAATAATTAGGACCGTGGAATTGAACCTGTTGTAAGAAGAGATGCCAAAAAGCCGTGCATAGGATTCAAGATACTCCATCACCTCAGAGTGACTAGGATAAATGTCTTTTACCTAGGAAGGCCAAGGAAAATCATCAAACTAGTAAGCTTCTTTAGTGTTTTGGAGTTTTGTAGAATGAATGGTTTGAGCACAAATACCTCCGATTCTGTCATCAGCTTCAAACACAATTGGTTCGAAACACTTCTCCAGGATGTACTTACATGCAATAAGGCCACTTACTCCAGCTCCAACAATCGCCACTCTTTTTTCCATGGAAATTAAGAATTGCAGCTGAAACTCTCTACTCTATATATATGTCTTTCAACCATACATAAATGGCGTTACAAGGCCAACGAGCGGTTGGCTCAATTGGCGTAGGTAACTCATCTCGCTATGCAATGCTTGGGTTCTTCTCGTTGATGTTAATCTCTAAAGCAGCTGATGAAACTTTCTGAGACAGGCATTTTGTTCTTACTGAGGGTTGGAACAATCTATTTACTCCCGTTTTTTTATAAAAAAAAAATGGCAATGCAACACCTATACCTTTTCTTTTCTAATTTTGCACTAACTTCCCGATTGATGAGATCCCCGCCCCGGGCTAGGTTTATATATATTTCTAATTTCATTATGTATAGTTGAAATGCCAAGCCGGTAGCAGCCGGTTAGTTGATATATGAGAAATGCAGCTAATATGAAAATATTTTTTCGCTGGACTACATGATTCTATGAAAAAATAAAATATTCTAATGGTTTCATGTACCGAAAATAAATAAATACATGGCGTTCAAAACGTGGATGTGTAAATTTTCAACATTTTTTTAAATATTAAAAATATCAACAATTTCAATCATTTTTGGATAGAACAATAAAACGTTTTATTGTAAGTAATTAGATATAGATCAAAGTAGTATCATCGTATCAACTATTTTATGCATTCAATGATCTGGTTACAGAATACTTTCTTTTCTCTATGTTGACCAGGATACCTACAATGAAAACGAAACTTGATTCTAAATCTTTAGATCGTGCTTATGTATGTTTAGATTGTGATTGTTTTATTTGATTAGTGTTTATATTGATATGATTGTAAATAAAAAAAAAAGGAAGAATTAAATGTCCAATCAAGTTAAATTTTTTATTTTTTGTGTTAATGATTTGTAGTTCGATTATATTTTCGTTTGCTTGAATGATAATTTTATTGGATATTTGTTATAATATTCTATTAAAAATCAGGATTGAAAACGAAAAATATAAAGGCTTCATGTATCAATGTGACTTCCTTTTTAGGTTTGATTCGTCTCACCAATTATTTATTACAGCTATGTTTGGTATATAGATTAGATTAACTCAAACAAAATTAAAAATAATAATGTCAATGAAATTAATAATTATAATAATAAAATTAAATTTTTAACAGAGTTTGAAATTATTATTGAAATAATATTTGTTTAATGAAAACAATAACAACAATAAAGTGAAATTTGGTAAAAAATTACTATCAGGAAGCGAAAGAATTTAAATCTTATAAGATTAAAAAATAATAATCAATATTTTTTCCTTTTGCATGTGAAAAAAATTGATTGAAAAATTATTAAAGTTGCAGGGGTAATTGGAGTATTTTTGCACCCAATAAGGACGTCCATGGGGTTGAGGCCCAACTCGCCCATTTAAACTCACTTTTTACTATTTAAACATACTTAAAAAATTATTTTTATATTAATATTTAATACTTTTAATTATATTTAAAATATAATTTAAATAAAAATTAATTATTAATAAAATAATAATTTAAATCAAGCTTGATCTTTAAAATATTTATCCAAACCAAGTCTAAATCGGATTTGAGTAGCAGGCCTGGAGAGTAATGGACCTATGCCACCAACAATGATTAGTGCCCAATAATGGGTATGGCATACTATCATGAGTCAATCTTGTATAAGGTCATGATCAGGCATAGATTATCATGAGCCACTCATGTATAGAGTCATGATCGGGTAAAGGTGCCAAAAAGGAGGGTAGATCTCAGGTGCGAGGAAAAAGTATTCCCATTTTAAACATTGTAATGGTTATGGTAGTATAGCTATAAAATCTCATTTGCTCTTTAGAGGGGGTAAGTAGTCAACGTATTGTTGGGCTGCCTCACTGGTTAAGGTATGTGTTAGATCATCCATCTAAGGTTGCCCTTCTGGCCTAACGATGGTGAAAAAACTTAATGTACTATTCTTGATATTAATAAAATATTTTTTTAATTCAGGAACGCCAAGGGTCGCCTTGGTTTGCTTCCATTTTGCAATGATATATTGTTGTGTATGCTTGAGATTGACTTGTGGCTTGTTGATTGCTTGTTCATATAGCGAACTATCCTTGGTTGACTTATGTGGAAACGTTCATTTAAGTACCATATGGTCTATTACTTTATTGAGAGAAAGCATAGCCTGTGACATGCGGTATCAGAGCATGGTTGAAAAATGCTAAAGAATTGATAAAATGGTAACGAGCGGTGAATTTAGTGACCGATAGAGGATTGAGGAGCTTAAGGTTGCGGTAGTTGTTCTAAAAACTTATGTGGTAACTCATGATCGATTAAAGGAGATCAAGACAACCTAGTGGGAGTTATCCAATACTCTACATAACTTGGGCGAGGAGACTAGAGATGCTTTGAATGTCTTCCAAAGAGAGTTTGAGGAGTTCAGGGTCCAAGTGAATATTCTACAAATGGCTGTGGCTAGGTCGAGTTCTAGCTCGATGGAAAAAGGGAAAAGGGCCAAGGCGTCGAAGCCTAGATGTTATGAGGGGGCAAAAGATGCCAAAGAGCTTGAGAACTTTTTGTTTAACATGAAACAATACTTTCAAGCTATGCGCATAGAATCAGGGGAGAATAAGGTTGCAATAGCTTCAATGTACCTTACTGGGGATGCCAAGTTGTGGTGGTGTTCAAAATTTGTAAATGATGAATGCCTTATTAAATCTTGGGCAAATCTTAAGCAAGAGTTAAAGAAACCAATTCTTACCTGAGAATATGGAGTATATAGCCCAAATGATGCTTAGAGAATTGGTGCAAATGAGAATGGTGTGAGAGTTTGTGATGAGCTTTTTTACCTGATATTGGACATTAGAGACATGTTCAAAAAAGATAAGATGTTTTATTTTTTTTAAGGCTTCAAACTTTAGGCCAATGAAGAATTACAAAGACAAAAGGTACAAAATATGGCCACGGCCATAGCCGCTGTTGAATGTTTTCATGATTTTAATGATGGCCCCTCAAAGCAAAAGAATCCTATATCAGGTGATAGTAACTCCAACTTTGAAAATGAGGGGAAAAATGGCTAGAGTGGATCGACCTTTTAGTGAGGACTTGATAGGAGGCTTTCTGGTCAAGACAATACCCAACCCAGGGCAAACAATGTATTGATTTTCAAGTTGAGGCAACCGCTAGCTTGTTTTCTATGCTAAGGCCTGCATCGGGTGGCCAAATGCCCATATAGAGGTGCCCTTAATGCTCCAAGAGCCTTATCTCAAGAGTCTACTAAAGTGTCTAACACAATCGAAGAAGTTACAGAGGAGCTAGCCATGATGGGCTCAATACGATTCCTCAATGCCCTTTGTACCCAACTAAACATGATAAAGAAAGAACCTAAGAGAGGCTGATGTATGTAGACCTAATACTAAATAGGAAGAACACAAAAGTCATGATAGATACGAGGGCAATCGATACCTTCATCACACCAGAGGAAGCAAAAATATGTGGTCTCAAGGTTAATAAAGATTGTGGGTAAATGAAAACGATTAATTCGCCAGTCTTTATGATCATTAGAAGCTCCAAGAGTGTGATGACCAAGTTGAGGCCACGAGAAGGAAATGTAGACATCACGATTTCCCTAATGGATAACTTTGATGTTGTCCTAGGATTGGACTTCATGATGTTGGCTCAAGCAATCCCAATCTTCATTGCTAGTTTATTATTCTTGGGAGAATGCTCATGTGTTGTATCAACCACGATCCTTCCTAAGAGTGGAAAAAAATGATTTTAGCTTTACAATTCAAAAAAGGGGTAAAACAAAGGGAGCCCTCCAATGTGGCCATGCCAATTTACAAAAAAAGGATTGAGTTGGAATCGATACCTAATAGGGTGAAAAAGGTATTAGAAGAATTTGAGAATGTGATGTCGGAGTAATTGCCTAAGGTCCTACCTCATCGAAGATTGGTAGACCATGAGATTGGGCCTCTTTTGAAAGTCAAGCCACCAACTAAAACTTCATATTGCATGGCTCCGCCTGAGTTGATTGAATTGAAAAAATAATTAGATGAGCTTTTACAAGCCGGATTCATTAGACCATCGAAAGCACCATTTGGAACACCCGTGCTATTTCAGAGAAATAATGATAGGAGTTTACAATTGTGTGTGGACTATAGGGCCCTGAACAAAGTCATTGTGAGGAACAAATATCTTATCTCACTTATTACAGATTTATTTGATCAATTAAGCCAGGTCAAATACTTCTCCAAGTTAGAATTGTTGAAAAAATTGAGCTAAAGACTACTTGTGTAACGCGGTATGGTGCATTTTAATTTCTTGTTATGCCTTTTGGATTGACTAATGCCTCTGCCACATTTTGTACCTTGATGAATCAGGTGTTCTATAACTACCTTAACAAGTTTATGGTCATTTATTTAGATAACATAGTGGTATATAGTTCTACCCTAGAAAACCACCAAAAGCATCTGTATCTTGTGTTTCAAAGACTATAAGACCACCAGCTGTATGTTAAAAGAGAGAAATGTGCATTTGCTCATACATGAATTCACTTTTTAGGCCACATTATTTAACAAGGTCACTTTTGAATAGACATAGAAAAAGTTATGGCTATCAAGGAGTGGGTAACACCAAAGAATGTCAACGAACTTCACTAATTTTTTAGATTAGCTAATTATTATAGGAGATTTGTGGAAAGGTACTCACGTAGAATCTCAACCCTCACGGAGCTATTGAAAAAGGCACATAAATGGTGTTGGACAAGTGAATGTCAAGAGGTTTTTGAGGGATTGAATGAAGCTATGATAAAAGACCTTATCTTGGCTCTTCCCGACATTGGAAAGCCTTTTGAAGTTTAAATAGATGCATCTAATTTTACTATTAAGAGAGTACTTTTATAAGAATGGCACCCAATAGCCTTTGAAAGTTAAAAGTTGAGCAAAGCTGAAAGGAGATATACGGCTCAAAAGAAAGAACTTTTGGCAGTAATTCATTGTCTAAGAGCATGGTGACACTATTTGTTGGGTTCACAATTCATCGTGAAGATAAGTAATGTGACGGTTAGTTATTTTCTTACCCAGTTAAGGCTCATAACTGAACAAGCTAGATGGTAAAAATTTCTAGCCGAATTTGAATTTTGTTTCTAACACATAGCTTGAAGAACCAATTAAGTGGTAGATGCATTGATTAGAAGAGCTGAGTTGACTACCCTAGGGAGAATGGCCCCAATGATAGCTAGTAAAGTCACAATAGACTTTCGTAAGTAAATTAAAGATAATTTAAAAAAAGACCCACAAGCTAATGCCATTTTAAAGCTAGTAGAAAAAATATCTAAATCTTTTGGTAGGAAAATGGGTCTTATTGACAAAAGGTCCTCGATTGTTTGTGCTAAAAATAAGAGGTCTGAGACAGATATTAAAAAAAGAATGCCATGACACACCATGGGTGGGTCACCTTAATTGGCAACATATTTTAGTTTTACTGAAATAAGGCTATTATTGGCCTCATATGTGGTAAAATGTGATAGACTATACTAAGACTTGTCTCATTTATCAATAGGATAAAATTGAAAAGAAGAAACCAGCAAGCATGTTTAAACCACTACCTATGCCCACTAGAACTTGAGAAAATATCTCCCTTGATTTCATATCTGGTCTTCTTAAAGTTTACGATCTTGGGTCTATTCTGGTGATGATTGATCGTTTCTCAAAATATGCAACGTTCATTCCTGCCTAAAAGTATTGCATTGCAGAGGACACAACCTGACTAATGTTTAAATATGTAATCAAGTATTTGAGTCTTTCTCAAAACATTGTTAGTGATAGGGATCGGAGATTCACTAGGTCATTCTTAAGAGAACTTTTCAAGATTTTGAAATCCCAACTCAACATCTCTTCAAGTTAGCACTCACAAACTAATGGTCAAATCGAACGATTTAATAAATTATTGGATGAGTACTTAAGACACTTTGTTTAAGCTAATCAAAATAATTAGCCTTCATTGTTGGATGTAGCTCAATTTTGTTTTAATTCCAATAAGTGTTCTTCCACAAACAAGAGCCCATTTGAAGTGATCACAAGATAATTATCAAGACTATCGCATACATCCCTTAAGTTGTATAGAGGAAAAAATCCACGAGCATTCAACATTAGCAAAATATAGAAATTACACAAGTATACTTGAAGAAAGTGCATGAAGAAGTGGGTAGATAAAGGTTAAAAGGTACAACAATTCAAAGGTAGTGATCTTGTTCTTATTAGACTAGTGTTCGAACAAACCAGGTTCTTAAAGAAACGAGACTGTAGGTTGTGCGTAAATATGAAAGTCCAATGAAGATCTTTTCCAAGGTAGGGAATGCCTCTTATAAAATCGACCTGCCAAAATGGATGAAGGTGTATCTAATGTTTCATATGAGCAACTTAAAACCTTTTCATGTAGATCCCACAGACGCAAGTCGTTAAAAGTCAATCAGGGTTGCCATCTCCATGAAACCACCATCAGAATGTTAAGTTGAAAATATTTTAGCTGGCAAAGTATGCAGGGTATCTTGAAAAATTATTCATGAATACTTAGTGAAGTGGGAGGGCCTAGGACCAGAAGAAACCGGTTAAAAAAAAGATCATGACCTTCGAGCATTTAAGCAAAAGATCAAAGAATTTTAGGCCAACAAGTCGACAAAGACATCGATAGAATAGGTGAGAGAAGATGTCATGAGCCAACCTTGTATAGGGCCATAACTGGGCATAAGTTGTCATGAGCCACCCATGTATAAGGGCATGATCGAGTAAAGGTGCCAATGAGGAAGGTATCTTAGGTGCTAGAAAAAAGTATCTCCATTTCAAACATTATAATGGTTACTAGTAGTATAGCTATAAAATCTCATTTGCTCTTTAGAGGGGGTGAGCAGTCGACATATTGTTAGGCTATTTCATTGATTAAGATATGTGCTAGATTACCCATCTAGGGTTGTCCCTCTGACCCAACAATGATAGAAAGACTCGATGTACTATTCTCGATATTAATAAAATATTTTTTATATGGGAACATCAAGGGTTGCCTTGATGTACTCCCATTTTGTCATGATATATCATTGTGTATGCTTGAAATTGACTTATGACTTGTTGGTTGCTTGTTCATATATTGAATTATCCTTAGTTGATTTGTATGAAAGCGTTCATTTAAGTGTCACTTGATGTATTGCTTCATTGAGAGGAAGCATAGCCTGTGACACGTAGCTTGTAAGGCCTTCATTGGCAAAGCCTAACCATGTGGTTATCGTGCGAATGACATAAGCATAAGCCTAACTATGTGATGCTAATAGTTGCAACGAATTAACTCCGAGTACAGAAAATAGTTGCATGCCATAAATCTCCATAATATAATAAAATACAATGATGGATTACATTTAATAGTGACAAAACTAATCCATTGATCTTTACCCTAATTTTATAATTATTTAATTCTAACCATACGTGAGTCATACATGAATCTCATTTATTTTGGTGAAATTATAACTACAAAAAAGTTAAATCCATATAATTAATTAAATAATAAATTATTATATTATAATAAAATTATAATTATTAAATTATAATAAAATTATAATTATTAAATAATCAATTAACAAACTAAAATATAATTACAACTAAATTTATACATAATAAAACTTAAATCAAAACTTTAAAATTCTAAAATTTCCTCCTTACCAATAAGTCGAGGCTCCATTGATATGAATCTTATATATTTATAAATAAATGGAGATTGCATGATTAATACAACTAATGAAAAATTATTTAATACATTGTGGATTGAATTTTTTAAATTTTATTAACGAAATTAATGCATATTATCTTAAAATATACATTTAAAAAATAATAAATTAATAATATAATAAGAAAGATACATAATAATCTTTAACTCAACTTATAAAGTTTAAACATTTCTAACCATAGTGTTTGAAATAGTTATAAATAATTAATATGGTTGATAGTTATTAAGGTTGAGGGTTATTAAGCTTTAGCTTGGGTACTTCTATGCATTCCACTAGAATTTGAACTCATAACAAACTTTCTAAGAACTAAAAGCCTACCGCCCTCTCGGAAACTCAAATTTTGCAACATTACAAAAGTTGCTAAAAATAATAGAGTTAATAACACTTTGGTACTTAATTTTTAACAAATATAGAAATTGGTATTTAAAAAATAAAACTTTGGTACTTAATTTTTAACAAATATATAATTTAAAAAATAAAATGTATAATTTATACTTTAAATTTTTAAATAATAAATTATTTTAATTTTTATTCTAATATTATCAATTTAACTCGCATATATTATATTTAACTAGTATAAATTTATTATATATATGTTATTTGTTAAATAAAAATGTTAAATATTTTGTAAAAACCTTCATATAGATGTTACTTCATAAAATAATGATTAACCAATCCTAAACAGTTTTTATGTTTCAGGTAAAACTTATATCTTAATTTATATTAAAAGATGTTGATAGTATATGTAGTAAACATATAATTTGATAATATTTATTAAATATTGTATATATAAGTTGATATGATTAATGAGATTATAATTAAGATTAATATGGTATATAATTTAAAAATTTATGGTGCAAATTATATATTATTTAAAAATTGAAAGTGTAAATTATACATTTTATTTTTTTAAAATATCAATTTGTATATATTCACAAAGTTCAAGTGCCAAAATTATAATTAACTCAAATCAATATTAGTAAATTTTATGACAGTGACATGGGATGTATTCAAATTTTGCTTTGCTAAGCAAGACAAGTTTCTATATTATAAACAAATTAGGAGAAAGTCTAAATTTAGGACTTTACTTAAAGAGATAGATCAAATTTACTATGAATAGATATAATTTTACTAGCATATATTTTAATTTAATTCAAAAATATGCAAAAGTGAAAATTTTTTATAAAACATTCCTTATATTTTTCACTGAAATTTTTTTATTATTAACTTTTAATTAGAGGTGGGTGTGGATAGAAATGGATTAAGCAAGATCTAGCTAACATTGTAAAAACTTAAACTAGTTTGTTACTTATGCAATGCAGGATTATCTTGCTTTATTAATTTACTTTTAATTATTATTCAATTAATTATTTTTAAATTATAATTGAAACTATTTTTTTAGGAGATTTAGTTTTTGATGTAGCAAGTTAAAAACTATTTATCATTTAGTCTAGTTGTTATCTATTTAATAAGGTAAACATAAGTAATTTATATGTGTAAAAAAAACTATCTTCATGATAACACGTAAGATAATTTCTAATTTTATGTTATTTAGCAAATAAATATATTTAAAAAATTATTAGTTATTCAAAATTTTAAAATTTAAAAGAAAGATAAAATCATATATATTTAATTATTTATGCTTGAAATTAATTTATTGTTAAAGTATAATGGAAAAAAAATCCTATAAATCATGGTTAATTATAATGTTATTTCAAAAATCACAAATTATTTTTTTAATTTCAATTGTTTTTCTCTTGCCAAATAATCTCATATAAGTGATAAAGATAATATTAAATTTTTTACATTTATTTGAAATTTAAATTTGATAATTAGAGTTCAAATGGATATAATTATTTTGATGATTTTATTATTTAAAATTTTAAGATAAAAATTTTTAAAATTTTCAAAATCTTATATAAATTTACTTAAATTTTTAATGTCTTAACGTAAATTTTTTTAAAAAAATAATTTTTTAAATCAAGATAAAAAAATTGTTGAAATATTTAGATAAACTTAATCTTTGTAATTTGTAAATATGTTTGAAAGATTTTGATAATTAAATAATTTTTTAAATAAAATTATTGGATAAACAACTAAAATTATTTATTTAAAAATAAAATCAATATTTCATTTTAATCCTAATTGCCACTAAAAAATTCTTTTATAAATTTAAGACTACAAATGTAATGTACTATACATCATTTTTTTAATTTTTTTAGTAACTTTATTTCAAGATATATTCTATTACTTTTACAATTTGTTTTTAGTTTTTGTTTATAACTTTTTTCCAAGATATATTTTATTTTTATTACAATTTCATTCTTATAAAAAATATATATTTTTCAATATATTTTTTCTTTTTTCACATATTTTCTAACATTTTTCTTATTTATATAATAATTTAGTCAAAATTACTAAATTGAATATATGTTAATATTTCTTTTGTTATTTAATATATCATTCAATAATATATATTTTTATTTTTTTAAGAAAAGCATAATTTATTTTTATTTGATATAATCTTATAAGTGTATAAATATAATTCAAAAAAAAATCCAAAGGAAGGACATAATTTTTTTCATGGAGATTTTAGAAAGTTTTATTTTTTAATGACAAGTCAATATATATAAATTTTATATATGCTATGAGTTTTAAAAATTTGAATATAATTTTGAAAAAAATTTAATTTGTATATATATATATATATATATAATTTTGAAAAGAAACTAATTGTATATATATGCATATTTATATTAAATAAGTAAAATTATTCCGTGCATCACATATGTTATAATCTAGTGAAAGATATATAATTTTATACCAATTAAATTTTAAAAAGTTAGTTAAATAAATTTAATTCAATTAAACTAATTAAAATAAATTAAAAAATACTTATTTTTAAATTCATATTCATGTTTGATTAATGAATGTTTTTCAAAATTCAAGCAAAGGAAATTAACAAAAAAAAAAACCACAAATGGACCATAATTGAATATAATTTTTTAACTTTATTAGAAAAAAGACTTGTTTGTTAGTTGGATTATAGGTCAAATTTATGATTTTATGCATAACTTGTTAAGCATGGATTCAAAATATTATTATATTAAAAATTTATTTAATTTCAAATTTTAAATATATTTAATATTATAAAATTTTAACATTTTAATAATAAATATAAATTGAATAGATGATTTGAGTTAAATTTGAAACAGAATCTAAAATTTAAAAATGTTTACAATAGATGCCACCAAATTCATGGACACTTCTTAATTTTTGAATTAAAATTATATTTAAGTAAATATCAAGTACTTACTAAATGATATTTGATTTGAAAAATAAAAAAGAATGAAATCAAATTGGATTTCAATTTATCCTAACTTTTTTATAAATTCAAAGAGTGTTATGACTTTGAAGAGGAAGAAGTATCGCAGATTACAAATTTTTATACAAAATCACAATTGATGAACTAGTTATATTATATATATATAAAATATGATTTCAAAATTCAATTAGTTCTTGTTATTTCTAACAATATTTTTACATAAATAGTAGATTTAAATCAATGTAATTAAGTAGACTATTAATGAAAGTGTTTTTGCATATTGTAAGAAAGCTGAATTAAGAGAAAAAAATTACTTGGTTGAGGGAATAGTCAAATATAAAGAAAAAAAAGTTTATGGATAATACCTATTAAATAGAAAAATTAATATTTTCTGTAACTTTGTACCTCGTAATATATTAAAAAAGAAATTCAATTGAAAGAAAAAAAATGACCTAATTGAGTGAATAGTCAAAAGTAAAGAAAAAAGGTCTGTTGACAATATTTACAAAATATAAGAATATATATATTTATGTAACTTTACATCTAATAATATATATATATATATATAACAAAGTTAAAGACTATGGGTTTATCATAAGTATTTAAAAAAGAAAAAATTAAATGCTTCTATAACTTTCACTTTTTAATATAAAAAAAGAGGTAACATAAAAATGGAGAACAATGACAAAAAAAATCAAATTGATGTTAAGAAATGATATTAAACAATCATTTATAAATTATTAGGAGAATAAATTTTATCCTTTTAAATAATAAAAGATTATCATGAAATCTATTTAGATAAAATTAAATTTGATATTTTTAAAATTTAAGATAGATATAAAAAGTTAATTTTAAAAAATAAAAAAATATATTATTATCTTAGTTGAAAATGATAGGCGAAGTTTTTTATATTCCATTGGCAAACTTTACAATTATTAATATTATAAATTTACTTGTAAAAGCAGTAAAAATATATGTATTCCAAACTATAGTATTAATTACAGACCAACTGCTTTTTCACTCCTTTTTTGGTCATTTAGAACTAATCCCATGTCTAGACCCATATGTCTAACTAATTATTAGAAAATTAATTTTTTTAAAGAAAAAGATATATTTAAAGGTGTGTTTGACAAATAAAGATAATTTTTTTAGTAAAAAGAAAAACTTTGGATAATTAAAAATTTTCAAATAAATATATCTTAAAAAGATTTAGAAAACCAATAATTGTTTAAATGCATTTATTTAATCCATAAATAAAAATAAGAATTAATTTTACTTATTTAAAAAAAATCTTACCAAACTAAATAATAATAATTTTATCACTTTAATTATTTTAAATCTAAATTGGTTTTTCATTTAAATTTTAAAAGTTTTGGATAATTAAATAAATTTTGAAATAAATTTTTGACAAATAGTTTAAACTTAAAATATATCTTATATATATCATTATAAAGAAAATTTTAGTAATTTTTTATATGTCGAAAAAAAATTATTCACCATGTTAACAAATCTTATTTGATAACTATATATATTATAATATATATATATATATATAAATATATATATATATATATATATATATTAGATTTGAATTCAAACTATCCATTTAAGTTATAATTATTATTAAAATATTAAATTTTATTTTTATATTTTAAAATACATTTTAAAATTAAAATTTAATTAAAATGTATTATTTATTAATTAAACTATTTTTGGGCCAAGTCCAAACTAATAAAATATCATACCCAAGATTCGAGTTAAGATTGTGGTCTTGGAAAGTAGCTTGAAGCCATAATTAAATCAAATCAAAGGGTATAATAATAAAATTACACCCATTAAAAAATGGGTGTCAAATTTGATTTTACTTCCTAAGTATAATAATAAATTTGAAGCTTATTATACGAAATTTTAAAAGTTTTAATTTAAGCAGGGAACATGTTGACAACACGATGGGTTCGAGCTACAGCCTACAAAAACCCCCCACCCAATGGATATGAGCATCTAAAACAGATGGCTGCTAGCAAAAGTGCTTAGATAAACTGAAACTAAAATAACTGAATCAAACTATAAAACCTGCACTCGGACCACAAAGTACAGTACATGGCTACTGCCATTAATCCTTTACTTCCACTTTCTCCTTCGCTCAAACAGAACATATCCTCTTCAACCCCATGGATTTCATGCAAACCCATCTCAGGTTTGACGCCTACTTTGGCTAATTCCCACTTCACTCGACAAAGAGGACAGTTTGCCGCTTCAGTTTCATTCAATCCTTCTGGAAATTTTGACCTCTCCTTGTATGGTGATGATGATGGTAAGAACTGAATTTCATTAGTAAAATATGTTCCATATTAAGATACTGTAATTTTAGTGTTGGTTATGTTTGTTGTTCCCACTGTTTGCTCAATCTTGAGTAAAACGAAAGAACAAGAATCTGATATCTGAAAAAACTTACATTTCTGGCCAAATTTCTGGAATTTAGAAAAAATAGAGACTGAAATTTGCAGGATTGGGTTGTTAAATTGGGTTTCGAAAGTAGTCGATGAGGGTCTAAACTACTGATAATAATCATTTTTATTTCTTGGACTGCAACTCAAGCTCTTTCCAGCTTTCATACCTTGTCCAATTGCCCATGAGCCATGATTAAAACTGAAAATTCAAGTTACATCTGTTTCTGAAACTCTATGTTCACAGATTCACCCCAAGTAGAGCCTCCAATGCCACCAAATGAAGGTCGATTTGATGTAATTATTGATAATGATGATATACGCCAGCTTGATTTATCCCCATTTCAGAATGCTACTGGAATTACTTCACCTTCATCAGGTAGGAATCATATAAAATGTCCATTTTCTATTATTTGGATAAGGTTGTTGATTAATGTAACCCTGACAAACTTTTCATGGTACAAATCTTTCTAGCTGAGCCAAAAGAGTTTCTTGAAAGGACAGTTGGATTTACAATTAATTATACAAGAGATGATCCAAATGATCCACGAGAACTGTCAGAATTTCCTGATATAAGGTTATGGTTTGTAAGACTTGATGCTACCTATCCTTGGCTCCCTGTCTTGTTGGACTGGCGAGCTGGGGAATTAGCTCGTTATGCAGCCATGTTAGTCCCCCACCAGGTAGCATGGATTGAAATGGAACAATAGAGAGACAGAGATGAAATTTTTTCATGGCCTAACAATGTTTCTTTTTTTCCTTGTGTATGTTGGCAGATGAGTATGAGAATGGGAGTTGTGTTTAATCCAGAGGCCCTGGAATTGTTCATCATGAAGAAGGTCTTCATTGTATACTCTTGGTTGAAACAGCATGGCACTCCAAAGCCTAGACTGAAGACGAGTGACATGGCTAGGATGCTCGGATTTGGCATTGGAGACGAACTTTTTGACTTGATTGAACAACACTCACTTGATTCATCATAAAACAAACCAGAAACAAGTCCATGATTTCCAGCTGGCTGTTCCAACATAGTATCTACGATTTCAGATCAAGCCTTGGATTCGGATATATCTTTCAAATTCCCCCATTTGAAAGTTTATAAATCAAGCCAAACTGACAAGGGTTCCGCCATTTTTAAGGATATTACTTACGTTTTTTTTTAAATATAAATAGTAATGTATTTAGATTTATTGAATTGTGCAGGAAAATAATTAACTCATACCAAGCTGTATGAACATAAAATTATTATTTCTTGGAAGTTGCTCCAGTTCATAGTGTAAGTTTTAACATAGGAACTTGTTTTTTAAATATTGTTTACAAATGGTTTTAAAAAACTGCTATTGTTCTTCGGATCTTTCAAATAGTTTAGTTTAGATGGATTATTTATTTTTGGATTTAAATGTAGCTGTTCTATTGTCAAAATAAAAGCATCAAAACGATTTACTGTTTTGAATTAATTTGGCAGTGTGAAAGGTTTAGAGTGAATTGATCTTGGTTATTGAAAACAAGCATGAGAAACAAACTTAAGTTAAAAATGTGTGTTACCAAATTTTCATCTATAATAGAAGGGATTAAAAAAATGTTGAAAAAAGCACTGTTATCAATACTACTTTACAAAATCCATCACAATATTCATTTGACACTTTTCACTAAATTTAATAGATTTGGTGAGGTAATTAGGAACCTTCAGCTAATAAATTTAGCAATATATATATATATATATATATGGAACCGTATATTCCAATTGATAATATTTTTAAGTCAATCAACTCAATTTTAGTAAAAAAAAAAAAAGAATTTGTTTCTTTTATTTTAATATATATATATATATATCTATTATTTTATAGGATACATATTTTCTTGATAAAGTATGTCAACTTATATTTTTGACATGTAATATAATAATTTAATTTAAAATTTTAATCAAATAATCTTATTCAATAATTATTTAATTTTAAAAATATTTGAAAGTTTCAAAAATTAGATTTATTTCAAGAGTTTTATTTTAATTTAAATTAGATAAAATTTATCTTAACCTCAATTTTTTTCAAATATCTTTAGAATCAAATCAATAACTTTGATATTTTTTTGCAAAATGAACATTTAACCCATCTATATATCTTTTTTTGAATTTAAAAAAAATATATTTTAGATATATCTTTAACAATCTAGATATATGTTCTCTTTTTAAAAATATATATAATTTAAATATATCTTCAACAATCTAGATATATCTATTTTTAATAACTTTTAAAATACCAAATATCACTTATTTTACTATTTAATGGATGATGTCTTCCACCAAGATAAAACATCCTTGTGTTGAATTTATCCTATTACTCATTTAGTCCATTATTACGCATAGCTATGGTTGTAGATACTTATTTTGTCCAACAAAAAATATATAATAATAATAAAATGAATTAACAAAAAAGTCAAAATTTTGGATTTCAACTTTGGCAATTGAAATCAAGCTGCCAATGTGGTTGCTTTTCCTCTGCCAGAAACTTAATTTTACAGCATGAATTAAGGGAGGCATGAAAGTTTTCTTGAGTCCCAGATTATCTAGGATTTGAAGACTTAAAAAGCTCTATAAATGGAGCTAATTCCTACAAGCAAAAAAGAGGAGAAACTTAGAGAAAAAAATGGGGGAACTTATAACAAACACAAAAGAGAAAAAGCAGAGAACATTGCAAAAAAAAAAAACTGAGGGTATTTTTTTTTATGGCTACTGAGTTTAAAAAAAAAAAACACAACACAGTTCTCTTGAGGAGGAACACATTTTGTTTTAGAGTTGAATTAAAGTTGAAGCATCAAGAATATTGTCATTTTTTAAAGGTATTTTTCATTTTTTACATTTCAATTTTGTGTCATCAAGCATGGCTTCTTTTTTTTTTTTTTTTGTATTTTGACTATATTAGATGAATCTAGGCTTAGAATATATATATATATATATATATATATATATAGATGATTTCAAGTTCAACCATTAATAATAGCACCAAGTGGATTTTTTTATGCTAACTAGTTCACACAATTTATACAAAAAACACATAAATCTTTGCAAGTAGTGACTCAACACATTTACAAATTGGTGCAGGTATAATAAAATAGTAAATTACATTGTTTAAAAAATATTTCCTGAAATTCAATTATTAAATTACATATTTTTCTGTATGTAAGTAATGATAACCGGCTTATGAATAAAATCATAGATCTATTTTATCTAGATGATGGGCAGTAGCCCTTTAAAGACCTTCAAACAATTATGAAGAATTCAATAATTTTAGTAGTTGCTTGGGTTGGTGAAGCAAAGGGAGCCTATAATAGTGGATAAAATAGTGTCAACAATTCATTTGTTTATAGTTTTTGATACGCTTGACTTGACCTTGGGAACATTTCCTATGTTAATTGACTAGTAAAAGTTTAACTTGACATGGAATTCTTTATTAGGTTTTACTAATTAATCAGGTATTCGGACCACTTGGGATGGCATCATTTTACTTTGGGGAATTGTTTATTTACTTTGAGTATCATGTTTATAGACAATTAATCATAGATATTAATGTTCTTTTTTTTTTTTAATTTTGGTACAATGATATTAGTTCTTAACTTATTTTAAATTTATGGATTATAAAATAATTTGGTTGTTGTTTTATTACAAATGTTATTAAATATTTTTACTTTATATGAAACCATATCATATTATAATCATAAATAAATTAATATTAATATTAATAAATAAAAATATAATTTAAAAAAAGTTTTTACCAATATCTTAAAATTTATACCGATATGTTTTATTATTAAAATATTTCAAGCTATACTGACAGTCATCATGGACTGTTGGTAAAAGTTAAAACGCATAAAACTACACTGATAGACATTGACTATTAGTAAAAGATATACCGACGGAGACATCACCAGTATAAGTTAAAAAAATTAAAACAAATAAGTCTATATTAACAAGAATAATCGTCGTTAAAAGGTATAATACGGAACACATAATAATTGTTATACCAATAGCTATACATATAATGACGGATTAAAACCATTAGTATATCACTGTTATATATTCTGATAACTTAAAAATCGTCAGTATAGATATATACTGACAAGAGATACTAGCGGTTATAATTTTATCGGAATAGATATTTTGATCATCAATAAAAGATTTATTATGCTGTACCGATGAATTTTTAAGTTCTGTACCGATGAATTTTTAAGTTTTACTTATGATTTTTTTAAAGCATCAATATATAATAGTTTTCTTGTAGTGCGAAAATATTTCTTTTTTTTTTTTTTTCCATTTACTGCAATATTGCAGGAGATGATATTATGACTGATTTTCCAAATTAAATGGAGCTTTATTTCCACATTAATTTGATTGAAACTTTCACATCAATAAAGATTGAAATATAACTTGGGCTAAAATTTAGGCAACTAGGTAGTAATTCTTGTATCGGCCAGATCATTCAAAAAGATGCTTATTGTCGCAAATGGTCGGGTGCTTTCAACTTAATGTCGTTTTCATTTTTCTGTGACATGATTGGAACTCTCATGCAGTAGTCATCAATTGCTTGATAACATTCAATAATCATTTCCAAAATTAAAAAGTATATGTGCACAATTATTCCGACAATTAGTAAGATATAAATCATTTTAGCAATTTAAAATGCAATCGCCTAACAAATTGGTTGAGTGATTATATATGGTATAAAAAGGCAAATTTTGAAGTTCAATTCTCTTTACTACCCTTGTTTAAGAACGACCAACAAACAAGTTGTAAAATTTGTGTCCCAACAAGGCCATGTCTAAGGTTTCGTTTGAATGCAATTGCACCTACGAGGAAGTGCGATTGACACCTAAAATTCCATCAGACATCCATTTAGATGTCGTGGTCCGGCACGATTAAGCAATTTCCCCGCGCTATACCTCCGTTCAGCAACTGGACATTTTAGGTCCAGTGAAAATCCCTGCCTCCCATCACATCTCTTTCCTCCAATCATACCTAGCTCTTTTTTTCTTTCTCTTGTGCCCAACGATCAATTCCATGAGCAAGAGGCAAGGCCAATGGGTGAGAATACAAGGATCATGTATTAATATAAAAATAATTTTTTAATTATTTATTAATTTGATAAATAATTTAAAATATTTATTTTATGTCAATTTTAATTTAATGTCCTTAATATTTATTTATTTTATCACTACAATTCACTTTACCAACACAACTATTATTGTATCCAAATGCATATTTATACCATTGATTTTATTTTTACCGTTTCAATATTTAATTTTATAATTACAATGATTAATTTTACCTCTATTATTATTTTTAATTTCATCAAAATCAATCTTACTATTTATCCAAATTATCCAAATGAATCATAAACAATTGAGTCATGTCGATAGTCAGTGTATTCATAGGCAACCTTGCTCGGAGCATTCACGCCAACTCTTAAGGCTAAGAAGGTCGAGAGGATGGGCTCACATATAAAGGCTAGCTAGGGAGGGGCTGACGCCCCATGTGAGAACGTACCATAAAACATGTGAGAATGGGGAACAAGTAGGGATGGGAACGGGTAGAAAGGAACAAGAAAAAGACGTACATGAATGATAGATTCATGAATTTGAACATGAATGTAATATATGCCTTTGTTGCAGTGCTTTAGAATGGTGAGACAATGTCGCCAAATACTTCATGGTTTTGCATCAAGGACTCGTTCAAATTTTGTTCTCTTTTGGATGAAGAAAAGTTGAGTTGCAACTATAGCAAGTTGACGAGCCATTAACGCCTGTGGGACCTCCATGCACCTCTCTCTCTCTCTCTCTCTCTCTCTCTTCTCTCTCTCTCACCCTTTATATATATATATATATATATATATTTATTTATATATAAATTAGTTTTCATCGTTATCTCAAGAAATCCCGACTTGTGCTTCAATAGTTTGCATTGATTAATCCCAAAGTCAATTATGAAATTGAATAAAATTACCCTTTTAACAGTATAGAAACAAAGTATTGCCAAGTATAAACGAAATGTTGTCGAAGTTTTTTTTCAATTTAGAAAAGTAGGGATTTGAACTCTATTTTTTTTATGATAAATTTGAATGATTTTTCAGATATGATATTTGTTAATTACTTATAATTTGTTAATTAACAACACTCAAACTAGCTAAAAATATAGATCTCAAATCCAATATCAAAACTTGGATGATTTCTCATCATTTTAAACCTCAAAATACCGTTAGTTATTTCTCCTTCCTTTTCATTTCTTTTTTCTTCCTATCAAACACATTTTAATGTAGAACAGTTCAATCTTTTTATCTATCAATTGAAAAAGGACGAAAATGTGCTATTAGACAGCCAGATATTTAATTTATAGATTATTGAAGCAACAATCTGCAAAAATAAAATGTTCTTGCTACAAATCATTTTTCTTTCTAATAAGTTGTAACCAAGATATCATGCATTTCTGGGGTACGCATTCATGACTTGGTTCAGGAATATAATGGACGGTACTAATTTCTGAAGAAAACCAATGATTCCATTTTAGACATTGCATATGTATTAAAATGTAGGCCAAAAGAAAAAACAGAAACAACGTCCTAATGATAAAGATACATATCAAACATCAATGAAGGAAACTAGGGCTGTCTATTTGCGAATTATACTCTTGCAAGTTGATAGCATTTACTGAGATTGTCCTCTTGGCACAGTGCTGCAAAAACCTCATCATATTTTTCCAGGACCATAAGACAAAATTCCAAGCATTGCTCGACAAACGAAAGAACCTGACAACACTCCCAAAAAGAAAAAATAATAATAACACGCACACATTAATCCTGCGTACTAGATGCTTTCCGGTTATCAATGTTTGCGCAAATGTAACAATCAATGGATGTGGCTCGTACTCATATCCTCCTTGCTACAAGTTATTAGCCGTATTTTTTGTTTTCTACCCGAAAATTTCCTCCCTTGAAGTCATTGGTGATGTAAGAAAAGAATAATAAATCGCACGCAGGAATGATAATTGAAGCTGAAATTAAGGCTAAAACAGTTATGCAATATTATCATTATTCTTAAGAAATACAAACCCAACAAGAAATTTTTTTCATTATAATCAAGATTAAGTATTCCTTTTAACGTTGTCTTTAATTAGTAGCTAAAGATAGGCTAGAGAAGCTAGGGCTTAGTTCATTTTATTTAAGCAACTATCAAGGTGATCAACCGTTTTTAGATTAGTTATTATTTCATCGGAACTGACACTTGAAAGTTATAAGTTTAAAAAGAATTTATGCAAGTAATAACTTCTACAATCAAAATAAGTATGTTAATAGAGGATTTAAGGATAAATTAGTAATTAAAAAAAACAACCATCCGGATTGTATCTGACAAAATTGAAATTCAAATTCTAACACTTATAATCTCTTCCCACATCCAAAGTTTTCCTTTATACAGAAAGAAAAAAAAAAGGAGGCTAGATACAATGTATAAAATGAGTGTAGTTGAGCTGGAGGACTACTTCAAGTAATTAAGGATAACCAATTAACCAGATTGATTGTTCGGTGGCAACCAGACACAGTATTTATCGCAAAGAAAACATCCAGAAGAACAAGGAACCAGAACATAAGTGTATGTACGTGTGGTCCAATATCCTTCCAACGAATCCCGAAAACATGTGATGTCGCTTTGTCGGCCAAATTCTCTTGCACTTGTTTTAGTTACATTTGGATTCATTTCTACACCATATGTTTGAACTCCCCATGATTTCAATCAGATTACTGATTTTACATGTGAACTGCTTTCTGTTATATATACAAATATGCTTTTTTGATGATCACAAATGTTTTGATATTGCCACTGGCTGTAGGCCTTACTGTATCTAGTTTGTTAGTAAAGAATTTAATTTGAGATCCAGTACCCTTTTTAACAACTTTAATTTCGTGTATAAAAAAGAATACTATGACTATAATTTTCTATGCCAAAAAAATTTATAGTTTCTTCAATGACTTTTCCCCGGCACCCCTTTGGTCCAAAAAGTAGAGCAAAATTTTCCGACCACTTAAAAGGAAAAAAATTTTTCTAACACTTAAAAACAAGATCAAGACTAGGATAAGACAGATCATGCTGGTTGTTTTTCTTGTTTGGGCACCACTTAAAAACAAGAGGAATTATTCGACCAGGTTGAAAAGGCAGTTGATATTATGGATTGAGCATTTTCTTCATGATTGAAAAGAAAAAGAACAAACCTATCCAAGCTTGTGTAATTTGTATACAATAAGGTACATATTACCGCAGTATTTTTTTTCTTGTTTAGTATTAGTTGAAGATTTAACGTTGGAAAGTAGAGTATTTCTCCTGAACAAGGATAACAATTAGCAACAACCTTGGAACTCATACAAATGTTTCCAAACTTTCGACCCAGGGATTGAAACATATATAAAAAGAAGAAATTAAATTTTGAGCCACAATATGATCCTTCCCTCCTTATTTTTGGATATTTATCGGTATAATTAGTATATTCATTGATAAATTAAGTAGGTAATTTATCACAAACAGGATCTTGACGAAGTGATCTTATTCCTATTATTCTAAGATTACTTTTATTCTAACGAAGTCATCTCATTCCTATTATTCTAAGATTACTTTTATTCTGACAAAGTCAATCTCATTCCTATTATTCTAAGATTACTTTTGTTCTTGTCGTACGTCAAACATGAGAAAAAACAAAAGCAACAGAACCCGTTCGGGAAAAGCTAAACTACAAATTTCGGCTGAAAAAATGCAAAAGTACTGCGTTTGGTCGTGTGATATACCCTATTAATAAAAGACTAATATAATTAATTTGAAAGCCTCAAAAGAATAAGATTCAAGAAGTAAATTGCATGAATGAGCCACTTAGGACTTTGAATTATAACAATTGTTTAACACGAAAAGACCAAAAACAAGCATTAGCTTCAAAGTATGAAGCCTTCAACTTAAAAAAAAAAAAATCAAAACACTTATTTTTATTACCTAGATTATAATTAAAGTTATATCTACTTTAAATTTCAGATTTTAATCAAATGGTTCACTCACCTCTTTTAAAAGTTAAATTTCAACAAGGTTGAGGTTCAATCTCAGTATTTATAATTTTTTATATTTTCCTTTGACCTAACCTTCTTTATATATAAAATATATATATATATATATCTATATCTACTTGTAACCATAAATTTTATATAATTCAATGAACTTTGCTATGATTTACAATATAAACCGCATTGGCAAAGCAGATGATAAATAAATAAATGAATGATATTCGCACGAACTGAAGCACTAAGTATTGTGATAAAACTTTGAAAATTAAAATTTTCTTTTTAATATTATTTGAACAATAAGGAGAAGGGATTTTTTTAAATAAAGGTAAATTATTATAGAGAGATGTTATTTTGCCCAATATTCTGATTAAACTCAAAATGAAATAAAAATAAATAAAAATTCATTGATATTTTATTTTTTGTGTAAAGTTAAAATTTAAAAATTGTTCATATTTCGAATTCCTTAATTTTTTTTTTTTAAAAAAAAAAAAACCAGTACTATGGGTTTATTAAGAGCAATGTCTTCACCCCAAAAAATTAGGAAAAATATTCCCCCGTTACATGCGGCAAATTTTAATTGATGAAAGTTGGCCCACATGTTTTGCTGTTGGCCAAAGTCAGAACAAGCAACGTGAACTGGCGGTGCCCACGTGGTCAAATACCTGCCACGTCACCTTTATTACTACGATTATGACTTGCACGTGGAGTGGCGCCACATTGGCAACTAAGGACAAAACCACCATGTCAGCATAAGGCAATTTGGGTGACACGTGGGGTGACTATTATCTGTCACAGTCACATTAAATCCCATTGTTTCTCGTGACACGTGGAGTTTGGCAGCAATTTGGGTGACAATGGGGGTGACTTCCAGCATCATCTGTCACCGTCACATTAAATCCCATTGTTTCTCGTGACACGTGGATTTTGGCCGGCCTTTTCTTTATGAGACGCTACGTGGTAAGATTTAATTGGTTGCCTTCATTCATACCTCAACCGCTTTTTTTTTTTTTCACTCCCCACTTTATCATTCTCGTAACTTTTTTTTTTTTCATAAATACCCTTTCTACTTTTTTTCATAAATTCAACCAAACATTCCAATTTATCCTATTTACTATTAAGTTTTTTTTTTTGAAAGATACTATTAAGATTCTTTTTTCATATATCATCGATAAAGTTTTTAAATTTATAATGAGATTAAAAATTATTGTGTTCTTTAATAATATATTGATTTTTTATTTTTAAATATAAAAAATTTATATGTCAATTTTTTAGTCACGTTGAAAGAATTTAAAAACTTTATTGAAATAATTTTCTTTTCTATTATTTATGTTATATTAAGTATTATAAAGTTTTTGCTTAAGAAAATCTCTTACATCTTCTCACACTGGATTTGTGTGTTTTATTTCCCAAATGGAGTCTACACAAAAAATACAATGTCTATCATTTAGAAGGCATAAGCAATTAAATGTCCATGTTTTGTTGCTATTTTTATTTTTAGATATAATATCATGAATGATTCTTAAATTATAATAAAATATTTAATATAATATTTAAATTTTAAAAATCTTTAATATGATATATGTATTGTAAATATATTAATTAATATGATATTTAAAAAATTATTTATTCGTAACGTGTCATCATTTTAAACTAACAATATTAAAGATGAATACCAAATTAATATTCATAACATATATATCACATTAGAGATTTTTAGAGTTCAAATAATATATTAAAAATTTTATTATAATTCATGAACCATTTGTGACATTAATCTTTATTTTTATAATTTTATGATTTTATTTATGAAATGATAAATATTTATTATACTAATTATTACTTTGGGTTTACTTATAACAAGTTTCTGATCGCAAAATAGGAAGTAGATTAAATTTTCCTTTTTTCAAAACCTTTTAGGAAGCAGATTTTTTTTCACCCCTTAAATTTCTGTATTCAGCATTCAAAATGGGAAGAGATCTAGCTCAGTACATAAAATGACAAGACAAGTTATCTGAAATACATACCAATGAAGATCTCAAAACCAAAGTCTTTTTTTTTTCCCCTCGTTCTTGTAAATGCTCATGGCACTGAGAAACTCATAAAGATCATAGTAAAAAAGAGGGGAAAAAAAGTTATGGATTAGATCTATCAAGGAGTCCCATCTCTGAAACAGTTACATTAATATGGCAAAGTTGTAAACTATGACTATTGCATCAAAAGCCACCATTCAAGACATCCATAGATATATGATATGATTAATCATCTAAAATGGAAAAACCCCTGTTGTTTTAGCTTTTGTCAAAAGGTGAAAAAAAAAAAGCTGTTGACTACCCAAAAGAAGTGACATCAAGGGCTTAACGATATGATGGTACAATATGTACAATCAATAGAATAGTATTAGTTGTCTTACCCTAAATGCAATTTTACTTTTGATTGCATGACTTTTAAAATAAATTTGAATTGCTCCTTTCTGTTTTTCATTATCAATTAGTGAAGGTATGGTGGTCGTTGGAAAATGGAGCAGAGTCTAAAACAGGATTTCAGAAAACCCTCAAGCTATCTCCAAAAGGGGAGTGCAAGTTCAGGGAATGCAGAAGGCAAAAATGTTCTCGTTTCTCTTTCTTTGAGGTCATTTCTAAAATTTGATGTCTTTCTAGGCTTGGGTTTCATTTTGACAATTTAAAATTGAACATAGTGGAGAGTATTAAATCAATTAAAAATACAAACTTTGTCCCCCTAAAGGCCTATAGAGTCCATGGTTAAGTACCCTAAAACAGGACCAACACTCATTCCATAATTGAACATTGAGGTATTGAAGTGCCCAAATGATTAGTCATTTTTTATGACAAATTATAGCTTCATCACTTTATAGGGGAGAGAAAAAAGGGAAGAAGGCAAAGAAAGTGGAAGAAAAATCTCATTTTTTCCAAGTTAAAATTGGGAAACTTGATGTGGGTCCTAACAGCCAAGTAGCAGTATATATAAAGGCAGGCACTTCCCATGCTATCGACAATTCAGAAGGACTAAGACTAACATTCAAGTTCCTAGACCAAGAAAGAAAGAGAAACTGAAAACTGAAACACACCTTCTTTTACTGACCTTAGAATTCCATATCGTCAACAATTTCTCTGCTCTTCACAAACTTTTCTGCAAATGAGGCCTTCCTGCTTAGCAGTCTCTCTTCTGGTGCTGTTCATTTTCCTTTCTAGTGTTGAAGGTATGCCAAGAATTCTTTCTTAGTAACTACAGAGGCTCCTGTTTCTGCAATTCAATTACATATCATTAAATTCTGACATCTTATCTTCTCTTTTGAAGGGATTCGATTGGAGAAAAGTTTCAAATCAGCAGGGTATCCCAAAGTGCACGTCAGTATCTAATTCTTTCATTATTTATGCATTCTGTTCAATACTGTTTGAATGGTTTTAAGATAGGAAACCTGTTGCTCAATGCAGGAGGGTGCTTTGATGAAAACCAGTAATGGAGTTATGGGAGATGTCATTCTCTGCAAAGAAGGGCATTGTACAGGTACCAAGAAGAAAAAAGTCTCTAGAGTGTAGAACAAATCACACCACTGGCTACCAAGCATTCATGAAGATTCCTATGGACCTAGGAAGCACAGACCAAAGCACCATTAAGTTTACCCTCCCCTAGGAATAGTTTTCTTCCAAATTTTGACCTACCAGGGCTAGCTAGTATTATTCATTAAAGTCTCATAGAACCGGGTCTCTGAACATTCGAACCCAAGGCCATGTAATCTGACAAAGCAGTTTTGTCCACAAAAAAAGCTTATCTAACTATGATTAATTCCCTTTGAGTTGGATTAATTCTATGTTTATTTATGGGGCATTTTGTGAAAGAATTGTGTTGTATAGACACCAAAGGTTTGTCAATCAAAACTTTAGAAAAAGTCCACGTTGTCTTGTCTTGCACCAATTCCAACAGACATATCTAAAGCAGATTTTTTTTCACATTCATTTTTGCAGGAAAGGGCAGGAAACTTTCTATTGCTATTACTCCTACATCTACCACCAGTTCAAAGGTTGGTTAATATGTAGTTACTACTGGTTAATATCTAATTAATTTCCTAAGATGGGTTTAGATATTCCCTTTATAACATGACACTATATGCATGCTCTCCATGTATACAGAGTGAAGAGAATGGAGAAAACAAAGCTAACCCTACTTCAATAGTCAAATCAGGCAACCAAGAAAACGGTGAGAAGCAAGGGAAACTCCCTGTTGGTTCACCGACAACTTCCGAACACCAGGAGGTCCATGACCAGTATGCCGACATTATGGACATAGCTGAAATGGACTATTCTCCAGCCAGTAGAAAACCTCCAATACACAACTAAGAGTAGGGAAAAAAAAAGAGACAATATAAGCAGAAGCAAAAGTTTTCCAGGATAATAAAAGGAAAATTGGACAGCATTCCAGGAATGCTGCACTTTTTTTAGGGTTAGGAATGAACTTTGTACATAATATAGTATTTTATTATCATACTTGTTAAACCACCACTTTTGATGATTGAGTAATGATGCACCCTTTTTGGAGGGCTCTTTAGGTTTTGTAACTTTACATATTTTAGAATGAAAAACTTACAAATAACAAAAAATAAATTATGGATTTAATTGTTGGCAGACAGTGATGAAGATATAACCTAATTGATAATACAACTCTCTGATTTTAGAAACTAAAGATTCATTCTTTAACACATGCATTGGTTGGATAATGATCTAGATCTTAACGGGAGATTCTTAGCTCAGATTTATACATGGGATGTCATTCATCGAAAAAAGAAATGGGATGTGACAGAATTTAATAAAATTGTACAAATAAGCATAAAAGGACTGGAATGGGGGGACCTAAGATTTTTAAAGAAAATGGGTTGCTAAAAGAGAAAAAAAATGAAAAGTGGCCTGTATTAAATGAAGTAGGTATGGAGCCTTATCTGATATTGACCCTTGTGTGTTTTCTTTACTCAGTGGCCCACCAAGGATTTTGGACTAGACCCACCATGTTTCTCTTATTGATTATAGTGTTCGAGTGGTCAGTGGTCACTCTTACAGGTGGGCTCACATGTCATCTGTTGGGTCAACTATGCTGTGGCGTAAGGAGCCAGGATTTGGGTGGACCACGCAAATGAAGAAATGCTTATAGCTAGGTATGATCTCTTCGAAGTGTATCGGGACAATGTTTTTGGTTCACTGCAACCCCTGATGGCCGGACATATCAAGTTAGTTGTTTCCAATATAATTGCATAGCAGTTACTGGCCCCAAAAGGAAAATTGTTCAGCAGATTACAAAAAAAAAAAAAAAATGCTGTTATTTGCTGCTAACTGTTATTAAAATCCATATAAACCTGACTGCTTCCACTTCCAAGTAAATGAGGGTTGGAATGGAAACAGCTATTGGACATCTAATTTCGTGCAAGACGTTAGGTCTAAACACAACTGGGTTAGTTACATGCTTAATTAAAATTTAAGAGTGTCTCAATTTTTTTTATTTGAAATTGGTAGAGATTAAATTTTAGTTATTGAAATAAAGAGTTCCTTATTTTAATCATATGACTGTGAGCAATAATGTTGCAATTAGCAAGATTTGAACCCCCAATTATTGTTGTTTAATTAATCCTTTACCACTTAGTCAAATTTCATTTTTTTTATTTATTTATTTTGTGAATATTCCTGTAAATCTGAAAACAGTACTCTTACATGACAATCTTGTACCTAAACTGCCAGACATTGAAATTTCTATTTTTGTTACTCTGAACATTTGAATAAAAAATGACAAAACCTCTACTCTCGTACTATGGTTCCGTTAGGTAACCTAAAATTAATTTTGTAAAGGAGAATTCAACATTTTTCTTATGTTTGGATATATTGCCGCAGAATAAAATATTTTTTTCTTGTTTGGATCATGGTAAAAATATTTTCCATTATGGCAAATCTTCAAAAATCTCTACCATGGGTTTCGTTGTAGCAGACAAACAAGTCTGTTAATTCTTTTAAGAAACAAAAATTAACTGGAAAATCAAAGGAAAGTAGAAGAACCAGAAAAGGGAGTGAAGAATCATGGAAATTTTGTGGGTTTATGGTGATGGCTGATTTAGATGTTTTTTGTGTTGGGAAACCACAGTTCTGATATTATTTGTTTGGCTAAAAACCTTCAATTCAATCACACACAACGGAAATAAAATCAAATAATAAATCAAACACACAAAAGATAATAATTTAACGTGGTTCAATCCAACGGATGAGAAAAAAGATCTACTAGTTGTAGGGAATTACAAACTTACATCAAATCATCAACCTCACTCAACAATCAATACTCATAAGACACTCTCAATCTCCTCTAGTCCTATGGAGTATTCTCAACCCAAACAAACACAAACCCAAACTCTTGTGCACCATTTCAACACAACTAAACACATACCCATATGTTCTCATACATCATATCTATGTGAACCCTCTCAATCTCCTGTAGTCCACTCACAAACAAACATACACACCTATAAGACGTAAAGCCCCAATACTCTTATGGGGTGTCTATCCCACAATACCTTACAACTCTCTTACATCTTTTTCTCATACCTAACCCTGTAGAGACTTCACCTATTTATAACCATATAAACTTGCCCATTAAAAATCTTTCTCCTCTTAGAATTCTTCTCCTGTAAGTCAAACTTACCTATTAAGAATCCCTTTCCTTTTAGAATTTTTCTCTTGCAAGTCAAACTTACCTATTAAGAATCCTCTTTCTCTTAGAATTCTTCTTTTGCAAGTCTTCTTGTCCATCAAGCAATATCTGACAAATCTCAAACAAATCTCTAACAAATCCCAAACAAATCTCTTATGGGATTTGAGTCGATATTCCCAATAATCTCTACCTTGACTCAAATTCTATTAATCATCTATCTTCATGCTAGACATGCTTGGCTCCACCTGCAATGAAAGTCTCATAATCATCTTCTCTTGTGTCTTCATGCTTCATACAAACCAATCCTCAATCTTAAACTCGAACTCTTCTCTTGAATCGAGCTCCTCTAAGCTTACTTATTCCATCTCAAACCAAGCTCTTCACATATCTCGAACTGTCAACTATTCCTATGTCTCGAATCATCGGCTCTTTTCACATCTTGAATCTTTAACTCTTCTCACGTTTCAAACCTTCAGCTCTGATACCATTTGTTGGGGAACACCACAACTCTGATACCATTTGTTAGGCTAAAAGCCTCCAATCCAATCACACACAGCGAAAGTAAAATCAAACAATAAATCAAACACATAAGAGACAATAATTTAACGTGGTTCAGTCCAACTGACCTACATCCACGGATGAGAAAAAAGATCCACTAGTTGTAGGGAATTACAAACTTACATCAAATCATCAACCTCATTCAACAATCAATACTTATAAGACACTCTCAATCTCCTCTAGTCCTGTGGAGTATTCTCAACCCAAACAAACACAAACACAAACTCTTGTGCACCCTTTCAACACAACTAAACACATACCCATATGTTCCCATACATCATACCTATGTGGACCCTCTCAATCTCCTGTAGTCCACTCACAAACAAATATACACACCCATAAGACATAGAGCCTCAATACTCCTATGGGATGTCTATCTCACAATACCTTACAACTTTCTTACATCTTTTTCTCATACTTAATCTTGTAGAGACTTCACCTATTTATAACCATATAAACTTGCCCATTAAGAATTACTCTCCTCTTAGAATTCTTCTCCTGTAAGTCAAATTTACCTATTAAGAATCTCTTTCTTTTTAGAATTATTCTCTTGTAAGTCAAACTTACCTATTAAAAATTTTCTTTCTCTTAGAATTTTTATTTTGCAAGTCTTCTTGTCTATTAAGTAATATCTGATAAATCTCAAATAAAATCTCTAATAAATTTCAAACAAATCTCTTATAAGATTTGAGTTAATATTTTCAACATTTTGGGCGTTTACTTACACTTTTATTAATTTTATTAATAAAAAAAATATTTTAAAAATATTTAGAAGAAATTTTAAAAAATGACCAAAGAAATTAAAAAAAAAATTAATTTGAAGGTGTACATGGACATCCGAATCTATTAACATCCACCGCTGGCTCTTGGCATTTGGCTGATGATGGAGAAAAAGTAAAGTTGAAGTTTGTGACTTGTGAGTTTGTAGAGGGAGATGGAAGTAAAATGTCGTGAGGTTCACGCGGAAATTGTCTTTAAAAAAAAAAGTGTAAGACAATTTTCGCGTTTCTTTGTTATTTTGTCCGTTGACCCCAAAAATTATTTCCTTCCCAAGCATGGGAAAAGCTTTTTTGATAATTACCTTCAGGAGTTTTATATTAAATAATCAGATGACAAATCCATTTTTATAACTTAGAACTGATAGAAAAAAGAGTATCCAATTTTTATACACTTATTTATGTTTGAATTGAAGAGAGTTAAAAAAATAAAAAATATAAAAAAATTATGTTTGGCTTTCACTTTAAATTAAAATTAAAGTAAGGGATTAAACATAAAATTGTTAATATTTTGATTTTTTTTTTAAATGTGATATATATTAGTGTCAATTATTTCGTTACATTATTTTATATATTTCGATTTGGTATAAATATATTTATAAATATATGTAAATTTGTACTTATAATATTATTAATATTCTATAAAATAAATATACAATATCTTAAAAAATTAAATAAATAAATTTAAAAGTATAAAAAATAATATTATAATTTTTTTATAATATTTTTAAATATATAATCTGATCATATAATATTTAAATAAGTATTTTTTTTATGTATATATTAATATAAAAACAAAAAGATAGGAAAAGTTAACTTTCACTTCATTATTGTTAAACTTTAGAAGAAAAGTATAATTGTTTTTTTAAAAGAGATTGAAATATTTATAAATTTTGATTTGAAAAAAATAAAATATAAAAAATAAGTTATAATAAAAAAATAAAAAAATTCAACTTTAAAAAGGTTATTTTATTATTTTATTTTATTTTTATTAAACTAAAAATTGTCAAACAACAAAATATAAGTTAAAAATTATAAAATATGTTTTATATTAATGTAGTGATTGAAACAAGTTAATCCATTATAATTCATCGAAATCAGTTGAAATCAATGAAAAACAATTAGTATTATTTGATATCAAGTCCGATACGAAAAATTATTTTTAGTATACCATATTTTAAAATAACCAAAGCGTACTAATCAATGCATTCGATACCAAAATAAAATTAACAACTGTGGTTGAACATCTTGTTCCTTTTCCTTAAAAATTTAATTTTTTAATTACCTTAAATGTGAAGAAAAGGTAAGAAAAAGAAAAAAGTAAAAATTTTCCAAATATAAATTAACAGTTTTACTCTTAATTTTAAATTTTTTAAATATAAATTATCAGTTTTACTCTTAATTTTTTCAAATTTTAAAATCTATTATAAGATTGTTAAGTGATATTAATATTTTTTTATCAAATCCAATTTGGTATCCTTATTTTATTTTTTTGTAACTTTCATTAACTTATTATATTATGGTTTTCAAATTTATTTTGATGAATTTTTTTTACGTATATTTCTGATTCATGTATTATTTCTTTTACCATTTTTTTATTTTATATGAAAATAAAATTTTAAATTATTATTGGTTTAGGTAACTTCCAATTGTTCATAAAAAAAATCATATCCTTTATTTTTTTAATTTATGTTGGGTCTTATATCATTTTTATATTTTATTATTCTTTTATAAACTTGAGAAAAAAAATGTAAATGAGAAATATGTACAATTCTAAAAATTATGCCTAAATTAATAAAGCTTGATCACTAGTAAGAAAATATTAATATAAGTTTGTAATTAATTTTATTTATTATGATATATTTAAATCATTGAATTTTTCATTGGAATTAATTTTGAAAAAATTATAATTATATAGAAATAATTTCAAACTTACATTATTTTAGAGATTAATAAAATAAATAAAATAACAACTTTTTTAGTGAAATTTTTTCTTTTTTTTACATAAAACAATTAAATTTTAAATTATTTTTATGGTAAATGAAATATTTTTGGTATAATGAAAAACAATATTATAATAAATCATTTTTTACACTGTTTAATCAAACAATGATTATTAATATTATTTTTTTATTAATTCTAACTATTCAAACAAAATGTACATATATTTTTTTGTTTATTCTAATTTTTTTTAATTTTTTATTATTCCATCCATTTTAATTTATTTGTCTTGTATTGATTTTTATGAAATTTAAGAAAAAAGTTTGACTTTAATGTATTTAATTTTAAAATTAAATTTTTATTATAAAATTAAAATTTTATGATTTTTAATATTAAAAAGTAAAAAAAATCAAAAAATATTATTTTAAAATTAAAAAAGATTTTTATATGTTAAAAAATATAATTTTAAAATATTTCAAAAAAATAAATATATAAATGAAACAGAGAAAATAATATAAAAATTATCTATCCAGTATTAGCACGCCATGATGGGAAGGAAAAGCCTAGACAACGTGTTTTTCACGTTGTCCGCCCTACATGTTTGGTCCCTGTCAAATTGTTTAGGTATCTTTTTTTTTTACCAAAAGTTCTGAAGGCACAACTCCCAAGTGACAATAACAAGAAAGTCTGTTTAAAGGACTCGTACAAATGGCCCTTTAAATGGAATGGAGTAAAGGTCATGGTAGGCTGAAGAGTAGTACAGATACAGATCTCTAGCATCCGACCTAAAATCAACGCATATGAACAGGCCGGTACTTACCTACCAAGGCTACAAACCTTTTTGGCTCTACTGTCAAACGGTCAATGATTCTCAAAACGAGTACAGAGCACCGATTTCCTAGTTCAGTGCTTTGCCGCTTTGGCAATTAAGCCCCTAATTGGCACTCGGACAAGACATGAGAAGAGGGAGACTAAGTAGATATGGTTCCAGCTTGGTAGCAGCTAGCAAATCTCTGGGCGAAGCTACAATGCTCCTTGCCAATAAACAGTGTGAGCCCTCCGCAAAATTAAGATCTTACGATATGCCTCTTCAAATCTTATATGTTAAGGCTTTGCTTAATGAGAAGATAAAATAAAAATAATAATAATAATAATAAAAGAGTTTACTACAATCATTAACATTCAAACTAAGAGATCAAGCAAATGCAGCATTGGGAAAAAAAAAATCACAAATCGCTATGCTGAAATTCATAGTACTGTAAAATAGCATTCTCTGATCAACTTAAAATTCATAATATGTACTGTAATATGAAGATAGTACGAAATATAACTTCCCAAATGTCTGATGAATTCCTATTCCCTAGCAACAAATTTCTAGGTGTCAAATGTATAAGAAAGGCCTTGCTGTTCGCAGCAATAAAAGCACAAGGAGAATATTTTCAAAGAAAGACAAATCACCAATCCAAACATGGAAAGACTGAATTATCAGTATCTATTTTAATGGAGTAACGGATTTTTTATAGAGATGAGGATGCGTTATAAATAAATAAAATAATATATGTTGAAAGACAGACAAAAAAAAGGATTATAACAAACTCTGAAGTATTTAGTGTAGTGATAGATAGAAGTAGGTGATAAAATAAGATTGAGTCGAAAAAAAGAATAAAACTAAGAAAAAGATTTAGAAAAAGGAGATTGTAGAAAAAATTTAAGAAAAGTTATAAAAAATTTGTCAAAGTCTCCAAAAGTTCTCATAAATTGTGAAAACTCTTATTTATAAGTTTCAAGAATAAAAGTTATATTATGAATATTGAATAGAAATAATAATGAACAATTAGAGAATTGATTGTTATAAAATGTATTAATGTATTACTTAATGAAAGTGTAATTAGCTTATAGTAAACATAAAAGTTCATTATCTATTCTAAAAAAAAATGAAAAACACCCATATTTCAGGAAAATATTAAGTGAAAATCTCTTAACTATTTTCATATTTGATCCATCAAGTCAAATTTTTCGAAATATTTTAATAGTGAAATTAATCCAAGAACCTTGTCATATTCTTGGGTAATTTTCATTTTTTTTCAATGAAGTAACGTTCAATAAAACGTCTTTTGTGGAATAACACTTAGTGAAATAACTTGTGTTTCAAGAATTTTTGATAAAAGGTGTTATCTTTGTCTTTTGAAGAAGTTATTCCAAAAATAGTTATTCTATGAAAGAGTTATTTCATAAATGATTATTTCATAAAATAACTTTCATTGAAACAATTTTATTTATCTGTTTCCTAAAATAATTTTTATTGAAGCAATCTTAATATCTATTTTGACTTATTTTCAATTTTAACAACATTAAAAAAAAAATTTAAAATAAAATATTAGTAATAAAAATCATGTATCTCCAAAAGGCTACACAAGAATACTTAATTGAACACTGTTAGGTTCATCTTTCTTTTGGGGCAAAGAATACTCAAACTTTGCTCATTAAAAGAAGAATTTTTTTTTTCCAAAATGCGAGTTGAAATGAAGAACGTGAGCAAGAAAATTTACTTTTTGAAGACATTCATTTCCTTTCTTTTTGTGTTTTTTCAGAAGACAGTTTGACAAATTGAGCTCAAGAGGACAGATCTCCACTTGGCAGGGGCAAATAAATCAAAGCACAGATTTGAAAACCCATGTGTTGCTCAAGAATGATGGCGATTGAGTAACATTTGGTTTAACGGTCAAGGAAAAACTAAATCTAACAGGCTTAATGGTTTCATGAAAGCATATTTGGTGTTTGACTATATTATTTATTACAAGTTCTTGTTGAATTTGACAGGATGCAAGAGCAATCAGCAGTTGTTTCTACTAAGGTTAAAGCTGAAAAATAAAAACATAAATCATTCGAGAGCTCTACTGCCCTCCTGACCTAAAAATACCACCATACATTATTTATTTTCCTTACCCTCTTCCCCCACTCCTCTCCTCAGAAAATCTCAGGCTGATAAAAAAGCTACCAAGTTTTGAGATCTCCAATGGCATAAACTTGATCTGATCTACTGAAAGATTTTATTATATGATCTGCAAACAAAAGAAATGGCTGAAGAATGGCAACTAATTCAACAAACAGGTCAATAACATACAATTTCAAGCAGCAAATTAAGCGACTTCATAAATCTTAAATCATCTTGAACATCTAAATTTCTTACAAGGTTTAACATATGCATCTTAACCAGCAGAATTGATCAAATGGTTATCGTCTCAAGTAAAGTACTTGAGTGATTGAATTCATAACGTCAAATCTCCAAGCCCAGCAACTCTCATACGGACAATTAGGAAGCTGTGACAAGTGGGTGAGAAGAATATGTCCATTTATATACATATGGGAGAAGAACTGGCATTAAGCACCTTAATTTTCCATCATCTTATTTCACAATAAATATTTTAAGTTTTCGTAATGATTTTGAGACCGTCAGACAAAAAAAAATTTAAAATCAAGAAAATAAAAGGGAAGTCGTCACCAATCTGTTTTAGGGTGTGATTGATCACCTAAAAGCTTATTTTTTTAATAAAACTATAAAAGCGAGTTTAAAGTTTATCAAAAAGATAAATTTCGATCTACAAAAAATTAGGTTAAGCTCTGGAGTCGATTACGTATGAAAAAATATTAGCACTCCCACAACGTCCATAAATTGGTAGCATTTAATTATGTGCTATTTTCAGTGTTGGATAAAATGATTTCAATTTGAATTTAATAATAATTCCTTTCATTTGAAAAAATAATTTTTTTTTTGCTAAAGCTCTTTATTTAGGAATATTGAGAAAATCTTTAAGTTAAAGAATTATCTTCAAATTCTTCAACATCTAGGCAGAATTTAAAATAACTTTTTTCACTTAAGATCTAACACAATAATCTTTAAAATGAAATAACACTCTTTATAGAATATAATTGTTGGTAACTCTCCAACATCTAAGCAGAGTACTAAGAATTATTTCTTTCGAAATGTTATTTTTATTTTATTTTATAATACCACAAATGAAATTTATTGTCCTTTTTTCATTATAAAATATTTTATCATCAAATAGTAAATAAAAATTAAAGACAGAAAAATATAATAATTATCGATGATAACACACTAACGTGTGTATGCTAATGAATGTCATTAAGATGAAATGCAATTTAAAATTTTGGCTCTTAAGAGTAATGAGACCACCCCGACTCTTCAACATTTAGGCAGCACTTAGGTGCGACTGTTTATATTTAATATCCCATTTTATTACTATACTTTTTATTTAATAATCCCATTATTAATGCAAATTAAGAATTCATGTGAAAAAGACTTAATGAAATAAAGTTTCTCAAATACCCCATCATCTAGATAGCATTCGGGAACAAATTATTTCATGTGAGATTTTCACACATATCCTTAAAGTTTCGAAAAAGATTTATGGTATAGGTTTATGTTGAGGTTTCAAGGCCTATACAATTTTTAGATAATGATTAGGGATTATGTGCTAAATTTAAGGTTTTTTAGAAATTTAAATTTTAAGATTTTGGATTTTAGGGCTTGGGATTTGGATTTTAGGGTTAGAATTTCAAGTTTTCGATTTTAGGGTTTAGGTTTTTGAATTTAAGATTTGAGGCTTGGTGTTTTGGTTTTAGGAATTAATTTCAGGCTTTATGGGGGTTTTAAGGTTTAGTTTTAGGATTTGGAGGGTTTAAGGTTTCAATTTCGGGGTCTATTTTATTATTATTATTTAAAAAAAATACGAACATCTCTAAAAATCTTCAACATCTAGATGAACTTTCGGAGTAAGTTCAATTTTTATGATTTTTTTGAAAATTAAGTTAAAGACATATATTTTCTTATTTTATTTTCATATAAAAAAAACTATTAAAAAAATTCTTTTTGTGAAAACTTATTATTAAAATATCATTAACTTATTTAACATTTTTTATAATAATAATTCTCCAACATTTAGGTAAAATTATTATTATTTAGAACATGATTAAGTTCCCTCCTACATCTAGGCAGGGAAAAACTTGTTTTATTATTTTTATAATCAATTTATATATTATTTATTATTATTTATTTGTATTTAATATTTGTGTTAAAAAAATATGTTAAAAGGAATTAAAAGTTTTTTTTTAAGAAAATCTCTTTTTTTATTAATATTATCATCATTATTATTAATTATAAACAGCATATACTTATTCTAATAAAATCTAATAGTATTAAAACATGCATAAATAACAATAATAATAAAGTTAAAATGATATAAAAAAATAATTTAAAAAATTATAAAAAAAAATTTACTTGAATTGGACCGGTCAATGATCCGATCAACATCGGTTCGATTCGATCTGGCGGTTTAGAGCAAAGGCCGTTCAAACCGATTTAAACCGATTCGCTAGCAATTTGATCCGATCTGGTTGAACCGATTCGAGCTGTTGGGGAGATGGGTCAGCGAGTCAGTTACGTAGATCTCGGATCGGGTCACTGGCACGTGCAGATCTTTCTCTCTCTAAACGGCCTCATTTTCGTCCTTTGTTTTTTTATATATAAAAGCCATTTTTTTAGCTTATTTTTCCTTCTTCTAAAAAAAAAAATCATTCAGCCTTCAAAAAAATCCTTTAGCCTTTGCCAAAATCTGATGCCATGCCGTCACGTCGGCCGTGACTGAGGTTCGCAGTTGGCGACGGTTGCCGATAGTCATCAGTGATCGAAAAATAAAAAAAAACTCTTAAAAACTCTCATCGGTTTGTTTTTTCAAATTCGATGTCCTTTTTACCGGAAACAACCTTGATGTGAATAAATCGGGCTTTGAAGATTCTATTCTCCCTTTATGTTTCTTTTTTTTCTTTTAAAACAAATTGACACTCTTTTTTTTTTATTACAGGAGAGCTTTGGCGCTGAGGTTCTTCCATACGGAGAGGACTGTGTTATTGTTCTATTTTGTGGATCTATTTTAGTTTTTTTTTATTTTCTGATAAGTGGGGATAAGGTGAGTGTTTGGGTTTTTGGGAATAGTATTAAACTTCTGGGTGTGGGAGTTTTGTGCTTTTGGGAATGTAGATGTGTCCAAGAGAGGCTGAAAGGCGAAAGGTTGGGGGCTTTATAGGGCTAGGAATGGTGGTAGCCAGTAAAGCATACGTCTAACGAGGTATGGGTGTGATGGTAGGGTAAGGTTGATGGTTTTGAGTAGTTAAGGCAAGTGAGACGCAGGGGCTCCGATGGGATTAGGGATAGTGGTGACAGGGCATGTGAACAGGCCGATGCCATGCACGGCACCATGCATGTCCCTGTCTCAACTTTTCCCTTCCATTTTTTTAATTAATTTTTTTTTATAAAAAATAAAAAAAAATTAATAAATTTTATAATAAGTCTTTTTAATTAATTAAATCAATATTATTATTACTAACATTAAAATTATTACTATTACTATTGTAAAAAAAAAAATGAAAATGGTAGACCCGGATAAAATCTGATGTCTATAGCTATCTTTTTTTGCACATTACTGAAAATCAATAATAGGGTAAAGATAAAGACAATGATTTTTTTCGAAGCTAAATAAATAAAAGCGATTGAGATTAAAATCGTAAGTCAGGAATATAAGAATGATCAAGATTAAACCATGAGCCAGAGATTAACGACAACTGGGATTGTACTGTAAGTTAAAAAAATAAAAGTGACCAGGATTAAACCACGAGTTAGAGATTAACGACAATTGGGATTGAATCGTAAGTCACAAAAATAAAAGTGATTGGGATTAAATTGCAAGTTAATAAGTTATAGAAATGATTGGGATTAAACCACGAGTCAAAGATTTACGATGACTAAGACTGAACCGCAAGTAAAAAAAAAATGATCGGGATTAAACCACACGTTAAGAAAAAGAATGATCGAGATTAAATCACGAGTCAAAGATTAACAACAACTAGGACTGAACCGCAAGTCAAAAAAATAAAAGTGACTAGGATTAAATCGTGAGTCAGGAACATAGGAATGACTAGGATTAAACCACGAATCAGAGATTAATGATAACTGAGATTGAACTACAAGTCAAAAAAATAAAAACGACTGAAATTAAACTGCAAGTCAAGAACATAGCAATGACTGAGATTAAACCATGAGTCAAAGATTAACGACAATTGGGATTGAACAATAAGTCAGAGAAATAAAAGTGACTTGGATTAAACCATAAGTCAGGAACATAGGAATGATCGAGATTAAACCACAAGTCAAAAATTAACGATAACTGAGATTGAATCGCAAGTCAGAGAAATAAAAGCGACTGGGATTAAACTACAAGTTAAAAATGTAGAAATGATCGGGATTAGACCTCAAGTCAAGAGGAATGACGACTAGGCTGCGAGTTGAAGAAGTAGAGGATTGAGTGCTCCATAAATTGATAGTTTTGATTTTAAGAATCGTGCTAGAGGTAACATATCGTTTTCAAAGCCATCATCTTCGTTTTGAAAGAAAAATGCTAGCATACCAAATGAGGGTCATTCATTTTGGCATTTATGGCACTTTTTAGCATAACTGATGCAATCATTTTTCATTGTAGACCAATAGTAACCAGCTCTCATAATCTATTTGGCTATCATATGCCCATTAGCATGTGCTTCACAAATTTTTCCGTGTACTTCTTCAAGTATCTTTCTTGCTTCCACAGCATCAACACACCTTAACAAATTCTGGTCTTGACTTTTCTTATACAAGATTTCACCATCAAGCATAAACCCCGTTACTAATCTTTGAATAATCCTTTTATCTTTTTTTTAGGCTTGCTCCAGGTAGTTTTGACACTTGATATACTACATAATGTCATAGTACCATGGTTGTCGATCTACCTCTTCTTATATGTTCGAATAGTGGGTTGGTGAATCTTTTATTTATACTCTGATGGGCTAGATTCTTGTACTATCATTTAACTTGAACATTTCTGCCAAAGTAGCCAAGGCATCATCAATCTACTTTTCTTCTCAGGGAATATGTGAAATTGGATCTCTCTAAAATGTTTCATCAAGCCGATTATATGCTTTTGATATAACATTAGTTTCGGGTCCCTGGTCTCTCATTCGCCTTTTAGTTGATAAATTACCAAGGTTAAATCCCCATATACTTTCAATGTTTTAATATTATTTTCAATGGCTATCTATAATCCCATGACACATGCTTCATATTCAGCAACATTGTTTGTGCAATTGAAATCAACATCGCAGTACATGGGTAATAATTTCCTTCTAGAGATATTAACATTGCCCTAATCCCATGCCCCATTATATTGGATGCCCCATCAAAAAACATCTTCCATATTTTTCTTACAGGCTATTTGTCTTTATCTTGCAAGATCGCTATCAAGTATTCATCTAGAAACTCAAACTTTATAGGTTTGTAATCTTCTATAGCTTGATCAGTAGGAAAATCAGTTATTGCACTTCTTTTTATAGACTTTTGTGTCATATACACAATATCATATTCCGAGAGTATGACCTGCCATTTTGCTATCCTGCCTGATAGATATGATTTTTTAAAAATGAGGGGATCCAATTTTGATATCAGCCAAGTCATATGATAGAGCATGTACTGTCTGAGTCTACGAGTAGCCAAGCTATGACACATCATATATTTTTTATTTGGTAATACTTGGCCTCATACTCCGTAAATTTTTTACTCAAATAGTAGATAGCATGATCTTTCTTGTCAATTTTGTCTCTTTACCCTAATACACATCCCATTGATTTTTCTTAAATCGTTAGATATAAAATCAATGGCCTTCCTGCAACTGGTGGTACTAACACTGGTGGGCTTATCAAATACTCTTTAATTTTTTCAAATGCATTTTGGCATTCTTCATCCCATTCACCAGGATTATTTTTACGAAGCAATCTAAAAATTGGATCGTATTTTGAGGTAAGTTAAGATATGAAGCGAAAAATATAATTCAATTGCCCTAAAAAGCCTCTTATTTCCTTTTACTTGTTTGGTGTTGACAGCTCTTGAATGGCTCAAATTTTATCAGAGTCTACTTCTATACATCTTTCACTAACTATAAACCCTAACAATTTTTTAGATTTAACATCAAATGTGCATTTGGCTGGAGTCAACTTGAGCTGGTATCTCCATAATATTTCAAAGAGCTTTATGAGATTAACAACATGATCTTCACCTTATTGAGACTTAGCTATCATATCATTAACAAACACAGCTCTGAATCGATTTAACTAGACCGAATCGAATCGGCATTGATTGAACCGTTGAACAGTTTGGTTTAGGTAATTTTTTTTTTTACAATTTTTCTAATTTTTTTAATTATTTTTTTATATCATTTTAACTTTATCATTATTGTTATTTATGCATGTTTTTAATACTATTAGATTTTATTAGACTAAGTATATGTTGTTTATAATTAATAATAATGATGATAATACTAATAAAAAAAAAGGAGATTTTCTTAAAAAAAAAAAACTTTTAATTCCTTTTAACATATATTTTAACACAAATATTAAATACAAATAAATAATAATAATAAATATATAAATTGATTATAAAAACAATAAAACAAGTTTTTCCCTACCTAAATGTTGAAGGTAACTTAATCGTGTTCTAAATAATAATAATTTCACCTAGATGTTAGGGAATTGTTATTATAAAAAATTTTAAATAAGTTAATGATATTTTAATAATAAGTTTTCATAAAAAAAAATTTTTTAAACAGTTTTTTCATATAAAAATAAAAAAGGAAAATATGTCTTTAAATTAATTTTCAAAAAAATTATAAAAATTGAACTTACTCCAAAAGTTTACTTAGATATTAAAGATTTTTAAAAAGGTTCATGTTCTTTTTAAATAATAATAAAATAGACCTCGAAATTGAAACCCTAACCCTAAAACTAAACCTTAAAACCCCATAAACCTCGAAATTAAATTCTAAAACCAAAACACCAAGTTTCAAACTCTAAATTCAAAAACCTAAATCTTAAACTTGAAATTCTAACCCTAAAATCCAAATCCCAAGCCCTAAAATCCAAAATCTTAAAATTTAAATTTCTAAAAAACCTTAAATTTAGCACACAATCCCTAATCATTACCTAAAAATTATATAAGCTTTGAAATCTCAACATAAACCTATACCCTAAATCTTTTTTGAAACTTGGATATGTGTGAAAATCTTACATGAAATGACTTATTTTTAAATACCACCTAGATGATGGGGTATATTACTTAACATTACAAACAAATTTAGCCATACCACAGTGGGAAAATGCTTAATTTGCTGTGAAGTTGGGTTTTTTTTCTTTTCTGATATTTTGCAAAAATCAGCTAGTTATGATTTGTAAAAGCTTTATATGTAGCATACTTCCATTCTCAATAGCAAGACAGTAGATCAATTGCTATGCAACTAGTCATGTGGATATTGCCTTGTTGAGGATTGAGAGTCCAAAATGATATTTAACCCTCAAATATCAATTATAATTTTGGAATAATAGTACTAATAAACTAACGAGAAAAATGTAATAGTTAGACTTGAAAATATGCCCTAGACATTATCTCCATAATGTAACCTGCATAACCTTTAGGGTACCAAGCATAGTATGACTCTTAAAACCAGAAGTGGGTTGTTTTTAATTCTAATCAGCATGCAAAGGAACAAAGTTTAATCAGAAATTTTATTTTTAATCTCAATGCGGATGCGTCTTTTGCCACCCCATCCTAAGCAACAACATCCATCCCCATGATTTTAAAGTGTGATTAATCCTCATCAATCAGTGAATGGTAGCACATATTCAGACAGGTTAATGCACAGAGTACAGACTACAGAAAATCGTAAAGATCGACTGTTAATTTTCCCGCTTTATGAATAAGTGGCAATAAGACTACATGAGTAGGATATGTGCCACTCACAATGTATTCTACATCAGTGTTTTTCACCAAGGCCACACCACACACATTTGGACAGCGTAACAGTAGTTTTTGATCCCATTGTTTTTACCCTGCTAAAGTTTCATCAACTACAAGATTCCCACTTCTATAAGTAAAAATTCAAGTTCACAAACACTGATAGCATCCACCAAGGAGCTAACGTTTTAGTTTCCTGTTGATGGTAGTTTTGTGTGGATGAAGTCCCCATGAATAAAACATGGTTCCTAAATAACATGCAACCATTGGAATGATCTAGTCAGTGAAAAATGGATGCTCTATGTCCCAACTACTCGTCCTGATTGATGCAATTTCTCACTTTTCATCGCAAGTTAATTTAATGGGATGTCAGTATAGTAGTTTAACACTTACCCTTCTATGTAATTAACTTGGACGACAACTTCAAGTGAAATTGGCTTGAATAAACATAAGAAAATACTTATGGCTACACGTAATCATCAAGAAACATTATTTAATTTCTTCACATATGCACATCATATCAATTTGTCTTTTGTTATTTTTTTTCTGATTCCTCAAAAGTAGCTTAAAGTTGCCAATTCGGTTGAATTTCAACATATTAAAATGAAAAACTAAATGAAAATGACATAATTTAAGCTTTAGATTTCCAATTCCCAAGATTTCAAGTTTGCTAACAAAGCAATACCCAAGCAGAAATCTCTTGTTTGAATTCCTGGAATTGGAAATATGAGTAAATACATTGATAGACCAATAAAAAGAAGAGAAAAAGGGAGCCCAAAGAAAAGGATATATATTGAAGTGCCAATATAAAAAAAAAATCTTTTAAATTGACGAAAATAAAAAATGTTGTTCATAATATTTGTAAATTATCATTTTAAAATTTTATTGTTATAAATATTAATAAGAATTATCCAATTTATAAATAGGAACTCTACTTTCATTAAAATATTTTCTTTAAATAAATTTATTTGAAAAATAAAAGTGAGCTAAAATTTATATTAAATTATTTTTTCAAAGTTTTAATTATACATTAACATTAAAAGTAACAAATTTTATGTTAATGTGATGTATTATGTACATAAAACAAACTTTCATATGAACATACATTTTATTAATTTCATTTATTAATACAATATATAACCATATACTAGATATATAATATTTAAAAGTAATAAATTTTATGTTAATTTATTATATGTTGCACTTAAAACAAAATTTCTCATTAATATGCATTTTATTAATTTCAAAAATTTTACCATCATATTAATTTTAAATATTTGTACAACATACAACTATTTATTTAATATTAATAAATACTAACGTGAAACGTAAGTGATTACAAAAATTAATACTAAATCAAAATGCAAAATTTTTTATTGGTTAGGGTTGATCTCCCAAAGTTTGGACAACAATTAAGTAATCTTTCCTTACAAGTTAGACATGAAACTAAAGTCAACGAGGTTAAGGAAACCAACGGAAAAAGACAGAAACTAAAAGGAAACAACAACGAAAAGCAAAGATGCCCCAAAAGACAAAAACCTTGAGAAATTTCTGGCTGTTTTTTTTTTTATCCCATCTTCATAGTAAGTGGTTAAACCAATTAAAAAAAAAAAAAAGCCGAAGTTGAAAAGCCCAAGGGCAAAGATGGCCGCACGTCTAAAACTTGGGTGAATGTAAGTCCACGGTCCTACCTTATTTTTTCTCAATACATTTTATTTTTAAAAAAATTATTTAATTATTTTTTATTTTAATTGTAAAATTTTCATATTTGCATTCTGAAGGCTTTAAGAAAATTACATTTAAGTTAAAAAATTAATTAAAAAATATTTTATAACAATTTTAAATTTTTAAATATATAAATTCAAAAATTTTTAAATGTTTGTCGATTCGTAAATTTAAAAATTTTTAATTGAAAAGATATTAAAAAAAGTAATTAAATAATTAAAAAAAATTGTGAATAAAATCTCTCTAACTTTATGCGTGCCTTGAGCAGTAACAAAAGGAGAGACAGAGATAATACATCGGCAGCTTAAGAAAACACAAAAGAGAAGGGTGAAAAATCAGGAGAGAAAAGAAAAGAGGCAAAGGGAGACGAGAGAGAGGGTATTACTTCCATTTAATTTGCCTTTGGCTATATCTCTTTCTCTCTTTATCAGTTTTCTCCTTCTCTTTGTTTGAGAGTTGAGAGACCTCTCTCTCTTCCCTTCCTCAATCTTCAACAAGGTATATCTCTCCTTTGTAACTTCAAATTATGTTATTTGGTCTGTGTTTGATGAAAATTACCTTTTTGATCAGGTAATTTGGTTTTTTTTTTTTTTTTTTATATATTTTGGGTCTTAATTTGGGTTCTTTAAAGTTTTGGTTTTTAGTCTGTCTTGGAGGATTAGAATCGAAAAAAGTCGTGCCTTTCGTTTTCATTTTTTTGAATTTTATAAAACCCTAAACTTGCTTGTGGACTGATCAATGGGGATATGGGTAACTTTGGGGGGTTTGAATATTTTTTTGGTTGCTTGCGTATAAGCCTAGGAATAAAAATTTTGGAACTGGCTCTTTGGCTTTGTTGTTCAAGGTTTTAGTCACAGTTCTGTTATATGATTTTCGGCCCCTTAAAGCTGAAAACTTTGGTGTTTATGGAAGAATGTAAGTAATTAGAAACCAGACTTTGAAGTTTGTTGATCTTAGGAAGTGATCAGAAGGTGTCTAGTTGGATGGGGTTGAGTGATGATGGATTACTGCTGCTTTCTCTAGGTTTAAACAATTTTTGTGTTGCCACATGTGTTCTAATTGGTCCAGACTGTTTTCTTATCAACATAAATATATTTTTGTTGTCATTTGGTTGCGAAAATACAATGCATAGGTTGATGTTTTGTATCAATGTTTGTGCTCAGCATATCTGGAGAATGGAAATTAGCTTGTATTTCTGCATGTCTGACCTAGAAAGATATTTTTTTTAGGTTAAAAATGGAATTTGAGTTCTTGCAGTTGCAAATGGATTTTAGTTATATGAGCAATATGCTTACTGGAGCTTTTGTATAAGAAATTATGAATTTATTACTTGAGGCTGTTTATATCATTTTGTTTGAACTTATTACAACCTCCAGATGTTTATAAATACTGTTGGATGTGCTTTTAAGTTTTTTGGTAGGAACATTATAGTGGAACATGAACATGTTCATTGTTGTTATGATGAGATGAGACTAGCACTAATCATTCATGGATATTGCCTAAAAGGATTTCAAAACTCTTCTCATGATCCCATGCAATTGTTAATGCCAACTTCTTTACTGGCTATTGAAATGGTGTCTAATTGATTTCCTGATACTGAATCTTAGATACTCGTCAAGTGGTGAGAGCAATTAGAGTTGGAACAGAACGTAAAGAATATTGCCAAGTATCCCTAAGCATTTCACTTGGTCAGAATTTTTTTAATAAATTTGTTTGTTTTGGTTTTAGCACTAATGACATCAGCTATGGCGTTTCATTTTGTTTTTCTTATTGTGGGTTATAACTCAATTTCTTTGCACTGCTTTTTTTCTTTTTTCAAATATTTCTGGCAGATCATTATGTGCCATGGAAAGTTTCCTGACTTACCAAATAGGATATAGTCTAGTTTCTGCCACCAACGTGATTAATCCTTGATTCTGGGTCCAACTAAGTTTTTGCCTAAACTGTAAGGAATTTTTGGTTGATGAAAATAGTTTTTTTTTTGGTAATTGATGATGATATTTTCTTTATGCTTCTTATTGTATCTTTTCCTCTGCATCTTTTTTCATTTCCCTCAAACATGTTAGAAAATCACAGACAAGAGCTGGCTTGTACTTGTCATCATAATTGTATTTGATTTTAGGACCCTTCATCATCAATTTCGGCAAATCTGTTGAGAATAAATAAGCTAGCTATCTTATATAAAAAGGATATTTTTCAAAAGGAAACCGCCTTTTTTTCAGATAAATGAGATTACCATCTTGTTTATTTTTATTTTTTTTTTTACATACAAGAATTCCAGAATATTCATGCATTGCACAATTGACATAATGGCCATTGGCATGTGGAATATTCTAGGAGATTTGCATTTAAGCATCATATGAAACTAAAATCATTGACACTGTCAGTTTCATTAATCCGGTGTCACTCCACTGGAATGTGGGGTATTTCTATCCTTTGGTGAAAAAGGTAAATTGTTTTTGTCACAATCAAAATTAATTCTGGTGAAATCTGATTAAAACTGCCTCTTTGAAACATTTGTCAATTCTCCCATTCATGATTTTATTTATCCTCTATTTGGGGCTTTAAAGATTTCTCATTTTCAGATTATGTGTTATTTATCTCTCTTTAATTTATGGTAATGACAGACAAATTGATCATAAAATTAATTAGAATGCCTTTTTCATGTGTCTGGGCAGATGGTGTTGAGTTTGAGATTGAATTCCATCACAAATGCCATTAGTACTTCTCTTGTTTGTACACTTCATATGTGTAACAGCTCTGCTGCAGCCTCTTTGGAAGTACAAAGGGGAAGGACAGAGAGCAGAGGAAGAGGAGAAAAGGGGAAAGCAGAAGATAAGGCTCCCCATGTTTTATTTGCTTAAAAAAGAAGAGGGAAAGGAGTTTGGTATTTTACTAACCTAGTTTGGCTGATGAGTGGAAAAGCATGGAAATGATAACTTACATTTTCTTCTTAATTGTATTTTATATTAAATGGCAATTTGTTGCACCAAAAAAATGGCAATTTTGTCTGTGCAAAACAAAACTTTTGATGAAGAATCCATTCTGTGCCATTAAAATGTTTCTCAAACAAGGGAGAGGGTACCATTCCCCTACCCTTTCTTTTCCTGCTCCAAAATCTAAACAAACCTTTTTGTTTGTTATAGATGGGGGTGTAGAAGAAAATAAAATAGAGATAGAAATTTTCATTGATGGCAACCTACTTCAATTTTGGTGAAAGCGTCCTTTACTTAATTTCTTAAGTAGGTTGTTGTATGGCTGTTTTTCATGGAGAAGAGAATGCAAATATTTGCTGATTTCACTTTTCCATGTGCTGTTTTGTTTCTGTTATTTCTAGTGAATTCTTACATAGTAATGACGAAACTTATTTTTGCTGTTCCATTAAATATAAAAGATTATTTCTGCCTCCTATAAGAGTTTCATTTTGTTTCTTCATTACAGGCATCTGTGTGGTCAGAGGAACATGGGAAGCACTGGTGCTGATAACGTTCCAAGAGTAACTGAAACTGATGGTGCTGAGACCACAATAGAAATAAAAATAAAAACATTGGACTCTCAGACTTATACTTTGAGAGTGGATAAACAGGTAAATTACTCACTCTTTTTTGTCATGATCGAACCCCAGTTCTGATAGTGTATTTGTGTTCGATTGAGATGTGGCTCAGTTAACCAATTACAATTTGTTAATGCCTATGGTACTTGGAAGTTCTTCTGTCCAGCTTTCTTTTGGCAAATCTTGGACTTTGCATAAAATCTTTTCTTCATTTCTTGAACAGCTTGAATTGGTACTGTAAGCATGTACTCTAGTTTTGCTATTAGCAGTTAACAACAACGTTGATATGATAGCTTCCTAAAGTTACCATCTAGGAAGCACGGATACCGACACAGGATACAGATATGACACAAGAGACACAGCAATACGGCAATTTTTAAAAAATTAGGACATGACACAGCAGGACACGCCAATTAAAAAATCATAAATATACATTAATATGTATATATTATATTAGTTTGTTAATTTTGAATGAAAAATAACCAACAGTTCACTAAAATCTTCTTTTAAAAAAATATTTTGCAGTTGCTAAATTTTATGATAATTTATAATTATATTGGATTATTATAAATAAATCTGGCCCAATTAGCTCAAAATATTAGCAATCCAACCCAACTCAATATGTTATTTGATCCGTTATAATACCCTGTTCTCTTTCTTTAATCAAACTCCTATTTGACCCATATTCTCTTTCTTTTTAAACCAGCGGCTGGTCGTGGTTGAACAGAGAGCCATTTATCTTCTTCCCATTTGATCAGCTCCATCTGGGGCTAAAAGAAAAGGAAGATTGCTTTATTCTCATGTTTCCCTCTCCTCTTTTATTTCTTTTATTTCTCTGCTGAGTAAACAATGAGAATAACCATTTGTGCCTTCACTGCTGGTAGCCAAAAATGTTTTAACCTTTCATTGCCATGTCCACACCATATCCAAAATAAAAATTTTGTTTTTCTAATTTTCTAAGGTGTCCAGTCAGATATGTATCCGGGTGTGTCGTACACATGTCCGTGTTGGATATGTATCCAACACGAATACGTTGAGGTTGTAGCCGTGTTGGTGCTTCATAGGTTACCATGCATTTTACTTAATGGAATCTGGTATTTTATGTGGGTAGTTGAGGTTTTCTAATCTTGTATGTTTTAATTTCCTTCTGATTGGCTTGCCACTAATACTAGTCTATTTGTTCTAGATTTTACATGAGGAATTGTTTAACATTTGTGCTTCAATTTGTTGTTTCTTGTCTCTGAATATCATACAGATGCCAGTTCCTGCTCTAAAAGAACAGATTGCTTCTGTAACTGGTGTGTTATCAGAGCAACAACGATTAATCTGTCGTGGAAAAGTTCTAAAAGATGACCAACTACTTTCTGCATACCGTATCCATTTTCTTTTTAATATTCGTATTCATTTGTAAAGTAACTATCAGATTTTATTGAATTTCTTAGGTAAGAAGTTGTTCCTTTTTTATTTATTGTCGCTACTGTTTTCGGGTAGCCATGTATTATTGTTTACAATGTAACTAAATGTTAATCGGTTTTAGACATACTTTTTTTTGCCTGCTAATTATTGGTTGCTGAATAGAAACTGGGATTGCATTCTGGATTTTTGCTTTATAATTATCTGTTCTCATTTAGAATTTGAGCTGCGTTTCTTAACTTGAGGTAGATGTCGAGGATGGTCACACCTTGCACCTGGTGGTCAGGCAACCGGTTCCACCATCATCTGATGGCTCACCTAATCATTCAGGTTTTGCTACTTTTAGGATCCATTATCCTTATTTTTATTTTGGTACAAAAATTGCATGAACTCATTCCTTTCAGAAAAGCAAAAAAAATTACATGGGCTGTATGCTCCAGTTTTATTAAAGCAAAAGACTTTTTGTCCTTTGCTAGTAGCTTTAAATTTGATGGATTACTGGTATTGGACCTAATTAATGCTTGACATGTTTGAAGTGTTCAACTCAATATGCAATTCCTTACAAAAGCTAGTTTTCTTTACCGTTTGCCACATACATTTTTGAAACAAAGTGTTGGCCAGTAAAGAGTTCTATGTTCTGTATTATTATCTGTTGGGCATAATATGTGGTTTTGCAATATAGGGCATGCCTCCTCCTCCACATCCCCTCCCCACCCACCCACACACGCGTACACAATTTTCCTTTTTCATATGCTTACTTTCATGTTAGTGGTTACGAAAGCTTCCATTTGATCATTTAACCTTGGTCTGGCAAGTGCATGACCTCATAAGAAACATCATAGGCTTTATAAGAAAGTCCTTTGATTGGTGTTTCTGCAAATGTTAGAAGAAACATGTGTAAAAGTACCTGCCCACTAATCTAGCTTCTGTAAGGATACTTATACTTATTTCCTTATTGAATTATAAAATTGAAATTTATGAAAGAATGCCAAGCAAGTAGAATCATAATAATTTCTTCATTTTCTTTGCTGTTTTTGAAACCTTACAGGACAGAAACACTATAGCAACCTTTGTGGTTTGCACCTAAAAACAAAGAATTCTATGCTACTATTTTTGTTCTATATGGTAGAGCATCAAATGTTGAATAATTAATAATACCTATGTTCAACAATTAATAGCTTTTGAATATTACACAAAGACTTTTTATAATAATATTAAACAATGAAGACTATTTGTCCAACCAAATATCATCTAAATGGACTTGTTGACTTCTTGTTGTTCGGTACTAGACAGGATTACACCTTTTAAGTACCTTTTATTGCTCAGATTTTTTTTTTCTTGAGGAAATAATCATTCCATCCTCAGCACTCTTACGTGTATTGTGACTTGGAGGTCATGGTTACAAATTATTGCAACAGCCTGTGAAGCGGGGGTTAATGCTGCCTACATTTGACTCTCCCAAGGGCCATGGTGTGGGAAACTTGTGCACTGTTTTTATTATGTTCAGTTAAACTTTTAACATGTAAATTAAATGGTTACTTTTTAGCTTTGGTAGTCTTGTAATAGCTTATATCAATAGGGACAGGTATTAAGTTTTGCCTTGAAAGCCTTATAGTTTGTATATTTCTCCCACTATTAGTAAGAAATTTAACAAATTATACATTCTAATTCTTCCTTCTTGCTTATTAAAGTGTACATCATCAAATACTCAGAGGAAAAGTTATATAGATGATCGGATTTTTAGTTTATAACAAGATTATAATGCTCACTTTGCTCATTATACAAGTTGGTTGTCCCCAACAAGATTATACAAAATCAGCTTACATGTTCTTCAGTTTCAGTTGCTGTCATAATGCTCACTTTGCTCTCTTTAGCCCCTTTGTAGTCCTCTGACAATTAGCGAGGAGCTCACATACCGGTGATGGGTGAATCAGTGAGATCATAAGCATGTAGAGGGACTAATTATTTTCACTAAGCCACCATTCTTTCTTGACCAGAAAAGAAATAGAAATTCATTTAAGAGCTAATCATGTGCAAGCTACTAACTTTTTCAGCTTATTTTTTTGGGGCCTCAATCAGCTCCTATTTTACTTTCAGTTCAGCTATTGGTTTAACCTGAAAAGAACTTAAGTCTTTATTTGTTAATGATAGTCTGAGTCTATTATCCTTTTTTGTATGATGTACACATGCAATATGAAAGTGCTATCTTAGCATCTTGAAGTGGCTGTAGAATATATTGGGACATAGTGTCAATACACTCACCACAAGAATGCTATCAGAATTGTGACTGAATAACTGTGTAACTTGCTTAGTTATGCTCTCTATGTCCTGCATATTTTCTAACCATGCAATATCTCTCATTTTCGAAGTTATAGCATTCTGGTTAAGACTGGGGCAAAGTCATAGAAATGTGGTTAATATATTTTTTCACTACGGAAATGCTATCAGAATCATGACTGAATAACTCTGTAACATGCTTAGTTATGCTCTTTATGTCTTGTACATTTTCTAATCATGCAACATCTTTCATATTTGAAGTTATGGCATTCTGGTTAAGACTGGGGCAATATCTATAATCAAAAAATTATTGGACAACGTTTCCATCAACTTTGTTGAAAATGTTGCCTTTGCGGTAGAGACACTGGTAGTATCATGAGTGGAAGAAAATGAGGTTTTCCAGAAGCAATGAGGTTTGTTGGGATAAGATGAAGCCTTTTTTATGTGTATCCTTTTGAGGGCTTGAGGACTTCTAACTGTTTTGCTCGCTGATGTTGACTGACATCATCTTATTATTTGAGTTATCCAAGAAGTGTTCTTAATATATATATTTTTTGATAATATGTAATACTAATTTGTTGTGCATTGCATATGTTTCTAGAAAGGGGGAACAGAGCCCGTTCAGATTTAGTTATTAACATTTAGCATTATTATTTGCAGCAAATGATCCTGGATCAGGTACAAGCCGTGGTCATAGTAATCATGTCCCAAGTGTTGTGATAGAAACTTTTAATGTGCCTGATCAAGGAGATGGAGTTCCTCCTGAAATCAGTCGGGTAAGTTTGCAACTGGATGTGATGGAGAATATTTTTACAGGGGAAATATACTTTTTTACTATGATTTCTTAATTTTAATTTTCTTTTATCCTTCTGAGCAGATTGTCTCTGCCGTTCTTGGCTCTTTTGGATTTGCAAATATGACAAGTGGCAATATTGGGGGTGATGTCAGGGTAAGTCTTAATTTTTCAATTTTCAAAACGTAATGACAGTTATTTTAATAGTTGAACTTTTCTTAGTTTATTGTTGCTCTGATATATAATGAAAATATTTGTGTAAGCTTTCGACTGCATTGGCATATAACAAATAGCTTAAAAAAGGGATCCACGAGAGTCAAAATTCAAAATTCTAGTTTTCAGAGGTCCATTTGAGGCCATGGATTAACAGGATCAAATTTTGACAATATCTTAGAGATCTTGGAAAAGTTTGGTTTATGTTTTTCCAAAATTGAAAGGTTTTAAGATGTTGTAATAGCTGTATTCATCTTTATGCTTGCCTATATTCATATGAACTTACTTCTTGGGTGTTGTTGGATACCAAAGGAACATGGTTCACAAAGACTGGAAAGAACATCTGGTGGTATTGGCATGCCAGATTCATCTCAGGCTCAAACTGAACAAGCTAGCATGAGTCAATCTGATAGAGCACATAGTGCTTTTGGACTTCCAGCAGCAGTTTCCTTGGGGTCTCTGCAGCCTCCTGTGAGTTTGGAATACCTTACTTCTTACTAATTTGTCTCTCTTTTTATGGGCCCAGTGGATATGCTATTCTGTATGAAATAAATCTTATGGCATGCCTATTTTTGTGCTTAAGTTATTATATTCTTCATGTTGTTCATATTTGTAGGTAATTCCTGATTCTTTGGCTACTTTGTCTCAGTATCTGAGTCATATGAGGCATGAATTTGATGGCATGGGTTAGTTTTCCTTTGTCAAAAAATGTGATTATATTATCTATGTTAGTTACTCTAAAGAATACTGTTTCATTGATGATATGCAACTCATTTGACTGCCAGGTAGAGCTGGGGGAAATGATCCTCAGACAGCTTCCATGAGCAGGACTGGAGATAGAGATTCTAACCCTGCATCAAATTCAGGGACTATACGGGAAGGTCTTCCAACACCTGCATCTTTGGCAGCAGTGTTACACTCTACCAGGCAAATGCTCATTGAACAAGCTGGAGAATATCTACAAGTGTGTCCTTAAATACTTTTTTTCTCACTTTCTTAAAGTTTACCTGTATATGTGACAGCATTCCTTGTTGATTGAGGTGTGAAGAATTGGCTTGTGGAGGAAAAGAGTGTATGGGTGGGGGAGGGTGTTGTTTGTCATGGCCTTGTAGATTTTTTTTCCTTTTTGAGTTCTCAATATTTTGTTTTATTATGCCTATGGGCAGCAACTTGCAAGGCAACTGGAGGATCAAGGAAATGTGACTGACCCCTCGGCACGGCTGAGTGCACAGTCGAATGCATGGAGAACTGGCATTCTACTACAGAGCCTAGGCTCACTTTTGCTTGAGCTTGGTCGTACAACCATGACACTACGCTTAGGTCAAACACCAGTAAGATAATTTCAGTCTAAATCCATGAGATTTAACTCTTTTTGACATCATTTATGCTCTATGTTGCTATATCTTATTTCTTTTGCAGTCTGAAGCCGTTGTTAATGCTGGACCTGCAGTTTTCATATCCCCTTCTGGTCCAAACCCTCTCATGGTTCAGGCAATGCTCTAACAGCTTATCCAAAACCTTCTTATTTGATGTAAAGGATTTTTAATTTGTGCTGATTTATCTGTATTTGTTTAGGCTTTTCCATTTCAACCAGGAACTAGCTTTGGTACCATCCCTATGGGAACTGTGCAGCCTGGATCTGGTTTGGTTAATGGACTTGGGACAGGGATTCTTCCTAGGCGTATTGATATACAAATACGAAGAGGTGTGTTATATGGCTACTTTCTGTTGTTTGATATGAATTACTTTCTTTCTGGCCAAAGACTGATAGTGTACGTACCATAAGGTTCATCAATGGCAACACCCAATATAATTCAAGAGGAATCTCCCCATACCACACAACAAGGCCAAAGGAACCCATCGATGGGTTCTGGCAGTGAGAATCGTAGCACTCAAACAACTTCAAGGGTCTCAGATGCTCCATCTTTTGCTGGAGAATCAGGAGTGAGGGTAGTGCCTATTAGAACAATGGTTGCAGCTGTACCTGCCCCCTTGGGTCGCTTACCTTCAGATTCTTCTGGTAATTCTGTGGGATTATACTACCCATTGCTTGGAAGGTTCCAGCACATCGCTCCTGGACATGTGAGTGGTGAACGGGGATCTCAAGCATCTGGTGAGCATCTGTCCCCTGGTGCTCAATCTGAGCAGCATCCTATTCCTGAATCTGCAATGCAAAATCAAAGTTTGGAAGAGTCTGCAAGAGATGGTAATATGATAAATCCTGCACCTCAACATACTAGTGAGGTTGGATGTTCTCATATGAATAAAACTTGGTGTTATGCACTTGTATTTTTTGTGACAAAACTTAGAACCATTTTTTGTTGATATTGTGCTATTGGAAATTATTGTTCAATGCCACTCCTACCGTGGTGGGAGCCTTCTGCGTCCCCATGTGGAAAATGGGCTTCCTTTATTCATAGTGCTGTACTTTCCTCAATGATGTCCGCAGGTTGTTTGTTGTTCCTTTTTCCTTTTTATTTTATTCATAGTTTTTAAATTTCTTATTGAGAAAACTGTTTTATTCATTGTTTTTAAATTTCTTATTTAGGAAACTGTTTATGTGCTTCCCAAATTTCCTCACAAGGTATGCAAAAAAGCTGTTTGGAAAATACATAACTTCTAGTCCTTTTATCTGAGGACAACTTTCTTTCTTCTTCACATTTTAAGGATATTACCAAGTAGCTCGAATGCTACATCATTAATATTACCATACACATTTCCATGTTGCTTCATTTTGCCACATCTCTTCTTGTTAGTTTCTGCAGTTTGAAAGATTCTGTGTCAATTGACCAAAAGATAAGCCAAAAGAGAAAAAAGATGGAAAAGAAAAGGTTAAGTTGACCAAGAGGGATACCTTTCAGGAACTGACCACTAAATTTCTTCTTGTTGTAGGTTTATTACCAAGTGCTAATTCTAGACAACAGGAGCGATCCAATACACGCAGTGTCAATATCAGCATTCTAGCAGCTGGCAGGACTCCAAACAACCAAGACTCTGAGAGACAAATTCCTAGTAGTATTCTTCAGTTTCTTAGGGGAATTTTCCCTGGTGGTGAAATCCAGGTAGAGGAAGCGAGTTTACAAGGAACAGCTACAGATTCTGTCCAGGAGCAAGCGGGAACATCCAGTGATGCTCCAGCCGCTGAGCCAAGAAGTACCGATCAAGGGGTGTTTTTATCAAATTTGCTTCATCAGATCATGCCATATGTATCTCAGCATGCGGGTTCACAACAAAGTACTGTGCCTACAGAAGAAGCAAATACTTCCACCCAGGTAAGCATGCTTCTTGTCCTTGGTTATTTTTGTAGTGGCCACATTTGTAAGGTCTGACCCGCGGGCTGCTTGTTTGTTTGAGTCTTGCTAATCCTTTCCATGATCTAATATGGATGAAGAGTTGATGAAAGTATAGCAATTGGGATAAAATAAAATATAATGTTAAAGTCAACAATAAGGATGCTAAATGCTGCAGTATTTGCAGGCTGAGAACTCTAGTACTGGGAATTCACGCAGAACAAGTGACTCTGAACCAAACCCACCAAACTCAAAACGTCAGAAGGTACTGGTTCTGAATTTATATTGTCTCATCTGTCTTCTTCTTTTGCCTTTTATCATATTCCCCATTAACTTTTTCTTGTGTCTCACTTAGAAATTATTGAAAAGACCTTGTAGATTAGTCCATCTGGTAATTCAATTAACAATGTTCTCTTGATTATTTCTTTCTATAGTGCGTCACATCTGCCTGATCTCTGTCCTGTTTTTTATTTATAATATATGGAGGTTGTGGGCCATGAATTACGTCTATATGGTATTGCATATTAGAACATAAGAAGCTTGGTTAAGGCAGTTTAGATGTGTTTGCTTGAATGGTACAAAAAACATTTCATAAATAACTTGTCAACAGCAAGATTGTTAGTTTGACAAATTTAGTATGAATTTCTGATTATTATCACTACCTTATCTTTTAAGCTCTTGAATAGCTAAAAGATTTTAAGCATGTAATTATTATTGTTTTGAGTATAGAACAATTAAAGACAGAGATCGGTGTATTTCTAGACAAGCTAACAACTGAAAATGCTGCACAATTTATATGAAAGTCTAAATATACTATTTGAAACAGCATGTAAAAGAGGAATATTTAAGGTTAGTGGAGTCAGCAAAAATTAGCATGGTGAGATATATTCACTTTGATATTTAAAAGTGTATTTGTCTAAAATTTGTTGCAACCGGGTTTATTCTTTAGATGAATTCCAGGAGTTCTTTCTTTCGAGTCAATGTAGGTACTGAAAACATGTACATAGAATGCAAGCATAGTCTAAGCAATACATTGTAAAATTTTATTCCATGGAAGAATATGAAAGGTGAGTTGGATTGGGTGTTAGATGTAATGACGAGTCTGGAAACATTTTTTTTTGGAATATCAGATGTTAACTATTTGTCAATCACATACCGAGGAAATGGCTTTTTGTTGCAGACGGAGTAACATTTCAAGAGATGGAGGATTAAACATCTTGCCATGGTTATGAAATTCGTGATTGCTTCGTGGTATGAACAGCGGCATGACTTTTAATGTTAAATGTGATATACCATGGTGTTTTTCTTTTTATTGCAAATGAGAAATGATATAGGGAATGTGTTGGTACAGCTTTTTGGGTTTTTGAATTGTATAACGTTGTAGTAATTATATTTCTTTTATGGCTTTGAAATGGACTTTACCTTTCTTTCTATCCGCATCAATCATCTGGAGCATCTATGGCTTTCCATTCCCTACTTTATTTTTGTACATACAAAATTGCGTCAAAAGCAGTATCTCTATTTCATTTTAATCTCTAAGCTCGTTAAAGGTAGAACTGTAATGTTATGGGGAGATCTTGCTTTTAACCATATATGTTTTGAGTGTCAAATATCAACCATGCAACCATGAAGAAAGCCTCTCTACCATCTTGCTTTTCTTGACCTTTGTAATGAAAAGTCCAGCATCGTTTATGACATGGCTTTGGCTCTGTCCGAAATACTGCTAAAATTTCTACTCTAATGCAAGTAATAAAGAACATCTTGGGGGGGGGGGGGGGGGGGGGAGAGGAATCTACAATTTAAACAGTCCTTTATATTTTAAAATTAAAACCCCAATGGCTCAAAAGTTTAGAGAAAGTCTAATTCATTCACTATCATCTTTTGCTTCAACCTATGTATAAAAATCTAACTTAAAATCTAACCAATTGCTAAAGTTTTTATACCCTTTTCAAGTAAAAATTGTCAAAAGGAAAAAGAAAAATCTTTTAAGAAATTACTATTATATTATTAGGTTAGTAGAAATTAGGATTGTAAACTAAAAAAAGATAAATAATTCATGAATAAGTTTAATTATTGTTTATTTAGTTATTAAATTTAATAAATAATTATGAATAATATTTTAAATTTTCTTAATTAAATAAATGAATAATGAACATAACGAAATTTGATTATGTTTAATTTATTTATATAAAAAAATTAACAAACAAAATGTTTCACAAATAATTCATAAATAGACTCAGATTTTTGTTTGACGTTGTACGTAAACGGCCTTCTCAGATTCAGGTACCAGACAGGTGCTTCAAAAAACTACTTTGTCTGGTGTCTTGTCCTAAAATCCAAATTTTCTTCATCTCTAATCAAACTCTTTTTTTTTTAATAAATATTTGTACATTTTTATTTAGTACTATCGTTTATACTTCCCATAATTTGTTCCCAGATCACATTTTCTTCTTCCTTTTGAATCACATCCAAAAAGTTTAGTGTTGAAAGAGTTTCAGATTTGGAAGATCATTTTTTTTTTCACAATGCAATTTAAAACCCTGAGCATAAGCTCCAGTGTTCACCCTTTTCCCAACCCTAAAACCCCCACAGAAACCCCTATTCTTCCATCAAATCTACATCTTAATCCTCACTTTCTTAGCCTACGCCTCTTTCCACGCTTCCCGCAAACCCCCAGCGTTGTAAAAAGCATCCTCAACCCACAATTCAATCAAATTCAAGCTCAACCGATTCTGGATGGGCTCTGTTTAACGGACCGGAAAGAACCCACCGGCTCGGTGAACTTGATCTTGCATTTTTATCATCATATGCCACAGAGTGTATTTTGCAGGACATGTAGGTGATAGGATTGATTTAAGGTTGTTTCTTGTATTTGGAATGATAGGTAGTGGCCTTTTTACGATAATTTTCGGGTTTGGTTATTGGTTTGATGTTCATTTATTGGGTTATTTTATGGGAGTTCAAGTTGTTTGTGGGGTTTTTCAATCTATAGGTTGGCCTTTTGTGGTCGCTGTTGTGGGAATTGGTTTGGGAAAGAGAAGAGAGGGTTGATTATGGGGATTTGGAATTCACATACTTTTGTTGGGAACATTATTGGTTCTGTTGTGGCTTCTGGGGTTTTGGAGTTTGGCTGGGGTTGGTCTTTTAGTTATTATAGTTGAGCTTTTGGTTCTTTGTTTTTTAGTTGCAAGACCTGATAATTTGGGGTTTGAGATGTAGGCGCCTGGGAAGGAGATTGAGCTGAATATGGAGGGAGAAAGTGTTGGGAATTTAGAAAAACAGGCTTCAGAGGCAGCAGGGCTGCTTGAGAACGAGGATTTTGATTCTTTGGCTGCCATTGGATTCTTGGAGGCTGGAGGTTGCCAGGTGTGGCACCATTTGCTTTCTGCCCGTTCTTTCCGAAGTAGGTGGCATATACATTTCTGTATTGATTACCCTTCTACATAAGGCACACAGGTACTTGTTATTATTTGATGTGATTATTATTACAAGATTAAATTTCGGTATTTTTAGGATATACACTAGAAAATTCCTACAGTAAGCAATCTCAATGAATGAGCCTTTGTGAAAGGGGGGCATAATTTATAATTGTCACTATTAATTTTAAGTTAAGAATTTCATATACTAATAAAACTCATCCTAGCATTATTTTTGCCAATAGCCTGAAATGCATTTAATAGCCTTATCACAGATTATTTTTTATAGGGTGATATGCTGTGGAGCCTGAGCATGCTTTAGATGTTTGAATCTATTATTGCTCTTTAAATAGCTAAAATAGCTTATATTTATCACAAATTCGTGTTAGACTTGCAGCTGTTGCGGGAGTGCTTTTGTCACATAAAACTGCTGGGATCCTTTCTACAGTATTCGATATTGGAGGAGTCTTTGGTGGGGTGATGGCAGGTTTCATTTCAGATATCATTGAAGATCGAGCAGTTACTTCAGTTACTTTATTATTACTATCAATTCCAGCACTCATTTTGTACCGGGTTTATGGGATTGTCTCTGTGGTTACAATATTGCATTGAAGTTTCTCTCTGGGTTGCTAGTGAATGGCCCTTATTCACTAATCATTACAGCTGTTGCTGCTGATCTTGGTGCCCAGGACTTGATTAAAGGTAACTCTCGTGCATTAGCTACAGTGACTGCAATCATAGATGGTACTGGCTCTGTTGGGGTGGCTCTTGGGCCCCTTTTGGCTGGGTATATATCCACTAGGGGTTGGAATAGTGTATTCCTTATGCTTATTGTTGCTACATTCTTTGCTAGTTTGTTCTTGATTCGTGTTGCAAAAACCGAGATTGAAGGGATGGTAAATGAGGGGAAAGCGCTCTGGAGTAGTTGACCGCAAGTTGATGCAGTTTTTCAGGGCATTAACTGTTATTGTCTTTTGTACCCATAGAAGATGACCTCAATAGGATACAACCTGTGATGTAAAAGTTTTTTGTTCACTATACCTATGGCTTATATTGTATCCCATTCTTTTAATAAACGGAAAATCTTAAAATTCACTTATAGCTACAAAGATTTTTATTTTTTTTTTAGAATGAACTTCATTCCGGTTTTTATGTATATATATACTAGAACTAAGTTTGTACTCTTAAAAATGCTCTTTATCTGTGTTCTAAAATCTTAGCTCTCATCTGCTCATCTTTTATAAGTAAGCGAACTGGGTTCGGAGCCAGGTGCTTTTGGCATCTTTTGTCTTGGTAAAGACGAAGATTAACAATGGAAACATTCATCTCTTGTTTTGTACAATAAAAAATGGTGTTAAAGATGATTTTTTTTTAAGAAAGATGGTGTTTGGCGCCTGTCGGCTAGGAGATGATTACCTAGATAAATATGTAACCAGATCAGAAATTGATCCTACATGTCTAAAGTTCATGAAACTTTGGAGGATTTCTTTTTACTGTCATGATATGTCACTATGTGTGATCATGCAAACATGTGCATGCAATCAGTCATTTCCGTGCTGGTATGCAATGCTAGATTTGGATGCATTTAGTGGCATAGCACGCATTGTATATCAACTCTTCATTTCCATGATGGTAGTCTCAAGTTGGATTCCCTAAGTAGCACAGATTATACTGCCCACTTTGTGGTCCTATCCTGTGCAATTCACTTGCAACCCCGATATCCCCTATCCATATGGGAAGATCCATTCAAGAACCATATTTAGCTTAAACAGGTGAGACAATAGCTGCTTCTCTGGTTAAGAAACAACCGTGAGAGTCAAGAGGATAACCAAAATGATGGCTATTAAACTGTCAAAAGTTCAATGTTAGTACTTTCAGGAGGATGACATTTGTCTGCAATAATACATTTAAAAAATAGAACAATAACAGAATTATTTCTATTTACAATCATCCATCCATGCCCCATAAATACAATCAATTCTGTTCCTCAAATTACCCTCAAGCTCCATTAGAAGCCAATAAGAATGATTCAGAAAGAGAATCTAAAATCTATCAAATTATGAATCATAATCATAATTTGATTATTTCAAAATTTATTTGCTTTTATTGATGAATATATATACATAGGACAATCCTACCTGGACAGCCAAGCATAATCATTAACTAGTTCTCTCCCTCGTCTACCAAGTATTGAATGGAAAGAATATATAGAATTTTATCCTTCTAACAGGCACTTGAGACTATGAAGCCCCTCGGCAGAAATACTTCTCCTGACACTTGCCCGTTGTATGATAGAAGGGGGAGGCGGCTCCAAGTGAAAACTCACCAGAACAACTGTCAAATTGTCTGTTGCACCTCTTTTTTTTGCTTCTTCAACTATTAATTTGCAGCACAACTTCACATCATTGTGCTCCTGGAGTCGCCTCCTTGTAAAATCTATGGCATTTTGGCTGGAAAAAACATCCCATATTCCATCACTACCGATGATCAAAAACTCATCTTCCTTGGTCAATATTATCATTTTGATTTCTGGTTCAGCACTTAGGGGGCCAATTCTCTCGCCCGTTTCCTTCATACCTTCAAGGTGCCAATCGCCTATCGCCCGGGTGACACCCAGTTGACCATTCAGATAACCATCATCAATGGATCCACCCAGAGATTCAACTCGTCTCCTCTCTTCCATGCAACAAGGCCTATGATCCTTCGACATCTCTGTAGCTATTCCACGCCTTGATAGTACTGCCCTAGAATCCCCAGCATTTGCCACAAGTAAAGACCTGTCAAAGATAAGATCATCCTTTCAGGCAAAGCAAAAACCATATATGTTGATTCAAACATATATTAAAAACAAATTACAAAATGTCCAGATTATGCACACTAATAAATCTCTTGGATTGATTCACTTCTCCAAACATACACTGAATTGTGTAATGTCACCTTTCTCAATGTCTCTCTTCATTTTGTTAGTTGCCAACCAGAAAAATGAAAAAAAAAAAAAAAAAAAAAAGATGAAGAAGAAGAAAGAAGGGGCAGAAAAAAGCACAGTAAGGCCAACCAGAAAACTTCAGAAGTGCTTACCTCCCAGATATCATTGCAGTGATAGCAGTAGTGCCAGAAGCCAGGGTAGACTTTGCAAATGCAGCATCAGTCTCCATGAACGACCTGGTGACAACTTTCACAAGTTCTAAGGGAAACTCAGCATCCTCAACAATAACTCTAGGCAAATGATCACGGACAAATTGAGATGCATCCTGTCCTCCATGCCCATCAAAAACCTGTTGTTTTTTATGTCAAAAAAGAGGATGCTTATGTATGCTTGTGAGTTTATTTTTCTCTGATACTTTATTTATCATAAAGTGATTTGAGAGCATTAGTTTTGGGACAAAACGAGTTTCTAATCTAACAGTTAGCTATTAGGTTAAAGGTCATATTTAAATAGAACATAAGTAGACAAGATCTCCATCAAGAGCGTCAAATACCCTTTGTATATTTTCTTTTTTAACAACTCTTCATCAAATTCATCTTGTCTCATTTCTGTTTTATCATCCTTGCTTTGCATAGATTATAGTGCTAAACTAAGAACATAACACAAAAAGAAGACAATACCACTAGCATCTGATGGCTCCAAAGTTGAAAGATTAAACTGATGGCTGACTCAATTCATGTTAGGTTTATATGCTAAGAAAAATTTTATGCTTTTGTTCAGGAATTTGTTGCTTTCAGGTTCATCCAAAATTATTACTGCGAATTTTAAGATGGCTTATGTTAAGAAGCAGCAGCAGTAACTTCCAATCATTTGTTAGAAGCTATAGTTTCCAGCGTTTTTTGTGCATCCAGAGAATAACGTTTAAAAATAAGTAGATGAGATGACTTCAGAGATGACAGAGTTTATTTGTCTTTCCAATTAAGTCAGCTACATGAAAGTAGCTTATCTGAATTATTGCAAGATAACAACTGTATAAAGGTTCTATTCCTAGATCAAAATTTGAACAAGAGTATTTAAATTATCTCCATATTATAAAATAAATCACAAATGCATAAGAATAAAATAGCATAAAGGCAGAGATGTTGGAAAATCAAACAGGACAATATATAGAAAAAAGGATGGTTTATAAACTTACACCATAGAAGGAAACAGCTTCTTCGCTCATTAAATTACAACCAAAATTCTTAGCCAAGTCCGCAATGCATATATGAGTATCCTCCATATAGGGACGACCCCCAATATCAGACCACTCTCCTGACCGAAGAGTGGGAACAAAATTTGTCAACAAGTCATGTTTTCTGTCTGTGGCAACTGCATCTTCAGAAATGCATTCCAGCTGAATGAAACACAAACGAGAACGAGCCTATCAGAAAAATACCATAAAAGAAACCTGCAGAAAGGCATTGTCAAGGAAGTGAGGGTAATAAATGAACTTAATCCTATCCAGATACAACTGCATAGGATATGAATGTGTTGATTTCACTAATTAATAGTTCCCCTAAGAGGTAAAACTTCACAAAAACAATGGCAAACTAGAAATTATAAATGCAGGATGCACACTTCTAAAATTGATTGCATTGGGAGGTGGCAGGCAGCACAGGTGAAGTTAAGAAGAGATAAAGCCTTAAACAAAGAATAATAGTGTAATAGCATGACTACCAATTCCATCGAGATATCACTCTCTAATTACCCACGGTCATGGGTTGATTGAAAACACTACAGAATATAACTCTAAATTATGAACATACTTCAACTATACTCCTAGTTAGACCCTAAATATCAGAGTGTATACTACTGAGTTCAACACCACTTGAGTGATGTTCAATATATTTGAACATTTTTGGAAGAAAGGTAGATCATAAGCTGGCATATCCTTTGCACAACATTTGGCTAAATCCTTGTATCTACAATCTGTCAGGAATTTTTCCCCTTAAAAAGAGTGTTGGCAAGGAACACCTTGTACCCCTGACATCAATTTATCTATTCCTTAAAAAGTCAAGAATAAGAAGTCTAATTTACATTTGTGTTGAATTGGTTCCAGAGCCAAACACAAAGATCACTCTTTATTTGATTTCATAGGTTACAATGTCAAAGAAGTCACTTCCTTTCTGTCCTAACATTATCAGAACACACTTCCAACTTATTCAAAAACTGAATATAAGTGAATATGCTATTATGAATACATGACAGATGAATCTGACATAAAACTGAATATAAGTAGCTGATGGAACTGGGATAATCCATCAAACATGCAATTATGAGTAGTGATCAAAGTGCCTACACAGGGAAGAAGGTATCAAAAGCTTAATGCAGCCAAGAACACATTTACAGCAACAAATTTCTCAACTTGAAGCAAAAGACTAACCAAAAAGACAAGCACCCAAAACAGAATTATAAGAAATTGTCTCACCAAAAGCAACTTTCCTTTAAAAAAAAAAAAAAAAAACAAAAATTATTTCAGGAAATGAAGTTGGATACTAACTTCATTGCTGCCACTGACCACAGCCGGGGGAGAGTCTTTATCAGCCCAATTCTCCATCTGGGAACAGAAGAAACCACCCCTACAAAGCAAAGGCCAAGGCTTTTTGTTGTTGCTTTCATCAAGTTCCTCCATTTCTTGGCTGACCTGCTCTGCATCTTTAACATACATGATGGTGACACTGTTGATAAGACAAGAAGGGGAAAATGGTAAATGTATATTTCAGCTTGCTTCTCAGCCAGTTGTTAAGCGTATCCAGGTAACAGGAGCCAAAAAAAAAAAGAAAAACAAAGAGAGAGATAAGAGAGAAAGAATCAAAAGGAAAATAATGGACTGGAGAGAAGATTCTTGACAATATATAGCATTGGTTGGGACTTTTTGTGAGATAAAAATGCCTTGCTTATTACTATTTGTGCTTATATATTATTATAATTATGATGTCAATGAAAATAACAATTCCAGATTTTTCTTATGAAAGTGTGGCTGAAAATCAGTTGTGTTGGCAAGGTTGGGTTTTCCTTAATTATTTTTGTCTTCTTTTCCTATAACTTTTTCCTTCTTTTTCAAATGCTGGCATCGTGGCTCAAAAATGTCTTCCCTCTAAAATTACCTGCCTGACCCTATCTTTTTTTCTTAAATATAATAAGTACATAATAAAATTTGTAGAGTTCATTATGTTTGTTAATAAAAATAGGAAGAAATAGAAGGAAAAGTTGGAGGAAAAAAACAATTTTGTCTCATTGATATAGAAATGAAATTTGAAGAGCCAAGACATAGATTTATTTCCATATTTCTATTCTTTCCAAATCCAATCTTTTGACTATTAAAAAGAAAACATTATTCTAATTAACAATTAATCATTTTAATCATAATTTTATTTTCAATTATATTTTTCATCTTTCATATCAAATATTGGTGTAAATTTTCATTTACAATCAACAAGATGTTATCTCCAAATATCTTAAACCCATTACCCTTTAAATTTTCATATAAATTTCTCTTTTTTTTATTGACATTTTGATCCAAAAAAATTTATCCAAATTTTGTTATACCTTTCATTTTCTTCAAACTGATATAATATTATTGAATTTTTTTTTTTTAAAAAAAAGTGGTTTGTTTGAACCTAAATTTGTAATTTTCTAACCCCTAAATGTTAGGTACCTAAATGTCAGACAAAAAACTAAAGTTCCACATATTATTGTTTATTGACTTGTTTTATAACAATGTGAAATTCATGCTGCTTAAGACTTTTTGCACTTTATTAAAAATTTAATGGGTCTCTGCTTTATTTTCTTTTTCTGAGTACACATATTTTTTTATTATAACACTTAACTAAAAGCTAGGAACTTTGGGAAAACATAATTTCCTCAAATTTTGAATATAATATTTTTTTTTCCTTGCCAGAAATGGAATTTCAAGAAAAGACGGTGTCTGAAAGGGCTAATGTAATTGCAATAATATTAGGGACAAATCTAATTTGTTTTTCCATAAATCATGGGGGTTTGTTTTATTTTAGTGTTAATAATTGATTCAAAAAGATTTGACAGTGAAGTTTTGGGCAATCGTATCCAAGCGTGAACTAGAAGACAAGGAATGGGGGAAGATGATGCAAAGAAAAATACAACAGAGATTTCTCTTTTGCTTTCCATAAAGCCATTGACATCCAAAACAAAAAAAAAAAATCTTTGAAAAATAAAATATCTTCCTTGTATATATATATATATGTTCAAAGATTCAACATTGGGGTTGTACATTGTTGCCTTTGCACTAATGGTCACTAACCAAAAAGTTGCTTCTTTTCTTAGCCAATCATACTTGCCTTTTATTAGTAATGTAAATGTGAAGAATCTTAGTTCCAATGATGAAAAACTTTGTTACTTTTGTATGGAAGATGGAAAAAAATATTAATTTTATTGGGTAAAATGAAAATAAGATAAATTCGTTTAAATTTATTCATATAACTGTTTACAAAAAGTTTGGGTAATATAATTTTAATTAGCCATCGTAATTTTAATTAACCATCACGAACAAATATTCATTTTGTTCTTGAATACTTTTTTCCTTCTCCCAAATTTTGATTTTAGTATATATAATATTACATTTTTAATTTTTTTAATAAATTTGATATTTTATAATTTTTAATATCAAAAAAATAAAAAGTCATGAAAAATAATTTTATAATACAAAAAAGTAAAAAATTTTAAATGCTAAAATAACATAATTTTATAGATTAGAAAAGAAAAAATTAAAAAAAAAATGAAACAGAGTATAATTGTTTCACCTTGTAATCGAATGGTAAAATATAGCTAGTCTTAATATTCTTCTATTTTCTTTTTAAAAAAGTCAGAGCTTAGGAAAAAAAAAAATTGGGCAGGGAGATAAATTACGCACGGTTGAAAATGCCAAGGAATCAGATTGTCGCTTTGACTACGTGGCATGATGTGATCCTACAGAGGATATGTTGCGTGTTACGGTTGCATCACTAATTATTTCTTCATTTGGATTGTCCTTGTCCTTAACCTTATTTCATTGTAAAAAAGAAAAAAAGGCTAAAGTGGCGTTCAAAGCAAGATTATCGATGCCGTAGTGGTGAATATTTCAGTTTTCTTATATTGTTCAGCATTCTCCATCTATTTTGCAGCCAGGTTGACTTCACCACATCTACTTTGTTATTATTATTTTTTCTTGGTTTCCAGGGAGACAGACAGAGCCTTACAACAAGGAGAGAGGGGGGAGGCTGGGTCGAACCTCAGCCTTATGTCTTCTACTTTTATTATTATTTATTTGGATAATGGAGGTCATGATAACGTAACTAGAACGGCATAAACAACTAGAAATAGAAACTCATCAACAATACCAACTGCAGGACGCTGTTCTCTCCATTGGCAATAAAGTAAAAATATTATGACAGTTGCTGCAGTGAATGAAATTCTGTAAGCCTAAACAATGTCAAAAACCTTTTCAAACAAAGAGAAAATGAAAAGAAAGTGACTGCAGCAGGAAACCCCAAGCCCCGATGACTAAGCTAACTGAATTTGAATCAAACAACCTCAGATTCAATAACTTAATACTAAGTTCACATAGAACCAGTTTAACAACCACCACAACATTAGAAGTCGAATTTCCAGCAGAGTAGCATTACTTTGCTGAATTAATTGTCTTTATGTCCAATGTAAATTAATATCAATTGCACAACAGATGCCCACAGTATAATTTCCAGACAAGGCATCTGTCTTAAATTCCAGAAATTTCATCCATAATCTGAAGTAAGCAGTAAAGTTATTCTTGGAAAGCTGGATCATACTAATTAAGCAACAATTCAAGCCTATTTAAGAACGATACAATAGGGGGTATCTTCAAAATTTCAGATGTCCGTAATTTGATAGAAACCAAACAAAAAATGTAAAAGAAAACAAAAACAAAAAACAACTAGCAGCCAAAGATTCTTCAAATCTAGAGACAGTTCAAGAGCTTCTTAATGTCTTCTCCGTAAGTTCCTATAACACCGGACTGAAACAGAAAACTTTCAAACCTTACATTCCAGTGAAAGCTTTCTTCCCACCACCGGAAGATCCAGCAGGAATCACTTTCAGAACATTGAACCTCACAGTCTTTGACAATGGCCTGAAATTAGAAAATAATCGACACAAATTTACAAACAACCAAAATTGCCTATACCTAACTGTAAAAATGAGTAGATTCATAGAAAAATGTAAATAAAACCCTTCTCTTTAGAAGTTTTACCTGCATTGCCCAATAATGACATGATCCCCTTCCTTCACACGGAAGCATGGAGAAATATGTGCAGGAATGTTTGAATGCCTCTTCTCATACCTGAAAAAGAGAAATATTTCTTCAAAAAAAAAAAAAAACCTTGACAAAATTACCATCCTCTTAATAAAAGTAAAGCAAAAATGACGCTGGATCATGCCTTTGGTATTTCTTGATATAATGAAGGTAATTCCGTCGAACAATGATTGTCCTCATCATCTTGGCACTATGGCAAGTACCAGCTAAGATGCGACCCCTGATGGAAACTGTGCCGGTGAATGGGCATTTCTTGTCGATGTAGGTTCCTTTAGGAAACAAATATGCAAAACATTATTAAATAATAACCAACAATCATAATCTGGATATCAACTGAATTCTAAAAGCTCAGAAACATATTACACATATTCCTTCCAAACATCAGACTCTTGGTGTTAATCAAGTAAACCATCCTTTCTTTCTTATATAGAGTTCATTTTCTTATGCAGCAAAACATTTTTTTTTTTTGGTATGTTAGCATTATAAAGAGTTCATTTTCTGAAATTTCGGAGGAACGGTAACATAGAAATAAAGCAATCATTAATTAGCATGATGACCACAGTGCAATCATTAATTAGCATGATGACCGCATTCCAGCTACCTAAAGAAACCTTTACTCAGGTTAAGCTACTAAATGCAAGTAACACTCAAAACTTAAATAAATTTTACATAAACCGATCATCCATATCACCTAAAACACATACATCAATAGACATAATATTAAAGAAAAGGAAAAGCTAAAAGAAAACAAACCTTCAATAGCTTCACGAGGAGTTTTGAAGCCCAAACCAATGCTCTTCCAGAAGCGGTTCCCTCCCTTTCCCGGTCTCTTCCCTTTCCCAGATTTCTTCGAGCTGAAAACGATACAAAATCAATAAGTCCGCCTAAATGCAAAGTTCCAAGTAGGAAAAAGTAAAAAGATCAGAGATTTTTTTGTGGTAATGAATGTTAAAATTACCTTAAAAACACTTTGGGTTGCTTCAGAAATGCCTTCTCGGTCTGCAAACAAATAACGAACCAGAAATAAGAACCAAAGCAAACAGATATAAAGAGAGAGAGAGAAGGGATCTGAGTGTGAACCTGTTCGGCCATGGTTGATGAGCACTGTCGAGAGTGTGGCGCGGCTGCTGCTGCGGGCAAAAGGAAGTTAAAAATGAGAGAGGAAGCTATAAGAAACCCTAATCTTAACTAATAGCTAAGCTTTCATAAGGGATCAGTTATTTGGGCTACTTCAACAGTGACATACTAGTCCAAAACTCAACCCACGATAAGAAACGAACAACCGGAGAGTACAGCCCACTTTGTTGTGTTTTTAATGCATAGTTTATGGTTCATGGATAGACAGATATTTTTAAATATGAAACAATAAAATGATTAAAAATAATAAAAATAATAAATTTAAAAATATTATGATTTAAAATTTATAAAAAAATTATAAAAAAATTTAATAAATTTAAATATATATATATTTTTTTATCGATACGAATTATAATATATAATTTTTATATAAAATATAATATTACATATAAAATTAAAACACAATATAAATACATACAAATATATAAATTTTTAGATTTAATCATGGATACGTGACTTTGCAAATTTTCACGTAGTTTCTCAATTTTTATTTTCTAATTATTAAAACAATAAAAGTGATATAATTTGAAACTCAAATGACTATTTAACCTTTTTTTTTTTTACGAGAGAACACTATTACAAGAAAGTGATCTCACCTTCTTCTTACTTGAACTAAGTCCAGCTGATTGTATGAGAAATTTATTAAAATTTATCACATATGGCGTATGAGAAATTTATTAAAATTTGGTTTTCTTTCTTCAATTATTGACAATAGTTTAAAAAATATTAGATCTGACGTAAAATATATTGAAGATCCTTTTGTGGCTCTGTATCACTGTACGTAAAAATTAGAAGATTGTATAGAAAGTTGATTAATTTCGTTGTTTTAAATTGCCGACTGATAGCAGATATTTCTTTAAAATGATGAAATACCAATTATTCAAAAAAAGTTTTATTTATATATGATACAATCGTTGAGCTCAACACTCTTTGCAAAGTCAATAACATAGCAAATCTCCAAAGTCAAACCTCCTAGATCAGCAAATTAAAATAACTAAACCATCAACATGAAATGCAAGGCTTATGTCTTAATTACAATATCACACAGCAGCCTCCCTTGCGAGGTGGGCGAGTGCCATGGCGACGGCGATCGTGGCCGTGATGAGGAGGATCCCAAGGTGCATCTGGAGGATCCGAAGTATCTGGAGGATCCCAAGGTGCATCTGGAGGATCCGAAGGTGCATCTGGAGGTGACAGCGGTCCAGGGTGTGGATGATGTGGTCCATGCGGCGGCACATGGTGTGGATGATGAACTGGTGGATGATGGACTGTTGGATGATGAACTGGTGGATGATGGACTGGTGTATGATGGACTGGTGTATGATGAACCGGGGGATGATGAACTGGTGTATGATGATGAACTGGTGTATGATGGACTGTTGTATGATGAACCGGGGGATGATGAACTGGTGTATGATGGACTGGTGTATGATGGACTGGAGTATGGTCCATCTTCTTGTTGCAGCTACTTGGCCCTTTCTCTTTCCTTTCTTTTACTTTGACGTTGAGCAAAATTTTCGAGATAACCAACCAACATATATGGTGTTCACACCGGCATATGCGTACCAACTATCAATTACGAATCATATATGGAAAAAAATTAAAGGATATAAAAATTTCTTGAATTATAATTAAAAAATTATTTAAATTTTTATTTTTTTGTAATTAATCAATCTCTAATATTTATTTATATCAAATTAAGTATTTATTTGGATAAAAATTTAAATAATATCAATAAAATAAACAAAATTTATTACATATAATAATTAATATATATATAAATAAAATAAAATATTTTTTTCTTTTTCTTTTACTATTTTTTCTTTTGTGATCTCTAAAATCTTTTTAAGAATTTATTTATTGTAATTCGATATTATTTGATTTAATGTTTACATGATTAAAATTTGTCCGATTAAGGATTCAATTAAATTAAAATAAGAAATAAAAAATTTAATTGATTGTAATAAAATATTAAAAATTTACATAATTATTATATTATAATTAAAAATATTTTTATCTTTTAAATAAAAAAACAAAAGTTACTCACGTTCTGTTTTTTTTTTTTCTTTAATTATTATTCAAGATGTTTGTAACTTCATTTGTTGTTTTCTATTATGCTTTATGGTCATAAATCGACGGAGATTTATGACCAACGAGAATTTTGTAAATTTGTGAAAGAAAAGGGTAACCCAATTCCATCTCTTTGGTCAGTTCTCCAGTCGCCTTCTCCATCATAAATATTCAATTCTGTCCGCGTTGCTCAACTTTGCACGTGATCACGAACAGCCTGGAGCTTTTGGCTTTGCTCGATTGATTAATGAATGCAATACAAACAAACATTTATACTTTGTGGTACTCTCAATATTAGATTATGATTAGTGTTAAATTTATTATTAGAAAACACTGAAATTAAAGGACTAAGATCTGAAATATTCGAACAAAAAAAAATCTGAAATAAGTGTTTCCTTAATCAACATAAACGCCGCTGATATATCTGTAGCAAATAAGTTGAGTTTAATGCTTTTATTAATTAATTTTTACTTACAAAAACGAAATTTGCTGAAGATTGTAAGAATTTTGGGTAGGTGACAAATAGAAAAAAGGAACTTAAAATTTTCAATTGTTGAAGCTTGCAAGAAAAGACTTCGGAAATTTTCAATTGTTGAAGCTCGCAAGAAAAGACTTCGGCCCTTTGGAAGTGGAAGTTAACAGATAGGAAGGGCCATGGGCGAGAAAGGCTGCCTAACATGGGCTAGCGGAACTGCTGGTTGCCCCCAATCCTTTTGCTAAGATGGGCTGGCGTTACCGCTTTTTTGTCTAGTTATGTAAGCTGCTTGTTCACTTGTGATATATGTGTGTGTGTGTGTGTGTGTGTGTGTAGGAAGGGCCATGGGCGAGAAAGGCTGCCTAACATGGGCTAGCGGAACTGCTGGTTGCGCCCAATCCTTTTGCTAACATGGGCTGGCGTTACCGCTTCTTGTTCACTTGTGATATATATGTGTGTGTGTGTGTGTGTCGGGGAAGGGCCATGGGCGAGAAAGGCTGCCTAACATGGGCAGGTTGCCCCAATCCTTTTGATAACATGGGCTGGCGTTACCGCCTCTTGTTCACTTGTGATATATATGTGTGTGTGTGTGTGTGGGGGGGGGAAGGGCCATGGGCGAGAAAGGTTGCCTAACATGGGCTAGCGGAACTGCTGGTTGCCCCCAATCCTTTTGCTAACATGGGCTGGCGTTACCGCTTTTTTGTCGAGTTATGTAAGCTGCTTGTTCACCAAGGGAAGCTTAAAAGTAAAAATTTTTTGCTAAGCATACATATCCGAGTATGTTGATTCTCAATCTTGGAAAACAAATTTTATTTAAAAAAAGTGTATATGACAAGTATTGTGAAAAAATACTGAGAAATTATGGTTTAAAATTTTAGAATATTTGGCATTGCTATGAAAAATTGTTGTGAGAGAATAAAGTGTTTCCAATGAACATGATGTGAAAAAATAATGAATGACTTATTTTTAACATTATTTGAGTAAATTAATATTAAGATATATAAAAGAATAAATTATTTAAAATTTAATCTTGATAAAAAAATATATTTACTTGAATATAGAGATTTACTTCCCAAAGCTGAATAGTTATATATATATATATATTATACAAATATATAGTTTTGCAATTAATAAATTATTTAATGATTATTTAATTATTTAATAAGCATTTTGAATTAACAATATATTATATTATTTAAAAGAGTTTACAGCTTTGATTAAGTTTTTATTATTTTCTTAATTGTTACAATTATAATCAAATATTATAATTATATAATTAACTATTGTAATATAATTAAGTTTCAGTCATTGAATAATCAACAAATAAGTTAGAACATAATTGGACAATCAAATCCACATATAGTGGAATTTGATCCCAAGATCTTCAAATTCTAGAACTTTCTTCTTGTCATTAAATTTTACTTAGTTACTTAGTAAGCTTAATTAAAAGACTTTCACCTTTAAAAATTTAGACTTACTCAAAGCTGAAAATAAAAGCATGTGACAAAATAGAAAAAGCTACCAGATGAGTGCATGTAATATTGTCCATTAGAAAAAAAAAAGTTATCAAGCCAAATTCCGCCAACTCTAGCCAACTAAAACAAATTAGAAAAGCCAAACTTGAGAATTTCAAGTGTTAATAATCATGTTCTTAATTGGATGTTAGGATGCCAAATTTAACACCTTAATTTTCTTTTTTCTTATGTGTGTGTGTGTGTGTGTTTTTTTTTTTTTTTTGCAAGTTTGAAGTTTCAAGAAATCATGAGTGGTTATCAACCAACATCTAGCATTTTCAGGATAGTAGAATAATGTCCAACTGCAAATTACACATGAGAAGACTAGAAAAAGCCTTCAACCTAATATAAAAAATAATTTTTAAAGAACAACAAGAACAAGAAGCGTTAAATTCTTTTAAGCTTTTCAAACTTTTCTTTAATTTAGTTTAGCTTAGTTCTTAGTTTTTTAGTTTCAACCATCAAATTTGTAAATTCCTTACCTCTCTTGTAGTTAACAGAAGTGAGAACCTTTACATCGTTTAATCAATGTCAGATTGCTAAACTTACATTTGAAAATTGTCTCAACACTTATATATTAGTAAATGATCATATCACATACTTAATTTGTCAAACACTTTCTGCTTTTTAACTCCAAAGAGGCATAATTCAAGCACCTTTGCATTTAATTTCACTAGGCATGAGCAGTAGCACTGCAACCGATGGTTTCACTCACGAAAAACATTTTATGAAGGCCTTATGATCAGGTTAAAGAAGCTCAAATTAATTTGTAGTAAGCATTTTGATAATTTTATACCATGGGGATATGTGTTACAGGAAAAAAAGGAAAACGAACCCCACGAAAAGAATGATGTGCAGTGAAAAGCAGAGGACATCGTGTAGTGTAGATATGGAACTACTCCCATATATAATTTATTTGATTAACATACATAGAAGATAGAACTTAGAAAAACATCAGTACAAAGATCAAGTCAGGCTTCCCACTTTTCACGGCATACCTCAAAAAACACATGATACAAGTAATGTAAGGGCATAGTTCTTATCTGATCAAGCACTTGATGATCCTTATTCCTCTCTAATACCTTTTATTACAGCAAACTAACATTTATATAACCCTACCAAACCATGCACCTGCTTAGCAGTGCCCGCCATGGCCGCCGTGGCCACCATGGTGACCTGGCCCACCCGATGGAGGTCCATGTTGTCCCGGTGCAGGTCCTTGGTGACCTGGACCACCCGGTGGAGGTCCTTGGTGACCCGGACCTCCCGGTGTTTGTCCTTGGTGACCCGGACCTCCCGGTGTTTGTCCTTGGTGACCCGGACCTCCCGGTGGAGCTCCTTGGTGACCCGGACCACCTGGTGGAGCTCCTTGGTGACCCGGACCTCCCGGTGGAGGTCCTTTTTGGAACCGGGAGGAGGAGGACCCTGATGCTGAGGAGGTCCGTGAGGATGATGCATCTTCTCTTCTCTACTTTTGTAGCTGGTATTCTTCTTAGCTTTTTTGGAACCGGGAGGAGGAGGACCCTGATGCTGAGGAGGTCCGTGAGGATGATGCATCTTCTCTTCTCTACTTTTGTTGCTGGTATTCTTCTTAGCTTCTTGGTGTGGTGAAACTCTTTAACAAGACTATTGAATTTACTAGTGCTTGAGTCCTAGATTTGAAGATAAGGTTATGATAAGAACTTTACTCGGAGGCCCGTTAATGCATAGTTGCACGTTGTCGGCATGTTCTTTTGTTTGAGATATTTTATTTCTAGTGCTACGAGCTTTTTTGTGGTTATTATTCTCCATTCACACGATGAGGTCAAGAAATTTTTTAATTCATTTAAAGATCATGAATAAAAATTAGATTCTCTTTCTTTTCTGTATGAAATATATATTTTCTTATCTAAAATTTTATTAACAAAACGTTTACCCTCAACTTTGATTTATTTAAAAAATAATCAATTGGTATCATATATATAAGCTGAATCCGTGTCTTCAATCCCAGTCCAATGTTTATCTACCGTTTTTGTTTTTTTGTCCAATCATAACCAATTATATAAAATACATTTGAAGTAAATGCTTGAGTTATATATGATATCAAATCAAGTAAATAGTATAAATGGTTAGTGAGGCATATTACACATCTCCCATGCCTTTGCTCAAATAATTAAGCATTCCCAATTCCAGAGACCAAAATTAAAATAATATATATTCAATTATTTAGACATAAAAGGATAGTAAAAGAAACCAAAATTAATAATTACAAGCAAATAATGAACAACATCAAAGAAAGAAAAAAAAATTATATATATATATATATGCCCATGATGTACAGACCAGACAGCAATAGATAGAAGGAAATGTGCTACTTTGTATTACATCATACTTTGTCACTTGAAAACAGGGACGGATTCAACATATTTTTTCGGTGGGAGTAAATTTATTATATAATATATTTACTTAAATTTTTTTAATGTAAAGATAATATTTTTTAAATGTAAAATGAACTTTTAATAAAAAAATTTAAAATATTTCTTACAATATCAAATATATACAAAATTTAAATAAAAATTAACATAAATATAACAAAATTTTATAATATTAAATACATCGAATATTTAAATATCAAATAAACATAAACACGTAATATTATTATTTTTCAAATGAAAATAGCACTATATGATTGAGTTAAATAGTTTTCATAGATAAAAAATGTAAGATTGTTTTTTTCATTATCAATATTAATATATATATTTATTCGATTTCAATATTTTCTTTAAAATTTACTTTCTCTTGCTAATGATGTTTGTCCTTAACTAATTTAAATCAAATATTAATTTAGTTTCTCTATAGTTTATAAGACATAAGATAAGATATGAAAATACAAAATAAGACCAACAACATGATATATAGTTTTATAGATATTTTAACTTTTTGAATAATTTTAAAATTGATGCTAGTTTTTTTTTTTTTTTTCTAAATTTTAGATTGTTAGATTACATCTCTACAACTTTGTTAAAATACATCTATACAACATTGTTTTACGTCAAATATATATTATTAAAAATTTTAACTAATATTAAATAAATACCTTACCACATTATCAATATAAAAGAAAAACAACAAGAGAAAAAAGTAATTTGATATTTTAAAAATAAATTTGTATATTATGAGTGTTTTGTTGTAGTTTTATTTTAGCCATTATCTATATTTTACTATACAAGATTATTTTAGCTTTAATTGTATTTTTTTTTTACAAATATTTTATCATTTTATGTTTGATTTCGACATTTTTACAATAATATTTCACATAAGCTAAAAAATAAAGTTTGCAAATAGAAAGAGAGAAATGTAAATATATTTGTCAAGTATTTTAATATACTTAAAAAGGATTTTAGGATTTCAATGGGGGCGGTTGCCCCCACTGCCCCCAGTGTAAATCCATCTCTGCTTGCAAATTAAGTAAAAAACAAGCTACGAAAATATGAACCTGTGTCCAACTAATGGTTAGAAGAGTACATCAGTAAAGAACCACAAACTATGAATCATTGCTACATAATATGCAATGCCTCCAAGCCATATATATGATTAGCAGTGGGAATTATATATGGACTCGATTTGCGTGGCTCAGGACGGTCTAGTGGTGGCGCTTGGGAACTAGGAGGTGGTGCACAGGGTGGTGGGTGGTGTGGATGATGGGGGTCTGGTGGTGGAGGGTTATGCATCTTTTCCTTTTCAGTTTTCTCCTATGTTTTAGGTTTAATTTGGATTCTACCGGGTCAAATGCACCGAAAGATAACATCCCGCAGCTCAGTAGGGGATCCAATCATCAAAACCCTTAGTGTCCCTTCAATCGAAGGTTCCAACGAACATCTGTCCCAAGGCAGTCGATTGCTTAGTGTAAAATTCAAAAAGTAGGAGTATTTTCAATTATAGGAATAGACTAATTTTATGAAGCAATCAATTATTACATTGTGTGGTCTGGCGTAGAAAGCCTGCCAATTTACACTGTCGGTGCCCCATTATCATCACTCATTTTACTTAAAGCAAAAATGATTATTTTTGTTTTATCTTATACAACTACAAGTCAGAACCGCGTTCGTTTGCTGGTAGGTTTCTACCTAAAATTTCATGGAGTTCTCTGGATGATAAAGTGCTATGCAGAAATTTCTTATGGATGACAGTGCTAAGGAAAAAAAAATTAAAGAAGAATTCCTAAGCCACTTGGTTATCAGTTACACCAATATATTTGATGTTGTACGATTAGAGATGATAAAATAATATTCTTTTTATCTTAAAATATTTGTTATTTATTAATTTTTAAAATTTTGATTTAATATATTTTTATATATTAAAATCAATTTTTGGAAATTAAAATTTTATAATTTTTAATGTAAAAAAATTATAAAAATATAAAAATAATTTAAAATATTAAAAAATGATATAATTTTAAAATACTTCAATATATATATATAGACAAAAAAATAGAACAAAAAAATTTATTGAATTCGAAGACCATTAAAAGAAATTTTAACTCAATTTCGACTAAATTCGAATTAACTATAACGTTATAAGCTTCAATTTGATATCAACCCAATCTAAATTCGTAAGAGTCGAAATTTATTATTAAAAAAATACAAATTAGATCATTAATTTTTTCTTAATTAGAATATGGAAACATTTGAAATGATTTAAATTCTATAGTGTTATACTTTTATGTAAGATGCAATACTCTGATGACATATGTCTGTGTTACATTTATCGTCAGCATTATCTTCATCTAGTGCAGCTCTTGAAGTGGAGGGATGGGAAAATCACAGTTAGTTGGTAGCAAATGAGTGCGATCGCCTTGGACTGTGACCAAAGCTCATCATCAGCCCATTAGCATGTTAGTAATGGCGCAGCTCCCATAAATAATTTCTCCCCTTTTAGCCCAAATTACAAGTTTTTATTTCAGCTAAACCGTAATTTGTGTATTTATATAATATTAAGGATTTTATTAATTCATATTTTATAAAAAAATACTTATTATAATTTATATTAATATAAAATATAAAATATAATTTTAAATTTTTATTAAAATTTTAAATCATATTATTTTTTATTTTTTTATCATGTCCATATAGCTTCTTTTCTTTCTCTCTCATAAATAATTTCTGGTATAAATAATTTGTAAGAATTTTGTGGTGGTGACAAATATAAATAATCTCAATTTTTTATCATGTCCATATAGCTTCTTTTCTTTCTCTCTCATAAATAATTTCTGGTATAAATAATTTGTAAGAATTTTGTGGTGGTGACAAATATAAATAATCTCAATTTTTTAAATTGATAAAGCTCGTAAAAAAAAAAAAAGAAAATCAGGCCTTGGAGGTGGAAGTTAACAGATAGTTGGGCCATCGGTGAGAAAGGCTAGCTATCATGGGCTGGGCCGGACTGCCGGTTGCCTCACACGTTTTGCACCCTGCTATGCAGTCTGGTCCCTGATTGCGATCGGATAATGTTTTTCGAGTTTTGAGTTTAGACTTGAGTCGAGCTTCTTATCCTAACTAAAGAGAACGGCAACACCGGAGTAGTCCACTGCCAGTCTTGCCACCATGGTTCCGTTTTGAACTCCAATAGACTCGCTCTCCCGTTGTCTTCAATGACCAATGGCGATCTCAACTGTTCCCCTTCATCATATCATTGGGCACTTCAGCTATTCTCGCCGGGAAAGGGAATATCATCATGGTTATAGTCGTGGTCATGAGTGGTCACCGACACCAAGATCCACGTATCGTTTGAAACCCATTAATGCTTCCGTGGAAACTCCTCCTTTTCCACTCTTTCAGCCTCCCCCACTTCAAGAATCTCCCTCTCAGGTAAATGCTTATGGGTTTTCAATCCCCTACCCCTATGCTTTTATTACTTTTGTTTTTTGGGTGTTTAACACCTTCCCCTCCCTTTGCTACTTTTACCCTTTTCCTCACAGTTGGAGCCTGCAGACCCACCCTGATTTCTACAAGATAGGTTATGTTCGAAGTATGAGAGCTTATGGAATTGAGTTTAAGGAAGGACCAGACGGTTTTGGAGTCTATGCCTCCAAAGATGTTGAGCCTCTTCGTCGTGCCAGAGTCTGTTTCTACCTTTCTACCTTATTATTTCTCACTTATTGTCCCAATTTAGATAAGTCAAAGTAACTTTTTCCATTCTCATGCTTCTCCCTTCCTGCCTGCTTCGCCACTTTCCTGCATTGTTATCATTTTTATTATTATTATTATGTATTTGCATCCTAACAAATGTTGTACTAGTTATACTTCTATGAATATATACATATATATATGTGCGTGTTGGTTACTATGCTTCTGCACTTGACTGAGCAGATTATCATGGAACCTTTAGAATTGATGTTGACAGTAAGGCAGAAGCTGCCATGGATGTTCTTCCCTGATATAGTTCCAATAGGTCATCCCATATTTGATATCATAAACGCAACCAATCCTGAGGTAATTGAAATTTTCCTTTATATCAAGCACTTAATTATCATATAAGTATTTATGCATTTATTATTCAATTTGGTGAATGCACTAGCACGCTACTTAACTTGTATAACAACACTGATCCTTCTGTTCTTTGCTGTAATTTATGGGTATCTTTCTTGGCAGACGGATTGGGATCTGAGATTGGCATGCCTTCTTCTGTATGCATTTGATAGGGATGATAACTTTTGGCAACTATATGGAGACTTCTTACCTAATACAGATGAGTGCACTAGCTTGCTTTTTGCTACAGAGGTGTGTAAAATTCGAAATTTTGAAGCATTTTCAATGTTTATTTTCTTGCTTTTACTTTATTTTGAGTTCCCTTTTATTTTTTGCTAAATTACACTTTTGGCCTTCAATGAATTGATGGGAGAGAGAGTTATATAACTTAATGATGGCATTGATACATTGGATTTGGTTGTTGATTGGCAAGGATTTGCATTTTTGGATGCCAAATACACGTATACACACATGCACTCCTTATTCCATAATGTTGAGGAGAACTTTAATTTTGGACAAAGTTTTCCTTAGTCTTGCTTTGCATAATTATGAGATTCAATTTTTAGGATGCAACTCGCTGTACTCACAACTTGCTCGATCCATGCAGGATGACCTCTCACAGCTGCAGGATCTTGATCTTGCTTCAACTATGAGAAAACAACAAATAATCTTTTTCTTTTTCTTTTACTATTTTCTCTTTTGTGATCTCTAAAATCTTTTTAAGAATTTATTTATTGTAATTCGATATTATTTGATTTAATTTTTACATGATTAAAATTTGTCCGATTAAGGATTCAATTAAATTAAAATAAAAAATAAAAAATTTAATTGATTGTAATAAAATATTAAAAATTTACATAATTATTATATTATAATTAAAAATATTTTTATCTTTTAAATAAAAAAACAAAAGTTTCTCACGTTCTGTTTTTTTTTTTTAATTATTATTCAAGATGTTTATAACTTCATTTGTTGTTTTCTATTATGTTTCATGGTCATAAATCGACGGAGATTTATGACGAACGAGAATTTTGTAAATTTGTGAAAGAAAAGGGGTAACCCAATTCCATCTCTTTTGTCAATTCTCCAGTCGCCTTCTCCCTCATAAATATTCAATTCCGTCCGCGTTGCTCAACTTTACACGTGATCACGAACAGCCTGGAGCTTTTGGCTTTGCTCGATTGATTAATGAATGCAATACAAACAAACATTTATACTTTGTGGTACTCTCAATATTAGATTATGATTACTGTTAAATTTATTATTAGAAAACACTGAAATTAAAAGGACTACGATCTGAAATATTCGAACCAAAAAAAAAATCTGAAATAAGTGTTTCCTTAATCAACATAAACGCCGGTGATAAATCTTTAGCAAATAAGTGGAGTTTAATGCTTTTATTAATTAATTTTTACTAACAAAAACGAAATTTGCTGAAGATTGTAAGAATTTTGAGTAGGTGACAAATAGAAAAAAGGAACTTAAAATTTTCAATTGTTGAAGCTTGCAAGAAAAGACTTCGGAAATTTTCAATTGTTGAAGCTCGCAAGAAAAGACTTCGGCCCTTTGGAAGTGGAAGTTAACAGATAGGAAGGGCCATGGGCGAGAAAGGCTGCCTAACATGGGCTAGCGGAACTGCTGCTTGCCCCCAATCCTTTTGCTAACATGGGCCGGCGTTACCGCTTTTTTGTCGAGTTATGTAAGCTGCTTGCTCACCAAGGGAAGCTTAAAAGTAAAAATTTTTTGCTAAGCATACATATCCGAGTATGTTGATTCTCAATCTTGGAAAACAAATTTTATTTAAAAAAAGTGTATATGACAAGTATTGTGCAAAAATACTGAGAAATTATGGTTTAAAATTTTAGAATATTTGGCATTGCTATGAAAAATTGTTGTGAGAGAATAAAGTGTTTCCAATGAACATGATGTGAAAAAATAATGAATGACTTATTTTTAACATTATTTGAGTAAATTAATATTCAGATATATAAAAGAATAAATTATTTAAAATTTAATCTTGATAAAAAAATAAATTTACTTGAATATAGAGATTTACTTCCCAAAGCTGAACACTTATACATATATATATATTATACAAATATATAATTTTGTAATTAACAAATTATTTAATGATTATTTAATTATTTAATAAGCATTTTGAATTAAACAATATATTATATTATTTAAAAAGTTTACAGCTTTGATTAAGTTTTTATTATTTTCTTAATTGTTACAATCATAATCAAATATTATAATTATATAATTAACTATTGTAATATAATTAAGTTTCAGTCATTGAATAATCAACAAATAAGTTAGAACATAATTGGACAATCAAATCCACATATAGTGGAATTTGATCCTAAGATCTTCAAATTCTAGAACTTTCTTCTTGTCGTTGAACTAATGTCTTATTGTCATTAAATTTTACTTAGTTAATTAGTAAGCTTAATTAATAGACTTTAACCTTTAAAAATTTGGACTTAGATGTCCAAGCTGAAAATAAAAGCATGTGACAAATTAGAAAAAGCTACCAGATGAGTGCCTCTGATATTGTCCATTAGAAAAAAACAATGTTATCAAGACAAATTCCGACAACTCTAGCCAACTAAAACAAATTAGAAAAGCCAAACTTGAGAATTTCAAGTGTTAATAATTATGTCCTTAATTGGATGTTAGGATGCCAAATTCAACACCTTAATTTTCTCTTCTTTTATGCGTGTGTGTGTGTGTTTTTTTTTTTTTCAAGTTTGAAGTTTCAAGAAATCATGAATGGTTATCAACCGACATTTAGCACTTTCAGGATTGTAGAATAATGTCCAACTGCAAATTACACATGAGAAGACTATAAAAAGCCTTCAACCTAATATAAAAAATAAATTTTGAAGAAGAAGAAGAGTTAAATTCTTTTAATCTTTTCAAACTTTTCTTAAATTTAGTTTAGCTTAGTTCTTAGTTTTTTAGTTTCAACCATCAAATTTGTAAATTCCTTATCTCTCTTGTAGTTAACAGAAGTGAGAACCTTTAGGTCGTTTAATCAATGTCTTATCGCTAAACTTATATTTGAAATTTGTCTCAACACTTATAAGTAAATGATCATATCACATACTTAATTTGTCAAACACTTTCTACTTTTTAACTCCAACGAGGCATAATTCAAGCACCTTTGCATTTAATTTCACTAGGCATGAGCAGTAGCACTGCAACCGATAGTTTCACTCAGGAAAAACATTCTATGAAGTCTTTAGGATCAGGTTAAAGAAGCTCAAATTAATTTGTAGTAAGCATTTTGATAATGTTATACCATGGGGATATGTGTTACAGGAAAAGAAGGAAAAAGAACCCCACGGAAAGAATGATGTGCAGTGAAAAGCAGAGGACATCATGTAGTGTAGATTAGGGATTTAAATAACGATCGTGATCATATTTTCGTTCGTGTCTTGTTTATCTCATTTTCGGATATAACAAAAATTATTGCGCTCATTGTGGTCATCAAGGTCGTGAATTTTTTTTTTTTGCATAATTTATTATAAAATATAATAATTATAATTATAATAATAAAAACTATTATTCAATGATTTTAAAAATAATTTATGACACTCTATGTTTTTTATTTTCTAAAAAAATTATTCACAATTTTATTTAGATTATAAAAAGCATTCATATTTGGTTTATCCACAAAATTTTTCTTGGCCAAGTTCATATTCAATATTAATTCTAGACAAATCAAATATTAACAAAACATAATATGTTAAATACCAAGCATTTATATTTAATAAAATTACAAACTTAAAAATATAATAATTTCAAATTCCATCAACTACAATTATTAATATATATTTTAAATTTTACCACATGGTAGAATGACGAGGAAGATCAGATTCTCTATCTTCACTTTGAGAGCCAAGTTAACTTCATCTCCATCCCTAAGGTCTTTGTTCTTGATATATTTGAGGTGGATGATATATTTAAGGATGATACATTTGTGGTAAATGATAAATTTGAGGTGGAGGATACATTTGAGGTGGATAATAACCATATGGAGGTGGATAACCATGAGAAGATCGAAAATCAAGTTGTTTCAGTGGATAGCAATGTCCTTAAGCACTAGCAGATAATTTACTATACTAAAAGTTACTAAAATTTGGTCTCTCACCTGAAGATGAAGAACCTCTAAAAATATCATAGTGGTACTTTTTGGCTTTTCCTTTTGATCGAGTTGTACGTGTACTTTGACCCTCACTAGATTCAGTAAATGAATTTACTTCATATTCTGCTATATTAATGAAAAGTCCACTAGTAGCAGTAAACCTAAATTCTCCTCCATGTGGGTTGTAAGGTCGATTTGCATCCATATTATCATCAAAATTCGCACCATCACCATCTCCATCACCATCACCATTACCATCATCATCATCATCTGTGTAGACACCCAATTTGGTCCAGGCCCGGATCAATTGGGCCTGGCCCAAATAGGTAGGTGTAGATACCCAATTTGATCCAGGCTCGGATCAATTGGGCTTGGTCCAAATAGGTAGGTTCAATTTTATCTTTGTCATTTTTATTTTTATTTTTATTTTATTTTATATTTTATGTATATCCTATGTATTTTATTATTTATGTATTACTACTAATATATATATATATGTTTATTATTTTTTATCTTTTATTTTATTTATTTTTGTATTTTTATTTATCTAATTATATATCTGATATTATTATTTTTTATTTATCCTATAATAATTTTTTATTTATCTTTTCTAATTATCTAGTTTTTTTTATTTGATTTTTGGAGGGCTGAGATTGAAGGGTGAAGAATCCTACTGGGAATGAGGATTCAATCAAAAGAGTCCAATTGGATTCAAAGATTAAATCCCCGTCCAAGGAGGAATTGGGATTGATCAGAAACTCCTGATCAATCCCAATAAAAGGGACCTCCTAGAACAGATGCCGGACACAGAGAAAACAGTGAGTAAAGCTACTGAATTTGAGAGAAAAGAGGTGTATAGAAGAGTTTTCGAAGGCTAAAGAAGGTTGAGAAGAGTTAGGATAGCTGTAGGGATCAGAAATAATTTTTTAGAAATTTTTGGCGAAAATTTTTTCTGGAAATTTCTGAGAAATTTTTAGATTTCGACGAAAATTCCAGTGACATTTGAATTTTTCGGTAACAATTTAGGTGAACCTTGAAGTTTTCGGTGACCTGTCCAGTTCCCGGCCAACAATCTCAGAAACCGATGATCTTCCGGCAAACTTTCGACGAACATCCGGTGAATTTTCCAGATTCCGTTGACTTTTTCCAGAATCCGACGAAAATTTTATCGGTGTTCTTCAGGCCCTTTAGAGAGAGGAGAGAGGAAAAAGGAAGAAGAGAGAGAGAGGGGAGGAGCGTTCTGTCGAAAAATAGAGGGAAGTGCTTTTTATACCTTCTCAAAACGTCATCGTTTTGGCATTAAGTAACCAGAGGATCCGCGCGTTTTGTCGAAACCCGACCCGACTCGAGCGTCGACCCGCTTTCTGACCGGCGCGTGCCTGCCCCCCTCCAAGCCAAGCTGAGCTTCCCAAGCCGCCCCTCGAGTCGTTTTCTTTTCCTTGAGTTGAGCCGAGCCGAGCCGCGATTCGAGCCGCTCCAGGTTTTTTTTTTTGAATTTTTTTTATTTTCATTTATTTGTTTATTTGTTTTTCTATTTTTTTATTTATTAGATTAGATTTATTTAATATTTTTTATCTTTATCTTATTTTTATTTTTGTTTTACTTTTCTTTTTATTTTTTTTCTTCTTTATTTACTTTTACTTTTATTTTGTTTTATATTCTTTAAATAAAAATCAAAAAAATATTTTTGAGGAAAAGTTGAAAGTATCAATTTTCCTTAGAAATAAATTTCTAAAAAATATTTTTGGAAAAAAGTTGAAAGTATTAATTTTCCTTAAAAATAAATTTTCAAAAAAAAGATTTTTGAGGAAAAGTTGAAAGTATCAATTTTTCTTGGAAATCAAAGTTTCAAAAAAAAATATTTTTGAGGAAAAGTTGAAAGTATCAATTTTCCTTAAAAAATAAATTTCAAAAAAATAATTTTTGGGGAAAAGTTGAAAGTATCAATTTTCCCTACATAAGAACAATCATCATTTCCTTCCTTTCTATTTTGATTTTGATTTTCATTTTTCCTTAATTAATCCGACGACGGAGCCTCTGCAAGTGAAACAGTAGTTTTTTTTGCATACTCTTGAGGTGAGGGAATTTTCTCAATTTTCTACTAAAAGTATTAGAGTCAATTGACAATAATTTCCAATAATTAATTACTTGGTAAAATTTTAAGGCTTATTAGATAACACAAAATTATGCTGGTACCATCTTTTGATGGGCGTTGTGAGGGTGCTATAACCTTCCTCACACGTAACCGAACTCCCGAACCCTGTTCTGGTTAGCAGACCCGAACCTATTCTTTTAGGGACCCTTAAGCTTAGGTGTTCCCTGAAATGACATATTCTTAAGGTGGCCAATCGCACCTAGATAAAAAAGATTGGTGGCGACTCCCTAAAGTCAATGTCTAGCGATAGATCTTCGGATCTAGACGTTATGACAATCTGGATTTAAACCACCACTATCATCACTTTGACTTGGTGTTGGACTTAAACTTGAATGAGACACATTCTTTTATTGAGATTGACGTGATTGTTCAATATTTATTTCATTATCAGAATTATCTGCAGGCAGCCAATCAGAGTTTTGACCATCTAATAGAGGATTTTCTTTCTCTTTACAACCATTTTGTTAGTGGATCATCATCTTCAAAAATATGGTCAAAGCTAATAGGATTAAACTTATTATTTATCAGATCAATGCTTATTCTTTTCTGATGTCTCATCCTCAACTTCATGTTATAATAGGTATATATAAGCTTCTGAAGTCTTTCAAACTTCAATCTGTTTCTTGCTTTGGTGTGAATATAGCTAAATGTGCTTCAATTACATTCACAATTTGATGCAGATGTTGTTTGACTAAGCGCTTTGATTGCTAGTTTTTGTAATTCAAGAACACAAGTACCGTATATCATCTACCATTCAGCTATATAAAATTATTTAAATTAAATTTCAATGTGCTATATAATTAAATAACATAAATAAATTATAATTATTTAATTTACTATTTACCTGAATTTATTTGCTTCTAAGCTCTTTGTGTTTGTGGAGTACCAAATGTTTCATGCTTGTCTTGAAATAATAACAACTACATCGATTGAAAATACAATAACAAATGAATAAATAAAAAATAATTTAATTTTTAATACATAAAATAAATGTTAAAGTTATAAAATAATATTAAATACTAACCTGATTAATCATTCTTATTTGAGTATCTATTAAAGGTTCTAATATTTCAATAACTATTTTTATACCTTCTAATGTTTCTTAAAATACATTTGCAGAATGTTCTATTCCAAATTGAAATTGTGGATTTAGATAGTAACCTAAACATAATTCATAACAATATTATATTAAAGTAATAAAAAATAAATATATAAGCAATTTAAGTATAAAAAATAAACATATTTTTTAAATACCATCTATATTCTTAGTTTACTTACCAGCTAAATGCAAGTCAGAATGCATAAAACTCCATATATTGTCAATAATCTTTTCATATTCAACAGAATAACAATAATTTTATTGAATTACATGTTTAGCTCTATCCACAGCCTCGTAAATAAAGCTTATTGTTGGTTTTTCATAACCATCCACAATGCACAACACTTTTACCAAAAGCTCATAAACTTTTATTATATCGCCTATTTTTTTTTTCAAAAAATCTTTTCCCAAAATAATTTTTTTGACTTCATAAGCAGGTCTTGATTTTTGTTGTCCCCATTTTGAATCTTTAAATTCTTATATATTCATCAATAAATTTTTAGAGTAATATATTTTAAATTAATATTGTCATAACGTCTAGATCCGGGGATCTATCGCTAGACATTGACTTTTAGGGAGTCGCCACCAATCTTTTTTATCTAGGTGCGATTGGCCACCTATGGAATCTGTCCTTTTAGGGAACACCTAAGTTTAAGGGTCCCTAGAAGAATAGGTTCAGGTCTACAAACCAGAATAGGGTTCGGGAGTTCGATTACGTGTGAGGAAGGTTATAGCAACCTCACAACGCCCATCAAAAGATGGTACCAGCTTAAATTTGTGTTATCCAAGAGCCTTAAAATTTTACCAAGTAATTAATTATTGGAAAATTTTCTCAATTGACTCTAATACTTTTAGCAAAAAATTGAGAAAATTCCCTCACCTCAAGAGTATGCAAGAAAAACTACTGTTTCACTTGCAGAGGCTCCGTCGTCGGATTATTTAAAAAAAAAAAAAATAAAATCAAAATTAAGATAGAAAGGAAGGAAATAATGATTTTTTTTTGTAGGAAAAATTGATACTTTCAACTTTTTTCCAAAAATATTTTTTGGAAATTTCGATTTTCAAGGAAAATTGATACCTTCAAAAAAACCCTTTTTTTGAAAATTTATTTCTAAGGAAAAATGATACTTTCAACTTTTCGCCAAAAATATTTTTTTTGAAAATTTGATTTTCAAGGAAAATTGATACTTTCAACTTTTCCCCAAAAATATTTTTTGGAAATTTATTTTTAAGAAAAATTGATACTTTCAACTTTTCCCTAAAAATATTTTTTTTTGGAATTTTTTGATTTTTATTTAAAGAAAATAGAATAATAAAAAAAAAGTGAAAATAAATAAAAATAAAAAAATTAAAGAAAAGTAAAACAAAAATAAAAATAAGAGAAAGAAAAAAAATATTAAATAAATCTAATCTAATAAATAAAAATAAATAAAGATAAAACAAATAAATAAAAAATTCAAAAAAAAAAAAACCTGGAGTGGCTCGGCTCGGCTCGGCTCAAGGAAGAGAAACGGCTCGGGGGAGCGGCTTGGAAGCTCGGCTCGGCTCGACTCGACTTGGAGAAGGGGCAGCACGCGCGGGTCAGGAAAGCGGGTGGACGCTCGGGTCGGGTCGGGTTCGGCAAAACGCGCGGATCCTCTGGTTACTTAAGGCCAAAACGACGTCGTTTTGGGAGGGTATAAAAGGCAATCCCCTTCGTTTTTCGGCAGAACGCTCCTCCCCTCTCTCTCTCTTCTTCCCTTTTCCTCTCCCTTCTCTCTAAAATCTGAAGAACAACGGTGCCGGATTCTGGAAAATTACGTCAGAATCTGGAAATATCGCCAGAAGTTGGCCGGAATACCACCGGTTTCTGGGATTCTTCGTCGAAAACTGGGCAGGTCACCGGAAACTTCAATGTTCACCGGAATTGTTGCCGAAAAATTCAAATTTCGCCAGAATTTTCGTCGGAATCTGGAAATTTCCCAGAAATTTTCAAAAAAAATTTTCGCCAAAAATTTCTAAAAAATTTTTCTCACTCCCAGAACACTCATAAACTTTTCTTAGCTTCCTATACGCCTCCTTTTCTCTCAAATCAGTAGCTTTGCTTACTCTTTTCTGTGTGTTTCATTCTGTTCCAGGAGGTGCTTTATATAGGGATTGATCAGGAGTTTCTGATCAATCTCAATTCTCCTTTGGACGGGAATTCAATCTTTGAATCCAGTCTGGATTCTTCTGATTGAATTCCCACTCTCAGTGGGATTCTTCAACTTTCAATCCCAGCCCTCCAAAATCAAATAAAATAAAAAGATAGATAATTAGAAAAGATAGGAAAAAAAATCAGATAATCAAAAAGGATCAGATAAAATTAACAGATAATTTAAAAAATAAAATAAGATAAACCTAAAAATATATTATAAAATAATAATAATAATAATATAATAATAATACATATATAACTATATAAATAAATTACATATAAATATTAACAAAAAAAATAAATAACTAAATAAATCAATATATACATATGTTAGTACATAATAATGATAATAATAAAATAAATAAAACACAAAAGAAGAAAAGAAAAAGAAAAAAGAAAATAATAATAATACAAGAAAAAATTGCATCGGGCTTACCCCCTTTGGGCCAGGCCCAATTGGTCTGGGCCTGGACCCAATTGGGTGTCTACAAATATTTTAAACAATCATATCATAAAAAGATGTTAGATTTAAATAGTTGTACTAATTACTAAGTACTAGCTTTTGAATTGAACATCTCTCTCAAACTTTGCTTTTACTTCATTATTTCTTCTAACTATATGAAATGAATGGTAAATCGGGTAAGAGCAAGATGAAGTATTGCTTCTCTTATGCATATTTTTTCATTAAATTAACAGTCTAAATGTGATTATATATAAAACAAGTCACTTTCTTTGCATCATCCAAAACCTTTGCCACATTTTTTTCCTTTCAATATCTTCAAGGCACAAGTCCAAACAATAAGTTGAACATGCTGTCCAATATAAATGTTTTCTCTTCTTCATTAGTCTTTTTCCTGCAGCCTTAAGTGTTGCCTCGTTATCAGCGACTATTTGAACAATGTATTTTTCTTTAATTTCTTCTACAACTTCATCTAATAATCTGTAGTAAAAGTTTGTATCTCTACTACGAACACTTAAGACATATACAGATTTTCAAAAAATGGTCACTTTACTACAATAAACAAGGAAATTAATGATATGCATTTGATTCAAACTATTGGTCCAACCATCACACATCAAAGTGACATCCAATTCATTCCAATAAGCTTTTAATCCATTAACTCATTTATAAACTTGTTGATACTCAGACTCTAAATACATATCTGAGATCTCATAAGGTGTACTCAGACTCTAAATACACATCTGAGACCTCATAAAGTATTTGAAGTTTTATATGTTGGCCAACTTCTGCTGTCACAGAAATCAATTTATGCAACCATGAAAAATTTGCTAACCGAAAAGAAAATCAATCATATATAAAAAATTTTGATACTGATTCACCCATCTTTCTTTTTAATGTCTTTAAAAATGAATCACTTACTATTGGTTACCTTGAACTCTTACTTCTAACCAATTCAGGTATAGCTCCCCTTAATGAAAATTCAGACTCATTTATAGTTGATTTCTTTGTTTTTTCTTCAAAATATTCAGTAACTGAGCCATGAGAGCTTCGTCCCTCTTCATATATGTTACTCCAACCACTAGTCCTTTGTCTGAATTTTTATCTTCTATGCCACTCATGTTGTGATTGGATGCTATCTCGCATGGCTTGTCTAATAGCGATGTCTTCATCAATAAATCTTTCATAATCATCTTCCCCTCTTAACTGTGATAAAAATTCATTTTTTCTCCTTTTGTTGTCAGCTTTTTTTTATTTACTTTCTTGAAGAAATTTCATCATACTTTCTCTTACTATATCTATTAATAATATAGTTTAAAAAAAGAGAAAAAATTAGTTACACATGCTTATGTAATTTTATAATTTTTATTAAGAAATTAACAATAATATTTTCAAAGGAATTAAAAAAACATAATATACCAGTAACGTTAGGGCATGGTGCAACATTGTCAGTTTTATGAGCAATGTATTCTTTGAAACATGTTATTCCTCATTTTACAATTTTACCACAAAATTTACATGAAACATTCATTCTTGTATTTGGCACAGGTGTTCCAAAATACCAACCTATATCATCACTTGGCACGCCCTCTACTCATGTACTCGAAAACTCTTCACATGGTGGCATACTTGCTATTTTGTATAAAAACAAAATAAACTTATATTTAAAAATATTAATATTACTTATTACATCATTAAAAACCGATTTTACACTAAATTTTTTAATTTTTAGTTTTTAATCTTAAGAATATTATTAAATAACTTAATCTTTTTTATATACTAATTGATATAAAATTTTTATCACAAATAACTTTCAATAATTATATAATAAATACAATCTTCAATAATTACACAAAAATAACAAGAATTAATCTAATATCAAAAGAATTGACAACAATATAAATATCAAAACAATAAAAAAATTATTAAATTTTATATACAAAATTATAAATTAATATCTAATACAATCAAAATATAATATTTAATTTTAATTAATTTTCGTCTAACTTATACAAAAAAATTTATCTAAAATCTCTATATATATCATATTAAATTATTAATCTCTTAATTTTTTTAATTATAAATCTTCAATCCCTCTAATTAGATTTTATCTTAAAAAAAATTCAAAAATTAAAAAATTTTAAACTTATATTTTAATAAAATTTTCAAACCTATATTTTTTATTTTTTAGTTTTTAATCTTAATAAGAGTAATAGATCATAAAATGCTAAATTTATTAAGTAATTTAATCTTTTTGATACACTAATTGATATAAATTTTTTTATCACAAATAACTTTCAATAATTATATAATAAACACAATCTTCAATAATTACACAAAAATAACAAGAATTAATCTAATATCAAAAGAATTGACAATAATATAAATATCAAAACAACAAAAAAAAAATTAAAATTCAGATACAAAATTATAAATTAATATATAACGCAATCAAAATATAATATTTAATTTTAATTATTTTTCATCTAATTTATACAAAAAAATTTATCAAAAATTTTCATCTAAAATCTCTATTTATATTATATTAAATTATTAATCTCTTTTTTTTAATTATAAAATTTCAAAACCACTAATTAAATTTTATGTAAAAAACTTTTAAAAATTAATTACAAAATTAAATAAAAAATTCAATCATACCCTCCTAACACCCCACCACACCCAATCTCTCCCCACCTTCCCCCTAACGCCCCACCACACTCAATCCCTCCTCACCCCATCCAATCTCTCCCCACGTGCCCAATATCCCCAAATTGTTTAATTCTTTCTAGCATACCCTTCTAAAAATGCACTTACTCTCTTCTGTTCATCTTCTTCGTGCTACCTTCAGATTTAAAATTTTATTTTTTTGAATTATTAAATTCGTAAAAAAAAAAATAAAATAACAGCAATAATGATCCGTTATTATCGTTATTCATAATTACGTTATTATTTTACAATCGTTATTTTTTGTTTTTACTATGAATAAAATATCAATCGTGTTTTATTCAATAACGATAGCGGATATCGATGCTACCCTAATTTTACTATCGTTGTATCGAACCGCTATTTGATTCCTTGCCATAGATATGAAACTACTCCCATATATAATTTATTTGATTAACACACATACAAGATAGAACTTACAAAAACATCAGTACAAAGATCAAGTCAGGCTTCCCACTTTTCACGGCATACCTCAAAACACACATGATACAAGTAATGTAAGGGCATAGTTCTTATCTGATCAATCACTTAATGATCCTTATTCCTCTCTAAGACCTTTTGTTACAGCAAACTAACATTTTATATAACCCGAGCAAACCATGCACCTGTTTAGCAGTGCCCGCCATGGCCGCCGGGGCCACCATGGTGACCTGGCCCACCCGATGGAGGTCCATGGTGTCCTGGTGCAGGTCCTTGGTGACCTGGACCACCCGGTGGAGGTCCTTGGTGACCCGGACCTCCTGTTGGAGGTCCATGGTGACCCGGACCACCTGGTGGAGGTCCATGATGACCCGGACCTCCCGGTGGAGGTCCTTCGGAACCGGGAGGAGGCGGACCCTGATGCTGAGGAGGTCCGTGAGGTTGATGCATCTTCTCTTCTCTACTTTTGTTGCTGGTATTCTTCTTAGCTTCTTGGTGTGGTGAAACTCTTTAACAATAGTATTGAATTTATAGCGCTTGAGTACTAGATTTCAAGATAAGGTTACGATAAGAACTTTACTCGGAGGCCCGTTAATGCATAGTTGCACGTTGTCGGCATGTTCTTTTGTTTGAGATATTTTATTTCTAGTGCTACGAGCTTTTTTGTGGTTATTATTCTCCATTCACACGATGAGGTCAAGAAATTTTTTAATTCATATAAAGATCATGAATAAAAATTAGATTCTCTTTCTTTTCTGTATGAAATATATATTTTCTTATCTAAAAGTTTATTAACAAAACGTTTACCCTCAACTTTGATTTATTTAAAAACTAATCAATTGGTATCATATATATAAGCTGAATCCGTGTCTTCAATCCCAGTCCAATGTTTATCTACCGTTTTTGTTTTTGTCCAATCATAACCAATTATATAAAATACATTTGAAGTAAATGCTCGAGTTATATATGATATCAAATCAAGTAAATAGTATAAATGGTTAGTGAGGCATATTACACATCTCCCATGCCTTTGCTCAAATAATTAAGCATTCCCAATTCCAGAGACCAAAATTAAAATAATATATATTCAATTATTTAGCCATAAAAGGATAGTAAAAGAAACCAAAATTAATAATTGCAAGCAGATAATGAACAACATCAAAGAAACAAAAAAGATATATATATGTATATATATATATATATATATATATATGCCCATGATGTACAGACCAGACAGCAATAGATAGAAGGAAATGTGCTACTTTGTGTTACATCATACTTTGTCACTTGAAAACAGGGACGGATTCAAGATATTTTTTCGGTGGGAGTAAATTTATTATGTAATATATTTACTTAAATTTTTTTAATGTAAAGATAATATTTTTTAAATGTAAAATGAACTTTTAATAAAAAAAATTTAAAATATTTCTTACAATATCAAATATATAAAAAGTTTAATAAAAATTAACATAAATATAACAAAATTTTATAATATTAAATGCATCGAATATTTAAATATCAAATAAACATAAACACGTAATATTATTATTTTTCAAATGAAAATAGCACTATATGATTGAGTTAAATAGTTTTCATAGATAAAAAATGTAAGATTCTTTTTTTCATTATCAATATTAATGTATATATATATATATTTATTCGATTTCAATATTTTCTTTAAAATTTACTTTCTCTTGCTAATGATGTTTGTCCTTAACTAATTTAAATCAAATACTAATTTAATTTCTCTATAGTTTATAAGACATAAGATAAGATATGAAAATACAAAATAAGACCAACAACATGATATATAGTTTTATAGATATTTTAACTTTTTGAATAATTTTAAAATTGATGCTAGTTTTTTTTTTTTTTTCTAAATTTTAGATTGTTAGATTACATCTCTACAACTTTGTTAGAATACATCTATACAACATTATTTTACATCAAATATATATTATTAAAAATTTTAAATAATATTAAATAAATACCTTACCACATTATCAATATAAAAGAAAAACAACAAGAGAAGAAAGTACTTTGATATGTTAAAAATAATTTTTTATATTATGAGTGTTTTGTTGTAGTTTTATTTTAGCCATTATCTATATTTTACTATACAAGATTATTTTAGCTTTAATTGTATTTTTTTTTTTTACAAATATTTTATCATTTTATGTTTGATTTGGACATTTTTACAATAATATTTCACATAAGCTAAAAAATAAAGTCTGCAAATAGAAAGAGAGAAATGTAAATATATTTGTCAAGTATTTTAATATGCTTAAAAAGGATTTTAGGATTTCAATGGAGGCGGTTGCCCCCACTGCCCCCAGTGTAAATCCATCTCTGCTTGCAAATTAAGTAAAAAACAAGCTACGAAAATATGAACCTGTGTCCAACTAATGGTTAGAAGAGTACATCAGTAAAGAACCACAAACTATGAATCATTGCTACATAATATGCAATGCCTCCAAGCCATATATATGATTAGCAGTGGGAATTATATATGGATGCGATTTGCGTGGCTCAGGACGGTCTAGTGGTGGCGCTTGGGAACTAGGAGGTGGTGCACAGGGTGGTGGGTGGTGTGGATGATGGGGGTCTGGTGGTGGAGGGTTATGCATCTTTTCCTTTTCAGTTTTCTCCTATGTTTTAGGTTTAACTTGGATTCTACCGGGTCAAATGCACCGAAAGATAACATCCTGCAGCTCAGTAGGGGATCCAATCATCAAAACCCTTAGTGTCCCTTCAATCGAAGGTTCCAATGAACATCTGTCCCAAGGCAGTCGATTGCTTAGTGTAAAATTTAAAAAGTAGGAGTATTTTTAATTATAGGAATAGACTAATTTTATGAAGCAATCAATTATTACATTGTGTGGTCTGGCGTAGAAAGCCTGCCAATTTACACTGTCGGTGCCCCATTATCATCACTCATTTTACTTAAAGCAAAAATGATTATTTTTGTTTTATCTTATACAACTACAAGTCAGAACCGCGTTCGTTTGCTGGTAGGTTTCTACCTAAAATTTCATGGAGTTCTCTGGATGATAAAGTGCTATGCAGAAATTTCTTATGGATGACTGTGCTAAGGAAAAAAAAATTAAAGAAGAATTCCTAAGCCACTTGGTTATCAGTTACACCAATATATTTGATGTTGTACGATTAGAGATGATAAAATAATATTCTTTTTATCTTAAAATATTTGTTATTTATTAATTTTTAAAATTTTGATTTAATATATTTTTATATATTAAAATCAATTTTTGGAAATTAAAATTTTATAATTTTTAATGTAAAAAAATTAAAAAAATATAAAAATAATTTAAAATATTAAAAAATAATATAATTTTAAAATATTTCAAAAAATATATATATAGACAAAAAAAATAAAACAAAAAAATTTATTGAATTCGAAGACCATTAAAAGAAATTTTAACTCAATTTCGACTAAATTCGAATTAACTATAACGTTATAAGCTTCAATTTGATATCAACCCAATCTAAATTCGTAAGAGTCGAAATTTATTATTAAAAAAATACAAATTAGATCATTAATTTTTTCTTAATTAGAATATGGAAACATTTGAAATGATTTAAATTCTATAGTGTTATACTTTTATGTAAGATGCAATACTCTGATGACATATGTCTGTGTTACATTTATCGTCAGCATTATCTTCATCTAGTGCAGCTCTTGAAGTGGAGGGATGGGAAAATCACAGTTAGTTGGTAGCAAATGAGTGCGATCGCCTTGGACTGTGACCAAAGCTCATCATCAGCCCATTAGCATCTTAGTAATGGCGCAGCTCCCATAAATAATTTCTCCCCTTTTAGCCCAAATTACAAGTTTTTATTTCAGCTAAACCGTAATTTGTGTATTTATATAATATTAAGGATTTTATTAATTCATATTTTATAAAAAAATACTTATTATAATTTATATTAATATAAAATATAAAATATAATTTTAAATTTTTATTAAAATTTTAAATCATATTATTTTTTATTTTTTTTATCATGTTCATATAGCTTCTTTTCTTTCTCTCTCATAAATAATTTCTGGTATAAATAATTTGTAAGAATTTTGTGGTGGTGACAAATATAAACAATCTCAATTTTTTAAATTGAAAAAGCTTGTAAAAAACAAAAAAAGAAAATCAGGCCTTGGAGGTCGAAGTTAACAGATAGTTGGGCCATCGGTGAGAAAGGCTAGCTAACATGGGCTGGGCGGGACTGCCGGTTGCCTCACACGTTTTGCACCCTGCTATGCAGTCTGGTCCCTGATTGCGATCGGATAATGTTTTTCGAGTTTTGAGTTTAGACTTGAGTCGAGCTTCTTATCCTAACTAAAGAGAACGGCAACACCGGAGTAGTCCACCGCCAGTCTTGCCACCATGGTTCCGTTTTGAACTCCAATAGACTCGCTCTCCCGTTGTCTTCAATGACCAATGGCGATCTCAACTGTTCCCCTTCATCATATCATTGGGCACTTCAGCTATTCTCGCCGGGAAAGGGAATATCATCATGGTTATAGTCGTGGTCATGAGTGGTCACCGACACCAAGATCCACGTATCGTTTGAAACCCATTAATGCTTCCGTGGAAACTCCTCCTTTTCCACTCTTTCAGCCTCCCCCACTTCAAGAATCTCCCTCTCAGGTAAATGCTTATGGGTTTTCAATCCCCTACCCCTATGCTTTTATTACTTTTGTTTTTTGGGTGTTTAACACCTTCCCCTCCCTTTGCTACTTTTACCCTTTTCCTCACAGTTGGAGCCTGCAGACCCTGATTTCTACAAGATAGGTTATGTTCGAAGTATGAGAGCTTATGGAATTGAGTTTAAGGAAGGACCAGACGGTTTTGGAGTCTATGCCTCCAAAGATGTTGAGCCTCTTCGTCGTGCCAGAGTCTGTTTCTACCTTTCTACCTTATTATTTCTCACTTATTTTCCCAATTTAGATAAGTCAAAGTAACTTTTTCCATTCTCATGCTTCTCCCTTCCTGCCTGCTTCGCCACTTTCCTGCATTATTATTATTATTATTATGTATTTGCATCCTAACAAATGTTGTACTAGTTATACTTGCTATGAATATATACATATACATATGTGTGTGTTGGTGACTATGCTTCTGCACTTGACTGAACAGATTATCATGGAAATACCTTTAGAATTGATGTTGACAGTAAGGCAGAAGCTGCCATGGATGTTCTTCCCTGATATAGTTCCAATAGGTCATCCCATATTTGATATCATAAACTCAACCAATCCTGAGGTAATTGAAATTTTCCTTTATATCAAACACTTAATTATCATATAAGTATTTATTCATTTATTATTCAATTTGGTGAATGCACTAGTACGCTACTTAACTTGTACAACAACACTCATCCTTCTGTTCTTTGCTGTAATTTATGGGTATCTTTCTTGGCAGACGGATTGGGATCTGAGATTGGCATGCCTTCTTCTGTATGCGTTTGATAGGGATGATAACTTTTGGCAACTATATGGAGACTTCTTACCTAATACAGATGAGTGCACTAGCTTGCTTTTTGCTACAGAGGTGTGTAAAATTTGAAATTTTGAAGCATTTTCAATGTTAATTTTCTTGCTTTTACTTTATTTTGAGTTCCCTTTTATTTTTTGCTAAATTACACTTTTGGCCTTCAATGAATTGATGGGAGAGAGAGTTATATAACTTAATGATGGCATTGATACATTGGATTTGGTTGTTGATTGGCAGGGATTTGCATTTTTGGATGCCAAATACACTTATACACACATGCACTCCTTATTCCATAATGTTGAGGAGAACTTTAATTTTGGACAACGTTTTCCTTAGTCTTGCTTTGCATAATTATGAGATTCAATTTTTAGGAAGCAACTCGCTGTACTCACAACTTGCTCAATCCATGCAGGATGACCTCTCACAGCTGCAGGATCTTGATCTTGCTTCAACTATGAGAAAACAACAACTAAGAGCCTTAGAATTTTGGGAAAAGAATTGGGTAAATGCAACCTGCCTATCATATATGGCACTAAATTTTTACCTTCCACCATCCTCTCATTTGTCTCAAGAAGTTCTTTCTCACTATGATTAATTGTTTGTGTGCTTAACCTTGCTCAGCATTCAGGTGTTCCCCTGAAAATAAAGCGCCTTGCTCGTGATCCAGAGAGATTCATTTGGGCTGTTAGCATGGCACAGTCACGCTGCATTAACATGCAAATTAGAATTGGTGCTCTAGTTCAAGATGCAAATATGCTAATTCCTTATGCTGGTAATCTTGCTGCACGATGCTCTTCTATTTTATTGTCAATATTTTCTTGTCTGTAATAGTCTATCATAAAGTTAAATTAATGCAGGGCTTGATAAAAATTTATTTATCCTTTTTTTTTTCCCTTACAGACCATTCCATGATCTGTTATTCCTTCATTTATTGTCCTCTCCTTTGTACACTGTCTTTGGCCTGTTTTAACATCAGAATACTGCCCTGCCTTTTCTAAAATTTGACTGCCATCATATTTCCTTTAAATTGTGTTTCTCTTAACTATATTATTCTTTAATATGCTTATGATGTATTTATTTGTCATCGCAGACATGCTAAATCATTCATTTCAGCCAAATTGTTTTCTCCACTGGCGTTTTAAGGATCGCATGGTTGAGGTGATGATAAATGCTGGACAGAGGATTAAAAAAGGAGATGAGGTATTGTTATTTCATGTTCTCTTTTATATTCCAATTTTGTTCAATTATTGGAATGAATGTTCTTGGTCCAAGTGGAATTCTTCAACAAGGGAGGTCCAAGTAGAACACACCTGTGCAGATCCTAGTGGAGTCTTTTATCAGTACCTGCTCAATTAATCCGAGTTTGTGCTCAATGAAATGAATAATTTGTTTCTATCTTTTCGGGATTATTCACATTCCTTTCTTCTCTATTGAAAGTGGTCTTTGTCAATAGCAGTCTGTCTCAAATATCCTGGGCTTTCTTCTCTACAGATTTGAATTTAAAACCTGATTATGTGGGCACCGTGTAAAATTTAATCAAATATCTTGAAATGTTTCTTTGCATAGATTGTAGCTCTTAGTATGTGATAAAGTTTGGCTTGAAAATTTGACTTAGATTTATTACCCTTCTTTTTTGGGCCAAAAAATGTTAGCTGTCTTTGTGTTGTTATTTCTATTCAACATTTAAAGCAATCAGCCAAATTAGATACTAAAGATGCTATTTTTTTACATTACGGGGTTTGTTTCCACAAATCCATAAATTTTGACAGATGACTATCAATTATTTGAGTGGACAGCAGAATCATATGTTCATGCAACGATATGGCTTCTCTTCATCTGTGGTAATTAGCTACAATATTTAATCCTCAATTCCTCAATCTGAATATTTAAATATGTTTTATGTTAGCCTGATATAATGGAATCAGGGTAATATCTGATGTCCTTGCAAATAAAATTTTAAAATAAAACCATGTTGATCTTGTAATCATATTTTTAAGTTATTTGTCCTAAAAATTAACTCATGGGGCTTGAACATTGCAGAATCCTTGGGATTTAATAGCATTTTCTGGCAACGCACATATTCACTTGGACTCTTTCTTGTCAGTCTTCAATATAGCTGGTCTTCCTGATGAGTATCATTATAACAGTATGACTTATTTTAACTTTCCATAACTTTTGAATGTGAATGGTATTTATTTACTTATCATTCAGTACCTTAACTTTACAAATTTTTATCAGGTGGAGATAATTTTGTTAATGGGGCAGTCATAGCAGCTGCAAGAACATTGCCCACATGGTCAGATGGTGATGTCCCTGCAATCCCTAGCATGGAAAGGAAAGCTGTGAAGGAGTTACGGGAAGAATGTCAGCAGATGCTTGCACAATTTCCTACAACTTCTGAGCAAGACCAGAAATTACTAGGTGAACATATTTCTATCTTAGATGTATGGAATTAACATCCTTTTCTACTTGATCCATATTAGAATGCTCACAATCATAATAAAGGGCTCTGACTGATTTGGACCACTTGGCTTTTTCTCAGAAAGTTTGCAGAGTCCTAATTCTTTGAACATAATGTGTTAAAGTTTTCATGGTTGAAGCATGGTTTAAGCTGGCACTATGAAAAACTTCTGTTAATAGTTTATTACCATAAGAATTTTAAGATCTGCTATGTAACTTCTGTTAAATTTAATTACCCCTATAAAAAGAACCCTCCACACAGTACTTTGGATTGGAAATCTGAATTATTACTCCAAAGAAGCTCTAATTCTTTTCCCTTTTCACTTTCTATATATTATTTTCATGCCATTTTTCACTGGCTCTGAGGATTTTATATGGGTTGTTGAACTAAGTGAAAACTTGTTGGAGAGGGTGGGGCTTGAAACTGGCCTCTCTAACTTACAAAGTTTTTTAACACTACAAATGATGTTGATCATAATGAACACGTCTAATTTTATTTGTTTGGATATATAATGCTGTCTTCTTGACCCGTTAATTTTCTGCCAACAGATTCCATTCCTGAACCAAGGAAGACACTTGAAACTGCAATCAAGTATGTGATTCTGACATAACATACTTTTTCTCATGCATCTGGTTTTAATATGTAATTATAGAGACTTGAAGTCACTCTAATCTTTACATATGCAGGTACAGATTGCACCGGAAATTATTCATAGAGAAGGTCATCCAGGCATTGGAAATCTATCGAGAGCGTATATTGTTTTAAATTAGTTTTCAACTTGCTAGGATCGCAGATAGTTTTGTTCAATAGCTGATGTCAAAAAGCCATTAAGGATGCTTATTAAAAAAAAAAAAAAAGAAAAGAAGAAGAAGAAGAAAAGAAGGAAAAAAAGAACCATCAGTATGTGGAAAATTTTATGAATGCAGAAAATATCATGTCTCCATTTTTCGGTTTGTTCATGTTCACTGCATCTTACGTTCTGTCTCTCTCTTCTCATACTAGGATAGCTGAATGAAGCAGTAGATGGAAGCATAACTGGATATTTATAGTTTCATCTGGACTTCTTAATTGAGTTTGTTGCAGTGAATAGTTGGTATAGAATATTGACTTCCAACAGGATTTTCAAAAAGTGGGATGATGAAAAAGGCAATTAGCCTCTAGCGAAGAAGTATTAATCATCTTTCCACCACCCCTACCTGTTTAGCGTTCATGTTAGTTCCGGTGCTTGACATCATTGAACTAGGAGCATACATTCTTTAACCTCCAATGACAAAAAAAGAATCCCAAATTATTTGTATTAATTGCCAAATGAAACTGATATACAAATGGTTGTATTTTGACATTTGTACTTGGTATCTTCGCAATTCTCATTACACAAAGTAGGCTAGAAAGAAGCAAAAGACTGAAACTGCAACTTGTACATTTTATTGTTGATATTTGGTTACGAAAGGCGGAAAGGTGTTGGGGCCACTCTGTGGCCTACTTTTCTACTCCAATGTGTAAAAATCCGAATCAGCTTGGCATTACAAGAAGCGGAATTCATGCATTTCGGCTCACTTTTGTCTTTGGTGGGGAAGCAGACTCACTCGGCGCCTGCTCTAAAACAAAAGAAAGAAAGAAGCAAACTGACAGACCGTGTGTCTATGTTTGGGAACTGAAGATTATCGTTGTCTGAATTGTGGATAGAAGAATTAGAAGAAGATATGGACAAGACTACTGCTGCTGCTGCTGATGCTAAGATATCATCAATCTTTATCTATCCTATAAAATCATGCCGTGGAATTTCTGTTCTTCATGTACCCCTCACTCCTACTGGTACTTTTTCACCACTTGGCTTCTCTATTTCTTCAACTTCAAGTGTGCGTTTGTTTCTCTTTCTTCTTGTCTGTATGTTTCTCCCCTGCGTCCGATGCTGGGTTTATTCTGTTTGCTTGCCTTTTCTTCCTCACCCCCCCTTCAAATACCAAAAAAAAGAAGACTCTATGCTATTTTTAGATTCTCCCTTTGATTTCAATTCTTTATACTATCAATAATTAGCCACTTTGTTCTTAGATTACGGTGAGACACTTGCCTTCATTTTCTAACACAAACTAATGTATCACTCTGCAACTCCTATGATTAGTTTCAGCTTTCGTTTTGCTTTTTGTTTGTGGTGCTAAACCCAATCTTTATACCATTCTGACTCAGAGTTTTCTGGATGATTTTTTGAGCTAATCCAAATGACGTTGAACTAAGAAATATTGGACAACTATAGTGGTGATTATTAAGAATCACCTTTTCTGTGATTTTGGGGATTATTTGCCATTTTTCTCACTATCGCTTTGATTTCTTTCAACTTTTTACACATGCCGAATATGTCTCTTTTCCAAAAACTCAGAGTGGAAGCAAAACTCTTGAACAAATTATAAAAAAAAAACAGTAGAATCTTTGTGACTGACCTGCAAGCTGTCAATCTGTTCAATTTATTCTTTGTGGCCGACCTGCAAGCAAGGAAATTTTCTTATATTCATTTGATGATGGATGTACAGGATTTCAATGGGATCGGCAATGGCTTGTTGTGAATCAGAAAGGGAGGGCATATACTCAAAGGGTTGAACCAAAGCTTGCTCTAGTCGAGGTAGACCTGCCAAATGAGGCCTTTTCTGAGGGTTGGGAACCAACCAAGACCTCATATATGGGTAAGTCAACTTATTATGGTCTATGCCCCATTAATCTATAACACAGCTTAGTTATTGCAGATATTGTATCATATGATGCTCATTTTAAGCAGAATTGTGTTGTGATTAGATGTTTCAAATACTGGCTTCATCTATTTTTCCTGGCAAACCAACTCAAACAAACTTACCCCTTTTTTTAATTACAAGTTAAACTTACCCCTAATCCTTAACTATCTCGGGTTTCTTACATGCACTTTTCTCTCCCTTTTGCTAAGTACGATGTTATAGTCAATGAAAGATTTAAAGATGCCCAATCCTTTCCCATACTTGAACTACATCGCTTTTCTGTGCCGAAACATCTCAGACCATATGTTGCACAAGGCCAAACAATCTGATCCCTAATTGTAGAAATTTTGGTATGATCAAGTTGGTATCATCATTATGTTTCAAAGTTCACCATTTAAAAAAATCAATGCAATAATTTCTTAACTTTGGCAAATTTTACAAAAGAATAAAAACCACCATTTTCTTTTGATTTTCCCATTGGATTGTCAAGTTGTGGTCACCGTGTTTGTATTGAGGATTTTGCAGTGATGACACTTTCATGGAAACTCAGTTTCACTATATTAGGTGTGATTAATTATTTGATATTCTTAATGTCATATGCTGATTCTTTTTAGTAGTTTGGTTCTATCTTGAAATACTAAGTCTCTTCTCCTTAGCAGTGTGGGGATGCTCAGAAGTTTTATCTTTATTTTACCATTGTTTGTCTCATACAGGCAAATCATGATTTCCTTTGACTTTGCATGAGATTTTCTGTCATGACCATTATTCACTTTCATTTGCAGTAATAAAAGCACCTGGAATGGATTTGCTCAAGGTTCCACTTAGTAAACCACCAGAAATAGCAGATGGTGTTTCAGTTAGGGAGTGGTCTGGCTCTGCATTGGATGAGGGTGATGAGGCTTCAAAATGGTTTACAAATTATCTTGGGAAGCCCAGTAGGCTAGTTCGTTTTAATGCAGGTTGGTTTGATTCTGTTACATTTCAATGAATAGGACATTAAGTGCATTTCTTTGGTTTATCAAGGGAAAGCAAACGATGTGGGTGGAGAGTTGATTACTTTGTAGCTCTTGGACATTAAGCGCAGAAATAAGGATATTGAGGGGAAGCAAAGAATTTGGGTGGAGGGTAGCTCATGGTAGCCAAACCTCTCCTCAAAGATCTAAAGATCCCCTATCACAGTTATTCCAATTAATAGATCAGAAATAAGAAAAAGGAAAACGAACGATATTCTTGGTAGGCATTACTAAAATAAAATTATTAGCCTTGAAGAGCAGAAAAAATATAGATACTGCTAACAAGTTGGCATAGTGAGCATATTAAGATACATTTACATTTAGTCTCAAATTATATGGCCAATAATTCGGTTACATTATTATTTAATAAATGCAGCATCGGAAACTAGGCCTGTGGATCCTGTGTATGCTCATGGGCATATTATAATGTTTTCTGACCAGTACCCATTCATGTTATTATCTCAGGTTAGTATGCTTTGGAAATGATGTTTAGTTTCTTTTCTAAATAATAATGATAATAATAATAATAATAATAGTATTATTATTAACAAAGCCCAAACCTGATGTTATAAGTAGAAACTTTTGCAGGAATCATTGGATGCACTGAACAAGCTTCTGAAGGAGCCTGTACCAGTTAATCGTTTCAGACCCAAGTGTTTTTTCTTTTTCAGGCTTATGCCATGTATCATGGGTTTTATTTAGCATGTGCTTCATCTGTATACTGCTGCCATAAACAAATTTCCTCTGGGATCCACTTACTGCTTCAAATTCAAATCTTTGTAAATTCCTCTCATGATTTTTCAAACGGAAAGCACGAGTCTGACTCTAAGTTTGATTACCCATGTTTTTATATTTTCTGTATTATTTATGACTTTTTTGGCCATTATGTATTACTTTATTACATGGTTACTTGCTTGTGACCGCATCCTTGTTGATGGTTGTGAGCCTTTTTCTGAAGACTTGTGGACAGAGATTAAAATAACCCAATTTTCATTTCGAGGTGTGAAACTATGCTCCCGCTGCAAGGTAAGAAGATATCCTTTCTGCATTTTCAGACTCTCTTACGAGAATAAATTTATCTTGAGTCAGTTGAGTGTATAAGTTGGTCATGTCAACTTGTCAAATGCAACTGCAAGTACAAGATTGCTATTTGAGGTCACCCTTTCTGTGCAATTTATTAAGCCCCCTTAGGGGACCATATGTTGAAGACTAACAGTAAGGGCTATATCTTGTGGTTTGAGTTGAAGGCAAAATAGGGGTGCTTTCAATAGGTTACAATAGGTTACAATAGGTTTACTGTTGAAAAATCCATTAGAATGTCCTGCTCGAGGATTGCTGTTGACATTTGTCATCAAACTTGCAATTCTGTAAAAATCATTCATATTTCCTTTCAAAATTTCCACTTACATATATGAGAAAATAAACTGGCCAGATATTTGAGCATCTCTGAGGTTTTTTTTTTCTTTTTGGGTGAGGACTTGTTTCCATATTGATATCTTAGCTGGGTTCATTAATACGTTGATTCTGATATCTTATTTAGAGGTATACAAACTTACAGATGGGTGATTACAAGAACGCTTCCACTGTTTTCACTATTTAGCTTTTGCAGTGTGCTATAATTATAAAGTCATGAATTGGAGCTGTGCATTCCATATGCTTAAGCATATTCTATTCTCAAACAGTTAAAAAAGACAATTGTGCATTTAATAGGTACCTACAATCAAGCAAGATACCGCGATTGCTGGCCCGGAGCCAAATGAAACTCTCATGAAAGTCAGGTAGGGTAAGGTTTTGCTACCCGACCAGAAACAGCAGGGGAAGGTAAGATGAAAATTCAGAGTTTTCAGCTGTATCATTCTGTGTGCTGTCCATGCAAATGATACCTAATAAGATTGGATGGTATGGCAGATCTACTTTGGGCAAAACTTGGTTTGCAAGGAAAATCTTACTCAAGGAAAGGGAAAAATGGTTAAAGTGGGAGATCCCATTTTTGTCCTCCAGAAAGTCTCCTCTGCTGCAGAAGCAGCAGCTTGAATGCTGAACATTATCTTTGACTTTCTCCTCTACAACCCTTCAGTCTCATGATCTACGTGTTATTATTAATATGTTTTTTTTTTTTCTACTAAAACGAAATAATTTATATGACTTTAATGTTGGTAATAATTCGAGTTAAGCTCAAATATTTTAATAACCAGTTGAAGCGGCTCTTTAATACATATGGTTTTTGTATTTTTTTTTTTAATATGGTCAAGTATCTTCAAATTGGATCTTAAGATGCATCTTAATAAAACCAAACATTTATATTTGAAATTTTAAAGATAATAAATACAAATAATCTATTTTTTATATTTATCAATTAAATAATAACTGAAATTTTAAGTTACTTGTTGTACAAATCTTATTACTCCATATTTCTACCAAGTATAATTAATTCCAAATAATTTCACATATTATTAGCTTGGTTAAATGTGAATGAACGTAATTCTCAAATCAGGCTTTTTATTTATTTATTTATTCCTGTGCCAAAATCAGGCCTGTTCATGCATTTCAATAAATCTTCAACTAAGCCCATGAAAAAGAAACAACCTTGCTAGATGATATCACACTATTGTGTAGTGAGTGAATAACCAAAAGAGCAGCCATCAGCAGCAGGAACAACATCAGGGGAATAAATGGGCAACCGAAAGGTTTGGTCGAGTGATACAAACCCATCATTTTCATGTGGTTTGGTCTTCAAAAACGGACTTGGTTTATATATATACTCGTGGCTGTCTCTTTTTAGCATTTTGTATAAAGAAAAAAATATTATATAAAAAAAAACAACGGTGGAGGAAGGCAAAGGGGTTTTCACTAGTTTCTCTCTATCCAACAAGGAGTTTCGTAGGAACTTGTTGGGGAGTTACCTAGGCAAGGCTGATAAGCTACAAATTTCCATTAATCCAAGAATAATGAAACATTAACTTTAAGCTTAGCTTTGATTATTTATAGTGGGGTCTCAACATTTATACACGATTAAGTCAGGCTAGGCATTAACTACTAAAACTTCCCATTGGAAAAACCTTATATTTTAATTTTAAATTTCAACACAATTAAAATTTTAATTTATTTTATTTACCTCATTATTTTAAAAGATAGTATTAAATAATTATCAACTCTTTTTCTATACTCGAATCATAATTTTTTTGTATTAAAAAATTTTAACATTTATAATTTTTTATATATTTTAATTATAATTTTTTTATATAAAAAAAAAATCATGAGAAAACAATTGGCTAACTTGTTTGAAGTGAAACCAAGAAAAGAAATGACATTGAAATCAAGTTTGTAATAATAAAAAGTTGAAGTAGTAACATCATCACCAAACCAAACTAAAGTCGGAAAAACCCAATCAACCTACCCAAAATTTACTAGTTGACGGATTAACCAAGTCTCCCCTGGCTGGCCTCCTTCGCTAATCTCAATAGATCTTGAAAATGTTAATCCATTGTCAAATCAAAATGAAGTGACGACAAATTTGTGCACAACTGCAAAATTAATGGTTTTGTTTTTTGGCCTTTTGATTTGTGTCCACCACTTTCAAGCCGACTCCATCACTCACATGGATTGCCCCAAAGTGCTTTTAAGTGATGCACGTCCTGCACAAAAAGTGAATATATATATATATATAAAACACTTAAATTCTCTCATTGTTATTTTCAAAACAAGATAAGGATTATCTGGTGATATTATACTAGAGTCAGCGTTTAGAAATAATAAATTTAAAGAAATTTATATATGTAATTAGATTTGATAAATTTTATATTTATATTTTTTAAAATATTAAAATTTATATATTTATATCATATTTTATATAAAAAATAATTCATATTCACATAAAAATATAAAATATTTTTTTATTTTATTAAATATATATTAATTATTATTAAATTTTTAAATTATATCATTTTTATATTTTTTTTATATGATATTCATGTTATATCCTCATATCATATTTTTTATTATTAAGTTTACACATAATATTTTTTTTCAATTAAATAAATTATAAGGATAGAAAGTTTAAAAAATAAAACGAAAATAAAAAAATGATAATTATGATGCAAACATTAAGAAGTACTTTTTTTTTCTTTTTAGTAAATTTAGTGGCAGTATTTATGAATAAATGGTGTTGTTTTCATTTATAATAAAACAATATTAAAAAAGAATTAATTTTATGAATAATTTTTGAATTATAATAAAATATTTAATATAATATTTAAATTTTAAAAATTTTTAATATAATATTTAAATTTTAAATTTATTAAATAATATAATATTTTAAAAATTATTTTTACATCATGTGTTATTATTTAAAGTTAATCATATTAAAAATAAATATCATATTAATTAATAAATTTATAATTTAAGTATTAAATTAAAATTTTTAAAATTAAAATATTATATTAAATATTTTATTATAATTTAAAAGTTATTCATATCATTAACCCTAGTATTCTACTAAAAATGGTGAAAATATTGGTTATACCTATAATAAAATAAAACTAAAAATTTGAATTATTATCAATGAAAATATATTTAATTATCACATTTATTTTTGTATTAATCAAAATCAATACATGATTTAACCAATAAAGTGAAACTAAAATTAATGGAAGTCGTTTCTACTTGGATTTTTGTACTAACCATAAGATGACAACTCAGCGAAACCTTCAAAATATCAGATGAAATTATTCGGACATGATTTAAACTTAGATAATCATATGAAATTATTTATTGATTTAAATAAAAAATTTTATTTATATTAGTGTAATTTATACATTTTAATATATTTTAATATTATTTTATATCTTTAATTTAATTATTAATTTTTTTATTTATACAAATAGTATATAATAAAATTTCAATTAATTAAAAATAATATTATATTTTATCGATATAAAAATTTTAACAATGAAATATATATTGTATTATATTGTTTATTATCAATATAATATAATATGCATATTATTGATTTGAAAATTTAATTAAATTTAACGGTTGATTTATTGAAAATTACTTTTACAAATATATATATATAATTATTAATTTTAGGGTAACTTGATCCTTCATGCTTCTCACTCTGTTATATAAACAGAGCTCATAGCAATTCAAATGGGTGCAAATTCAGGGTATAAAACAGAGTCCAACGCACAACGCTCTTTTCTGTCTTTTCTGTCTTTTTGTCTGAACCAAGTTTCGCTTTTTCTTCCTCCAACCCCAATCATACGTAAGCCCACAGAAATAATTCATTTTCAAAAACTATTTTTTTATTAAAAAAAAAAGTTTTGAATTGGGTCTCTTCTCCTTCCATCTTCAATTATCAATTTCATAAGAGTTTGAAAAAGAGAAAAAACCTACCAGTCAGTAGAAAACTCTTATTTTCTCTCAAAAGCTTTTGAAAAGAAGAAGGCTTAAAAAAGAGGGGGTTGAAATGGGGTCGAGTAGCAGTCGACTGGGGTCGGACCCATCAGGTGGGAGACTTAACCGCCGATCCAAACGGTTTTCCAGACTCTCTTCTCTTTTCTTCTGCGGTAGCTCTTCCTCTCATGCTCCTCTTGAGGTAATTGACTATAAAAAAGTTTAGCCCTTTTTTTTTTATTGGATGATTTGAGTTTGGTTATTCCGTTGCTGAATTATATACAAATATTATTAATTTTGGACTTTTTGATAATAAAATCAATACCCCATTTCGTGCTTTTTCTTAATTTTTTATGCTCAATAAACTTTTTGGCGATCTGGTTTTTGCTTAATTCAAACCAAAATCACTTCTTTCAGGTAAATTTGGGTATTTTTGTTTATAAAAAAAAATTATTTCTCCATTTTTTTGTTTGCTCCAAAACAGGTTTGAAGTTACATATTATTTGATTTTATTTTTCCTCTCAAGTTCTTTGGTTCAATTAAAGTCTGGATAGGGAAAAGCTTTTAAGGTCTTTGCTTATATATTATTTGCAAATTATTGATTTTTATGTTTTTCAATTGACCACGTTAGGGGTTCCTCTATTGACTTTTTCCCCTTGATCATTTTTATCATTTTACTGGCTGAAATTTCTCGTTTTTTTCCTTTTAAGAATTCCAAACTTTAATGGTTGCATCTTTTTAAATAGTGCTTTACTTGATGATGTAGCGATCCTTCTGAAAGACAAGAAATTATGTTTCTATAATACTGGTCTGGAAGAAGGTTTTATACATAGAAGTTTGAGAGTGTCTGCCTTTCTTTTTTGGCATTTTGAACCTGTTTACTGCCCCACCAGTTTTTTCAATCATGTATGCACCCACAGCTTCATCATGGGAAATGCTATCAACGAAAAATGAGGAATCTGGTTCCTTACGGGATTTGGTTCTCATGCTGTGTCAGACTTTAGTTTCGACTAAAGAATATTTACTAATTCTTGCAGCCCCCTTGTACCAAATAAAAAACTTGTCTTGTTGAACGAAATGTGCACATTCAGCTGCCCCCTTCGCTTTTGGCCTAAAAGACAAACTGTCCCTTTTGCTTGCAAATTTTAAAATTACTGGTGGACTGTGTTTAAATTTCTGAAGTATGTTTTTCTCTGAATTTTACTCTTTCAAAAGAGAAATTTCAGTTTCACTTATCGATGCTTGCTCAGTTGTCAGTGTATTTTTATTTGGAGGGAAGAATTGAAAAAGAAGTGCAATGTTCTTTTGCAGTATGTTATGTTGATTAGTTGGTACGTTTGTAAATCAAGACCACTCTTGGCTTAAATTAGCAACACCAAGTCTTGGAGATAGGCATTAGTTTAGCAAGTTTACTTGGTTAGATTGTTTTTCAGTTGATTTTTTACCTTTTCTTTTAACAATACAACTTTTGTACTTGAATAAGTTCATTTTTAGTTAAAATTCCATGAAGTAGCTTAACTTTTTAGCTTTCCTCTCGGTTCCAAGATGTAGACAGGAGGCAGTACAGAATCTTCTCTCTGGCATTGGGTTGAGCATCTCATAATTGTTGCTCCAAACCTGGTCCACCAAGCGAAGTCCATGAAGTCTTCATTGAGGATGCAAGAGTCAAGTGAATTCTGAATTCTGAATTCTGTTAGCGCCAGTAAATGTCTTGTGATTGCATGTTCATGAACAAGTTTATGTCTTGGAAGTTATCTTTTTTTTCTTTCTTTCTATTTAGATTGTAACCTAATCATCTCACGTGGAAGCTCTAGAATATGCCACAGGGAATGATGCAATACATTCTTTTGATGTAGATGGAAGATTATCCTGCTGAAATTCTGGTGAAGTCTGCAGAAAATTGTGACCCAGTTGCCAGCATGCTCCAAAGTCCCCTGGAGGAATCTACTTCGATCTGCAGTATGGAAACAAGGTTCAGCAGCACAGGTACTGAAACTGGAATTCCAGCTGAAAGCAGTACTTCAGCCAGTGGGGATCCATCTATCGAAGGTGGTTCAAGAGATGTAGAAACTAGTAATTGTAGGAAATGTTTGACTGAAAGTACAGAGTTAGTTGCTCCTCAGGTAAGTGCTGATTATAGTCATGGTGAATCTCATAGGGATAATAGTACTTCAGCTAGCACTTCCTTTAAAGGACAACAATCTTCAGACCCTGTCTCAGTAAATCTTTCGACTAATGAGGATGCAGTCAGTGGCTTTGAAAATGCAAACAAGGGTGCCTCTCAGATCTGTCCTGAGCCAAGTGTTTTGTCTCCTCAAGGGCTTGAAGATTCACATTTGCATGGAATATCTCTTGAGAATCAGTTGGGCGAAGTTACAACAGTCCATAACTCGGGTTCGGGTTCTGGTTCTGCTCCTCATACCTCGGAACCGGTGACTTTTGACTCACCAGGAGTCGAATCCATTCGAGAGGCGATACCTTCAGGTTTAGGATTTCTTGTATCCAATAGGGAAATGAGCCGGGGAGATGGAAGCGTGCTTCACGTTGATGTTGTGAGTATCTCTTCCAATATTTTATCTGGTGGTAGTGGTGATTCAAGTAATCGTGAAGCCAGGAGGAATAGTAGAAGATTGTTTTGGGATGCATTTTCGAGACGCAGTTCTAGAAGACTTAATGATTCCCCGTCCATCTTTCTCTCAACGGGTGATACTGATGATACAGGATTTCATGACAGGTGGCTCCTTGATTTCAGTGGTGATTTCTTTTATGACGGAGCTGAAGGTGATTCTGGTTACCTCGGCAGTAGAATTCAAAGCTTGAATGAACGAAGACGACACTCAAGATCAGAGGTATTTAATTGCGAAGCACTTTGAATTTAGAAGTTTATCCAACTTGCTTTTAGTAGATAGAGATGTGTAAAAACTTTCTTTAAGTAACTTGATTTATTTTGAAAATTATTTTGACTCCATTATATCTGGGTGTTGGGGGTTATGGTCTTAGGTATCTTTGAGCAATGTCCAATTTTTGTTAGTACATCTTTTGTATCTGATTATGCATGCATGAAGAATTTAATCATTCTAATCATGTGACAGCATTTATCAAGTTCTCTTTACCATTTTGGTGTTGAAGGCGATAGATATATATGTTCAATTTGTCTTTCTGTGCAATTAGGTAACTTTAATGAACTATCCCATTTGACTGTTTTCAGATCTGGGAGAGGCTGCGTGGTGGCCATGATGAAAATAGTCGGCGAACTACATTTTGTCCATCTGGACTCCACCCTGATGGCACATGCTCATGTGATTCTCTCTTGATGACCGATGAGTCTAGTGCTCGTGCAAGCATATCACGAATAGTTATGCTTGCTGAGGCTCTCTTTGAGGTAGTTTTCGTTTATCAACTTGCATGTTCTACCTGTATAATGTCAACTCATCTTGTTTATGTCATTGTTTCTTTTACTGTCCCTTGTTTTATGAGAAGATCTTGTATTGCATATTTGACCAAATTATAAAGTTACTTGTTAATAATGGTCATGGTACATTTTGTCCTACTGAAGAATGAATAAATATAAGGACTCTGATGATGTTGTAGTTGGATTTTGGGTGTTAAAAATGCTTTGTCTTCCGCATTTCTAGTATACCTTTGCAATACCTTTGCATTTGAGATGTTGATCTTTCTCTTATTGAAGAAGATTTTAGGTAGCATTTCTAGTATAATGGGGTGAGTGTGTATGTGATTAACTTTGTGCTAGTAAAATGGAATGTTGTGATGATTAACTTTTCTGCTCTGGGTGCATTAGATATTGATAAAACACCTATGGAGCTCCACAAGTTCACCTCATTTCTTCGTTCTGTCAAAATGAAATTTGTAGGTTTTGGATGAAATTCATCGTCAACCAGTATCACTTTCCCTATCTATGGTGTCACTCCCAGCCCCCGAGTCTGTAGTTGATTCATTCCCTCTCAGAAGTCACAAAAAAGTGGATGCAGCTAAGGTTGGAGATGCTGTTGAACAGTAAGTTCTTTCTTAATACTTGTAGATTACTCTTTCATAGGGAAAGGAGTCAATTTTTTTTAGTTTCCCCATGCCTTAATATTTTGTGTTTCTTTACTTATTGTATAAAGAATATCCTACTACTAATCTTATATGTAGGTGTTATATATGCCTGGCTGAATATGAGGAAGGGGACGAAATAAGAGTTCTACCTTGCCAGCATGAGTTTCATATGTGTTGCGTGGATAAATGGCTTAAAGAGATACACGGGTATCATTACTACCACCCTATACTTCCCCTGCACACTCTCTCTTTTTCTCTCTTTAGGGAACTGACCTCCCTCTCTCTGTGGTTTACAGGGTGTGCCCACTTTGTAGAGGTGATGTTCGTCAGGGTGTGGAGCCCGTCTCAAATTCTGAGATTCCCTCTCTTTGATAAAACTGTACATATGTAAGTACTACTAAATAGTAATGGATTCCTATACAAATGTTAAATGTTGTATTAACAGTATTTTATCACATCGTATTTCCTATATACTATGTTGTGGCATCTTTTCCTCATGATGTGGCTATGTGGAATTATTATGTATAGCAAATGGAGGAAATGGGGTCTTTCTAGCCTTGCATTTTACTCTGATGGCTACATCTTTAGTATATTCAACATGGCGGATTAATTCATCGAAACTTATGCCCACACCTTGCCTGAAGGATGAAGCTGGTTATTTGTTTTATTCTTGTACGGATATTAGGAGAAGAATTCTTTGATATCGCTGGTTTTGGAATTGTTTGGAGTAGCTTTTTAGGTGCAAGCGCTTATGGAGAGTTATTAAATGGAGATTTTGAAAAATATGCTGCCTAAGTGTGCAATTTTGTGCTATGTATGACAATTAGAGGGGGAAAACCGCTTTTGTCTTTCTTTCTATATTTATATATATATATATATATATAGTAACAAAAGGTTGATCTTAAAGGATCCCAATGTTGATAATGTTTTTGTCAAGACACATAAAGAAAGCCTCAGGGTCATGGACAAAAATCTACCCAAAGCCCAATATAGGCTGTTGCTTTAACTGAAGAACCAAAAATACAGGTTAGTCAGAAGAACAGACCTCTTCTTTCATGGGATACATCTTAAATGCACAACAACCAAGACAATACTTCAAAAGTACTTGCAAATGTCTGATACCAAAATATGATACAAATAAATAGTATAAACTTGCTTTTCACCTAACCCAGCAAAGAAGAGCCATGCCTTGGGTTCCAAAAGGGATTCTGGTTCTTGGAAGAGAGCTGATTCAGGTCTCAGCTTGTTGTCAGTGTGATCACAGGAGAAGGCGTTATTTCTCAAGTCCTTAGTAGTGCCACTAGTGTGGTTATTAGCAAAGAGATTTGGGTGACAGTTCTCATCATCTTCAAAAGTTGTCCATCGCATTGAGTTATTCATCTCTCTGGTTGCATATCTCATGTTCTCCATCTCTCCTACATGGTCCTTGAATTCTTTCTTCACCACATCCAGTACAACATCTCTATTTCGATCACACCATGATCTTAAAAATTGGCAAAGAGGCAGTTAGAAGTAGAAAAGCTGATGATCTGGCTTGAACTCTACCAAATCTTTATAATTCAAAATAATGTAAAAAAGATTCAAGGCCTTGTAGTTTGGATAAGCTAATGGCTGATACTGTACTACGATCTTCTGAAGTGATCTGATTCGTGCAAGGATGATATAATTACCTAATTATACAGAATTATAGGCTTTTAATGTCACCCTGAAAATCAGTTTGCCTTCTTACCAAACAAAATATTACTGAATTAGGTGATTCATAATAGCTAACATCTCAGAATTTGTAAGCAGCAATAATGCAATAGCGTTCTCCACGCCCACAAACGCAAGAGAATACCATATGGTAATGAAATCAAGATTTTTATCATCCTTACTTGGGGAAGAACTTTTTGAGATCTGCCTTATCTGCAGGAAGGGTTGTGGAAATCGCTTCAATTTGATCGTTCCTAGTGGAATTACAGCAAACAAAAACTTAGGCAAGTGTATAAAATAGCTCTTGTGAAGCATACATTTATCTGTTATCCTCAAAATATTACTCCAAATAAAGATTTGATGGAATGAATTTGCTTACGAGAATTTAAGATTCGGATTGGTACCGGAGAGCTCCGTTTGAATGCGTGACAGCTCCTCCTTTATTTCGTCTCCTAAAACCTTCAAGTGCAACTAAGATATGAGCTCCAGGTTCAACAATATAAGCTAAGACTAATATACAATTAATAAAACTTTTCTGCAACATTGAAATGAACCTTATCAATGAAGAAATCCGATTGAACTCCATTTGCATGCAGCTTCCTCTTAATCTGTTTCGTGTCCGACCCGTCTCCAATAGGACTTGCAACAAGGTGGCATGACCCCAGGAAAGCTTCACTATCTGATCTTTCATTGAGAGGCAAAGGAGCAGTCTCATCCTCTGGATCGTCTCTCTTCCATTTCTTGAAACCATCAAAACCCCATTGCTTCTTAGCAGATTTTGATGCTTTCTCCTCTGAACCAGGGCCATAATCACCACCTCCACCAACATCTCCCTCTCTTTGCTCTATATGAAACAGAGTTCTAAATGGTTTTCTCTTTGCCTTATCAGTAACACCACCACTTTCCTTCATGGATTCCGTTGGCCATGTTTCTTCTTGCATGAGAATTGATTTTGTGTCGCTTTCCTTACCTTTCAAATGGCTATCCCAAAAAGGGTTTTCTTTAGAAGCCACCATAAAGGCTGATATTCTCGAATCTGCATCGAATATACTCTTTTCCGATCTGCTTTTACTTGGCTTCGGAGACGATCCGAAGCCAAAAACTGAGGCTGCTCCTTTTATCTGCATCATTGTGGAGTTGTTCTTTGATTTATTCTTGGAATGCAAGACATTGTCTCTATTACTGATGCAGTTTTCATCCTTCAAGTCAATGACAGACCATTCTTCTTCTTGATTCTCTTTCGAGTCTTTGGGGCTCGCAACAATTACTTCTCTGGACTCAATTTCAGCTCCTTGTACTGCTAACCGTTGCAACAAAGGCCTCTTTGAAAAATGATACTCCTCCTGTGATATGCATTTTGCATAAAGCAGTTCCTAGAAGAGAGGAAACCAAAGTAGAATCTCAGCAAATCCATTTTAACTCTATGCAATCTAATGCAGGCTAATTAAATCTTAAACCTGATTTCACTCACTCTCTTGCTTTGTTTTTCTTATACGCTAAGATGTAAAAATCAGCTGAATTAAGCTCAATTGACTGAGATTATTCATGAAAAGTACAACTTAATTTTCTATTTCTAATCAAATACCCAACCTGAAAAAATCACATAAATAAACAGAAAAAAAAAAGATAAATAAAGTGGCTGTTAACTATTTACCTGCAAGAAGACCAATTTATCCCTCAAAACAACAGGCTGCTCAAATTCAGGTGGGGAAGTAGTAAGGGTCTGAAGCAAATGAGTTCTAAAAGCTGCAACCTCAGCTTCACCCAAAATCCCTTCTTTGTGTAGGCCCATCAAGTTCAATATCTGGTGAAAGGAATCCTGCTGCCATTTCAGGTTGTCGGATTGCAGCTTGTAAAGCCTGTGTTCGGTGGCCGGTAACCGCCTTTTCTTGAATGAAAAAGGGAGGATTGTCTTGCAAAGAGAAGTGATGGAGTCATGGAGAGTGGAGTAGTATGTGGGCGTATAACTGTACACCATTTTTGACATTTTGGCTTGCTGATGAGAGCTTGAAAATGGGTTGAAGCAAGATTTTAGTTGCCAGAGCTTTGATTTTTTTTTAAGGAAAATTTTCGGGTATTTTATTTGAATAAGGTGTGGGGAGAGCTTAAAACGGTCACTTGAAACTAGCCGTTGAGACCTGAGGGTTGAAAGACCGACGCCGATTATTAGTTGATGAAACGGTGTCGTTTTCCTCAATGTTTACTGTTTAGCGGGATCCATCCATTTTTAAAAAGCCAAACTTAAGTTTTGTATCCGATTAATATATATCATGGTCACATTAGAAGTATGATCCATAAATAATTTTTTTTTTGGGAAACACTGATCCGTAAATGATTAGTATTGCAATGAAATTGTCAGAATAATAGAAACCAAAAAACTATCACTTCCATTGTTGTTGGATTGTGTGAAAGCTGTATGGTTTTTTTCTTTCTTTTGGTTTATAGTTTAGAGTGGTCCAAATTAAATTAATCAGGCAAGTGTGGTTTTTGGGAAATTGCAAGTCTTTTTCAAATAATGCTCATCACTAACAATAACCTCTCTTTCTCTCGAAGAATCAACATATAACCATAAGTCTCACCAAAAGTAATGACCAATTAATTTTAAATCCAACTTATTTATTTTTAAATGTAACAAATTCTTCCATTTCACATATTTATTTATTTTTATGTATAAAAATCTCTTTCATTTCATAAATCTCATGCTGTTTTGTTTGGTTTTGTTTTAAATTTTAAATCCAAAATCTTCAAATAAAATTTCTAGGTTTTGCAACTTAGATGAGATAACACCATTCCACTAATTGAAAATGGGAGTTAGCTAGCTGACTACGTGAAAACAAAGTCATGGTTGAATCAAAAATAAAAATTTTTTATTTAAAGCTATCAAATATTAAGCTCTGATCATTGAAATTATCACTATGTTTTAAATATCAAATACTAAACTTTGATTACTAGAATTAACACTATATTTGGTTTTAACACTATACTTTCTTTACATTAACTTGACGGTATAATAAAACTTCTTAACAGCATTTGAGGGAAAAGATGTTGCTAAAGATGTGAACTACTAATTGTGAAAAAGGTCCAGTCAAGAGTCTGCTATTTTCTAACTTTTTACTACATAAACAATGCGCTAAAATGAATGAGATTAAAACTAGAAATTTTAATTCTTCTTTTGTTTTATTTCGTTGTAATTTTCACGGGAATTGTGATTTGAGTGAGGTGACTTAAATCTAAGTGAAAATGACAAAAGATTTTATATCTTGAAAGAACAGAAAATTCTGGTGATTACTAACTTGGTATCTTATGATCAACATCCTTATTCTCTCATTCTACAATATGGGAAGAACAATGATTTATTCAACGTAGGATTCCCATTCTACAACATGGGCAGTGAGCATTATTCTCTACCCATGGGACCAGGCACCTTGAGTGAAACCTATGTGCACACGGGGGATAAACCAGGGTCTCACCAGCCTTGAACCGTTCCAAGCAAATGGCACACTCATCCTGATCCGAGGACTTCCAACTCAACTTGGCCCAACTGAACCTCTTCTGACCACTCTTCCTTGATCCAACCACTTCTGTATGCAACTCCCTCTGAATCAAACTTCTCCCATCCACGCCCTTCAAACTTTCTTTGTTATTTTGCCTTTCAATGCCCAAAAACATAAGAAGAATAAGTGCAAAGACTAAAAAACTAATTCTGGTTCATGTTAGCAAGTAGCATAACAGTTTTGCTAACATGAGCCTAATATAAATAAAATACTCTTGCCATTTTGGACCTTTTGGGTTCTGATTTTCTTTGTGATCTCAGCCTCTCATCTAATCTTTCCTTAGCTTCTCTTGCTACCCCTCCTAGCTTCTCATCCTGATAGGCCTGAAATAATATGCTCCTTTGCTTCATTTTTTTTTTTCCAAATGAAACCCAAGTCAGTCCCAATTACAATCTCCTAAATATGGAAACATAAATTATCAGGAAACTAAAGCAGAAATACCTGTGAAGAAACAGAGCTATGATGAGTGTCATGGTTGCTTGTATACAAACAAAAAGAGGACCTCCTTGTCGACCCAATTGCTGCAACGCTTGGTGAATCAGATGACCCTCCACTTTGATGGAAACGTCTTCTTCTAGCACATTCAACACCAGGAAGCATACCAGCCATTGATAAAATAAATACAATTGAGATCTAGTAACTATTAAATGTTATGTTCAGGATTCAGGGTCTCCTCTGAATTGATTTTGTCTGCCTGTTTGAAGCTAGCTATTCCTGAAACAAGAAGGAAATTAAAGAGGAGGTGAACTGTAAAGAATTTGATACAATAAAGGATATAAAAAAATGGGGTGGGGGAATGATTGAAAAGTGATTGAATCTATAAAAACAAAGGGAGAACTGTTGGCACCTAATAGAGATTATAGTGGGAGACAACAGCGGGGCCATGCTATTGATTTATTAAGGAAAGTATCTTTCTCTATCATTTTCGACTTTCACCCATTGAAATTTGAAGATAGAAGAAGAAGAAGTTATGCAATGTTATTGTGAATATTAACTGACATTAATAGAAAATTGGGAGGACAAGACTTGAGAGAAAGTAAATTAAGAAGGGAAGGGAAAGGAAGGAGGCAAGGAAAGTTCGTGGTAACCTGGAATTCCGATTGACAAACGGTCACCTTAATTTAATCGCCAATCTCTCAAAAAGCCACGTTATCTCACGGATTGAAGATATCAACTTCCTACAGCAAGTTATCATACAAAAATTTGATTAACTATGGGCTTTGGTTATGTAAGGTCAAAATTGTCAAAATATTTTAAACTCAATCCTGTCAACATAAACTAAAAGGAAAAAAAAAAAAAAGGATTTGGACGGTATAAATAAAAGAGAAATCTTCTTCTTTTTTTTTTGTAAGAACAAAATTCAAAGTAAGTAAGTTGTTCAGTCTCTTAAATTAAAATAAGATATATTTTGATAATTTAAAATAAATAACTGCAAATCGTATATTTAAGATAATTACAACAAATTATTACCGATAATATTCAAATCTAAAATTTTTTTATCGAAAAAAATAACTTTAATCGATTAAACTAACCACTTACTAATAAAATCTTTTTTATATATAAGGAAAGTTTAAATAAATATATCTCATCTTTTTTTTTTTTTTTCATTTGACAATTCATTGCAATTTCTTTTTCTTTTTTCTTATATAATTGAATGCCAAATAACAAATATTATTTTAATATATAATTTTTAAATATTTAATCTCAACTTTATTTTTTTCTTATTTAAATACACATTTTTAGTGTAAACTTTATTAGAGATATAAATTTAAATTATATTAGGATGATTTTTAAACGTGAATTTTTTAGGAATATATTAAAAAATGTCATCTCATAAGTTTTAAAAATCTAATAGTATTACCATACATCTATCAACATAAAACTAACTCTCATTCAATTTATTATTTTTTTGGTGCAATTCAATCTATTACTCATTGATTAAATACAAAAATTTATTTTCTAAAAAAATAAAATTTTGGATATTAATTCAAAGAAGAAAGATAATAGACATATAATCACATAAACTCGATATATTTTTTTCTTTCTTTTGCTATATAAAAGAAATCAGAAGTCAAATTTTAAAATATATATTTTAACTCTATATATTTGTATTATATTTATATAATTTTATTTAAAAATATTTTATCTATCTAAACAAAAAAATTTTATATAGATTCCTCGAAATTTTAGATTTTAAACTAATTGAGGTAAAATTAATCATGATACAGATTAATTATATTTTAAAATGGTAGTACTAAAAACATGGTCTTGAAAAAAAAAAAAAAAAACACTGCATATGATTTCGAAAGTATGCCGAAATTTCTTTGGCAGTAGTGAGAGAAAAGCCAAGAACTTCACGGCTACAGTCAATAGGAAAGAGTTTACCCGAAGCTCAGTTAGGTCTGGGATTTGTCGATTGAGATGACGTGACCTTTTAATTAGCCGAGTTTTTTTTAATGGACTTAGGTCCTGAGGAAAAGATTGCCCCTAGCATTCTCCCCTGGTTACTTGCACGTTTACCGGCCCCCCACCAGAAACCACGCACTTGCGTGCAAGGGTGAGCAACCTGACTAACCAAATTCCCTCTATCTTCTTTTATTTATATAGAATAATTTTCCTTCTTTTCCCTTTTGGCCAACAAGTAGTTTTCTTTACTCGTATGCATTATTAATATTAAAATCTATGAGTTTGGTAAATTTACAATCATAGTCAATTAAATATTATATCACTTAATTAATAAAATAATCAATTAATTAATTAATTAAAATATAATTAAATAATCAAATTCATGTACAATAAAACTTATATTTAAGGTATCCGAATTTTAAAGTGTGCTCTTTATCATTAAACTAAGACATCATTAAAACTTAAAAGTTAAGTTAAAATTATAATAATAAAATAAAATTAAAGTATTTATATCTTTTATTTTTAAAATTTAGACATAAAATCACTTTTTTTTTTAAACAAAATATATTTTTTCAATTAATTTTTTTTTCTATTTTTATCCACATAGTGCCCTGAGTGTTAGAAGTGTACACTTTTGTCAAAATATGGCTCAACCCGATAATTCGAATTTTTAATTTTACTCATATCCATCATGATTTATTAATGATATAGCTTAAGCTTGTTCAAATTATTTATTTCTTAAAAAAATTAAAAAAATAAATACATGTTATTTTTTTATTTAAACTTAGTAATTTTTTTATTTAGTTTTAAAATATGGATAACATTATATAATTTTTAATATTTACAATGCAATATCATATATTTTATCTTTTATATAATATAAATTAAATAATAGATAAAAATATAATAATGATATATATTATATAATTGAAAAAAAGCTAAAATAATAAAAAAAATCCTTAAACTTTATAACTTTACTTAAATAAATTTTTATACTTTTATTGCATTTAAATAAACTATTAATCTTTAATTTGCACTTAAATAAATCTTTATTTTTTAATTTGTATCTAAATAAATTCTTAAACTTTTTAGTTTTTATTTAAATAAACTCTTAACTTAAATAATTATTTTATTTAAAATAATGCTTATTTGAATAAAAATTAAAATATAAAAAGTTATTTGAATACAATAAAAATATAAAAAAAATTATCTAAAAAAATAATAATAATTCAAGAACGCTTTTTTTTCTTAATATATTTTGGCCTTGAAAAAATGAGTCGAGTCGTGTTGGTCCGAACCTTGAATGTTGGACTCAAAGCTTGATTGTTTTTTAAATGGATTTTTTTTTTTTATATCTATTTATCACATTTCATATCTTTATTTAAATCTTTTCAAATATCAATCGGATCCTTAGTTTAACTGATCAATATAATGTATAATATTTAATTTATTACTAAGTATTGTTTTATATACCGTCTAAAAAGTTAATTTTATAAGCAAGATTAATATATTATAACATATGCAACATTTTCAAATATTTATTTCGATTGCAAAGTTGAATTGACTTGATCAAAGCAAACCAAGAAAATATTAAATATAAAATCTTTATATATGAATATATTAAGAAATAAGTTTTAGATGTTATCTATTTCAAGGCTTTACCCGTGATGCTAAGACAAATTAGTACACGAACTTAATCTGAAGATAGAGATCTAGAGAAGGGTCAACTAATTCAAAAATCAAATATACATAAATTTTAAAATTTTAATGAAAATATTAAAAAATATTTATAACTAGTATTAAACTTTTAATTTTAATAACTAATGATCAATTATAATACAAATATACAAATAAAATCATATTCATAAAAGAATTTTTATAATCCGTATTTCTTTTCGAAATTTGAAGAGAATATTATTAAATAAAAAATTAAAAATTAACTAATTTTAACATATATTATTATAAGTATTTAATGATAAAAAAATATATAATAATTTTTTTATATTAAAAATCTTCAACATATAATTAAAGATAATTTTGATATTTATATCGATTTAATATACATATTCAATATCACATCAATTGATTATATTTTTATAATTATTTAATTAAATTATTTTTAATTTTTTTATTTTTATTTAATCTCATTTATTTTAATTAACGCATCAAAATACAAATATAAAAAAATATTCTCTATCTTTATGTTAACTGTCTTTCTCTTCTATCTCTTTTAAAGTAATCACATATTCACTAGTGTCCGATATATATCACCCTTGCACTTTTAATAATTCATCATAAAAGAACTTCAACTTGATAAAAAATTTTGATTTGATTCAGACAATTGCTGACGTGGGATCTGCAGATTCCGACCTCCCATTCCCTTTCCCATTTTCTCCTCTTCTCTTCTCCCCTTCCAATCCTTCAAAGTTTTCAGTATCTCAACGCCGATAAAGCAGGTTACTGGACGCCGACATACTATTACGGGCGCCATCATGGCCGGATTAGGCCTTAAGAGGCCGAATTCGTCCTGACGACGTCGGGTCTACACAGATCTGACCCGTCCTCCCTTTTTCCCCTCTTTCATTCAAATTTTTAGGGGTATTTTAAAAAATTAATAAAAGTAATTTGGCTTCTTTTTTTTTTTTTAACTTTATTCAGAAGCTGAGCAGGTCATAAAGAATACTACATAGTTTTCTTTGTACATATCATTTTTCAGGTACAAAGCCTCCCCTGCCTAAAAAGAATCATGTTATAAATAAATTATAATCCCTGTCCCTGGTGATCCCAGCTGTATTACTTTGGACATAGGCACTGACAAAAAAGCATAGAATCAAACTAAGTCCGGGTTTTTAGCTGAAATTTTCAATTATAAGTTGTAACCAAGCATGCTTTAAATAACCATTTTATTGAAAAATTAATTCATTATTCTCTTCTCTCTTCATATAATAAATTAGATCTGTTCATTGAGATTAACTATCAAGTTCCATGATTATATTTTATTATTATATAATTAGTTTTTATATAATTTTAATAAAATGTGTATGAAAAATATAAAAATATAAGAGATTAATTTACATAAAAAATTCTATTTTTTTAATTCTTGATTTTAATAAATCAAATGATAAAATTAAAATTTTTTTTCTTTTTCATTTATATCTCTTACCTTTGAATCTATTGAAATTAATGATAAAAAATGTATAAAACTTTTAATTTTAAAGTTTTACATTAGTGTAAATTAATCTATCCACACACACACACATATATTGCTTTGGTAAAGGGTTAAAAGACTTTGTCTTAATTTTATTATTGATGAATATATAATGACTTTTTTTTGGGTGAAAATGAATATAATGACAAAGTCTAAATTCCAAAATGATTCTAAATCTTACTACATTTATTTTACATGAGTTAATTATATTTTTTATATTTAAATTTTCAAAAAATTGTACAAATTGGTGCCTAAATAATTAAAATGTATAATTTACATCCTAAATTTTTAAACAATGTATCATTTTAATCCAAATTATAACATTGTTAACTTGCTTATATAGTATCTAATCAATATAATTTTATTATATGTATATTATTTGTTAAATAAAATTATTAAATTATAAAAAAACTTCATGTCAATGTCAAGTGAATTTTATATGATAAATAATAATTGACCAATTTTAGATAAATTTTAACATTTAGGCAAAAAAAATAGAGATTTTTAATTTATATTAAAAATATTGATATTTTGTGTAGTGATCACATGATTTGATAATATTTATAAAACTTCAAATATTAAACTAATATAATTAGTAAGAGTAAAGTTTGAGTTAAAGTAATACATAATTTAAAAGTCCAGTACAAATTATATATTTTAAAATTTTAACTACTAATTTATATATTTTCTCAAAGTTCACTTACCAGTCCAAAAGTGTAATTAACTTATTTTACATGTATAAAAGTAAAATCATGCATTTTCAAGATATGTTTTATATTTTGAGTTAATTATATTTTTGATACTCAAACATTGAGAAAATGTATAAATTAATATCTAAAAAAATAAAATATACAATTTGCACCCAAAACTTTCAAATAAAGTATAATTTACGTCTTCAAACTCAAACTCTAATTCTGTTAATTATAAAATATTTAATATTTTTATTCAACAAATATCAAATATGAAAGTTTTTATAAAATATTTAATATTTTTATTCAACAAATAACATGCATATAATACAAGTGAGTTAAGTTAATATTATTAGAATTTCAATTAAAATAATATATTATTTGAAAATTTAAGGTGTAAATTGTATATTTTATTTTTTAGCTATTAATTTATATATTTTCTCAAAATTCAAATATCAAAAGTATAATTAACTTTTATATTTTATATCAAAATGCATATGTTAGACCTAGTGGCAAACTAAAAATTTTACCTAATTGAAGCTTATATAGTTTAAATGTACTAAATTAAAAAAAAAACAACAACAACAATAAATATCCATTTCTAGAACTAAACCATTGGACTAATATTGTCTTTCATGTGATAAGAAACTACAAAATATAATAACCTAATGAAGGCAATTTTCTATCAATATATATCAACAAAATCTTAAAACATTTTAACTTTTAATGAAATTTTATCTATATTTTTGTTGGAGTGATTGAAGAAATTTGCAAACAAATATGAAAGAGAAAATAAAAATAAAATACATGTTAAGGCTTTAATATCTTTTTTTTTTTTCATCAATGCTATATGTCTTCAAATTTAGCATGGTATATAAAGTCAGATATACCTACCTTTGAAAGGGTATGTCTTCATATTACTAAAGTTTGTTTTGTACAAATCATTTTTCGAGTTAGGCATACGATATTTTTACCCGAAAACTAAAGAATAAGTAAAAAAGGTCATCAAGAACTAGTTGTAACAGTAATTATTTATCCTAAAGCTTTTAATTTAATAGTTAAAGACACTTGAAGAGATATCAATGATTTGGTTTCGAATCAAATCTCTCATTTCTGTTACTTATATTAAGATTTTGCTCTCTTAATATAAAAAAAAATGATTCTTTAGATTTTATTTAAGCGACATATTATTTAAAAGTTTTTATTAACTTGGACTATAAAAACACTTTGTTTTATTTTTAAAATAAAAAGTAAATCATAAAAGTAATAACCAAATCTAATTGGTTTACTATTTCTAATCAATCACATGATTGTTTAACTACAAAAATCATGTTAACTATAGAAATCAAATTTTAATCTAAATAAAAAATGTAACAAGAAAAGAAAGATACATGAGCATAAATCCAGGCCCCAACAAATTTCTAAAATAAAGAAACTGTAAAATCATTAATCTCCATTGATTTTTAATTTCTAAAATTACCGGAGACACCCCTCCCCTCAATCCGGGGGTTCAAGTCTCGTTCGAATAATAACGTTCCATCGTTTCCGAACCATTCGCATCCTTTTTGGTAATTTCACCTGATGCACACTTTATATTCCACACCTTTTTTTTTCTCATTTGCAAAAAAAAAAAAAAAAAAAAAAAACATTATTCCTCAAAGGTAAAAAAAAAAAAAAAGGTTAACTATGAGCAGCGAAATAGAACCAACCCCTCCAGCTTCTCCGTCATCTCTAAAACAAAAGCTGAAATCTTCTCTGCGCCTTCCATGGCTCCGCAACCACAGCCACCGCCATCATCACCACCAACGCGTAGCCGTAAGTGCGTCAACAACTCCTCTTCCGACCCCTAGTACAAGCCCTCAGGGTAACAACCATAACAAGCCAGGGCTGAGCAGGACATCGTCCTCTACGTGGCTTAAGTCCCCGGAGTTTAAAGACAAGTGCCGTAATTTGATTAACCGCATTGGACATGGTCCTGGTCACCGTCATAGCCGCAGCCTCAGCCACAGCAATGGTCATGGTTATCAAGGCTACAACCACGGCCACGGGAGACGGCACTCTGCGGATTTTCGATATGATCCGTCGAGTTATGCGTTGAATTTTGATGAAGGGAGCGACGATAGCCAACTTGATGGGTTCCCTTTCAGAAACTTTTCTGCTAGGTTGCCACCATCTCCTACTTCTTCTAAGAAAATCACGGCTAATAATTAAAAACAAAAGAGTTTGGTGCTTTAATGGGTTTATTGTGTTTTTGCAATTAATTTGCATCGGAAAATGATGGCCGAGTAAGGATATATACAGACAAATCTTTGTTTAAAAAAATTGCTTGGAATTATATATAATTTTTTTCTATAATATTTTCTTTTGGATTTTCATCTAGTTTATCAGTTTAATCTAATATGAACAAAGGGAAATTAATAATAGATGAGTTCAAGTCTCGGCCGGTAATAAGTACAAAACTTTTGAAACTTTTGAAGTTTTAAATTCGAATTTCATTATAAGTTAATTGGATTCAATTTTACGATGGTTTTTATTAATTTAATTAAAATTTTTTCTTGTATAAAAAATAAGAATCTCATAATGTTTGTTAAAAATAGTTTGATTCTTATTTTGATTTTAATTTTTACTTGGAATGTAATTGCATAAAATATTTATTAAAAAGGCAGATGTGTTTAATTAAGTTAATAAATATACGTAATGGATACATATGAAATTTACTTTTAATTAGTTCATATAATCACTTTTAAAAAATAATTTCATATTCTTAGACTATGGTTTTTTTGGTACAAAAAATATATATGATGGATCTATTTATATAAATGTAAAACTAAATAGTTTTATACTTATTTTGACTTTTAATCTTTATTTAATTTAATAGTTGATAAAGTTATCATTTAGATTTCTTACCACATTTTAAAATTTCTTTGTTTCTTTATCTCTTTCTTCAACAAAATAAAGATTTTTTTCCTTTAGTTTTCGTTTATGTATCTTTCATTTGATAAAAAGTTTATGAACATATTTGTGTTGCTACAAGAATCATACATTAGTTTCTTGTTCCTTGTCATTGATAAAAAGATTAGAAAATTGATGAAGCAAATCATATATAGTCGTTATTATTTCATCCAATATAAAAGCAATAAATAGAATGATTTCACCATTTATTCATCGAAGTTGCCATTAGATTTATCAAAAAAATAATAAAAAGATAGTATAAGTTGCACTAATGCATTAGAAAAATGAATTTTAGAAAATAAGGGATATAGGGGTTTATTTTTGTAAGAACCATTTTGGCCAAAAATTTTTTCTTATTGTAAGAACCATATTCAATGATGATGATGATAATAATAATAATAATTGTTGGCATTAAAAGAACGCATAGGAGATGTTATTTGTGAGCGCTAGACTGAAGGATAAAATCATTCTTAAGTTGATCAAGCATCAGAAATATTCGTCCACTACAACAGAATCCTAACAAGAATTGGAACCATGTTTAGTCTGTCAGGAAGAATATGCAAATGGGACTGTTGTTAGAGCCAGAAAGTCATTCGATCCAAGCCAATAATAGCGTGGGTTACATTTGATTTAAACCAGCTTTTCTTACTCGTGAACTCAACTTTAAAAAAAAAAAAAGTAAAACAAGAAAAAAGAAATTATATGAACTAGTAGATATGATGAAGAAACGAAATATTTGAATGATATTCATATATCAAGTATATTCATATATCAAGTAGAAATAGGAAAGAAAGCAATGGATGAAAGTTTTTTAAAAAAAAGAACGAGAGTGAAAGGAGGTGCTTATAGTAAATGATTAATTTAATTACCGAGAAACGTTGATCATCTCCTGATCGTTAGATTAAACACAAACCAATGGCCAAATTAGAGATCAGCAGGGCCTAGAACTCATCTTTCCCAGATATAAAAAATAGGGAATTCGATTAGCGGCATTTGCCTTTAGGCCCATCTGGATTTTAGGAAAAGCCTAATTAAGCTTAAAAGCAATGAAGCCCAAGCAGTTCATGAGGCCTCATTTGAAGATTCTCCCCATATTGTTCAAAAAGTGTGCTGTAATTTTGTCACTAACCCCTTGTGGATTCACCGTTTTAGTTCATCAGTTCGCCCAATCTATGTACCTCACGCAACTATATATTAATCGTCTCATCACATCACCTTTTTTATTTTTAGTTTGCTTTGATGTCCATCCAGCAACTATTACGATTCAAATTAAAAAAAAAAAAACAAAACATCTGGACTGATGTATATACGGTAATTAAGTAAAGCTTGCTCCAGGGACCAAGGTGACGTAGCCAAGTAGGAAATGGATATTGTAGGCTGACCCATTACCCAGTAAATGAGCATCATCAATATCTATCACAAAGTGTCTTATCTAGTTGTTTCAACCGAAAAGATGACAGAAATCGAACGTCTAGTGTTTCATACCGTTACCGATTTTAGCAAATTCTCTAGGAATAGGAAACACTTTATGTCCCACAAAAATAGGTTTTAACAACAACTGGTCAAGTCGTTGGTTGTTGCAAAGACGTTTCTCGGGAACCCAATTAGGTAAGATGATTTTTACATATATCCGTGGCTTATTTAGAAGATATTTTTCTAATGTAAAACGATTTCAAATTTTCTTGGGGTGAAAATTTGGAAGGATAGAAGATCTTTCGGTTTCAGATATTCATGATTCACCATTGATGAGATTGGCTTTGGAATTACGAAAAGTAATCATATGTTTACTATGAAAGTCATCATAATGGCAAATTAAGATATTATGACACTGTCATTGGGTTTTATCTTCTACGTGTGATGATCACTTTGGCAAACTTAATTATATTATCAAAGGAAATCATAAGGGAGGAAAATTCAACATTGATATTTGATCCTACGTAGAACCGCTAGCAATATAAATTCAATCAATTGCCACAAATGTCAATATTTAATTAACTAGGAAGAATATTGAATGTGAGAAGCAACTACGAAGAAATAACTCATGGAAGACAATTACTTTCCATGGTCCTTCAACAATTGGATTAATCAATATTTAACTCAACCTTGTGATATTTAATGACAAGTATTTATCACTGTAAACAATTATTCTTTCGGTACATTCATGCCAACTAATCAAAACATGAAAGCAGCCAAAAAAAAAAAAGGATAAAAAAAAAACTCAAGTCTGATTTGGTCTTTATGTTTTGCTTAAGCAATCTGCATTTTGGTAAAAGAAAACAAAATCTACATTACCACAGCTTTTTTTTTTTGTTGGTTTTTAATTATCAATGACAAAGGGAAATCTATCAGAAAAACTTTTCACCAATAAAGTCAAGTAACCTTATCTTATATATATTTATTAGTAGTTTTTTTTATTTTTTATTAGATAATCAAACGCGGTTTCTCCACGGAAAACAAACTTTTAGTAGGTTTGGATTTTTCTCCACAATTCCTTTTTGCTTTTGCTGCACTACGTTTTCTTGCCCTTGATTTCATTTACTTTTATTTTATTTCTAATGCAAATAAATTGATTAAAGTTCTTTTTTTATATATTGATAACAAAATTTTTAATCATATATAATATTCTATTATAACATGCTAAAAACTTGATAAAATTTACTTAAGTGAATGCTTAGGTGGATAACTTATATTATTGATACATAAGATATTTTTAAATAATTTTATTAAATCAATTATTTAATTTTTAAAAATTTTAAAGTTTCAAAATTTACATTATCAAAATATTTTAAAATATATAAGATTTATCTTGATTTAAATCTAATAAAATATATCTTCTCATATTTCACTCTTACCCAATTCAAATATTTTTTTAAAGGTTAAATTCTTAAATCATAAAAAATTATACACCATCTAAATTAATAGTCATATAAATTTAAATAAATAAAATTTGTGGTTGAACTACCGTTATTTATCAATTTTTTGTTTTTATTTTTTTATAATTTAAAATAAAAAATATTTTACCTCAATGTAAAATTACACATAGCTAAATTTAAAATTATACTAACTTCTTTTGTCTTAATTTAAAATTAAACTTGGATAGACTAAATTTTTAAAAATTTAGATTGTTTTAAATTAAATAATTATTAAATATATATTTATGATTTTTTCTCACAATCAATATTTTATTCTTTTTGTCATAAAAGTTTGACAAGATAAAGTTTCAAAATTAAATATGAAAAAGTCTTTCATGATATATCATATGTGTAAATCTTAATTTTTATTCCAAAAAAATATATGTTTTTAAAAAATTATGTAATTGTGAATAAGAGATTAACTTTTTCATTGATATTTGTATATATTTTCATAATTTAAAACTTTCATAATGCTTATTTAGATTTTTTTTTAAATTTTAAACTACAAATTATAAATGATTATGATTATCTTTATTTATTTATATATAATATAAAAATTAATATAGATTAAAATTTTTAATTATAAAAAATATAATAAAAACTCCGTGCATGACATGGGTAAAAAAAACTAGTTTTACAATAAAATCAAAAGGTTATTACATATTTTATTTTTTAATTATTTTTAAATTTTTATTATATTTTAAAAGATATGTATTATCTTATTAATTTTATAATTTATAGAATTTAAAAATATAACTATCAATGAATATGATAATTTTTTGATTAATTGAAAAGTTTAAGAAATCTTTTAGCCCAAAGCGTTTAACAAATAATAATACTTTAAAATGATGTTCAACTAACAACCGTCCAACAAAAAAAAAAATATAAACTAACAACTGCCTGCACCATCATTAACGGCTTTATTCTAAAACAACTGGTCAAACGTTGGTGGTTCTTGCCTCCCCCAACAACATTTCCTTTGGTCGCCCTAGTGCCTAAAGTATTTTTTATTTGTTTGACAAATGCCAATTTTTAATTTACAAAGGGAATCGGAGTACCATGATCACAATTAAGCTCTGTTTGGTTTTTTTTTTTTTTTTTTTTTATAATTTTTTGGCCTTCCTCAAAGGCGAAATTAAAAATGCAAAAAAAAAATTTAAATACAAAAACAAATAAAAATTTTAAAAGATTATGCACAAAATATGTAATGCTTTTAGGTATTAAAATACATGTTTCTTCTTTTATATAGACTAATTATGTTGTAATAAGATGTTATGTTTTAATCATTTTAGTAAAACCTTACTTGTTTATTATGAATTTAGGAGAATTGAGGGAAAATTTTTGAAGAATAGTAAAAAAGAAATTAAAGAAAGATGAACAATATAGATAAAGATTTTTTTTTATTTGGTCAAATAGATGGTTAAGATGAAAGAACATATCTTGATTCTTGAGTAACATACTTATAAGGTACTAACTAGAATAACATAAGTTACAAAACCATGAGACCATAGTACTAAAAGAAAGAGAAGATCAAAATAAAGAGACTTTAATTTAAGGTTCATTTAAGAGTTTGATGGAAAAGATTTTATCATAAAATTTAACTGTAAAACTCATTTTGTTTGGTATGCTAGAAAGTTTTAACTTTTTAATTTGGCTCCCAAGTATACTCTTAAAAAGTTAGTTGAATATGTTTTTACTAAACCAAATAAAGAAACGAATAAATGCTAATTTGATCTCATTAACTTGAGAAGGCGAATTCTTTTCTTGATGGGGGAAAAGAAAGCATTTGGAATAGGATTATGGGTAAAAATTTAACTAAAAAAAAAGTAAGAAAGACATTGGGTAGAGAGAGCCCACCACAGTCCACTTCATACAAATTGGACTTGTCACCATCGTCTCTTTTCAGTTTCTATAAATCATCCAAGTCCAGATCCTTCCCAAAAAAATACGTATTCTTTGGGTTTTGACTGAAATTTTGCATGAACAATCCACGTGCCGTCACCCCTAATCTCTCTTTCTTTAATTTCTTATAACTTACGAAAAAAAAGTTGATTGAAGTCCCTGCCATTTTCATTCCCCTTCAGTTTTCTGGAGAAAATTAAAAACCTCCCTCACCACCCTGAGAAAAAAAGAAGACAATTTCCATAATGAATTTTATTTTCGAAACAAAATAAAAACCAAAAGACCAGATTCCCAGAGAGAGGGAGGGAGACTGGAAGCAGACAGGCAAAAAGAAAAAAAGTTTGGAACAGAGAAAAGATTTATCGAAAGCGCAAAATAAAAGAAGCCCTGAATCAAAGGCGACCTAGCACCACCACCGACCCAGTGTCTCTGTCTCTTCTACTTCCATCGTAACTCTCTCTCTCTCTCCCCTTCTCTCTCTCTGTCTCTCACCGCTTGAATCTGGTACTTAGTAATCTTTGTTTTGTGACTTTTGTTTTTAAAACTCTGTTTGTTGCTTTTAGAAAAGATCCTTTTGTCCGAAAGAAGGTTTATTGCTGTTTCGTAGAGATAGTATGTGAAAATTTTACTATATTTTAAGGAAAGAAACAATACCCAGAAACAAAAACCCTAGCTTTTTCTCTTCCACACTTGATTTGCACTACATTTAAGCTGATATCCCGTTTTAGCTGAACCCTATATTATAGATTATGGCATTTGATCAAAACTCAATACCGAAAGATCTAAGACCATTGAATGTAGCTAGAACTGTAACTGAAGAGCCCCGCATTGCGACTGCGGTGGCAGCTACTAGTAATGCCAGTGGTAGAAATATTGGAGGGTTTTTTCCCAACCCATCTCGGGAGCCTGGGAGTCCTGGTTCCAGGCCTGTTTTTTATCCAGCAACGGTGACTGATGCTGGTTTTGTAGGTTTAGGGTATGGGAATGCGGTGCCCTTGGCATCAGGTGTCCCTGCATGGAGCCCTCACATGCCGATGCCTGTGCCAGTGGGGCATCCAAGTATGAACCCAGTTGTTGGGGTTGGTTATAATCCCAATTTGAGCAAAATGGTGGCTGCTGATGCCGTGGATCAGGTTAGTAATGGAGTGGTAGCTGTGCATGGTTATAGTCCTAGTTTGGGCAATGGGAATAGTGGGAATGGGAGTGATCAGGCAAGTAATGATATGGTGCCAACAGGTTTTGAACATAGTTCCAATATGGGAAACAGGGGTAGTGGCGATGGGAGTGATCAGTTGAGTAATGAATTAATAGGTGGGCATGGTAATAAACCAAATTTGGGTCTTAGAAGTAATGGCAGTGGGGCTGATCAGGTGAGTGATGAGGGTGGGGATGATTCGGTGTCAGGGAAAAAGGTTAAGTTCTTGTGTAGTTTTGGGGGGAAGATATTGCCTAGACCTAGTGATGGGATGTTGAGATATGTCGGGGGGCAGACAAGGATTATTAGTCTTAGGAGAGATGTGAGCTTTAATGAGTTTGTGCAAAAAATGGTGGATGCTTATGGGCAACCTGTGGTTATTAAGTACCAGCTTCCTGATGAGGATCTTGATGCATTGGTGTCAATTTCATGCTCAGATGATCTTGATAATATGATGGATGAGTATGAGAAAGTGGTTGAAAGGTCTTTGGATGGGTCAGCTAAATTAAGGTTATTTTTGTTTTCGGCTTCTGAACTTGACCCTTCTTGTATAGTTCAATTTGGGGATTTGCATGACAATGGGCGGAAATATGTTGAGGCAGTGAATGGAATTGTGGATGGAGCTGCTGGTGGCATCACGCGGAAGGAGAGCATAGCAAGTGTGGCTTCAACACAGAATTCTGATTTTAGTGGGGCTGATGCTGTTGATAACATAGGTGCTGGTCAAGGGGATGTTACTGGGCCTCCATCAACTAACATGTTGTCACCTAGAGGGAATTCAGGTACTGCTCATGACACTGCTACAAAAATGGTGGATGTGGATCCTAATCCTGCTGTTCATGCAGATACTTCTGCTGTTCATTTAGGAATTCCAATGGTTAAGTCTGGTCCCCCTCAAACATTGTGTTCTCAACCTGAGGTTGAGTCAGAGAGGACGGTGCCCCCTACTTCAAAACAGCAGCAATTGGGATATGATTTGCAGAAACACTATGCTTCTACATATATTGATCCTCACCATGAAGTTATGAACCGTACTGATTATGTGCATCTTGCGCCTCAAATGGAGTTCTCGAATCCTAAGCTGGTGGGGAATACTGGTTCTATATTCGGCCAGCAGCAGTTTCATGATAATGCTATCCATCATCAGTTCATTCCTGCTTTGCACATGACAATGACTCCTTCCACTTCCCATGTTGGTATTAGACCAGCACTGGTTCAGCCACTGTTGCCACTGTTGCAACCCCAGCAAATACCGGTGGAACGCTATCCTGATGAAAGCTCATTCAGAACTAGGGTAATTCAGCTTCCTGTTGATCAGAGCCACAGTGTTTATCAGGCCCAGATTCCATCAGCAATGGTTGGAGGAGGTTATGCCTGGCCTCATATTCCACAAACTGAGCATGTTGTCTTCTCAGATGGATCATTACCTCGGCACCAAGTAGCTATTCCTGAGAAGATCCCAAGGCTAGAGGACTGCTTGATGTGTCAGAAGGCATTGCCTCATGCACATTCTGATCCTTTGGTACAGGACCAAAGAGATAGTGGTGCAACACCTTTGGTAAATACAAATTCAATGTATCACAGTCTGTGTCCAGAAGATGCTATGAGAATTTCATCAGTAAACAGAGTTGTGGTGACTGGACCATTAGGGGATGGCATTCTGGAACAAGGAGCTAGGGTTCGACAGCTTGGTCATGTTGACCATCAAGTTGGAGGACTTCAGTCAGAGGCAGTTGGATTCTCTCAAGGTCTTGATGCACAAAATGAACATGAAAGAAATATTTCCCCAAGAATAAATAATTCTGATTATCCTAGAATTTCAGCTAGCCAGGGCTTGATGGGTTTGGCAGGTGAGTTACAATCACCATATGTTTTGCCGACTCAATACCAGGTTAAACTGGAGGTTCCACATACTGGGGCAATTGGCATTCAAGCTTCAGAACAGCCAGTGCATGAAGCCTCAAGAGAATATCATGGCAAGATTCCTTTTGTGCCGAAAGAAGATAATGTAGACCCTAATCAACTGATTGCAATTGATGGGATGGAGACTCTTAGGATAAGCAATGAGCAGAGGAATTCACCCGTTGATCAAACAAGAAAAGAAGATATCTTGGATGAGAGATCTCCAAGAATAGCTGGGAGAGAGGTGCTTTTGGATAATTTCTTTAGCAAACCAATGGACTCCAATGAGATGGCTATTTTGGGTAATGTAGTAACACATGCACAACCAAAAGCTGGAGCACAAAACTTGGATTCTATTGAAGTTCGATACGGGAACCCTACATTTTCTGGTGTTGAGTCAGCACATAAATTGGATGACGTTATATGGATGCAGCAGAAGACTGTACAAAATGACATTAAAGCTGCTCCTTTGAATGCTAACACCCAAGCTTCCTTTTCACCATCCAATAGAGGTAGAGATGTTTTGGATTCCTCCAACTCACTTTTTAGCAATCAAGATCCATGGAATTTACGGCAAGATACTCACTTTCCTCCTCCTAGACCTAACAAAATTCAAACAAAGAGAGAAGGATTAGCTACCAGAGGCCCTTTTGGAGAGAACCAGGTAGTAATTAGTGGGGAATCTAATACCCAATTGGAAGATGACGTTTACCAGCCATTAAGCCATTTAAACAAGAATTTCAGTTCAGACGACACACAGTGCACAAAAGGTGAGATATTTGATTTTAGTTTGCTATAAAATGTTGGCAATTTTTACTTAATGCGAGGATAAATGTTTATTGTTGTTGCCTTCACTGCCAAAGGCTCAGCTGAGGAACTCATCAAGAAAGAACTACAAGCTGTTGCTGAGGGAGTAGCTGCTTCTGTTTTCCAGTCATCTACCCCTTTCAGTCCTGACATACCAGTAGAGATCAATGCATATGGTTATGAAGGCAATCAAGAAACAGATATTTCAACTAGTGACATTGAAATGCAGCATAAAGCTAAATTTGAGGTGTGCAATCTAGGATCTCTTCATTCTCTATCTGTATGCTCATTGTCCTCTCCCCTTTCCCCTTTTCTTCTTTTGTTTGTGGCACCCTTCAGCTGATGCGTTATTGAGCTGTCTTTCATGCTCTTTTTCTTAACTCAGGAAGTCGAGACCAACCAGCCAGACATAAAAAAATTTGGTTTTCGAGTTTCAGATGGCATTGGTTGCTTGCAGGTTGAAGCACTGTTTTTATGTGATGTTTGTGCTTTTACTGTTAACTTCTATTGCCCGTTAATCTAGCCATATGTTAATTCAGCAGATTATAAAAAACAGTGACCTTGAAGAGCTGCGAGAGCTTGGTTCTGGCACCTTTGGTACTGTTTATCATGGAAAGTGGCGGGGCACTGATGTTGCAATTAAAAGAATCAATGACAGATGTTTTGCCGGAAAACCTTCCGAGCAAGAACGCATGGTTTGGCTCTTTCTTTTCTCTTTGTGATCTCCTGTTTTCTCCATATTAGTTCCACTTTGTAATTTCACTTGCTAACAACTTGTATCCTGGTAAATGCATATGATCAGATTGATGATTTCTGGAATGAGGCGATTAAGCTTGCTGACTTGCATCATCCCAATGTTGTGGCTTTCTATGGTGTTGTGCTCGATGGTCCTGGTGGCTCTGTGGCAACAGTGACAGAGTATATGGTTAATGGTTCTTTAAGAAATGCTTTACAGAAGAATCAAAGGTAAAAAAGGTTTTAGTTTTGTAGCTAATAAAAGTTTTAGTTTTGTTTGTTATAACGTATAACCTTACCGGTTTCAATTGTACATTTACCTGGAAAAAATTAATTATCGGATGGCTTGCTGTTGCCAGGAATCTTGATAAGCGTAAGCGACTTTTAATTGCCATGGATGTGGCGTTTGGAATGGAGTATTTGCATGGAAAGAATATAGTGCACTTTGATTTGAAGAGTGATAATTTACTTGTCAATCTTCGAGATCCTCACCGCCCAATATGCAAGGTTAGTGCTCTGGCCTGAGTTTTATTTGCAATTCCAATCTGGAGCAAGTTCTATGGTGGGAAAGCTTTTGATTATTTATTCCAAGGATCCTAAATGAAATTGGCATTTCTTTAGACTCGCTTTGGATATTAATTGGACAGCCATGTAAATTTGATTCCTTGTCAGAGTACGTTAAGGTGGCATATTTACAAACTGCTCTTGTCTTGAACTCTCAAGGAGATAAATTTTGTAACTGAGTTGACTGTTATGTAAGATATTCATGGTATTGTTGGCTGAGTATTTGGGGTTGGGATTGAGGTTTATGCAGCTCTTATTGCAGATGGCCATAAATTATGTTTGGTTCAAGAGCAGTAGTCACTAATAACATAAGAACATAGCAAGATCTTGTATGAATATTTCTGAGCTCTTTAAAAATAATCTCTAATTATTAGCCTTTTGAAGATCAACCTGCTGTAAAACCTTAACAGAAAGAGGTGTCTGCATGGATGAGCCTTAATTATTCATTATAGTAGCTTGCTAATTGCTCTCCATGTGCCTTTGGATTTATATATATTTTTTGTATGGCAATTAATGTCTAACAGAAAAATCTACTTGCTTCAAAAACAATCTCATTAAGTTTTATTCATTGATTGATATTTGTATCTAATTCATCATGAACTTTTCGATTTGGCCATTTTGTTAGTCCTCATTTTCCTTTTTCCCTAGTCTTTTCATGGTTATCCACTTATCTTAAAGGTAAGCTACCTTTTCTTGTTTTTTGTTTTTGGTAGGGAAAAGCACAACTTGTCTATTGATTGAAAATCAGCTTGCTAGAAATTTTGGGTCTTTATTGTCCATGTCAATATGCCTTTTTCTAAAAATTACAGGGCTTCTTTCCCTTATGTTTTTTGCCCAAGTTTCACCCTCGAACACCTTTTATAATTTAAATAATCTGGAATTATATTCTCATGTTTCTGTTCGATTGATGTAATAATGGCTATAACAATGTGAGCTGATGGAACAACTTCTTTCAAAGTGAAAGAAATGATTTCCTTACGGTTTAATGAGTTATAATCTTTTTCAGACACAGCTTTCTGCTAGCTTCTTTTTTGTTTGTTTGTTTGCTTATATTCATTCCATTTAATCTTGAGTTGAGGACCTTGATGGTCTCAATATAAAAATATGATTTATGCTATATTTTTAGTCCTCTGATTAATTTTTAAGAACAGTAGCTAGCTAAGTCTGATGCCGATGAATGGGTGATTGCACAGTACTTCTGCTACTACTACTACACTTTCTAAGACATTACCGTCATAGATTATTTCATTATTTCTCTTAAATTGATACCTGAAGGTTCTTTCGCTTTTGCTTATTTATGTTAATGGTTATTTCAATTTCATTCTGAACTTGTTCAATGGATTCAGTTCTCACGCCTAGATTTGGTTTCAGGTTGGTGATTTGGGCCTATCTAAGGTGAAATGTCAAACTCTGATCTCGGGTGGTGTCCGTGGAACACTTCCATGGATGGCACCAGAACTTCTGAACGGCAGCAGCAGTCTTGTCTCAGAGAAGGTTTTATGATTTGCACATTGTCTAGTGCCCTCTACCATTTTATTCTCTTACCTACTCTCTCTTCTGTCCTATATAATCAGAAGAAACTTTTTTTTTTCTACATATAGTTAATCGTGAGATCTTTGTTTTGGTATTTCACTAATTTAGGTTGATGTGTTCTCCTTTGGTATTGTGATGTGGGAGCTTCTCACTGGAGAAGAACCTTATGCAGACTTACACTATGGTGCTATTATTGGTAATTGCATTATTTATAAATGTAATCATGAATTCGGTTTTTTAACCTTTGCTCTTTGATGGATCACATTTTGTCTCACTGATCATTTGCTCGGAATTGTATTCAGGTGGTATTGTGAATAATACACTACGCCCACCAGTTCGAGAATCATGTGACCCAGAATGGAGATCATTGATGGAGAGATGCTGGTCATCAGAGCCATCAGAGAGACCAAGCTTCACTGAGATTGCAAATGAGTTACGCTCAATGGCTGCAAAAATCCCACCCAAAGGACAAAATCCACAATAAAGCACACAACCAACCCTCAGTTTCAAAATGATTTTGCACAAACTGCTCATTGTTGGCATCTTCTGTTTCCTTTGCATGGCAATAGGACGAATAGGTCTTAAATGTGTTGGCATGAATGTACACATGGTACGAAGTCATTTCCTTTTTTTTTTTTTATATAGAAAATATATTTTCTTGATTGTGTTGCTGTTGCAGCCCATCTAATTGAAAATTGTCTTTATATGCAATTTATATTATTGGGTAAATATATTGAAATCGTACATCAGCTGTTAACTGTTAACCAAACAGGTTTGAGTTGTTCGCATATCTGGTTTCTTGGACCTGAATTCATTTTTCTCAAGCTTTCTATTACATTTTGACCGTATAATTTTCTTCATCGACACTCCACAAGATTTTTCCACTTTCCAAACGCGTGAAGTTATTACCCCCAATAAGGTACCGCGTAACTCTGAGCCGCCAAACATTGTTTTTTGGCTAATGAGCCGCCAAAGTGAGTTGGTCAAACACTAATCTGAACCCATAATCATCCATATCCGACTAATTAGAAACTATTACGAACCGTAGATAAATGACCAATAAAAATGACCCATGTAAGATTTGATGGGAAGGATTTTTTTTTTCAAACAGGTGGCACTTTTACATTGGGCCTTGATAATAATCTATCCTACTGAAGGCATACTTACCAATATGCCTTTAATTCGCACCTTCTTTGATATTTCCTTGCTTGTTGCTCTTCAACTTCCTTGCATGGCTTCCCTTCTGAAATTCACTTCAACTTCCTACCCTCTTTTAGAACTTCTCCATATAAAAGCTTCCTTTTATCGCAGTCCAAAAATGTAAGCCTTATTTTTCTTTTCTTTTTCTTTTCGTCTTCTTCATTACCATGGCAAGTTCTGAAGAGAAACCAATCTTCATGCACAAGAATCCACCATCAAAGCATCAAGACGTAAAAGTAGAATTAGATGTTGATCTTGAGCATGAAGATGAAGTTTTGGGTAAAGGGTGTGATTGGTTCAGTTTCTTCTGCCTCAATTGGCGGCGAAACGACATCGATGAAACTGATTCCTTATTGCCCCAGAGAGGAGAGCACACGGAGACATGGTGGAAATGCAAACTGAAGAAACTGAAAGAAGTCTCCGAAAAACTAGCAGGGCCAAAGTGGAAGAATTTTATCAGGAAGATGAGTGGATATTGCAATAAGCGGAAGACACAAAAGAACAGGTTTCAATACGATCCTTTTAGCTACGCTCTCAACTTTGATAATGGTGCAGATAAAGAAGGAGATGATTTGCATCAGGATTTCTCGTCCAGGTTTGCCGCTCCATTTGCAGATGAGAGACAACGAGCCGGGTCAGGAATGTAATCACACTGTTTTTTGTGATTGGCATATATCTTTCTTATCAGCTTATGTAAACTAATGATACGAATCCAAATATTTGCACATGTTTTCCTCATATCCTTTTAGAATCCATGTTAAGTATAGTAATATTCTTTGGTTTATTTTGATTCTTGCAAGCCTGGAGGTAAATTTAATTTCAAGTAATGGGTTTAATGTCAATTAATTAATTGGTATATATGTAGTGCCTCTGAAATGAAGTTTGAATAGAATCTGTTTTATGTTTGCACCTTAAGCTATGCCTGACTTTCATCTATGGCAAACCTGTTTTCAGCAATGGATAACTCCAACCAAATCAAGATTTCAATACAAGATGTAATTGGTAACCTGGCAGGGGGGACAAAATGTTAAACTAGATATTCTGGTATATATTGGTAAAAGGCAAATTCATATACCTTGTTTACTTCAGTCCGTGGACAGATGCCTAGACGTCGGAGCAATACCTTGATTTCTTGACATAAGAAATGCATAGTTTATAAGCAGGCTAAATGGCAATTCAGCAATAAAGAATTGTAGTTGTCAGAGAAAACATATAGGCGAAACTGAAAAGGCAGACAACCATGTCTGTTGTTTTTGAACCAGGCCACAATAAGAAAATTTTGAACCATGATGTGACTTCTTTTCCCTATTCCACGGTTTTACTTAAGCTTTCCTTTGTAGAAAAAATGAAAAGAGGTGAGATGGGAACTTTGTTAATGTAATGGTTAAAATTTATAATCATTTTTCTATTTTGTAACTTATTGTGAGATTAACAAGTTTTTTATCTTTATCCCTTTCTATCCTTCCTAACAAGCAAAGCCTTAACGCTAGTTTGAACCATAGTTCTGCAAACTAAGCAGAGACAGGGACACTATCCTTTTGATTCGGTAGCAAAAAGCTTGGAAAAGTTGGTCAATAAAAAATAGATGCCTGCTGCCAATTTTTGCTTCATCAAATAAATTGTATTACATAGCGCAAATTGTCTCTCCAACATCTCAAAATACTTTGCATAATAGACTGAGATGTTTGCAGCTGGAGACTTAAGGAAAGTTTTGAATCATGGTTCTTTCCTTTCTTCTTGCTAGGTTACTAATTACTGTATTGATTTTCCTTTTAGGTTAGTCAAAACCCTGTATTGGACCATGTTTTGGTTTTTACTCTATATTTGCTTCTTTGTACTTCTGCCAATCATCTCAGGCAGCTTGGTCTTGTTCTGCAACACTAAAATGGTTTCTTGCTGGCTTTATGATGAATGTAATTTCACTTTTCAAAAATTAAAGCGTGCAAAGAAGGTTATGATCATTGTTCCTTTAAACAAATTTTATTTATCTTGTGTATCCTTTCTCTGTTGGACAAACCAGTTTATAAGTGGCAATCCGCTGATACAGCACATACAGAAATCATGGAACCATTTAAAAAAAAAAATGATATGGGAGTTACAACAGAACTCCACAGGGTGTCTTCAAAAATTTTGAACAATTGGAAATGAGACACCTCAAACTTCATGTCTCTGCCAAAATGTTATTCGCAAGCCATTATAGGTCAATCACTCAACTGGTAGAAACATTAATGAACAAGTAGATAGCATTTTATGTTTGAACAAGTAGAGAATTACATTATATACTCATGACTTAAAGCCATTCTTGTCCACAGACGTAGAAGTATGAGCCAAAAATTTATACATTAATGCTATTCAGAGGACTTATCTTCGAGTCTGATATGTTCTAAATTCAAGCTTCTAAAACAACATAGTTATGCAGGTATGATTACCTATCAGCAGATTGCACAGACTAGAACGGAATGGTGCTCATGTCAACCCAATTTTTAATCTGACAAACTTACTTGTTACTGATGAAACATATGAACAAAATAAAACACTTGACCAAAGTTGTCTTATAGATGGATTTTCCCATAATAGCCTCTATTGCATGGTCTGAAGCTGCAATTCCACCATTATGGACAGAAAGCAAAACATGGAGTTTTCTATAAGAGTTCTTTTACTTACATTAAGTGTTCCTTGCTGGTGTCACCTGCATTACATCTTTTCCAAATTAAAGGTGGCCAATGGTTCTCGAGAAAAGCTAATTTTGATCTAGAAACATATGAACCCATAAGCAGCCTACCTCTTACGTTTGCTCTTCAGAGAAGTAGAGGGGTTACTATGCCAATTCCTTTTTCTCTGGTTTATAAACCAATTATTAATCTGCTTTAACTGCAATCCTGTTTCCTGCACTAATTTTGCTTTGTCTTCCTCCTGTAGCAACATTTAGAGGAGAACGCTTCATCAGAAAACTGTTGAAAATAACATATTTTGAGGATCAGAGCTACCAGGGAAGCATATCACACTCACAGTTGGGTAAGGCCACTTGGAATGTGACTGCCACCAAGCTTTTAAAAGGGAGGTGGTGTCACCTGGTAGCTTTCCAGCTCTTCTTTTACGCAGAATTTCCTCTCTAACGTCCACAATTTTCTCCTTGTAACCCTAAAAGACAGACGCATATTTAGCTGCAGTGTATATGTCCTATGATTTTACTATTAAGTTTAAGAAATCATACCTGTTTTAGCTCATGCTTCAGCTCTTGCCTAACACGCTCCATTAAGGATCTCTCAGTTTCAGATGGGATGAGAGGGCCAAATCCCATGCTGTCAATCCCATTGAAACTTCCATCAAACAAGCTGGTATCACTATCTACAACTTCATCTTCATCATCAGACATGGTTGCACCAGTGCCTTCCCCTGGAGATACTCCTGTTCATGCTTCATAGTTTAGCTCTAAGTTTCGCCACTTTAATCTTCATTTAATGCAGTATTACCAAACCAATAAACAGGGAAGGATAAGTTCATTAATATTAATTACAGTAAGCAGGAAGGCTAGATGTAGAATTCAAAGATTGAAACCAAGCTCTATGGCTTATGTATAGACCTTTTTCCAGTTTCAATTGAATTAATGTAACAATATCATAGTGATTATCATTGAACTACATTAGCTAGACAGTCTAGTTTGGGCTCCAAGAGAGGTGTCTTAACAATCTACAATTTACGTAGCTCAGTGAAATCTCAACATAATGTTCACTAGTAGAAAGCCAACAAAAACAGTTGTGTCTAGAATTTGTTGAACTCTTGACCAAGAGGAGTGGTTGGTTGTAAAATATAGTAAGGAGTGGGAAAACAATAAGCAAATGAAAAAATTTTCTAAAGAAAAAAAAGAAACTTTTAGATATAGGGTAAGCGAGGACCTAAGACCTCTGAATGCATATGCTTTGATCGAAATTTCCAAAATATCTCTTGATAGAGGAAAGGAAAAACAGGCGAGATTAAGTAGAATGGATGTGACATGAAGCCTGGAATACTGATCCTACTTTCATGGTATTCACACTTGAATAGTTGGTGCATAAGTCAATCAAAGATGTAATCATTACGGATAACATAGCTCCTGTACAATATAAAGATGCACTGGCATGCTGCTTCTAGTCTCTGCTATCTATTCTGAAAACTGTTTACAGTACGGTGAACCATATACCTGTTAAACTTTGGAGCGATTGCTCAAGATCCCAACAAGCCATAACTGCTTCCATTGCATGAACACGAACATGTTGTTGCAATTGGTCTTTAAAGAAACCAAGCAATAGAACATAATTTGCCTACATTAAAGGGAAAAAAGAGAGAATACTCAAATGAAAAAGATGACAATGATCGCATATAACATGTTCATATCAGAAAGCTTAAAAAAATGTGAAAGGGATATAGACCATCTCATAAATCCTCTTAAATAGACATCTTAAATAATGATTCAATAAATTTACCATATGATTCATATCTCATTGACAACTATTAGTGAAGGTCTGATTACACATTCACAATTAAGACACCAATTGAATGCCCTCCATATTTTCCAGGACGAGACACTGTCAAGTGTCAATGACTACAAGAAATTTTAACTCAAAATACTTCAGCAGAAAGAAGAGAACTGAATACGTTAGAATAGGATTGTTCACTGCTTAGGCAATTACGCTTTCATAAAAAGTTTCAAATGTTTCAAGGTTGATAAGATCTGTAATCTGCTCTCTATAATTATCTCTTCAATTTTCTTTTTTTTCTTTTAAGAATTACCTACAGGATTCATTTTGCTTTACTAACTTTTAAACGCATTACACATTTCAAACAGGAATTTATCCTCTGTTGACTTCCATAATTTAATTATCCTGGGTCTCGTCATAAAAGTAAAGATTACAGTGTTACATATATTGCATTATCAAATTCACCAGACCACTTCCTTTAATTTGCAGACATCACATTTTGCTTTTTGCAAAAATAATGCTACCTTTCAATAATGGGTTACCCCTTGCCCAAACCTCCGTTGGATGTAAATTAGTGTCATGCATATTTTCAAATATGAACTCCGTGAAATAAACCTTGGATACCCTAATAATTATAATGTTCGTTATGGTTGAAACTTTCATTGCACAAATGGCATCAGGTGTCTATACCACATAACACTTCCCATTCTCTGAATAACAATTAAACAGAAGTGAACTTGAACTTTAAAAGAATTGTAATGCTGGCTTTTAGGAACACTTTCTATGGCCAGGTTGATGAAAAAAAAGATCACTATACTTCCAAAGTCTTCTTCAAAACCATAAAGACTGACAAAGGTGCAATCCAAGCAACAAAAAATAGTTCTGAATAATTAACAGATTTCTAATACTATCAGATAACTTCTTCATGCCTAATTGCAACTCTTTATTTATTTATTGTTTTCTGTTACTTGAATTGTTTTAATTTCTTAAGCTTGATTACCAAAATCCTTGATGACATCATAGAAAGGATTTCTGTTATCAAGAAGACCAAATGAGAAATATAGAAGCTTGGACAGAAAAATTAGTCCCAATAGCTTCTGGAGTTTGAAAGCAAGATCATGCTTGCAGCAATCTCCAACAACAGTTTCTTGAGTCCAAATACTAAAAAATTGTTCAAAACATTGGATATTTATGGATTGGATTAAATTCTCTTCACACCATTAAAGGAAAAATTTTTGAATGACCAGATCACCATCTGTTGCTTGTTTACACTTGCATATAGACAATCTTGATGCACACTCAGAATCCAGATACAATACGGAAACATAAATTTACCAAAAAATTTTAGGGAAGAAATGTGAAAGTTGGTCCTTCACGGAAGAACAAGTTCCGGAAGCAAAGAAGAGACATATTACAACAATCAATAAACAAAAGATTATTGAAAGCACTCCAAAAGTTCCATTATTAGAGTCATGATGAAAAGCATAATTTCTCTAATGATGCCACAAAAGCAAATTCTGATTCACATCACAAGGCACACCTTCAAGTACTATCCTCAACTGAGAAACCTCTTGGTTTTTTTTCATTTTACATCATCTTTTAGCTGGCACATAAAATACCACCGACATAGAACAACCCAAAACTCCTCTCTTTCTACCTCTACCCTTTTCTTTCACTAAATTACCACATAGTAAAGCAAAAAAAGTGAAAGGGTTGGGTTAAAAATATTAGCTTTATTGAGTACCAAAGCATCTATCAACTAAAAGAACAAAAATCATTAGCTTGAAAATAAATCCTTTCCTAAAATAGTCACATATTGTGTTGTAAAATAGAAACCATAGTAATATGATCCAACTACTCATTAAATGCAAATAATTAAAAACAAAAAAATAATATAAGCTACAAAAAGAAAATCAATGGATCATAATAAACAAGTAAAATGGGGAAAAAAAAAACTAAAGCCAACCGGTCAACGATGACCCAAATAAGAAAGATAACAAAGAAGTGAGCAAAAACAAAGAACCCAAATCAAAAAACAAGTCAAGAAGAGAAAAGGGTTACCATGAAGTGATCGAGTTCTTCTTCAGCAGCACCGGCAGCAGCAGCAGCAGCAGCGGACGAGTACTTAGCCAAGATATCTTGGGACCTAGCCAACTGAGCATCGATCTTAGCGAGCTGGTCAACAGGCGTGGCAACACGTAGACAAGCCACATGTGCTTCCAACAGCTGGTCGTACATGGGATGCCCCATTATCGCGGCCTTGCATTTGGCTCTTTCCCAGTGGTCAAGGTCGGCAGCTGAGGCGGAAGCCCAGGATGGTTCGTTAAGAGCAAGGGTTTGCATGTCTTTGGGATGGTCGGAGACAAAACCATCGAAAGCCATGTTTGAGAAAAAGTGAAAAGAGCTTTAGGGGGGTTTGAGCTTTTGTAAAGAAGAAGATAAGGGAAGAGAAATTATGAGAAGAAATTAAAAAAAAAAAAGAAAAATAAAAGAGGAAAGCGCGGTTGTTGGAGGATTGTGTAATAAAAGACAAAGGGGGATCTATGATGCAGGAACGGAATAACAATTAACGTTAGAGTTAAATTTTCTCTGTCTTAGGTGGTTTATTTGGTTGGTTTTTTGTCTCTTCTGTTTCGGTTTACCCTCATTTAATTAATTTCATCAAAATCATTAAATTAATTATAAAACAAATTGGTAAAGGGGTTTGCTCGCTTGTAGATTTTTATCAACTTATTAACATTAAAGAAACTTGCTTCTTAATTATAAAACAAATTATATATTTATTTACACGCGCATATATATATATAATATGAAAAGATAAAATTTAAATAACTTTTGAATCAAGTAATTTTTTGTTTATTCAAGAAGGAAATGCTAAGATGATAGTATATATATATATATATATATATATATATATCAATTTAAGAACAATTTGTATAATATTTTAAAGTAGTTCATACTCCTTTTTTAATAAAATTAAATATTATTAACATTTTGGTAATCAAAGAACAGAAGAACCATAAATCCCCCATTAATAGTTCATCATCTATTTCAAACGATTTTTCTAAAAATAAGAATGTGATCCAATAAACTTCCACTAACCGATATAAATAAATATATATATATAATTGAGTTTCATGGTTATTACACAAAAAGTCGTCGAAAAAAATTTTAAAAAAATTTCAACAGAAAAAGATTTAATTTGCTTAGAAGTATTGTTATCGGCTAAGCAAGATTGAATTTGGGTGAACAACCACCCAATAGTTAAAACTGAAAGTCAAGTCAGGCATGATCCAACTTAGAAGCAAACAACCAAACCAAACCAAACCAAACCAAAACTTGTGACCATTGATGATTAGGTTTTTACTTTTTCAAATGATATAAGAATACATATAAAATATCTATATTTTGTTACTTAACCTTCAAATTTTATTATCTAAAAAATCCATCGAAGTTTAACCCTAGCTTAATTCAAAAAAATTTTCAAATTTAAACTTTTGCTTAAATTGAACGATCCAAAAATCTGATCCAACATTTGGATAATTATGTGGATTTAGGTAGGTTGATATGCCTTTGACATTTGAGTAAAAAATATTGAAGATATCTATATATGCTTAATTTTAATATGATTAATGAATATTAAAATTAATGCATGATAATTTTAAATTTTAACTTAATTAATTTATATAATTATTTTTAAAAAATAACATTTAATAAATCCAATTCAAATATCAACATCTTTTTAATCTTTTTTTCTATTATCAAATGCGATCAATTTTATAAAAATTATAAATAAAAATTTAATAAGAAAAGAATACATATATATAAATATATATATGCAAATGTGAAATTATTATAACTTTTTTTTTGTCAAGTGTACAAATGATGTACATTTTATTCATATGAAAATTCATCAAATTTAAACAATATAAAATATAAAATAATCATAGTACCCATCTGTCCTTCCAAAAAACGGTGACTTGCTAAAAGTCACCATATTTTTCTTCCTTTAAAAAAAAAAAAATTGGGATGATCACTTCCTTAGCTTTAAATACAAAGTCATGCAAAGTTATAAGGCAACATGACGTTTTTATTTTTAGTTTTGTGTTTTAGCATATTTACCAACTATAACAATGTAATTAGGTGAATAAAAAAATAAAATAAAACTTAGCTCTTTAAATTTGGGTCAAGCTTTTGACCCATTAAAGGGGCCCGCAGCGCAGAACTAAAGGTTCCCTGGGGCACTGCAACTCAAGACGGCAACATTAGCCCATTTGCAGATCCTGTCAACACGTGTCGATCTCAAGTTTCATTGGACCACTGGTGGGATCATCTAGGAGAACGAACCACATTAGTATACCTGTAAAATTGCAGGGTAACCAGGGACCACGCCAGGCATGCTAAACGTAAAAAAAAAAAAAGAATAAGTTTATAAAATTAAGAAGTGGGCATTTTATAAAAAAAAAAAAGGACATTTTATTTTTTAATAATTTTAACCATTTATTTAAATTATTATTCCTTTGGTAACTTCTGATATTTCCAATGGCTTTTCCTAGCAAGTAGAGAATTATTTAATTTCTATATAGCATTAAATCCAACCCACTACTTAATTTCAAACCTCACCAAAACTTGACTAATCGTTAGTTTGTTACTATAAGTAACATGGGAGGTCAAATCCTAGTATCCCATCCCTTATCTTTTATTCAATGGATAAAAAAAAATGATTAAACATCTTTTTTTCATTGCTCTCCCTTTCTTTTGTTCAATAGGCAAAAAAAAAAAAAAAAAAAAAAATTAAAGTCCAAAATTAGACATATATTTTTTCTTCTTTTCTTATAACTTTTTTACTAAATATAATACCACATAATCTAAATTTTATTTTATTTCTTTTTTCTCCTTGTGATACTTTTTTACTAAATGTAAAATCATATCATACTTTTTCTATTAGACTTAGTTTTTTTCCTTGTATTATTATTTTCAAGATTTTTTAATTATAAAACATTTTTAACTATATATTGTACAAAAAAACTTTTCACTTGTTATATATAGTGATAAATTACACCAGTTGAAATATTAGTAATAAATTTGAATCACTCATTTGAGTAAAATGATAAATCTATATTTATTTCAATTATTTTTAATGATTAATCATAATATATTAATTTTGTCAAAAAAATTTATTAAAATTACAATCATAATTACAATCATAATTAAAATTATATCTATATATAAAAATACTAAATAATCAAATAAATAAACCAATCAATAAATCAGAACATAATTAAATAAATCCAATATAAAATTAAATCAAACTTATACAATAAAACTTGAACTTAATATTTCAAAATTTTACAACTTCTTTCCTACAACTAAATTAATATTTTATTAATTAAAATTTAAAATTGAATACATCAAAATCTACCAATTTTTTTTACTCTATAAAAGTCAAATAGAAACTAACAAATGAGACGTAGGGAACTTATTAAATTTGGTTTGCGTCTATATTTTGTCGGTAGGCCAATCAATCTTTTTCTTTTCTTTTAAAACTATAGTAATACTAATAATGCAACTGTTGGTAATAGGAATCATTCAAAATTGGTTGCCTTTACATGTTGCAACAGTCAGATAGCGCTGAGAAGTGATTGAAAGAAGCCAAAGAGATAGGAAAAAAAAACAGTGGGGGCCGGCAACGGGGGACGAGCGAAGTCATTCGTTAGTTTGAAGTTTGAAACATTCATAAAGTTGATGCTATAAAAATGGACCCACGTGGCCCCCTCTGAACATTATTCAAACAGCTTAATTTGTTGCTTCCAACATACATCCATCAATCGTGAAAGATTCTATGTATCTTTCGCTACAAGTCGAAGGATCTGACTAAGTGACCACCTTCTATTTACATGTATATGCTATTTTTTTAAGAGGGATGACATGTCTCGCGTTCGTGGCAAAACGTTCAACGTTTTCTAACCTAATTTAGCTCCTCCAATTTCTAAAATCCCCGCAAGATATCAATGAAGATGGACTTCAATTTGATCATACTAAAAATATTTGATCATAGAGGTGGCAAAATGAACTCAAACAAAGACCAAATTTGGTTAAAAGGGTTACAAGCTCAAATTGGACAAAATTTGAATTTAAAATGATTTAAATTTTAAAAATTTGGAACATAGAATGATACAACACAAAAAAAAAAAAAATTCAAATTTGAACTTAGAACTTAAAAAGAAATTTTGTAGATAATAATTTCAATTGGAGTTTTTTTTTTTGTTAATTCTGATATAAAACGTATGCAACACTACCAATTATATTATCCTTTAGCTGCAGAGTTTAAAATTCAAAGTAAGAATAATTAGCAGTTATTTGATATGCATAATATTTTTTGCAGCTATAATATGTACATTCGTCACCAGTGCTAACTATTATGTAAGTTAGGCTAATATGAATACACAATATACCATATGTTAGTAGAGTTATGCCCATTAAAAAAAGTACTGTGGCCATTGAGGCACAATTTGAACTTGGAAGGTCGTTTTATTTTTCTTTTTATCCCTAGTCAGAGTGTCAATTTTAGTTGGCACAAAAAACTATTTTCAAAGATTTGTTATGTTATTTTGAAAGGATCGGAGTTCATGGTCCGAAACACAGCTTTCGGACCTTATCTCTCATATGTATCAACTACCATTTCTAATGTTTAGACTTTATATTTATCATCCATAACGAGGGAACCAGGTTTTAGTTTTTTCATCACAATCATGTGCCATAGGAACCTATTGGAAAAGGCCACCCTGATTGGTGCTTAATTGTTAATCATTGTCTGGTTTATGATTGAGACTCCCTTTTTCCAGAGTGGTGAAGAAATTTTCACTATTTCATGGTGTTGTTTTATAATTTGATTGGATTTTAATCGTAAAAAAATGCAACTGCAATGTGATAAAAATTCCTCTTACCACACTGCCGAAGAATTCTTGAAACTGCCCAAAGGGCAGGTTTAATAGCTTGGACTTTGGATCCTAACCATATTAAATCCAACCTCTTATGCCTATGATCCTTTTAATCTTGGTCTTTTTATGCACTCTACTAGTCTAATACGCTTTGGACAAGGTTAATTACGCGTTGATTTTAAATTTAAGTCCTGACCAACCATGAACTTGGTGACATGAAACAGAGAATCAGATTTACTATTATTCCAAAAAAAAAATAAAAGGGAAACAGAATTACAGGATGGAGCAGACACTGAATTAAATTTGCCTCTTTACTGAAAAAAAATAAAATAAAATAAATTTGCCTGCAAGGGAGGACGAGGGAAAAATGACTCCCTTACGTGCCATGATTTGCAGCATGCAGCTTTGCTCCTAGTTATGGACATAGAATATCTGATGAAATAGACAAATTAAATACTTTGAACTGCTTTGATTTTCTTCTTTCTTTTATGCATAGATGTTGTTAACAAAATTTGTTTGCAAGACGGGGCAAATTACAGACGAGTTTGCACATGCAAATGAAGGGAGGCTAAAGAATGAATGCATAAATTAATGTATTTTCAAGGCAGAGAAGGTGGCATTGAAGGCTTTGTAACTTGGAGCTCTCCACAATCACTGATATAAACAGTTTTAAGAGGCCTGTTCCATAATGCACGGCCTTTCTGGGCTCTTTCGTCTCCAAAAAATTCAGCCAAGTCATTTAGTAGGCGAATTCTATCCGAAGGTTTGTATGTTGGGATGGAAGCGATAGCTGTCACAACATCCAACCCTGAAATTGAAATGGAAAATCAAAGGTGGCAAATTATTTCTTCAAGTCTAGGCAATGTGCGTGTAGATGCACAAGGACAGTGAAGAGGGAATACATATAACAACAATTTACCAAAACAAATAATTCAGTTTATGTTAAAATCAGAGGAATATGAAGGTGTTGAAGAATTCTTCAGTTTTTTCAGAAGTAAAAAATTCTTCTAGCTGTTAATATCGCGGTACAGAGACCTATCATTTTGACAGCAATGTCGGAATTTTTGGAAGGACAAGTGTGCTGCATCAGGATAAATGCAGAATGCACATGCTGGAAATGGTATGTTTCACTAGAAAAGGCAAACCAGAACAGACACAACGCATTAGAATGTAATATGCATCAGAACAACAAGACATTTAATGTATCAGAAGATAGACTTGTTTATATTAAACAACTAAGAGAAATTTTGTAATTCTCCTCCAACTATGCCAAGATGTCTTGAGATTACTCATTCTATTTATTATAGCAGCTAGCTTCAAAATCAAATAAACAAAACAGAAGCCATTTATGTTGGAGAAGTCACAGCATTCAAAAGATCTGGATGTGATAATTTGAAATTTATTGAAGCAATATTCGCTGTCATAGGCAGGTTTTAAATTAAGAACAAACCTTCAAAGAGAAAAAGAAATTTTGGCAAGGGCATTAGAAGACATGATACATAAAGAAACATGTGCCCAGCTAAAAAAGTGGCATATAAGCTTAATAAATACAAATTAGGCACCAAAAATCACAGCAATGAAACCCAAAGCACTCCTGGCATATTGATGTCGTTTGATCCTAGAGAGCAACATTTGCTAAACTTGGGCATTTTTAATTACAAAAACATGATTCAGATATAGAAACTTCAATTTCTGAGAAATGCCATCTGAATGCATTTGTTGTGCTTTGGTTTTGAGGAATCACTAAAAAATGAATTAATTTTGGGTTCTCAGCAAAATTTAATTAATAGGAGAGTTTGAGGCTTTGAGCATTGACAATATACACGCGTGTTGCATCAGGATGAATGCAGAACCACGTGCTAGAAATGATATGTGGTTCACTAGAAGGGCAAACCAGAACAGATACAAGTCATTAGAATGCAATATGCATCAAAGCAGCAAAGCTTATAATATAAAAGAATCTAGACTAGTTTATATTGAATAACCGAGAGAAATCTGGTATTTCTCCTCCGAAAGTGCCATGTCATACAAGATTACTCATCCATTTTACTATCTACCTTCAAGATCTAATTAACAAAAACAGAAAGCATTTCATTTGGAAGTCACAGCATTTGAAAGATCTCGATTGTTTTTCTGATAATTGAAGCAATATTTGCTTGTGAATATAGATTTTAAACTAAGAACAGGCCTTCAATAAGGAATAATAAAGGCAAAGGCATTTGAAGACAGATGACATTCTAACCTTTTTCTTAATACAATTAGACTGCAATTTAGATTAATGCCATGATATATAGACACATGTGCTATGCTACAACTGTGACATTTAAGCTTAATAATCCAAATTAGGCACCAAAAATCTCAGCAATGGACCCAAAGCACTCTTGGTATATTGATGTGGTAGAGCCCTGGAGAGGAACATTGGCTAAACTTGAGCAATTTTAGAAAAACATATGACTCAGATATACTTCTTCAATTAAGATGTAACTTTAATAATTTATCATCTGAATTTTGCTAAATTATCACCCAAAAAAGGAATTCATTAACTTAATCAGCCAAAATTAAATGCATATAATGCGAAACTGCAAGAAATATCTAAACTTAAACAGATATAATAAAGACCAAAACCTTACCTTCAAGCACCGTGCCAAAAACAATGTTGTTATTATCCAGCTGAGGACAGGGGCCAGGCCCTGTAGTGATCAAGAACTCAACATTCCTATAATCAGAATCGAGCTTAATCTCATTGTCATCATCGTTCTCTGATAAGCAAAGCGAAACGATACCAGCCCTTGAATGTGCAAGCAAGAACGCCTTAGGGTTAACAGTCTCAATGTTCCGGGGCAAGTCCAAGGCAGGAAGGAGATGGACCTCGCCATATTCTCGGCTGCGGCCTTGGCGTCCAGCTTGGAAGAACTGTCCTGGAAATATTTTGTGGACGAGAGTGTTTTTGTAGGAGGAAGAGGTGCACATGAGCTTGAAAGTGGAGACTGTAAGAGGGAGGAGATTGCCATAGAGGCCAAGGACAAGGCGGCCTAAAGGAGTCGGGTCGGAGCATAGAGGGGTACTGTCGGCAGATGTGGAGGTGTTGGGGAGAGTACTGCGGAAGTAGGTGGGGCAGAGGGAGAAGTCAAGGAAGACGCGGTCAGTTATGGTGGTGTCTAGTGGAGGTGATAATGAGGTTGAAGATAAGGGAGGGGTAGTGAGGGTGGTGGAAAGGGTGGAGGAGAGGAGAAGGGAGCGGCGAGTGAGGGTGGTGGAGGAAGCGGAGAGAAAGGGCCCAGGAGGGATGGGTGATAGAGGGGAGGCCATGAGGAGGGTAGAGAAGACATGGCTGGGCTAGAGGGAGATTGGAGGAGTTGTGGTTGGTGGTTAGATGGAGAGTGGGGCCTACATTACTAGTGTAGTACTGTGGGCGGATAAAGGTGAAAAAAATGGACTTCCGCTTTCAAAACCGAAAAAGAAAATTACGTTTATATAATATATATTTGATGTTCTCACAGAAACATAAAATAACACCTTACTACTAAGTGAAAATATTTTTTATTTATTAATAGTATATAAAATTTATATATTAATAATATATAAGATTTTTATTTTAAAAGTGTATATCAAATATAATGTTTTTTTTATAATTTGTAAAATAATGATTCTTCAATCATGATATTTGTGATATTAATATATCAAAAAATCAAATCAAATTTCTTTAATCTTGATTAATTATTTGTAGCTCTAGGCCGCGCTTGCGTGGGAACAGAAATGGAAATATAAGATGGAACTATCCTTAGACGTTATTTCTCTAATGTTGACAAGTAAGATTTTATGAAACAGACTCCATATTTCATATACATATTTCCTTTGGGATTCTAGCTGTTTTTATTTTTATTTTATAAGGATTCTAGCTATCATTTTATGATTTTCATTTTTAAAATCATAGGTCGACAAAGATACTCTTTAGAATAGTATTACCCTCGGGATACCTTGATTTTTTGTCTTGTACTTAATTATTTATCAATTACAAAAAAAAAAAAAAAATCAGGCAGCAAATTTTTGGCAATTTTTCTAATGTCTTTTCTGTGTAATTTGAGTGCATGTTTCATCTGAAACTGGTGAAATTATATGTAGTGTATACATTAAACTTATATATCTATATCATCGATGATATTAATGATTTGGCCATCTTTGGGAGGGACTTCCCTCGGTCCAGTCTCCGCTTAGCTAGAAAGCAACAAATTAAAGTGCGATGTGGTCGATATTCCTGCCTCTGTTTCGCAGTTAAAAAGAACAAAAAAAACCAAAAAATAAGGGAGCTGAAAAATTTTAGGATTCATATTCTTCAGCCAGTGCTCATATCATATGCCGTTTTACACTCAAATTTCCTTGTAAATTGCGATAATATAGCATTCGTGTTTACCCCTCTCGTTACAATGCCGGTAAAGTCTTGATTTCACAGTGATGTAATCTCTATTGGACTAATTATGAGATCTTGGTAAATGTGTAAATTGTGAGAAAACATGTTAATAATGCATAAATGTATTTGCATGGTATCCAATATAAAAGTTAATCAGCATGATGATATAAAAAAAATGCGCAGTAAACCATCAGCTTTTCCTTTTCGGAGGAAAAGGGGGTTTGGGGGGTTGCAGAAATGCCTTGGTGAAATCTAAATATGCTCATGTGTGATTCTTAATTACATTGCCATTTGTCATGGAATTGATAATGCTGCTGCCAGCAAGATCACAGATTCTGTTATACTTTTCTCCCTCAAAACACTAACAGTAGAAGAGGTGGAAAATGGAAATATAGTCTCAGGTTTTATCCATTTTCTGTTTTGAAACTCAATCCTTAAACTATGCCTACACAATCATATATACTTGTTTATAGAAACAGAGTCTGCTTCTGGTCCTTGTTACCTAGACCTTCCTTCCCCACTAATTGTTCTTTTTTTCCATGTACTCATTCAATCACTAATTGCAAACTATAAAATCAGGAAAAGAAACGCTTATAATTGGTATGAACTGTTTTCCGATTTACTGAATTGCAAGATTCTCAAAGGAAACAAGTAGAAATTAAAACTGCCTATACATTTTGAGCTTGGGCAGCAATTTACATTTAAGAAGTGGTTCTGTGGAGTATAGAGACAGAAGTATAGAAATTAATTGAGAAAAGAAACTGTGTATTAATTCCTAACCTGTTGCCTTCTACTTAGCTTGTATCATCTACGCATATATGTACGTGACAAGAGCCCATCGACGTCTTCTCTACTTCTGGGGAGTACTCACCAAGGGCTAGATGTGAAGAGTGAGAAGAGAATTTTGGAGCTGTAATGGACAAGGAGCAACCACTCCAAGCATGTGTTTTGGGTAATGATATATTCCTTGTACGGGAACAAGCAGAGGAACAAACACCATTTAAGTTATGCAGCGCACAGCCGCAATTGCGATGGTATGGCCTCCGCTCGATGTCGATATCGTACATCGCTAGGCTTCCTTCAAGGACACATGGGAGCACCATCTTAGCTGCTCCAGTGGCCATTCTCTCTCTCTCTCTCTCTCTCTCTCTCTCTACCTGATCTTAATTAAGGGTATCTTCTCTTGTCTCTGTATGAATGTGTTTAAGAGTCTCGCATGTTTTTGAAGCGTATTTATAGTGCAAGGAATAGGTGTGTTAGGTGGGTGTTGAAGATGGAATAATCAAGAGAGAGACAGAGAGAACAATTTTGTGTTAGTCATCCCACGTTGAGTTCAAGAGTAGGACTTTGTTCTTGAATATTTAGTTCTTGTTGTAGTAGTTCCCTAATAACGAAGGCAAACGTTTTTGTCAAGGGAAGATTCAGTCCCTAAAAGAGAGAGGGAAGAAAGGAGAGATAGGCGAATCTATTAGGACTTAGGAGAAATCAGTGGCTTGGCTTTGGTTGGTTAAGTTTGCAATGGCTTGTTTTTTGGAATTTTTATTTGAAGTTTTTTTTTTTTTTTTTTGGAGGGGAGGGGTGTATGAGGCGTTTCTCATCGTTTTTGCCGAAGAACCTTCTTTGACTAACTTGTTAGAAAACTGTCTCGCTTTTATTCGTAAGACAGGCGGTATTTCCTAGGCGAAAGAAAAAAGAGTCTGTATCTTAAGACTTGAGCCACTTGAAGTTGTATGCATTGGAGCTAAGTGAGGTGGAATTGGAGTAATTAGTTTTGGTTCTGTTTTGCGACTGTTACCTTTGCCATTGATCATATATCATCTTACATTCCTAAACTACGGGTAACCAGTACGAGGAGACTAGACTCATTCACACCCACACAATTAATCTTTGTCTTTAGGTACTTTCTCGCGTCATGTAAGCGGCTAGTGAACCGTGATTTGTGGAATTAATATTTTGCAATTTGCTGCGATGGATCATTCTTCATTATTGGATTTAGTTGCAAATCTATGCTGGTCTTCTCTCTTTTTTATCCTTTCATCATATAACTATGGCAATAATTAGATTTCATGGAAAGAGGAAATTAAGAACAATGGCTGACCAAAGTGATTTCCTTCTTAATTAGTTTGCAAGTAGAGATAATTTTGAATTTTTCATGTGATATTTGATTTCACACCGAATATTAGTGAGTATATCACTGTTTTTTTATTAATTAATTTATGTGATATATTTGATTCTTCATCGAATGTTAATGTGATCACTAAAATTTATATAAGAATTTTAAGTTATTTATTTAAAATTATTGTTTAACAGCATGGTAATTTTATATATATGTATATATATGTAGAAATAATAAATTAAGTATTAACTATATAGTTAATTTGTTGGATTAAGTACTACATTGGAAATTGGCCAGCGGCCACGACGTTTGATTTTGACAAATTTTCATTGCTGTCTGCCAACTCTCTTTACACAAGAGCAAGTTACATATACATATAATTTGATGCAATTGCATAATTAGTAACCAAATTAATTCCACCAGATATAGAATGATCATATATAAACTCATTTGATTTTCAATTTTTTTCCTCCTTCACTCTTTATAATATTTTTTATATTTAAAATTGTAAGAATTTGATCTAATTATTAAAATTAAAAAGAATATGTTATTAACAAAGCATACAATTGTTTACAATATAATATTTTCTTTCATGTAAGAAAAGAATATTGTATAGTCCAACATGCATAATATAGTCATTAAGCTCTCTCTTTCTCTCTCTCTCTCTCTATATATATATATATATATATTTAAACCTTTTAATTTCTTTATTCAACACGTTAATGAAACTGACCAATTTAAAATATAAAGAATAATATTAATTAAAACTCACATCATGATTGATGATATTAAAGATATTCGCACTCTAAAATTAGCCGACGTCCCTGGTTTCTACATACAAAGAAATTAACAACTAACAAAGAATCTGGCCAAATAAATAAATAAATAAATCATGTACTCCAGCTGTCCTCGTTGACAGAAACTTGGGGAAGAGAGCCTAATCAAAACTTCATATCTACTTAATTACTCCAGACAGACTCTACTCGATCCCATTTATTGTTCATCATTGAAAAATAAATAACAGGGGTTCTCTGCTCACTGTGTTTTGCCAACTGGCTTAAAAATTTTAATTTCTTTGTCCTTTAACGAGGAACAAAGAAAAAAACAATAACCCTCCTGGTTGGAAATTTCATCCCACCGACAATGCCTCAAATTTAAGCAATTTGTTGAGACGTATAAGATGGCGGCTGATAATTAGAGTACTTTTTCAAATTTCTATACTGCATTACTAATTAATGGAGCCTTTCATTGTAATTCTGGAATATAAAAACGAGGAAGAAAAACGCATATTAAATTATTTCGTGCTTGATTTAGTTGAAAGTTTTCTTTACATTGAACTATGCAGAATTTAGAGGGATATATATAGTTAGGTGGAAGAACCTTGTACGTATGCTTTTTTCCTAGTCTTGGACTTCAAGACTAAAATCTGAAAACGAAATGAAAGGAAACGAAGATTTCCGAACCTGTTTTTCTATACTTGTAAACACTATTTTTTTTAATTATTTTTTTTTTCCGTTTTCTATATATATTTTTTTTCTTTCTTCTTTCTTTTTTCTTCTTCTTCTTCTTTATCCGATTCAAGTTGACTAAGTATGAATGCATTAAATGCACTCTCTTTAAAATTCAAAATCACCACCGGCAGCCATCGATACTAACTAACACGTGAATACCAACTTATCACATCAGTTAAAAAAATGAGACTCGAATCTCTGAAGATTTGAGATTTGAATTCCAACAAGCTCTATAAATAGAGCTTGTTATCTGCGAGAAAAGGGGAATCGAAAAAAAAAAGGCAAAACAAAAATTAAAAAAAAAAGAGCTTTTTGTAAAAAAAAAAAAAACAAAGCCATTTTGCAGAAACAAAAAAAAAAAAGCAGAAACAGTCTCTTGGAACGGGGAACCCAACGCTAAAAAAGCTACCTAAAAAAAAATCAGTTTTAGTTAAAAAACTGAAAGTTTGAGCCACGATCTACACTTATCAGGGCTGTTTCTGACAAAAATAAGGTCGAATCTTGAACGAGGATGAAAAAAAGAAGCTTTTGGGAGATTATAAAATTTTTCGACCACCAACGACGGTGATCGGTGACCAGCGAACAGTGGCGGCGACGGCGAAGGCGAGGCTGGCCGACGATTTTTTTTCTTTTTCTGGCTGAGTAAAAAAAAGTTTTTTTTTTTTGCTGAAGGAAAAGAATGAATGGATTTTTTTTTTTTACTTTTATATAGAAGACTAAACCCAAAACGACGTCGTTTCAATAATGCCCAAAACGACGTCGTTTTGAATGCTGAGGATCCGTGTGTTTACCCGTAACTCGACTCGGGATCTGCGCAATTAATCCGACAATCCGTTCTCCCTTTTGACCTTGATCGATCCATCTGAACTGGATCAGACTGACACAGACCGAGCCGAACCGTCCTTGAACCGCCAGACTGAATAAAGCTATCGATCCGACCAGACCTGCGTTGACTGGACCGTTGATTGGTTTGGTTCAGGTAAAAAAAAAATTTTTTTAATTTTTTAAAAGATTTTTTTATATATTATTTTTGTTATTTTAATTATTATTATTATTTATGCATATAAAAATATTTAAATTTATCAAAATAAATTTTTATTGTTTTATAATATTTAATAATATGAAATTAATAAAAAAAATAAGAAAAGGAAATTTTATTCAATGATAAGATTTAAAGGTATTCTGAGTAGTGATGCTTATAAAATCTCTAGATGAAAAAATTTTTTTTTTTAAATACTACCAGTGTATTGGAGTATTTATAAAATTTTTCAATACAATAAAAATTTTCTTTTTGTTAACAATAAATAAAAATTAATTAATAAATTAAGAATAAGTAATATAAACAAGGAAAAAAGAAAATTTTATCCAATGATGAAATTTTAAAAGTATTTCGAGTAAAGATGCTTTAAGAAATCCCTAGGTGAGAAGATTTTTTTTAAATATTACCAGCGTATTGAAATATTTATAGAAAATCTTCAATACAATAAAAATTTTTTTCTTCGTAATTAAAAATAAAAAAATTAATAAAACAATTAATAAAATTTTTGAAAAAGAGAATGAAATGTGTGCATCAACATGCTATTATTTGCATTTCATACATGACATAATTTTTTACGAAAAGTAAATTCAGACCTCCAAAAATAAGATTCTAAGGTATTTCGACAAGTGATGCCTAAGAAATCTTTGATGAGAAAGAGTTCTTCTAATGTTACCAACGTACTGAAACATTTTAAGAATTATTTCAATAAAAATGTTCTGATTTATTTTTCTCAAATAATATTTGAATATAAAAACAATAAATAAAAAATAAAAAAATCAAGAAAATTAATTTTTAAATACCGAAAATAAGACTGTTTTTATCAAATTGAATCATAATATGTAGTTAATTGGTACCGTCCTAGACAGGCGCTGTAGGGGTGCTAATTCTTTTCTACACGTAACCGACTCCCGAACCCAGACTATTTCGCAAACCATAAAATTATCTTTTTAATAAATTTTAATTAATTTTAAGATTTCATTAAAAGAATATGTTTTAATAGGTGGTCAATCGCACATAATCAAAAAAGATTTGTAGCAACTCCTTTTTATTTCTCGTTTTTAAATTTGTCGGATGGATACAAAACCGTTACGATAGAGTTGACGACTCTACTAGGGATACATTTCTTTTTTAAGAGTCAGGCCAAAATTAACTACGTGTTATCCTCAAATTTTGATTTAAACAGTTCTAATTGATTTCTTAGATTTTTATTTTCAACCAAAAAAAGTAAAAAAAAAAACAAATCAAAAACAAAAAAAGTTCACACATATTTCTTTTACTTTGCCTTTTTTTTATACTTTATTTTTCTGTATATATTACTCTCAATAAATTAGGATACATTTGCACACACAATGACATGCTGCATCTCATGCATGAGCTCTATACCCAAGCTCTATCCCTTATAGGAGAAAGTAAAGTACCTATGCCCTCGTGAAATGATAACCTCCGTAATGGCAAGCGAAATACTTTCACTCAAATTGAACCATTTTCGTTTATAGCCTGTACTTGATGAAGATCGGGGTCTCTTACTAGTCCAACGTGGATGAGAGTGAGGAACAATTTAAAAACTTTTAGACATGTGTCAATCCAAACTCAGCATGTAATAAGCCTAGGAAACCAACCTTAGGTACAACTTCATTTACCTTCTTGTAGGAATACCTAAGAATAAAAGTTGTGTGTAATACAAAACAAAACAAAAAAATCTAAAAAAAAAAAATTTGTTTTCAAACCCCATCCTCATAACAAAAAAATCTCAAAAAAAAATTTGTTTTCAAACCCCATCCTCACATTAACTTTTTTTTTTTTTTTTACATAAATCATCGAGATATTTGCTCTAGGACATATTTCTCCCCAAGAAGTTTTCATGGATCTCGTAGAACTTCAGATTTGCTCATTCTCAGTTAGTGTCCTATGTGAGCCGTATAATGAAGTATATGTTTGGTCAAAAGAATCCTAACAAAATAATGAAAATTGCTTACCTATGGGTTATGTGTCAAAGTTACCCGATAAGGTGCATTTGGATCTCACACAGAATGATTTAGAAGATTTAGCTGCTATCTAGGGACAATTAAATGAAAAAAGAAAAGAAAACTTTTATAAGAAGTGTGGGCAAATTGCATCCCTCATTTCAGTAGTGATCGATGAGCAATTAATAAGGGCAGCTATATAGTTTTGAGATCCATCTTATAGATGCTTCACTTTTAATTAGGAACATCTGATGCCAACTATTGAAGAGTATTCGATTTTGCTCGGGATAAAACTACAGTGTCTAGATAAAGTATTCACCCGAAAGTCAAAATCAGGTTATCGTAAAAAGTTGGCCAAGCTTATGGAGGTTAAAGTGGAAACCATTGATTCTTTTGCAAAGCCTAAATGTGAACATCTCAGCATTCGTTGGGACTTTCTCCGAAACTTCATTCAGGAGCATTTAAATGATGACAAAAGCATGGCTGTGTTTGTTTTATCATTGTATGGCATAGTAATTTTTTCAAAGACTTTAGGTTACATTGAGATAATTGTGATAGATTTTTTGGAGCAAATTAAAACCCAAGCAATTAATCTCGTACCAACAATCTTAGCAGAAATCATTTGATCATTAAATTTCTGTCGACGAAATGAAAATGGACGGTTTATAGGATGTGTACCTCTATTATATGTGATATTTGATTTCACACCGAATGTTAGTGAGTATATCACTGTCTTTTCACTAATTAATTTATGTGATATATTTGATTCCTCATCAAATGTTAATGTGATCACTAAAATCTATATAAGAATTTAAGTTATTTATTTAAAATTATTGTTTAACAGCATGGCAATTTTTTTATATTTATGTAGAAATAATAAATTAAGTATTAATTATATAGTTAATTTGTTGGATTAAGTACTACATTGGAAATTGGCCAACGGCCACGACGTTTAATTTTGACAAATTTTCATTGCTCTCTGCCAACTCTTTTTACACAAGAGCAAGTTACATATACATATAATTTGATGCAATTGCATAATTAGTAACCAAATTAATTCCACAGATATAGAATGATCATATATAAACTCCTTTTGATTTTCAATTTTTTTCCTCCTTCACTCTTTATAATATTTTTTATATTTAAAATTGTAGAATTTGATCTAATTATTAAAATTAAAAAGAATATGTTACTAACAAAGCATACAATTGTTTACAATATAATATTTTCTTTTATGTAAGAAAAGAATATGGTATAGTCCAACAAGCATAATATAGTCATTAAGCTCTCTCTCTCTCTCTCTATATATATATATATATTTAAACCTTTTAGTTTCTTTATTCAACACGCTAATGAAACTGACCAATTTAAAATATAAAGGATAATATTAATTAAAATTCATATCATGATTGATGATATTAAAGATATTCGCACTCTAAAATTAGCCGACGTCCCTGGTTTCTACTTAACAGAGAAATTAACAACTAGCAAAGAATCTTGCCTAATAAATAAATAAATAAATCATGTATTCCAGCTGTCATCGTTGACAGAAACTTGGGGAAGACAGCCGAATCAAAACTGCGTACCTACTTAATTACTCCGGACAGACTCTACTCGATCCCATTTATTGTTCATCATTGAAAAATAAATAACAGGGGTTCTCTGCTCAGTGTGTTTTGCCAACTGGCTTAAAAATTTTAATTTCTTTGTCCTTCAACGAGGAACAAAGAAAAAAACAATAACCGTCCTGGTTGGAAATTTCATCCCACCGACAATGCCTCAAATTTAAGCAATTTGTTGAGACGTATAAGATGGCGGCTGATAATTAGAGCACTTTTTCAAACTTCTATACTGCATTACTAATTAATGGCGCCTTTCATTGTAATTCTGGAATATAAAAACGAGGAAGAAAAACGCATATTAAATTATTTCGTGCTTGATTTAGTTGAAAGTTTTCTTTACATTGAACTATGCAGAATTTAGAGGGATATATATAGTTAGGTGGAAGAACCTTGTACATATGCTTTTTTCCTAGTCTTGGACTTCAAGACTAAAATCTGAAACGAAATGAAAAGAAAAGATGATTTCCGAACTTTTTTTCTATACCTTTAACTATATATGTTTTTGTCATCTTGGCTAGCAAGTGTGTGTTACCTACAAAGCCACATTCATGTCTTCTCGTCTTTTGGTTGAGGAATGATCAGGAAAAGAAGATTGAGAAGAGAATTTGGAAGCTGATGACAAAGACAGGGAACAATCACCCGAGGGCTGTTTCTTAGGGAATGATATATTCCTTGTACGATAACAAGCAGAGGAACAAACCCCTTTTAACTTGTGCAATGCACATTCGCAGTTGCGATGGTATGGGCTCCGCTGGATCAAATTATTTTGCATTACTATGCTTCCTTCGAAGATGCCCGTGAACATCATCTCAGCTGCTCCAGTGGCCATTTCTCCTCTCTTCTCACTTCCCCTATTCTAAGGAACCAAAAAATAAATTAATATTTTTAACATTTATCATCATTTCATTTATAAAAAGCTCAAACCTTAAAAATCACTCTAAAAATTTTAAAAATAAAATAAAATAAAACATGAATTTTATAAAAATATAAAAATAAATTAAAAATTTTAACATTTCTTATCTTTCATCCATAGAAAGGATTGTTGATAACTTAATTTCGTAGAAAGACAAAAACAATAAAAAAGAGATTAAAACAATAAAATATTTTAAATTGAAGATAAAAAAAAAGATAAAATGATTAAAATAAATAAGATTAAAAATTTAAGAGATTAAAATATGGACTTTGAAATAATAAAAACAAAACTTATATTTTTAATTTTTAGATTAAAAATATTAAAATAAATTTGTAGTTTGTAAATAGATTTATCATTAAAAACACAATTTAACTTAAATATTATCACTAGTTTAAGGAAAATTAAAATAAAATCGACCACGAAATCATTAATTCAAAACTTATAATATTTTTAAATAAATCAAATCATAATCACAATGAAAACACTTAGGAACCAACAAAATAGTGAGAATATAATAAAAATGATAAATATTAGATATCAAAGAAGTAACTATAACAACTTAAAATTTATGTTGAAATTGTTATATATTGATTAACCTTAAAACTCTTAGTGATCAAAGAAGTAAATATAACATTTTGAGGTTTGTTTCCAAAACTAAATGCTTCTCTTCAAATTCAAGAAAAAGTTGTCTCAATAAGGCTTATAAACTTTCAACTAAAGAACAAAAAAAAAAAATGATTAAATTGAAATTTGTTTCCAATTATAATAAAAATTTATTTTTTTTAAAACAAATCATCCTTCTTATAATATTTACCAATATAGAAAATATTAAAAAAAAAAAAAACCTTAAATCTTGAAGACATAACACCATGAAATTATCAAACTTGCCACTAATAATTTCACAATAAGACAAATCTATGTGAACAAAACACCAACAGTATCAAATGAAAAAAATTAAAATAACAACTATTTAAAAAAACAACAAAACTTAAAATCTATAATAAATTATCAAAAAATGAAACTATTAAGCACTTAGCTGAACGTTTATCAAAATAATCATAAACTACAAACAAAAAAATATATCATGGAATATTTACACGTTTATCACATATCTCTTTGATAATGGTATTATTAAGAAAAAAATCATATCAATAGTAGTAATTACCTAGTAATCATATTTATTTTTTACAATAAAATATTTTTTTTGATATAAAATAAATCCTTTCGTGAAATTTATTCTTCAATCGATATACATTATTACTCTAAAGAATATAATAAATATAAAATCTCTATGAAGTACAACAATTATAAAATAAATAAAAAATAAAACTAACAACAAAAATATTAAAAAAATAAATTTATTTTTGTACCTTTTATCAACCAATATCATTATTGTGCTAATTCTTTCTTTAGTCTTATAATTATAAATATCTCACAATCTACAAATACAATATTTGATCATATAATTATTTTTCAAAAGTCAATTTAGCAACTTGACATATTCTAATTGGCTAAAAGACAAATTTGAAATGAAAAAAAATCATGATTATGATAAAAAATAAAAAATAATAAAAATACAAATACTGAAAAAATACACCAATCGGCTAAAAAACTTAAAATGCCAAATAAAAAATCATAGATCATAATTAAAAAATAAAATTATAACAAAAATAAAAAACAAACCTCATGATTGAGAAAAGAAAATGTAATACAAATATGAAATATACTTATATATCTATCTTTATCTTATCATTAAAAAGAAGATGGAAAACCATAAGTTATAAGAAAATAAAAAATAAAAAACATAAATGTTAGAGAATCAAAAGTTTCAATAAATTTTAATAAATAATGATTTTAAAGAACATGAATAGAAGAAAATTAAAAGTCAAGAGTACATATAAATATTAGACAACCAAAAGTCTATTGTGTTTTATTTAATAAAATTAAGAGATATAAGCTTAGAATTTATGTGTAAAGGACTTTTAACATTTATTGCAAAATATTTGAGTTTTATATATTTATATGATTATACCTAATTAGTTATTTCATAATACAAATGTAATTTTATTATAAAAGAAACAAAAAAAAAGTATTATTTATTTACTTGCATTATTTTTTAAACATTTTGATCGACATAGAGATAAACATAAACCTTATATGGCACTGCTAATGAAATCATTGAAATAATTTTCCTTACAAATAAATTATAAGAAAATGTGTTATTTAAAAACTATATTATGTTATATTATGAGATATATAATTTCTTCTATATAAAAAATTATATTATATTACAAAATGTTTTCTTCTATATTTAATTTTATCAATTTTATATTAATAAAATAGTTTAAATAAAAAAAGAGAGATCCACTTATGCTAGTCCAAGACTATATGTTTTACACTTTTTTTCCTAAAATGGTAAAGATTAAAAATCTTATTTTAATCCAAATTAGTTATTGATTTAATTTTGATCCAAATATAAAAAAATATAAAAATTACGGTAGTGTAAGTGGATACTTATTCAAAAAAAAAATATTAGAATATTAATTCTACTAACACAAATTCCTGACCACGCCAATACTTTTAATTAGCATGTGAGATTCTAGGATTATACAAAGAGATTAATTGTTTATGTGAAAGTTATCACATGTTTGAACCAAAGTCCACACTTTCAATCCAAAAGACATGGAATTTATGTCGTTTTTTCCCTATTCAATTGTGTAACGCTGTCGTTGCACAGATTTTTTCATCAGCATAGAAAAGAAATCCATTTTGATTCAGGCTTATTTCGATCCTTATGAAAGCCTGTTGCAGACACCATAATTAGTTTGGGATTCAAAATTGGTTGGGTTCGTATTTGATTCAGGCTTAATTATTGAATTTCTTGTTTATTTTCATTCATTTAATTTTATTGCATTTTTTTATATATTTATCTTACTTACTTGTTTTTAGTCTTTTCTTTATTTCTTTATTATGGTTTATCTTTATTTTTAATTTCATTTATTTCATTTAATTATCTGATAATTGAAAAAACGCCAAAAAAAAGGGAAAAAACTTAAATGACAGATTGAATATAATGGTTAAAAAATAATAATGATAAAAAATAAAATAAAAATTTACCAACATATTAGAGGGCTGGCAATCTTATTTTTAAATATTGAATTTTTCATAAAAATTAAATTTTAAGAAAAACAAAAAATATATATATTTAAAAAAAAAAAACCTTACCAATATAATGGAGGCTTGTAATTTTATTTTTTTAAAATAAGGTTTTATCTTTACAACAGATTGGAAAATCTTATGATTTTTAATAAAAATTAAGTTAAAAAAATAGTTTTCATAAAATTTTTAGGTAAGAAATGTTATTTAAATTTATCTTAAAATATGGAATAACTTTTAAAAAAATTCAATATCAATAACTAATATTTAGACCAAAAAAGATAAAATAAAAAATATATTAATAAAATTTTGAAATTAAATACAAATTACTCACGAATGAGATTTTTAGAAATTTCAAATGATAAATTCTTAAGAAATCTTTAGGTAAGAAATTTCTCTAAATTTATTTGAAATAATTTAGATAAAATTTCAATAAAAGTACTTGTATTCTTTTCTAAATAAATTTTTTTTGGTTGAAAATATTTGATAATTATTTAATGATGAAAATTTTTAATAAATTTTTAGATGAAAAATTTCTTTAAATTTCAAGCACCATTTAAGTTATGCAGCGCACAGCCGCAATTGCGATGGTATGGCCTCCGCTCGATCTCGATCTTGTACATCGCTAGGCTTCCTTCAAGGACACATCAGAGCACCATCTTAGCTGCTCCAGTGGCCATTCTCTCTCTCTCTCTCTACTTGATCTTAATTAAGGGTATCTTCTCTTGTCTCTGTCAGAATGTATTTAAGAGTCTTGCATGTTTTTGAAGCTTATTTATAGTTGAAGGAATAGGTGTGTTAGGTGGGTGTTGAAGATGCGGAGTAATCAAGAGAGAGAACAATTTTGTGTTAGGTATCCCAAATTGAGTTCAAGAGTCGGACTTTGTTGTCGAAAATTTTAGTTCTTGTTGTAATAGTTCCCCGATCACTAAGACAAATAACGTTTTTGTCAAGGGAAGCTTCAATCCCTAAGGAGTCCAAATTTTGACTACAACGAGAGATGGAAGAGAGGAGTGGTAGCGAATCTAGGAGAAATCATTGGCTTGGCTTTGATTGGCCAAGTTAATTTGCTATGGTTTGTTTTCGGGAATTTTTATTTGAAGTGGGGTTTTCTCATCGTTTTTGTCGAAGCACTTCCTTTTTTGACTACCTTGCTAGAGACTCTAGCGATCTAGCTTTTATGTATAAGAAAGGAGGTATTTCCTACGCAACAAAGAATCCATTTTTTAGGACTTGAGTTACTAATTGTCAAGTCCTAAGTAATAGAAGCCAAGTGTGTTGGACTTGGCTTAATCGATTTGGTTCTGTTTTCTGTCTGTTGTTACCTTTACCACTGAAATCTGATCATCCTCTATTAATTAATTCTCAAAGTATGAGCAACCAGTATTGTTTTTGGCACATAAGGGCATACCGAAGTCTATTAATTCACACTACATCTCATTCTTGTAACACCCAAATAATCCTCTACATACATCTCACCGCTTGTATATGAAGCTGTTCCAGCAACGGGAGTCCCTAACTACCTTGTCTTGTCAAATTCGCAAGAATATCAACACATATATTAGCTTCTCTATAAATGTTTGATATTATATTGCCAATCTCTTGATACAATCTACTTGCATTGTAAAAATAACTGGACTAAATGGATCCTTGTCTTCCAGAGATCTTTACAACTTTGTTAGCAGCCACCAAACAATCTGATTCTCTAATAATCTTCCTGACACCTTTATTCCAAGCCAATTTCAAAGAGTTACCTTTAACAAATTGCATATAAGAGTTTTACATGATTTAATTACGTTCTAAGCGTCGACTGGCCTTCTCTGTGTTTCATTCTTTCATCATGCAAGTTTGGCAATAATATTTTTAACGAAAAGAGGAAAGAACAATGGCTGAGCATAGTAATTTTCTTTCTTTGCGGATAGAGATCTTTTTTAATATATTTATATATTCCACATCGAATATTAATGTGATTATTAGTATCCATTTAAGAATTTTAATGTGACACACATAATTTTTATCTTTAAAATTTTATTTTAATAAATAATTTTTTGATATTATGATAATAATAATAATAATAATAATAATAATAATAAAAAAATACTAATATTTTAATTTTAGTTTTAATATAATATAAATAAAATTTGATATAATTTTGATTTTTATAACTTTTGATAAATTTTGGTAACTTTCAATACAATTTTAGTAACTTATGATATAATTTTGCTAACTATTGATAAAATTTTAATTCCTCTTGATGTAATTTTTGTAATTTTTGTAATAATTTATTATATACTTTTGATAATTATTGATAAAATTTATGTGATCATATATTTAACAATGGATTCCTATAGAAAAATGCGAGTTTAATTTTAATATAAAATAATTTTTTTATAAAAATTATTTTATTCAAATTTAAAATTTTTTTCACTGAATTTTTTTTATTGATTAGATTTATGTTAGATTTATCCTACTCTCCGAAGTTAATATTTCTAGCTCCATTTCTTCTGCTAACCACAATTCAATTCCTAACAATTTCAAGTATAAAGAAATTTATCAATGATTAACAATTAAGTTATAATTGATTTAATATTATATTATCTATAATTTACTACTAAGCTATCAATAATATACTATTAAATTATCAATGATTTACTGTTAAATTATCAATAATTTATTATTAAGTTATAACTAATTTACTACTAAATTATTTATGATTTGTTATTAAGTTATTGATGATATTTGTTATAAAATTATAACTGATTTATTATTAATTTATCAATAGTTTACTACAAAATTATTAATGATTAACTAATTTACTACTAAATTATCTTATAATATACTTTTGGTAATTATTGATAAAATTTGTGTTATCATATACTTAGCAATGGATTTTCATAGGAAAATGTGGGTTCAGTTTTAATATAAGATAATTTTTTTTATACAATAACATTATTATTTCGTTCAAATTTAGAATTTTTTCACTAAATTTTTTTATTGAGTAGGTTTATGTTAGATTTATCCTATTTTCTCAAAATAAAATTTTTAGCTCTATTTCTATTAGTAACCAAGATTCAATTATTAACGACTTCAAATATAAAAAAAAAATTTATCAATGATTGATAATTAAGTTATCATTTATTTATTATTATATTATCAACGATTTACTAATAATCTATTAATGATATACTATTAAATTATCAATGATTTTCTACTAAATTAGCATGATTTACTATTAAGTTATGGTTGATTTGCTATAAAATTATTAATGATTTATTATTAAGTTACTGATGATTTATTCTAAAGTTATAATTGATTTACTATTAATTTATCAATGATTTACTATAAAATTATCGATAATTAAGTAATTTACTACTAAATTGTCACTAATTTATAGCTAAAGTATTAGTAATTTATACTAAGTTATCAATAATTTACATCTAAATTATCAATGATTTACTATTATGTTATTATGCATTTAATACTATGTTATCATTGATTTACTACTCAATTTTCAATTATTTACTACAAAATCATCACATATTAATTACAAATTAACCATGATTTATTATTAAATTATCACTAATTTATATTAAATTATTCATGATTTACTATTAAGTTATTATTAATTAACTATTAAGTTATTAATGACTAACTACTACTAATTTATATTGATTTACTTTTAAGTTTCCATTGATTAACTACTACATTATCATTGATTTTACTATTAAGTTATTTATGATTTTACTACTAAGTTTATCAATTGATTACTATTAAATTGAAATTAATTTTCTATTAAGTTATCACTAATTTATTGTTAAGTTATTATTGATTTATTATTAAGTTATCAATTATTAACTACTAAGCTATTACTTATTTTTTATTAACCTACCATTGATTTACTAATATGTTATTATGCATTTACAATTATGAAACATGAAATTTAAAAGTCCACTAATAATATATGAGATAATTTTTTTATATAATAACATTATTATTTTATTCAAATTTATAATTTTTTTCACTAATTTTTTATTGAATATATTCATGATAGGTTTAATGAAAGTTTTGACTTCATTTTCGATTCTTGACAATTTCAAGTATAATAAAAGTTATTAGTAGTTGACAATTAAGTTATCAGTTATTTAATACTAAGCTATCAATGATAGACTACTAATTTATAAATGATTTGCTACTAATTTATGAATGATTTACCATTATGTTATGAATGATTTATCATTAAATTATTGATGATTTATTACTAAATTGTTGATGATAAAGTTATAATTGATTTACTATTGATTTATCAATTATTTACTAAAAAATTATCAATGATTAACTAATTTACTACTAAATTATCACTACTTTGCAACTAAATTAATAGTAATTTAGTATTATATTAGTAATTTACTACTAAATTATCAAATAATTTACTATTATATCTTTATATATTTATTATTAAGTTATCATTGATTTACTACTTTATTTTTAATTATTTATCACAAAATTATCACTGATATATCACTAAATTATCTATAATTTACTCATAAATTATTACTAATTTATATTAAATTATGCATGATTTACTATTAAGTTATCATTAATTAATTATTATATTATCAATGTTTTACTATTAAGTTATACTAATTTGTTTTTAAGTTTTCAATTATTTACTACTATAATTTAATTACTATTAAACTAAAAATGATTTACTATTAAATTATCACTAATTTAATTTTAAGTTATTATTAATTTATTACTAAATTATTAATAATTAAGTACTAAGTTATTACTTATTTTTTTGTTAAGTTACGCTTGATTTAGTAATATGCTGTTATGCATTTATAATTATATTATAATTGATTTACCATTAAAGTATTACACATTTATTATTATATTATTATTAATTTACTAAAAGGTTATCAACTTTGAATACTAAATTATCATTTATTTACTATTAAATTATTATTAATTTATTTCTAAATTATTGATGATTACTACTAAGTTATACTGATTACATTTAAGTTTTTAGTTATTAATTATCCATTACTGTATTATCATGGATTTATGTATATAAAAAAAAGGTAATAACAATGTATGCTAGATGTAATTCGTAAGGCAGAGAAAGATACTACCAAAAAAATTATTATTACCAACGGATTTTTAACGATAAAATTTTTTAATCACTAATTACCGATGGAATACCAATAAAATTTTTAAAACACTTTTACTAAAGTATTATAGATGGATCATTGATAGATTTTACAGATGAAATAAAATCTATAGGTGATCCATTGCTAAAACTCTGACACAAATTAGTGCCAATTTTATCGACAAAAAAAATCCAGCGCTAAAAAATTCAAAAAAAAAATTGGACATTATCAATAGAAATTATGTCGATAAAAGTCAAATTTCTTTTATTACCGATGAAAAATTCCATTGATAAAATCATCGCTAAAATTAAAATTTTCAACACCCCCTATCCATCGCCAACCTCTTTGCCCCAAATTCCTAAATCCCTAATTATCCCCTTTCCCCATCCCCTCCCCTCCCCTCCCCTCCCCTCTCATACTCTCCCATTCCGTTTCTTCTTGCCACCATCACTCCCTCTCCCTTTCTCCCATAGCCACCTTACCGCTAGCACCGCCACCTTGTCCCCTAGCTAGCTTAAGTGAGTTTTTTTTTTTTTTAAGGAGTTTATTTTATGTTTGTTTTTTGTTGAGTTTAGGGTTTAATATTGTTGTAAATTTGTTGAAATTTGTTTGGGTTTTGGTTACAAATGTATTGAATTTTTGTGAGTTAATTATTTGATGAAATTTATTTGGGTTTTGGTTTTATGTTTGTTGAAATTTTTGTTGGTTTTATGTTTGTTGAAATTTGTTTAGGTTTTGATTATATATTTGTTAAAAAATTTTTAGTGATATATTTTTATTTGATTTTTAATTTGTTAAGTATTAATGTTGAGTATTATTAATTTTTGTTTCGATTTATTTTTAATATCGGTTTTAGGATTTTTTTTATTTGTTGAGTTATTTATTTTTTATTTGTGAAAGTTTTGCTGATATTTATTAGGTATTGTTATATATTTATTAACTTTTAGATGTAAGATTTAGGATTGATTAATTTGGGTTTGATGTGTATTAATATTTATATATTTTTTTATGGATGTTTTATATTTAATATTTTCTAGATTTTAATAATAATTATAAAAATTAAAATTATTTATATTGATTTGAGGTTATAATTTATATATTACTAATATCTATCTCATTTTGAAGTAATTTATATATTATTAAGATTTATATTTGTTTTGAAATAGTTTATATATTTGATAGTTTAGTGAAATTTATACATTACTAATTATTTAAATATTCTGGTTTGATTATATTGATCAAACTTAATATAAATAAATTATACATTTATTAACTTTTAGATGTATAAGATTTAGGGTTGGTTAATTAGGGTTTGATGTGTATTAATATTTATATATATTTGTATGGATGTTTTATATTTAATATTTTCTATATTTTTATAATAATTATAGAAATAAAAATTATTTATATTGATTTGAGGTTATAATTTATATATTACTAATAGCCGGTGATAATTTTGAAGTAAGTTATATATTCTTAAGATTTATATTTGCTTTGAAATAGTTTATATATTTGATAGTTTAGTGAAATTTATATATTACTAATTATTGAAATATTATGATTTGATTGTATTGATCAAACTTAATATAAATAAATTAAATTATTTTATTTTGTTCTTCTTTTCTATAATCTTTCTATGAATGTGTATTATAAAAATGGGTTTAGGTGGATGTATGGTCTGTAATGAATATGATTTTTCATTTATTTTCATCATACTAACTTAACTTTTCCATTTTAACTACTTTGAAAGTAAAACAAGTTTCATACATAGAAGTGTATCGATTAGAGAAATTTTTCGCAAAATCGATTGAATTGCACTAAAAATGCCAATATCAAAGGTAAAATTCTGTCATTAAAGCAATAATATTTTTCTATGAATGTGTTGTCGTGTAGCATGTATCATGAATTTTTGTAATATCATTTATGCCATTGAAGGATTATTTGTTAAAGTAGACTAATAATTATGTTATGTTATTATTTATTCTTCTTTGGATATTATTCTTCAGATATTACTGCTGTGAGAGTTTTAAAAGTGTTGACTTTTTCTCTCTAATCATTGCAGCTATATAACTCCTATATATTTTGGATATTTGAGAAATCATTTTATAATTCACATTAATTAATTAATTAATCTGTAATTTGATTGTTTATTCTCTGATATAATATGATGTATCTACTATGTCATTGATCATTTGCAGTCAAGATGATTCTCATATAGTAGTATACACATGTAGAGTTTGGAGAATTTAGCAATCAAGATTATGTTTGAGTTATATTTAATAATTTAATTTTCAATGCCAAATTTTCAATTTCGACTTCCTATTTCCCTTGATTTTAAATGTTTTATTTTCTTTAAATCAAGAAACCGATACAAGCTGCATGCCTTTCAGGAAACCAAAACTCAGTATCTATAATACAGAAGTAATTCAAACCATATGTTAGACAAAGCTTCTAACACGTATTCTCTTCAAACTAAAACTGGGAAAGAAGTAGAAACTTAAAGTTAAGGCACCTCAGTATCCCAGTTGCATATATAATATCAAGCTACTGTAATTAATTACTGAATGGGTGCAGCAGCTGATCTATGCGAAAGTGTCCTGTATATGGTACTGATAATATCCGAAGTAGTTCTACAACAACCTCCTACAAGGGAAGCCCCAACCTCACACCATTTGTTTACGCAGGAGACAAAATTTTCATCTGAGACTCCGGTATTTTCCTATCACATAAACAATAATGCAGATAAGTCTAGTATGGCGAATTACAAAATAAGACCATGAAAGCTTCCCAAAAAAATAGAAGACTGAAAGACTTTGAAGAAACCATAGTTGAACATGAGAACAAACGAATTGATAATAACAACATAATTCAACCTCATTTTTTTTCTTTACAATTATGTTCCAATTTCCTTTTCCCTTCATTTTCTTTAAAGCCAAATAAAAATGAGAGTTTGTTCGGCAATCTAATTTTTATCTATTAGACACGAGACCTTTTCACCTTCAATCAACGAGATGAATGCTATATTATTGTTTTCTAATGGGAATAACCTCATTTCATTTGTTATAGTTCTTTTCTCCTTGCTATAATAATTTGCACCCTTCTTATCATTTTTATGTAAAGAATATCGTGGTGATACTTGAAAATGAAAATAGATAAGAGAATATTCTTATTGTTTTCAATGGTTGTATGAACTTCTTTCATCAAAAGTGGACACCTTATTTAGGCAAATATTATCAAAGCACTGATTTGAGGGATCACAACAGAATCTCTTTATTTCAACTCTTGCAGCTATATAACTCCTAAATATTTTAGATATTTGATAAATCATTTTTTGATTCACATTATTTAATTAATTTGTAATTTGATTGCTTATTTCCTCATATAATATGATGTGTCTACTTTATCATTGATCATTTGCAATAAAGATGATTCTCATATAGTTGTGTACACGTGGAGTTTGGAGAATTTGGCAATCAAGAATATGTTTGAGGTATATTTAACAATTTTAATTTTCAGTGCCAAAATTTCAATTTCAACTTATTATTTCCTTTGATTTTGCATGTTTTATTTTCTTTAGATCAAGAAATTTTTTATTTTACATATCGTATGAAAGAGAATTTGATTGGCTTGATCTATATTGGATCTATTTAATTTGGTGAAAGTTTTGTAGCTGGTATAATTAATTTTGGCTAATGTATGCTATAAATATTCAAACAAATAGATGTCATTCTAAATCAAGTTATTCCACTTAATTATACATCATCATAAGTTTTTAGTTATTTATTAAACTTCTGAATTTATGGGAAGTATTTCCTTCATGCATTTGCAATAGGTAAATTTTAAAAAATTATTTATTGGCTTTGATGAGAATTATTCCTATGTAGATCATGTAATTGGTTGTGGTATCTTTTAAAAATATTATTATTGTAGATACCAGGTTCACATGTCCTTCTTATGAGGTTAAGAGGCATTACAAGGGTTTTGATTTTTAGTAGCGTTTTTCTTATCATTTAGTGGCATTTATTAACGTCACTATAAGGTTTATGGCGTTTGCGAAAACACCACACAGAGTACCGCCTATTCACATGTCGTGGAAAATAACGACGTTTTTAAAAAAAGGTGCTAGATTAGCAACGTTTTTAAGCACAAACGTCTCTAAAATTTAGCGACGTTTTTTGATACAAATGCCACTAAATTTAGCGGTGTTTTTTGATACAAATGCCACTAAATTTAGTGGCGTTTGTACTTAAAAATGCCGCTAAATTATGAATTTAGTGGCATTTGCATAAAAAAAGTCACTAAATTTAACGACGTTTGTGTTTAAAAACGCCATTAAATTTAACGGTATTTTCTGATACAAACGTCACTAAATTCAATATTTAATAGCATTTTTAAATACAAACGTCACTAAATCAAAATTTTAACTTTTTTTAAATTTTTTTTAATATTTATTATTATAATTAAATAAAATTGTTAAAAGAAATAAATTTAAATTTAAATTCATAAACTAAATATTATAAATATTTAAATATATAATTTGTTCCAATATGCATGTAACACAAAGTTTAATATATATAATAACATTTCACTTTGCATTTGTTTTCCTCTTGCCCATCAACGGATTCCATAGAAGGAGTCGCACTCGCTTTGAATGGAGCCTATAACGCCTATTCCTCCTCTTGGCTTCCATTGCTAAAGAGAATATTTCTCCAGGAACCTCAAAATGTGTTGTTAGAATTACATCACAGAACATTTCATTTATCTTCTCCACAACTTCATGTTCCATCCTAATTGAAAAATGTCATTGGGTAAGCTATAAAAAGTAGCATAAAATTTGTAATGCAAGATCAAATCAAGGAAGATATACAAGATCTCATTGATCTAAACCTAATTGATGCTAAAACAAGTGATCATAAATTGGAATTGAAAAGATCAATTAAGTAAACAAAAGGAAAATTAATTTGAAAAACAAAAAGTGCAAGAAAATACAAGAATTAACTAGAAACAACTAAAATATAAAGTGAAATTCAATCGAAACTTATTGAGTTGATGAAAGAAAAAAATTAGGTCTAGAAGCTTATAATGAAAATGAACTTGAAATGAGCTAAGAAACAATTCATCAATCAAGTTTGCTACAAAATTCAACAAGAAAATGGTAGCAAAATAGAGAAAAATCAACTTAATGAACTAGCAACTTAAGTGATACTGAAAACAGAGAAAAATAGAGCATTAACAATTAAATCTATCCAAACACCAAATGAATTCATGAAAATAAATGCAATAAATTAAAAAATAACAAGTAAACATGTAAAACTAAGAATGTAAAATATGAGAGAATCAAATCAAACACCTAGAAGGAGAGAGGATCATCATTCATCAAGTGTTCATGCATGGATTGTTTTTGCCTTCTGGATTCACCCTTAACTTTGAAGAATTAACTGTACTTGTACAAAAATGAATTTGAGGCTGAATTTTTACTGGATTATAGCCTTATGAACTATGAATCTAGGAAAAAAAAATTTGAAGTAAATCAAGCTATAATTCACTAAGTTTTGATAAAAGACTGAAGATAGGTCAGGTGTGCAGTTTGAAACCAGATTTGAGTTCAAAGTGAATTTTACAGAATTTGAAAAAGAAATCATGAGAATTTGTAAATTTCATTATGAAAACCTTAAAGAACATTCAAAAAGAGTGTAGGAAACCTAAATTTGTAACAAGATTCAATTAAAAAAATTAAAAATGACAATAGATCAAGTTTTGACAAGAAAAATGAAAGGTAAAATATCAATGTTGTGCTCTAAATTGCACCAGGAAAGATATATGGAAAGCATAAACTTCTTATAAGACAGCTGATTAGTCATAAAATATGACTTAAACAAGGTTCAAAAAATTATGAACAAGCATCAACAAATATCATATAGACATTCATGTGAAACCATGGCCTCCCACCTCAAAACCCCTCAGCTTTTGACAAATTATTAAAAGAAGTTCTTTTTGTAATAAAATACAAGATTCAAGTACATTATCATGAATTTATACTTTTATATAGTTCTTTTGATTCAAAAGATCTTCTTTCAAAATAATTACGTTTCTCGCTTCCTCTCACATTCACCCAAGCACATTTAACACATTAAATCAAACAGCGAGTAAAGATTTCTATATTAAACCAGTAGAGATAAAGCAAGAATCAAGGCAAAACATTCACATATAGATATGAGATAAGTGAGAGCAACCTTATGCTGAGTACTCAAAAAGCTTTTTAGTGGCTGAAAAGGCTAAAAGAGCTATCTCAACATTGCAAATAGTGGAAAGCTCATGAGCTTTCTTGAAAAATCCTTATCTCATTTTTGAGAAAGTCACCTACCTTGTTGCTACGTTGTCAATATTCTTGATTTGAATTTTCTTTTTCACCATTCTCTTCCAAGAAAAAAGTTGGGGAAAAAAAGAAAATTATAGAGGAGAAAGAGGGGGTTTCAATTTTGAAAAAAAAATTTAGCCATGTTATTTCGTCATAATAGCAGCGTTTACTTAAAAAAATCCCACTATTTGTAAAGAAAAAAAAACACTTTCAATAATGCCCTTTAATTTTTTAAAGGGGATTATTAAAAGTATTTGTCATAACGTCTAGATCCGGGGATCTATCGCTAGACATTGACTTTAGGGAGTCGCCACCAATCTTTTTTATCTAGGTGCGATTGGCCACCTAAAGAATCTGTCCTTTCAGGGAACACCTAAGCTTGAGGGTCCCTAAAAGAATAGGTTCAGGTCTGCTAACCAGAACAAAGTTCGGGAGTTCGGTTACGTGTGAGGAAGGTTGTAGCACCCTCACAACGCCCATCAAAAGATGGTACCAGCTTAAATTTGTGTTATCCAAAAGCCTTAAAATTTTACCAAGTAATTAGTTGTTGGAAATTATTCTCAATTGACTCTAATACTTTTAGCAGAAAATTGAGAAAATTCCCTCACCTCAGGAGTATGCAAGAAAAACTACTGTTTCACTTGCAGGGGCTCCGTCGTCGGATTTATTAAAGAAAAAACAAAATCATCCAATTAATTATTGGAAATTATTCTCAATTAACTCTAATACTTTTAGCAGAAAATTGAGAAAATTCCCTCACCTCAAGAGTATGCAAGAAAAACTACTGTTTCACTTGCAGAGGCTCCGTCGTCGGATTTATTAAAAAAAATACAAAATCATCCAATTAATTATTGGAAATTATTCTCAATTGACTCTAATACTTTTAGCAGAAAATTGAGAAAATTCCCTCACCTCAAGAGTATGCAAGAAAAACTACTGTTTCACTTGTAGAGGCTCCGTCGTCGGATTAATTAAAGAAAAAAGAAAAAAAAAATCAAGATCAAAATCAAAGTCAAATAAAAAAAAAATTCAAAAAAAAAAAAAAAAAAAAAAAAAAAAAAAAAAAAAAAAAAAAAACCTGGAGCGGCTCGGCTCTGCTCGGCTCAAGGAAGAGAAAACGGCTCGGAGAAGCGGCTCGGGAAGAACGGCTCGGCTCGGCTCGGCTCGGAGGGGGGCTGGGCACGCGCGGGTCAGAATCGGGTCGACGCTCGGGTCGGGTCGGGTTCGGTAAAACGCGCGGATCCTCTGATTAACTTAAAGCCAAAACGACGTCGTTTTGGGAGGGTATAAAAGGCACCTTCCTCCGTTTTTCGGCAGAACGCTCCTCTCCCCTCTCTCTCTTCCTTCCCTTTTCTCTCCCTTCTCTCTAAAAAATCGAAGAACTCCGGTGGAAGATTCACCGGATTCTGGAAATTTTCGCCGGAATCTGGGTTTTTTCGCCGGAAGTTGGCCGGAAATTCACCGGTTTCTGGGATTCTTTGCCGGTTTCTGGGATTCTTCGTCGGAAACTGGGCAGTTCGCCGGAAACTTCAATGTTGGCCGGAATTTTAGCCGGAAACTTCAAGGTTGGCCGGAAAATTCAACCGGAAACTGGAATTTTCCAGAAACTCCCAGAAAAAAAAAATCTCGAAAAATCCCCAAAAAATTTCTGATAATTTCTGGAACTCTCCTAAACCTTTTCCTAGCCTTCTATACTCTTCCCTACGCCTTTGCTTCTCAAATCAGTAGCTCTAGCTGACTGTTTTCTGTGTGTTCTTGAACTGTTCCAAAGGGTCCTTTATATAGGGGTTGATCAGGAGTTTCTGATCAATCCCAACTCCTCCTTGGACGGGGATTCAGTCTTTGAATCCAATTGGACTCTTTAGATTGAATCCCCACTCCCAGTAGGATTCTTCAGCTTCAATCTCAACCTTCAAAAAAAAAAAAAATTCAAATAAATATAAAAATAATAGATAATTAGAACAGATAAATAAAAAGATATCATAGTAAAAAAAATATCTGATAATCAGGAAAAAATCAGAACAGATAATTTAAAAAAAAATAATAATAAAATAAGATAAATCCAAAAATATCTTACAAAAATAATAATAATAATAATAATAATAAATATATAACTATATAAATAATATACATATAAATCTAATCTGAATAAAAATAAATAAATGAATAAAGATATACATAATAATAATAATAATAGAATACATAAAATACAAAAGAAAAAAATATACAGGATTGAAATGGGCCTTACCCATTTGGGCCAGGCCCAATTGATCTGGGCCCGGACCCAATTGGGTGTCTACAGCTGCCCCTCTTTGCACATTTTCTGTAAAACAGAAATTGCGCAAAGACGTAGACACCCAATCAAGACTCAACTCAACATTTTTATTTTTTGATTTTTTTTATTTTTGTTTTTTATTTTTTTGATTTTTTTCTGATTTTTTTGATTTTTTTTTTTGATTTTTTTTTTGATTTTTTTTGTTTTTTTTTGTTTTTTTTTTTTTTTTTGCCGAAGCTCCTCTAAACAGAGACTCAACGACTTTTGAAAGTAAATTGCTCCTCTCAACAGAGGTACCACGACTTTGAAAAGTAAATTGCTCCTCTCAACAGAGGCACCACGACTTTGGAAAGTAAATTGCTCCTCTTCAACAGAGGCACCACGACTTTGAAAAGTAAATTGCTCCTCTCAACAGAGGTACCACGACTTTGGAAAAATAAATTGCTCCTCTAAATAGAGGCAACGGAACTTTGGAAATTAAATTGCTCCTCTCAACAGAGGCACCACGACTTTGAAAAGTAAATTGCTCCTCTAAACAGAGGCAACGGAACTTTGGAAATTAAATTGCTCCTCTCAACAGAGGCACCACGACTTTGAAAAGTAAATTGCTCCTCTCAACAGAGGCACCACGACTTTGGAAAGTAAATTGCTCCTCTCAACAGAGGCACCACGACTTTGAAAAAATAAATTGCTCCTCTCAACAGAGGTACCACGACTTTGAAAAGTAAATTGCTCCTCTCAACAGAGGTACCACGACTTTGAAAAGTAAATTGCTCCTCTAAACAGAGGCACCACGACTTTGAAAAGTAAATTGCTCCTCTCAACAGAGGCACCACGACTTTGAAAAGTAAATTGCTCCTCTCAACAGAGGCACCACGACTTTGAAAAGTAAATTGCTCCTCTCAACAGAGGCACCACGACTTTGAAAAGTAAATTGCTCCTCTAAACAGAGGCACCACGACTTTGAAAAGTAAATTGCTCCTCTCAACAGAGGTACCACGACTTTGAAAAGTAAATTGCTCCTCTCAACAGAGGCACCACGACTTTGAAAAGATAAATTGCTCCTCTAAACAGAGGCAACGGAACTTTGGAAATTAATAGGCTCCTTGACAATCATGTCCAAAGGAGTTGAAAGCTGTGTTTGAAGGGATTTCAGGAGATTATGCCCAAAGGTCTTATAAATCAACCCTGATACCAAAAGACATCCTATTTCAAGGATTAGGAACTTACCTGACAAGTTTCTTCTCAAACTTGCAAAGTCTTTTCATATCTGTCTTTTTCATGTGGGATGTTGGAACACCCCTGCTTCTTGAATTTGTACACTATATTCTCCTGAAAGTAGTGTATGCTGTGCAAATGCATATGAATTTCAATGCATGCTATGCAAATGTTGACCAATTAATTCATGTTCAATGTATGGTACTCAAGTTTCTCAAGCTCTTTTTTTATTTCTTGGGTGTCAAGCCCTTTGATTTTTCAGGATCCAATTGCACTGCTCTTCTAAGATTGAACCAGTGTAGCTCTCAATTGTCTTTTCCACTCACATTCTTCCTTGTTCAGTTTCTCAATACTCCGGAATAAGCTTCATCAATCGATCATCCCTTGACCATCATCCATGAATTTCTCAGCACTAGCAAATTTCAAAACAAATTTCATCCACCATCACTGGGTCCTTGTCTCAGCATCAATCATTCCAAAACAAATTATGTCCACTGATTGTTCCCACCATTCGACCAATTCATCCTTGTACTCATCACTTGGTTGTATCACTTTTCAAGATTTGCCCCATCATATTCTCTATTTGGTCACATCATACATCCTTCTAAATCATCTCTTTTAGGTTTCTACCATTTCTTCATCATCTTAGATTTCTTTTCAAATGAATGCAAGACTCTTTTAAGCGCATATTCATTCATTCATTATCATTTCAATTCTTGACAAATACCATGCAATCAAGCATTTTCTCAATTCATTCTAGGGGTGAAACAATGAGAGAACGCAAGGTGAATTATGGTAAAGATAATCAATGAAGATCTGTTTTGGTACAAAACAAATGGGAAAGGAAATAAATTGGATGTCATTGAGATGGATGGTATGTCCAAATGATGAATATTCAGACAATTCTCAACATTAATCTAGGATTCTTTTTCAAAAACTCATTCCATTTACAGTTGAAGTCATCTTGAGCTTGTCGAACTTTGCCCCAGTCTTTGAGGGATCTTCAGATGTCTTTGACCTTTCATTCATGTGAGCCATTTGCCCTGGATCTTTTTTTTACCAAGATCACCCTTTCAGGTTTTCAATTTGAATCTCTTTTTTTCATTTTCTCATTTTTTCCTTTTTTTTCTTTTTTTTTCTTTTTTTTTCATCATCTTCTTTTTTTCTCACTTTTCATCCATTGTTGATATCTTTCATACATCCAACTTTAGAGCAATGTAGCATGATTTCATTGCTTCATCATGAGCATACATTCGCTCAACATATGATCATTCAAGTTGAGTATTCACACTTGATCCAAATGGACTTTTCAAGGTTGTAACGTAGGCCAAGGGGAAGGGTCATAAAAGAAATGGATATAATAGGCTCAAAACATGTATTAAAAAGGTTCAAAACCAAAGGATCATTTGATGCAGCTTGGCATTTTGCCCCCACATCATTTCACTACTTTTTTCTTTCATCACACAAAGGATTCTCATTACTTTGCCCCAAGTCATGTGTGGCATTTGTTTTTTCTTTTTTTTTTCATTTTTGAGACCTTTTGTGGTGTTTTTTTTTTTTTTTTTTTTTCAAAAATTACCCTCCAGTGTAGAGGGTGATCCTTGGTTGGGGTTCTTCAAGAAAAAAATCATGATTGGCTCAAAGGGGTAGCAATAAATGGTTTTTCCAATGGTAAAAGAAAGGTGGCCATTTTTCATCTCAATTGTGAATACCTTTCTTGAACATCATCTATTGAACAAAGCTCATGAATCTGTATAAAAGATTACACATCTTCAAGACATATCTGTTTCTCCTCCAGTAATAGCTTACTTCTGTTCAAATCATCTTCTCATATTAATGTGGATGAGTTCTCAAAATTAAATCCCAGAATTATTGTTATCATTGTCTAAATATTCATCATCTGAAATTTAAGAATGGGAATGTGAAGTTATGAAGGGTAGCAGGGTATGGAATAATGGTCAAATGAAAGAGAAAAATGTAATGAAATGCATTGACTTGCCTTTATTAAAATGATAACAAGTAAAGTCATATTGCAAAAAGAAATCCAACATTACTTGAAAAGAAATCTTAAAGTGACAAAAAAACTTTCAACCCGCCTTATCTCCATTAAAAATTAGCCCCCTATATGATCAGGTGAAGAAATCCCCATTGACGTCTTGCCCCTCAATTCATTGTGACTCTCCAGATCCTTTCTGTTCTTGACTTTCACTTAGGGTGTTAACATTGAATGTTGTTGCTTTTCCTTGATCAAAACTTACCATTCCATCATTGATCAACCGTTGCACCTTATACTTTAAAGCAGTGCAATTTTCAGTAGAATGGCCAGTAATTCCATAGTGATAGTCGCAGTGGGCTGTAGGATCATACCACTTTGGGTAGGGTGGTTTAAGAGGTTCCACATGGCTGGGGGCAATCAAGTGGCTATTATAAAGCTCTCGATATAACTCTGTATAAGTCATAGGGATTGGATCAAATACAGGTTTTTCTCGAGCAGTCCGTTGTTCTCGCGAGCCACTTGCTGGGTTAGTAGGGCGAACTTGAGTTCTTACAGGAGCTTGAATGTTAAGGCGGTAAGTGGATGAATGAGATGGTTGTGAAGCTAACTGGTATGGGTAGGATGAGGCATTATTCACAGCGGGATAGTATGGAGAGTAGCCTTGGGATGGATAGGGTTGATAACCCCTGAATTGTTGTCTATCAAAGCTCACAGCTTGAGCTTCAGCTTCTTTCTTTTCTGATGTCTTCTTGGTTTCTCCTCCTTTCAACTTGCCATTTTTTATGGCACTTTCAATAATTTCTCCAGAGATCACCATGTCAGCAAAATTCTTTGTTGCATTTCCTATCATCTTTTCATAATAGGGAGGCTTTAAAGTGCTAACAAACAGCACTGTGGTCTCTTTCTCTGTCAGTGGAGGTTGTACCTGTGAAGCAATATCCCTCCATCTCTGGGCGTATTCTTTAAAAGACTCATTTGACTTTTTCTCCAAGTTTTGCAAAGATAAACGATCAGGGGCCAAATCGATAATGTGTCGATATTGACTGATGAAGTCGTGTGCCATATCACTCCAAGAGCGAATACGAGTCCTATCCAACTGAACATACCATCTGGCGGCAGAGGCAGTAAGACTGTCCTGGAAAACATGCATCAGAAGTTTTTCATCATGAGCATGAGCTGCCATCTTCCTGCAATACATGGTGATGTGGGTTTTGGGGCACTTGGTACCGTCATATTTTTCAAATTTTGGTACTTTGAACTTATAGGGAATAACCACATCAGGGACTAGGCAGAGCCCAGCAGCATCTACTGACCCATAAAAGCTAAATCCTTCCACAGCCCGTAGCCTCTGCTCTAGCATGCTAATCTTGGAACTCTCCTCAGCTTCCACTTTCATCTTTTCTTTTTCCTTCTCCTTTAAGGCATCTAGGTCAGGAATTGGTTCTGCTACTTTTTCAGTGAAGACAGGATTTATATAGCTATTATACTGCCCTGGGTTGAAAGCTGATGGTATTCCAGGATATGGCGGGACCTCTTGAGCAGGCTGGACCTGAGATGGGCCAAAACCTGGAGGGTACAAAGGGTCAGCCACTTCTTGCTGGCTTGTACTTCCTTCAACTCCTTTCCCCTTATTCATGTTATTGAGGGCCTCCAGAATTTTGCTAAGTTCATTTTCAATCTTCTCCTGAGCTTTTTCTAGCTTTTCAAATCTATAAGAACTTTCCTCCTCCATTTGCCTTGCTCTGGATCTTGTGTTGTATGGATGAGCAAGGTTTTCGCTAGATGGAGCTATCCTCGGACCTTGAGTACCATACTCATGATTAGAAATGTTATGCTGTGCCTTATGTATGATGCTTTGATACACAAATGAAATGTACATTTTTTTGAATGAAATCTAGCATGAAATGAATGCAAATGATTGTGTTGAAACATGATCATGAAAAGAATACAGATGCATACAATCAGACAAACAACATAGTTAGTTTCATGAATGAAATGAAAGTAATGCTGATGCATAACATTACAAAAAATAATACACAAAGTTAAGCAATCAAAATGATTAGATAAACACCTTTTTTGTGTCCTAATTTCAGGGTATATCTATCATTGGGTAGAAAGGACTCTATCCTAGGGTTAGGCACTCTTAAGGTTCACTACATGTGGTTTTAAAGTCAGAGTCTAAAGGTCCTCAAATTGTTCCTTACATCCTTGTCCATCACAGACTAGTAAGGCACCCTAATCCTCACCCATTACAGGCTACAAGCGGAAAAGGTTCAATTTGAGTGGGAGTATTTCGCTAGCCACTACGGAGGCATTAGACCTCACGAAAGCAATAGGTACTTTACTCCCTCCTAGAGGGACGGAGCTCGGGTATAGAGCTCATGTTATGCACATGCACATGAATGACATAATTAACAAGATAAATAAACAGGAATGAATAATAACACATATATACAAAAATGGTTCAATTTTATTAGGCTTTTGGATAACACAAATTATTTGCTGGCCTGACTCTCAAAGTCCCCAGTGGAGTCGCCAAGCTGTCATAACGTCTAGATCCGGGGATCTATCGCTAGACATTGACTTTTGGGAGTCGCCACCAATCTTTTTTATCTAGGTGCGATTGGCCACCTAAAGAATCTGTCCTTTCAGGGAACACCTAAGCTTGAGGGTCCCTAAAAGAATAGGTTCAGGTCTGCTAACCAGAACAAAGTTCGGGAGTTCGGTTACGTGTGAGGAAGGTTGTAGCACCCTCACAACGCCCATCAAAAGATGGTACCAGCTTAAATTTGTGTTATCCAAAAGCCTTAAAATTTTACCAAGTAATTAGTTGTTGGAAATTATTCTCAATTGACTCTAATACTTTTAGCAGAAAATTGAGAAAATTCCCTCACCTCAGGAGTATGCAAGAAAAACTACTGTTTCACTTGCAGGGGCTCCGTCGTCGGATTTATTAAAGAAAAAACAAAATCATCCAATTAATTATTGGAAATTATTCTCAATTAACTCTAATACTTTTAGCAGAAAATTGAGAAAATTCCCTCACCTCAAGAGTATGCAAGAAAAACTACTGTTTCACTTGCAGAGGCTCCGTCGTCGGATTTATTAAAAAAAATACAAAATCATCCAATTAATTATTGGAAATTATTCTCAATTGACTCTAATACTTTTAGCAGAAAATTGAGAAAATTCCCTCACCTCAAGAGTATGCAAGAAAAACTACTGTTTCACTTGTAGAGGCTCCGTCGTCGGATTAATTAAAGAAAAAAGAAAAAAAAAATCAAGATCAAAATCAAAGTCAAATAAAAAAAAAATTCAAAAAAAAAAAAATTCAAAAAAAAAAAAAAAAAAAAAAAAAAAACCTGGAGCGGCTCGGGTTGCGGCTCGGCTCGGCTCGGCTCAAGGAAGAGAAAACGGCTCGGAGAAGCGGCTCGGGAAGAACGGCTCGGCTCGGCTCGGCTCGGAAGGGGGCTGGGCACGCGCGGGTCAGAATCGGGTCGACGCTCGGGTCGGGTCGGGTTCGGTAAAACGCGCGGATCCTCTGATTAACTTAAAGCCAAAACGACGTCATTTTGGGAGGGTATAAAAGGCACCTTCCTCCGTTTTTCGACAGAATGCTCCTCTCCCCTCTCTCTCTTCCTTCCCTTTTCTCTCCCTTCTCTCTAAAAAACCGAAGAACTCCGGTGGAAGATTCACCGGATTCTGGAAATTTTCGCCGGAATCTGGGTTTTTTCGCCGGAAGTTGGCCGGAAATTCACCGGTTTCTGGGATTCTTTGCCGGTTTCTGGGATTCTTCGCCGGAAACTGGGCAGTTCGCCGGAAACTTCAATGTTGGCCGGAATTTTAGCCGAAAACTTCAAGGTTGGCCGGAAAATTCAACCGGAAACTGGAATTTTCCAGAAACTCCCAGAAAAAAAAAAATCTCGAAAAATCCCCAAAAAATTTCTGATAATTTCTGGAACTCTCCTAAACCTTTTCCTAGCCTTCTATACTCTTCCCTACGCCTTTGCTTCTCAAATCAGTAGCTCTAGCTGACTGTTTTCTGTGTGTTCTTGAACTGTTCCAAAGGGTCCTTTATATAGGGGTTGATCAGGAGTTTCTGATCAATCCCAACTCCTCCTTGGACGGGGATTCAGTCTTTGAATCCAATTGGACTCTTTAGATTGAATCCCCACTCCCAGTAGGATTCTTCAGCTTCAATCTCAACCTTCCAAAAAAAAAAAATCAAATAAATATAAAAATAATAGATAATTAGAACAGATAAATAAAAAGATATCATAGTAAAAAAAATATCTGATAATCAGGAAAAAATCAGAACAGATAATTTAAAAAATAATAATAATAAAATAAGATAAATCCAAAAATATCTTACAAAAATAATAATAATAATAATAATAATAAATATATAACTATATAAATAATATACATATAAATCTAATCTGAATAAAAATAAATAAATGAATAAAGATATACATAATAATAATAATAATAGAATACATAAAATACAAAAGAAAAAAATATACAGGATTGAAATGGGCCTTATCCATTTGGGCCAGGCCCAATTGATCTGGGCCCGGACCCAATTGGGTGTCTACAGTATTTTTTGTAAAAAATATTTTCAATAATCTTTTCATTTTATATGAGAAGATTATTGAAGGCATTTTTGACCAAAAAACGCCTTCAATAATCCCTTGTAATTTTTTTAGAGGAGATTATTGAAGGTATTTTCTGTAAAAAAATACATTTAATAATCCCTTCCAAATTTTTATAAGGGATTATTGAAGGCATTTCAGGTAAAAAAATGCCTTGAATAATCTATTCATAAAAAATAGAGACAATTATTGAAGGTATTTTTTGTCAAAAAAGTCTTCAATAATTTCAATAAAAAATTACAAAAAATGCCTTCAATAAATTTTCTTATCAATAAATCTATCAAAAATAGAGTAGCATTGTCGGTTAGAGTATATGATTGTTAATCATAAGGTTATAAGTTTGATTCTTCCTTTCAGTTTTTTGAGGGATTATTGAAAGCGTTTCTGGCCAAAAACACCTTCAATAATTTTCTTAAAAAATTGAAGTCGATTATTGAAGAACGCCTTCAATAATCCCTTAAAAAATTCAAAAAATGCTGAAGAGAAAGATCAAACCTATGACTTTATGATTAATAAATGTACACTCTAACCATCAATGCTACTCCATTTTTCATAAATTTATTGACAAAGATATTTATTGAAGGTGTTTTGGACAAAAAATACCTTCAATAATCCTCCAATTTTTTAAAAGAGATTATTGATGGCGTTTTTTGACCAAAAATGCATTCAATAATCCCTTTCAATTTTTTTTAGAGAAAATTATTGAAGGTATTTTCTGCAAAAAACACCTTCAGTAATCCCTTTTAATTTTTTATAAGGGATTATTGAAGGCGTTTTAGGAAAAAAAATGTCTTGAATAATCTGCTCATAAAAAATAAAAGCGATTATTAAAGATGTTTTCTACTAGAAATTCCTTCAATAATTTCGCTAAAAAATTGTAAAAGATTATTAAAGGCATTTTGGATCAAAAACGACTTCAATAAATTTTTTTGTCAATAAATTTATAAAAAATAGAGTAGTGCTATCGGTTATAGCATATGATTGTTAATCATAAGATAGTAGGTTCGATCTATTCTTTCAGCATTTTTTAGGTTTTTTGAGGGATTATTAAAGGCGTTTCTAGCCAGAAATGCCTTCAATAATTTTTTTGAAAAATTGAAGTTGAATATTGGCTAGAAACGCTTTTAATAATTCCTTGAAAAATTCAAAAAATGCTGAAAAAAGAGATCGAAGCTATGACCTTATAATTAACAACCGTATGCTCTAACCATCAATGCTACTCTATTTTTCACAAATTTATTGCCAAGGAGATTTATTGAAGGTGTTTTTGACAAAAAAACGCCTTCAATAATCCTCTACAATTTTTTTAGAGAAATTATTGAAGGCGTTTCTGACAGAAAATACTTTCAATAATCACTTTTTTTTTTTATGAGCAGATTATTCAAGGTATTTTTTGCTTGAAACGCCTTCAATAATCATTTCAATTTTATCATATAGGATTATTCAAGGCATTTTAGTTGATAAAACGCCGTTAATTTTTGTCTTTAATGGCATTTATATGTATAAACACTATTATTTGAGTATTTAATGGCGTTTGGATAATAAATGCCTGAAGTTTTACAAAAACACGAAAACTAACGACGTTTGTAAGTGAAAGACCGCTACAAAACTGCTGCTAATACGCCATTTTGTTGTAGTAAAGAAAGACCCGTTAACATAGTAGTGGTGAGCACTTCTTTGATTTAGCTTGATTTTGCAACTTATATGGTTCTTGAATGGATAGTTTAAAGTTGTATTGTCTCAAATCTTGAACTTTATCTTCATTTCCTATAAAGTTATAATCTACCTATAGTTTTTAGTAATTTTGTGACTATGGGTAGTCATACTAATTTTTTGTTGTTATTTATATCTATCAATCACATTAATCAATTCTAATTTTTTTCAATATAGACATTAGTTCTGGCTTTTTCACAAATCATGTTTGCCGCCTGAATGATCTAATAAATGTCACTCTTTGGGAGGACTTTGCACACCTCCTTAAAGAAATTCAGTTTTTAGGCAATTAAGATAAACCAATCATTGTCTTTACAGCCATGAACATCACAAAATTCATGGGTAAGATACTGCATTTTAAATTTCAAACACTATTTACTTTGTAATAGATAAAAATTCAACCATTCAGTTGACAAAAAAATAGGTTACTCTGTTTTAGTTTACATACAGCCTTATTCCTTCATATACAATTCTCACATTGTTCTGTTACATTTTTTAAAAAATAAGGTATCTACCAATTGCAACATGTTTAGCTTCAGGCATTTTTATCAATCCTGACATTCCATTTGCTATTGACCTAAAAACTAGGTATGCCTGGACATAATTGACATGACAAATCATTCTAAATGCAATTCAAAGTTTATATATGTATAATTCATTTATATTAGAGGTGCTTAATTACTTGGAGGTATTACAAGATTGTTTTCAATCCTTGTTTGCAATAAATTGACAGCTATTAATATAATCTTTATTCTTTTGCTACAAATTTATCCAGCTTGCACATTTTCTATGTACAGGGAATTTGTGTAGAAAAACAACCGAAGTTCTCGTTGCATATGTTATAGTATGTGTCGAGTCAGTACTACAAAAATAGTAAAACATAGCATTAAAAGAAAATGTCTTAACTATTAGACGCAACTTGGCTTTCTCCCCCTATTTTGAATCTGACAATCCAAGTTTGAATTTTCTCAACTACTATATACATATTGGTTAGCACTCAAAGAAATGCATCCCATTAGCGTGTCAATGCAGGCCATCTTTGCCATTGATGCTCCAAAATCTTTTAAAAATAGATAAGGGTGCTTGATATCTTTAAAAACTATTAAAGCAATTGTCTTATTGTACTGAGAACATGATCTAACTACAAAAGACCAGAACTGTTCAAAAGATTCATATAGTAGTGTTGACAAATCTGGTAATGGTAATAGAATCTAAAGGAACAAATTTGGTGTCTAAATTGACTTGATCTGGACAACGCTTTGAAGACCTTTGACAAATGATGCATCAAGCTCTAGATCTGGCTTGCCTAAGCCACCAAAGAGGCTTGCCTTGAAAGTGAAACATTGAGCAAAACCAATGCGAGCACTTTATGTAACGTAATAAGATTTTGTTTGGTTTATAACTGTGTTTTTTCATCTAGACGTATTCAAAAATAAAATATTTTGGATAGTTAAATGTTTTTTTGTCGTAGATTTTATACTGTTAAGAGAAAAAATAAGGAAGAAATAAAGAGGGAGAAGCGTAAACCAAAGACTGAATGTCTCAAGAAACTCTTTTTACATGAAGCAAATTCATGAAGTATGCCTTAACTTTTAATATTGAACTATATATTTAATAACTCACGGTTATCTTTTTGATATCGGATTATATAATAGCTTCTAGCAATCTCTTTAATATTTGATAATTATATATTTATTATTAGATCATATAAGTCTTGAATATTATCTTATTAGGCTTGATTTTATCTATAAGTCCCAAATATTATCTAATAAGAAAAACAGTCTTATTTCATGTCTAATTAGGCTTTTAATAGTTATATTTTTAGCTAAATGGCATTATGGTTATAGCTACACTATTTCTTTCTGCGGGTTTAATTCAAAGTTATATTGTTTCTGTTAATATTTTCAGGGTCATTCTTATAGTACTGGGAATAAAAAAAAAAGCCATGTGAAGGCCATTTCAGCTATTCGTTCAAATGAAGATTGAATAATGATTATTAGTAGGGGTTCCACCCTAGATGATTGCTTGAGGTTGGTATTTTGAAAACTTAAAATCTTTTGAAGGTTAATCGAGTATGAGCTTCACGTACTCCGAATTCAGAATAGTTCATTTCTCTGTGGCATTTGTACATTATAAAAGTCAGTGCTTCTAAGTTGCATAAAATCTATCTGAATATTTTGATACCTAAAAACTGTTCAAAATATTTGTAGGTATACCCCAAGTATGTTAAGCAACTGAAAAAAGCTTTAAGGATTGAAGTTGTGACCATTTGCAAAAAGTCGACCAGGAGAAAGATTGGTCATTCTTGAATTTGATAACAATAATATTTCAGTATTGGAAAAGTGTTTTTAGACCTTCTATTTTAAAATATAATCATATAGATTTTATATAAAATACCAAGTGGTATTTATTATCTTGGAGTATAATGTTTGGAAGAGATATGGATATTAAAAGATATTCAAAGAAATTGGAATTTGCATATGAATGATAATTTTTAAACATGTAAATGGTAGAGCCATCGAGCTTTTGATTTAGCAACATCATAGCATTGGCCTCCGGAGGGTTGCCAACATTTGAGGCATAATCTACTCCCCCGATTAGGTAAACTATGAACTTTACTGTAGATTGTGGAGTCAAGTGGGGCATCAAGGTAGAATAAGAACTTAAAAAAAAAAAAAAAAAAAAAACATATGGATGTTAGAAAGAGATTTGACATATGACTTAACAAAGGTTAATATAAATTCATGCCAATACTCTATTATCTTATTATTCTCAAAGAATCAATGAAATTATCATTTTTTCTTTCAATGATTGAATCTTAAAATTGTAAGTTTATGATGTCTTGGAAAAAATTAAATATGCATCTCTCATATACTAAAAGTTTCATAACATAAAAATTGTAAATTACCATTTTGTTTCATAAAAGGCATATCTTTATCAATTTGATAATACATGAACATGTTCCCTTAATAACTATCTTGTTCTAATTATGATTCGTGAAGTTGTCCTTATAAAAATGCGATATGCATAGTTTACAAATTGTAATCAATTCAATAAATTTTATGTATTACATCTTACTTTTTTTTATTCGTAAATTCTTAAATTGATTTTGTTTTGATTATTTATTTTTTAGTATACTATTTTTTCAATTAAATAAAAAATATTTTAAATTTTCAATTATATTAAATAAAAACCCGGAGCAAAACATAGGCATCATATTAGTATTATTAATGCTTTACGTGAATAACCACAATTCTAGTTAAACAATAAAATATGTTCTTTTTATTAGTATTTTTCATTCACAATTGACTTGTGTAAAACAAAAAATAAATAAACAAATGAATAATTTACATAACTGACGTGATATTGATTTTGTTGACGTGATAATATTAGTGAATAAAATTAATTATTAAATTATGTAAATAATCTTTGTATTTGTACAAATTTTAGATTTTAGTCTTTTTAATATAATTCATAAAAATCTCATCTTTGTGCAATTAAATTTGATAATTTTGATTCAATTACTAATGTGATTAATTACATTTTTTTTAGCTTTACTAATGTGACTGTTATCTTTTAAAAAATCATATGAAAATTAAAAGCATCCTAAAAAAATTAAAAATATAAAAAAATTATTGTAGGCTTTTTTTTTTTCAAATTCTTATAAACATTAATTCTTTTTTTCAAATATTTTAATTTTTTCAAAAATCATATTTCTTAATTTTTTAACAGTTAGATTTCAATATTTTAAAAACTCAAAATTTTGAAATTCTTTTTATTTTTTTATTTTAAAAATATTAATTTGATTTTCTAAATATTTTAATTTTTCAAAAAATAATATTTCTTGAATTGTTATGAAAAATCAAATTTCATTTTTTAAAAAATAATTTTAAATTTTTTGCTATATATTTTTTAAAATCAGTATTTTTAATTTTTCAATAAAATGAGATTTTTTAATATTATTTAAATATTTTAATTTTTTTGTAAATTTTAAATTTTTAAAAAATATTAAATTTAATATTCTAAAATTAAAGTGTTTGAAAAAAAATTAAATTTAATATTTTAGAAATTTAGAAATTTTATTTTTAAAATAAAATAAATATTTTTATCAAAAAATAAAATATTGAAAAAATTAAATTTAATATTTTTAATATAGAAAATCTAAATAATTCATAAATTTGAAATTTTTAAAAATTAATACCTTAATTTCTAAAAAATTCATGAAATATTATTTTTTAAAAAAATTAAAATATTCAAAAATTTTAATTAAATGTTTTTTTTTTAAATCCTAAAAAGCTTAAAAACTCATATTTTTTTTTTTACTTTTTGGATTATTTTTTAATTTTTTAGATATTTTCTTTTGAAATTTTAAGACATTTTTAAATTTTAGATGTTTTTCTAAAAAAAACAACTATTACATCAACAAAATTAACTGAAATTAATTGATAACATTAGTAATTTGATCAATATTATTAAATTTAACTTGTACGAGACAAGATTTTATAAATTATATTAAATGAACTAAAAATTAAATTTCATGTGAATATAGATACTATTTTCACAATTTGACAATTGATTTCATTCACACATTTTGCTACTTTAGGAAAGTCAATGCTACTTTAGCAAAATTAATACCACACAACAAAACAAATGCCTACATTTCAACTTAACGACTACATTAACATTTTTAAAAGCAAAAATTGATTAAACTAAAATTATCAAATTAAGATAATACAATAATTACTTTTTATGAATTATAATAAAAGGATTAAATTTTAAATTTTGTTAGAATGCGAGGATCATTATTATAATTTGATCTATTATTAATTAATAATTTACTTTTAAATTATTTAACTTTGATATTTTAATTTTTATATAATTTAATTATATTTATTTGATTTTAGAAGTTAACAAATTAAATATAAAAAATCAAAGTATTTAACCTTAATGATCCAAAAATCAGATTCAAAAAGTTTGAATCGAAATGACCAAAACATGAAATGAATCCAAATTTATCCAAATTTGAATTGATTCGATCCAAAATATCTAAACTCAAAATGATTTTTTTTTTAACCTAAACACAATTTGATCTAATTGTTCCTTAATGCAAACTCAAAATAATTTAATTTTTTCTAAATGAATCTGACCCATTCACAGTCGATTGGACACGCCCGATTTGCCCTCTCCAGTGATATCCAATAAATTTCTAACTTTTCTTTGCCTAATCCATGTTGTATACGAAGATCTGGCACTTGCATGGCAAGAGGGTAAAACTTAAAGTTGCAGATTCTATTGATGAAGAAAGAAGTAAAAACATGATAACTTCGTTTTTGCCTTGTGCTTTTTCACAAATTTTTATTTTTTTATTTAATCTTTTTCTTTTTCATTTACTTTTTATTAAACAAAAACAAGTAAGAATGTCAATTATTAGAGTATGAGATTGATAAAGTATTTTTATATTTATTATCAGCTTTTTATATTATATCAATCTCTATACCCATATTTAATAAATATTTAAAATTTATTTATATTTTCTATTCCTGTGGATATTAATGAGTATAAATAATCTTTATACTATATTTTTTCAAAAAATAATATTTAGTTTTTTATTTTTTTCTTTTATCTTGCACATTTATATAATTTTTATAAATTTATATCTTCAAATACAAATATTTTAGTTTTAATTAATTTTTTAAAAATTATGTTATTAAATAAAAAATTAATTTATTAAATATATAAATATATATTACCCATTCCCTTACCCATATCCGATAAAAATTTTAAAATTACATTCATTTGTGCCTTCATCTTCACAATTTAATATCTATTTTCATTCTCATTAAAGTAAAAAAATTAAAATTTTTTATCAAATTTAAATTAAATTGGCATTTCTCAAACCAAGAATTAAAAAAAACAAACATTTGCCACACAGAACTTTAAAACATCCATCATTATTCTGCCGTGTTGGCTTCTAATTACTTGTTTTAATTCAGTTGTATAACATCATTAATTTGTTAAAATGTACGGATTATCTTTACTTATTTAAATATATAAAAATATATAAATTAATACTATTTAATCATTTATATATTTTAAATATATATAATATATATTATAATTAATACATCAAATCATAATAAATTAATTATAAATATCTTTTGAATTTAAAAAATATATATAATAAGTGATATTTGTTTTTTTTTTTAATTTAAACAAAAAAACTAAAGGATAATAAAAAAAAAAGTTACCAAATTAATAATATCCATTTGAAAATTTAAAATTTTAAAAGAAATATCTCTAAGTGAAATTTTAATCAAATAAAATTAATTTTTTTTAAGTTTTATATTTTTATTACAATTTATTGAGATTTTTTACTTTAAAAAAATCATTAAAAAATTAATTATAGATAATTTGGGTAAGATTTTACTTTTAAAATTTGTTATATTTGAATTTAAATTATGTATAATAGATATTGTTTATTTGTCAAAAAAATATATATATCCATTTAAAAGTCATATAACAAATCTTATCAATATTTTTGTACATTGTAATATATATATATATATATATTTATATATTTATATGATTTCTGATTAATTGATGCTTTGTCCTTTTACGCCGACAATTGTAGCGTTGTAGAACTATTCATTTTTTTCTTACATATCATTGTAAAATCAGTGTGTAACAGTAAGAAATTAAGTGAATTATGTGACAGATTTTTCTTGGAAATACTATTAACAACATATTCTTATTTTCACATGAATTTATTATATCATTTATCTTGTTTTTCACTTGACAGCCACTAAAGAAAAAAAAAAAAAACTGTTATTATTGCAATTTATTGTTTACTGTCCTTCGTCTTGAGTGCTAACAACTATCACTTCTAAAACTGTCAAACTGCATCAGGAATCTACGAATGGTATGGACTCGCATCTTAAGCACATTGGTAAAATTGCATTTTATCCTGAGGATTTGAATTCTAAATTCCTATGATTATAGGCCAAAGATAATTGATATTACCCAAAAACACTCGATCTCAATATTCTAGCAGGCAGAACAGAAGTTACAGAAACGGAGAAGAAGAAAGGGGTAGACCAGAGGCCCGAGTGACTAGCCCTGTGGCCTCTGGGTGTTCAGACAGGGAGAGGGGAATAATTTCTTTTTGCCGCTTGTTAATAATAACTGTTATAATTCGCTGTATTTTGGCTTTTAATTTCCTGCAACCTTCTGAAGAGTCACAATAAATTCATCAAAAAACTAAAATGAATGCACATATATACTTTTCAATTCATATGATACCTCGGATTTGATGAATGCACATATATACTTTTCAATTCATATGATACCTCGGATTTGCTATAAACGGTTTAGGAAAATGAAAGAACTTTGGAAGAAATATGTAAATCAGTCACTATTCTGTTTTTCTTTTTTTTTTTTTTCACTTGAATTGTGAAATAAATGAAAAAAATGGCAGCTACAACCCTTTGAACCAAAATAATTTTGTTCAGAACAATAGAGGTTTGACTGCAGTTTGTTTACAAATTAGAAATTACAATGAATTCAATAGGATTTACAGGGATGTAGCCGCTGAATCTTGGTCTAATTCCTATAGATAATTTCAATATCTTGAGAAATGATACGGACTAAATGGAAACAATTGGGAAGGGGACCAGAATGGAAAAATAATTTCTCTATCTCCTATCCTGCTTTCCGCCACAAAGCTGCAGTTCTGACATATTTTCAGCATCTATGTAGCAAAATCCCCCTGATGTCTTTGATTCCATGCTTCTAACTGAAGACCCACCAAGAAAAGAAGATTGAGAAGAGAATTGGGAAGCTGCCATGGATAAGGAGCAGTGATTCCAGGTGCTTTTCTTGGAAAAAAATATATTCCTTGAGAGAGAACAAGCAGAAGAGCAAACACCCTTCAAGTTGTGTAAGGCACATCAGCAGTTGCAATGTTATGGCCTCCGCTCGACCTTAATTTCTTGTATTACCAGGCTTCCTTCAAGGACACAACGGAGCACCATCTCAGCTGCTGCTCCAGTGGCCATCCTCTGCTCTCTCTCTCTCTCTCTCTCTCTCTCTCTCTCTCTCTCTCTCTCTCTCTCTCTCTCTCTCTCTCTCTCTCTTCTTGTTGGAAAAAACAACACCCACGCGCAGCAACCACACACAAAATAGCAAGCTCAAATCAAGAATAAGAACACACAAATATATTTAATTTGGCCCAACTCAAAATGGCCTACTCCAAACACAATCCACTAACAAATAAATCTTTACAATTGTGAGACTTTTAGAATAAGAAAAATCTCCTAAAACTCCTTACTTAAAACTTAACCCCCAAACCAAATTACACCCTTTAATAGCCTACTCACTTAGCTATTCTCTTGGTGTCTAATTTTCTGGGGTTACTAAACTAAAACTAAAACATCTTACTTATAAGGGTGAAACCCTTTATACTTTTACTAAACTCCCCGATGTGGGATACAAGACAAACTCAAACTCACTTAACTTTCGATATGAGATTCTGAGATTCAAGACAAATCCCAACAAATCCTCCCTTGACTTGAATCTCCAAACACTTCAACAGTATCTGCAAAGCTAACATGCTTACATTTCTTCTTTTCTTTCATCACAGGCATTCCAGCAACTGAGCCTCCATCAAACATGTACAAGTGATTGACCCTATTCCCTTGTAGAATCACACTATCATTCTTATACACTTTCAACCAATCATTACTACCATAAAATGTGTACCCCCGAGAAGCTAACTCACCCAAAGCAATCAAATTGTAGTGACAATTTGGTACATACCTTACATGACGAAGTGTCCTAATAACACCATTGTGAGATCTAAGGCGAACACTCCCAATGTCTTGAATCTGCACCTTTTCTTTGTTAGCAATCACAATATCTCCATACTTTTCATTCTCATCCAATTCCACAAAACAACTCTTATCATTGCAAACATGAACTGTAGTAGCTGAATCTAAAACCCAACCTTTATCACTTTTCAAAATCTGGGTCTCATCCACACAAGTTGTCAAAACAACATCATCATCATCAAACACGACAGCAGCAGTATCACTCTTTTCTTCATCTGATTTCTTCTCATCATTCGCCCTTTTGAAAGCAGCCATATCCCTTCTCAGCTTCTTGCAGCGCACTTGGATATGTCCCTTCTTACCACAATAATAACATTCTACATCACTGTAATCTCTGTCTCTTGACTTGGATCTCCATCTCGATCCATTAATCCTCTTTTGAGTCTTCCCTCGATCAAAACCCTCTACAACTAGTGTACTCTCCCCAGGTGATGAGTTCTGAGCTCCCATAAACCTTTCATTCTCACGCAATAGGGCAGTCACATCATCCAACTTTAAAGTAGACTTACCTACCAACACAGTCTGAACTAAAGGCCTATAAGACTTGGGCAAAGATGACAGCAAAATTAAAGCTTTCTCTTCATCTTTTAACTCATCAACAGAAATCGCTAGCAATTGAGAAACCAATTTATTAAATTCATTCAGGTGATTATGAAAACTCATACCTTCTTCCATCTTCAGAGAATATAGATCCATCTTCAAACATAATCTATTAGTCAACGACTTCGAAGTATAAATACCTTCAAGCTTATCCCACAAACTCTTCGGAGTACTCTCAGTCAACACACTGTACTTTACTTCTGGAGCTAATGCCAATCTAATAGTACTAACAGCCTTCTTCTGAATCCTATTCCAATTAGCATCAGACATTCCGTCAGGCTTACTACTTTCTAATGCCTGATCCAACCCTTATTGTACTAACAGATCTTGAATCGTACTTTGCCATAACATAAAATTACTCTTTTCATCAAATAACGAAATCTCAAACTTAGGCATAGACGTACCAGACATACCTTCTTCAGACATCTTCAAACACTGCTTCACGATCTCTTGGACCCACGAACCTCGAACCTCTTCAAACACCGCTTCACGATCTCTTGAACCCACGAACCCGCTCTGATACCACTTGTTGGAAAAAACAACACCCACGCGCAGCAACCACACACAAAATAGCAAGCTCAAATCAAGAATAAGAACACACAAATATATTTGATTTGGATCAACTCAAAATGGCCTACTCCAAACACAATCCACTAACAAATAAATCTTTACAATTGTGAGACTTTTAGAATGAGAAAAATCTCCTAAAACTTCTTACTTAAAACTTAACCCTCAAACCCAATTACACCATTTAATAGCCTACTCACTTAGCTATTCTCTTGGTGTCTAATTTTTTGGGGTTACTAAACTAAAACTAAAACATCTTATTTATAAGGGTGAAACCCTTTATACTTTTACTAAACTCTCCGATGCGGGATACAAGATAAACTCAAACTCACTTAACTTTCGATATGGGATTCTGAGATTCAAGACAAATCCCAACACTTCTAAATCTCCTGTCTCTTTCTTCCTGAAGTGTTTATATATATAAAGAGAAGAAAAAATAGGAGAAATCAGAAAATTGAACTAGAGGCAAATAGAGGAGCTGGTTTAAGTAGTTCAACTTCAGTCTTTCACGCTTAGGAAAAAAAGGGCTGGTCTTTTGTGGGAATATATGGAAATCAATGGCTTGACTTAGCTTGGTTGGCTTGGCTTGACTTGGTTAGATTTAGTTAGCAACGACTGGTTCTTGGAACTTTTTATCGCATGAAGTTGGGGTAATTTTCTCATAGATTTTTGCCGTTGCAGCTAAGATGTCCTTTTTGACTAACTGGTTATGAACTGAAAATGAATATTTAATGGCCCTTTTTTTTTTTTTGTGAGACGGACGACTATTTCTACGTATGCAACAGAGTATCCAATTTTCAAGTCTATAATATATGTACTTCAAGGAGGCCTAATCTTCAACTGGTTTTGGTTTTTGTTCTGTTTTTTAACCTGTACTTTCTTCCCAACCTGGCAGAGGTGACCTCTAGCAGTTTCTATTGTTCATTTGTTGTCACATGCATGACTCATTTACTTTCTCATATTCATGCAAATATAAAAGGAACAGGCAACAAGCTCAATTTGAGTCCCTTCTCCTTCTGGTTTTGCATAAAAAACTATTGAATTATGAATGTATTTTGTAAGTGGATCCCTCTTTGAATTAAAAGGCAAATAGATTCAGAAGATTAAGTAGCCGTATCGGGAGCTCAGTGCCTCACGTGAAGTTTTTGATGTTTTTCCTTCCTCTTTTTAGATCGTTGGCATAGACAATCTGCATATGTCACATAATTGGATCTTGAATTTTCAGTTTGTATATTTTGTTCTGCCCTTGTGGGCACTGCAACAGCTAAGCTATATGTTTCTTCTCATCAGCATTTTATTTCTCCCCCTATTTTCCTTATTTTCAGATCGCTGTTGTAACAATAAAAACTACTGAGCTGCCTTCCTACTCAGCATTGAACTGTTTATCAACAATCAATTTTTAAGTGAAAATTTACCAACTCTGTCTAATGCTGTTATATGAACCTGTGAGATAGCTAAAGTGCATGCATTCATGCTCAAGGAACATATTAGAATCCTCCTTGCCCATAATTTTTTTAAAAAATGTCAATTGGGTAGAGCCATGGAATGTTGAAACTTTTATCCTTTTTCCAGCTTCATGGAAGGAGTTAGTGAGCTACAGTTGAAGAATATAACACTCTGGCGGCTGGTTAGGGAATGCAGTCCCCCATTGACAGCTGGGTTTCTAGATGTATCATGATAAAGTACACGCTGGGTTCAGTTGACTGCAAGAGTACTTTTTGTCAACTTTTACATTTTGGGTCGGCTAGGAATCCATCCAGCTAAGCAAATGCTTTTGTTTCCCTTTGCTTTCTTAACCCATCTTTATGCATTCTTGTTCAAAACACGTCTAATTAGGTATCCAATTCCTAACTCCCAACTTCTTTACCTTCTTTTCACTATGATATTCATATCTTCTTCAAAAAGGTTGAACCTATTTTTAGTTCTTTTCATCAGCCAATTAAATTTCACTGAAAACTTCTAAAAATAATAATGACATTTTATATAATATAAAATGCTAAATTTTGATTTTTGTTATACTGTATTTTTGGTTAATTTATAAAATGGCATGAAAACAATACTTTTTTTGGTACAATGAAAACAGTATTTCGACATTAACAAAATGATTTTGAAAAGCTAATTATTAAAGTTTAATTTACTTGAGTAGCAAATGACATAATTTTAATTTACATTTTGATATCAATCCATCATATGTGGGTCACTATTTTTTTGTTTAATTTCTTTTTTTAAGTTACTCAAATCCAAATGTAATTTCCTTTTATTTTTTAATTAACAAGATAAAATATAACTGCTCAACTTTCTATTTGTATTCATTTTTTTTTTCGGATAACTAATTTATATTCATATCTCCTTTTTATTTGGATAATCATTTGTATTTATATCTCTTCTCTAATATGGATAAGTAATTTGTATTCATATCTCATTCCACATTTACCACATATATATATATAATAAATCTTTTAATTTGGACCTTCACAGATATGTGTGTAATTTTTATGTTACACAACCATGAATAGAAACTCTTAAACTTCAAAACAAATTTGGTTCGGAAAAGGAAAATGTACATATTTGTTTTTTTTTTTTTAACATAAGATAGACATGGAAAAGATTTAAATAAAGTTTATTAGATGAAGTTCATGATGTTTTCTACTATAAACAATTAAATGAAAACCAAAATAAAAAATCAAAATCGATAGATTAAAATATCTTGTTACATAAATTAAGTGTATAATATTTCAAAAAATTTTAGTAAATTTATATATATATATATGTATATATTTGGATAGATATTTTTAATAAAAATATTGATAAAATTTTTATCATTAAATAAATATCTATTAAATTTGAATTATAAATAATATTTTTCTTATTTTTATATATTATTGATTTTTATATTAAATTCTACCAATTTATCGGTTTGAATTTTTATTAAATCATTTAAAAAAAAACTTTACACAACTCATTTAAAAAATTACATATAATTTTTTTCTGAATAAATATAGCTCATAGAAGAAAAGAAGAAAATCTTGGTTTGGTAATCAAAACTTCTGTTTCTTTTTAAGAATTTCTTAACCATTAGACCAAAAGCTAACTATTTTTTTCTTGTAGAATGAAATAGTGACTTTGCTGATCTTGATCAAGTATACTCTGAATTCTAGCGGAAATGAAAAGAGAAGAAAGAGTACTTTGTACTTGGACCCAGGCCCAACGCTTGGAATCAATATTTGGGACACATGCTGCCCATGTTTCATGTAAACAAAAAAATAAAAAAAAATAGAAAAAAAAATCAATTAGTGGGTCATTTGCATTTTTGTCTAATGCTGTATTGATGTCAACAACTCACTTACCCATTGCCCACCGCCCAAACAGCTTAATTCACCTCCATTTTGATTTTTCTTATGAAGCTTCTTCAAACTGTGAAGAAGAGAGCATTGCTTTCCCACTATCTTTTTTGTTCCATTTTGGTCCGTTCTGCCGTTATTTACTTGGAAAAAGGTAAATTGAGGAACCCCGCAAAGATTTATTTTAGTGCCCTTTTAACTTGTATTCGAATAAAATAAACACATAGTTAATTAGTCAAGGGATGCATCGAACTAAGCAGCCGACCATATATGACCAACAAGATTATAAAGTTGGATGTGCCAAAACCCAAAAAGACAAATGAACGACATTTCCAATGGCTTTTTTTTTTTTTTTCATTTTTTATAAAATCTTTTTCATACTAATCTTGATCAGATCTTCACATCACATTATGGTAAAATATAATACAAAATTAAATGCAAAAAAAGGAAGAGTTTTAAGGTTAGAAAATTTGTTGCTGTTGAAAGATACCTTGGAAATAAAACAGTAGAAAAAATGATGATGATAATAATAGTAACTAAAATTTGGAGACGTACGATTTCAGTAAGCAGACATAGATATTTCAGGAAGTTTCTCCAAGATATACGCTCTCTTGTTTTTTTTATGTCAATTTCGAGATTAACTTGCATAACTCAAAAGCAAAAAACGTGTTTTAGAAGTGCCTACTTGGAAACATTCTCCACGTTTCTTGGTTGGCACTTATCAACTATCAACAAAATAAAAGAAAAATTATGTTAAAAACTTAAATATACTAAATTTCTATAACTTGTAACTTAATTAATTCATATATTACATTTTAAGACGACATGAAATATGTTTAATATCACTAATCCTTCCCACATCCTCAGATTGTTGTATCTTTTATAAAAAATAATAATAATAATAACTTAAATATAATTTAACTCCTTATTAAGAACTTAAATTTTTGAGATAATGAATCACTTAAATTTCTCCTTAACATGTTTCTTTTTAAACATAAGAAAGAAGACTACAAGAGTAAGATTTTTCATGAAGCAAATTCAAGACTTGTTCTCATATTCTAACTGATTCCTTTCCATGATTAATTGAAACAATACCATTATCAAACATTCAAAACCAAAGAAGTAAACGAGAAAAAAATAACAAAATGTTGTATATACTCTAACATACACAGATGAAAGGATTTTATATATAAAAAAAAAAATTTTAACACAAGTACAGAGCAGCCAATTTTGATTTAGGCCATTCTTTTTGCCATAAATATTGGATTTACTAGTCCAATTAATCAAAAAAGATGGCATTAATCAAAAACCTTCTCAAAACCTTCCAATGTTTTTACAATCAATATTTAACAGAATTTCCTTACCTCATCACCCTATGATCTGCACTTATTCTAAAACCAGAACAAAAACATGATCCCAGTATCATAAAAAGGCCAAAGTTTATTCATTCCCTTTCTTATTCAATTTCACACCCTAGCCGTTGCCAGTTGATTATCTTCCTCCTCTTCTTTATATGATTCCAATTGCTGCTTCCCAGGCCCATGAACCCCAGCCAAAACCGGTGAAGAAGACGGAGAAGAATGACAATAAGCTGCTGCCATGGCCAAGCATCCCTCACTCCAAGATCTCCTCATAGGGTAAGACACGTTCTTGCACTTTGGGAATGCACGGGAACAATTCCCGCGTGACTTGTCGTGGAGGGCACAGCGGCAGTTCCGGTGGTACGGCCGGCGCTCCATTCCGATGTCGCAGCTGGAGATGCTCCCTTCGTAGAGCGACCGGAAAAGTCCATCCGTAGCTCCAGTGGCCATGTTCCTCAATTAGCGCAACCACAACTTGTCTTACAATTTGCCTAACCTTTCTATGTAATGGAACAATGGTGGCATTTATAGAAAGTAGTTATGGTAGTTAAATAGGGGGAAAGACAAAGGCCTAATTTGTTGGGAAGCGGCACATGCGGCAATGGCGTGGGGCATCAGCGTTGTGGGAGCCGTGTTTTGAGGGTCGGCCCATAGACTTTTTAGCATGTATCCATGTTAACTTTTGGGCCTTATTTGTCTTGTGAGGAAAGATAAAGAAAAAAAAAAAGAATTAGGAGAGAAAATAAGAGAAATCGGGGAAATCACCGACAAGAAACATCTTAGGTTGTCTCAAAATGCATTGCAGTCTTACTTTATTGACTAAAATTCTTTTAGGGGAAATGTTTGGTATGATTCTATACGGATTATGCTATGAAATGCATGTTTTCAGTAGCTCTTGTTGCAGATCGGTTAGTCCTATGAAGTTGATAAGAATTTCAGGGGGCAAACCGAGAAAGTTTTAATTAAGATTGTTACATGGGAGTGGGGACAATAGTTTTGGCATGAATTATTTGGACTGGGTTCTAGGCATAATATTAATGTAGCTAGAGCTTGGTGTAAAAATGGTTATGAATCTATTGATCATGATATGCCTAAATCAAATGTTTTCTATAGCCTTTAATAGGGCTCCGAACCTCGTAGGCTATAGTATGAAAGATTTAAGTCCCAAATCGAAGATGTGTACAAAATCAGGCCATTAATTTGATGTTAACGAATTACAACAACATCTAACAGTTCATTGAACATTTTTGTTGGCATATCATATTATAAGAAGTTAATCTGGTTATTAATTAGTACCAAAACATAAATTGTTGGTATATCGTATTATAAGAAGTTTGGTTATTAGTACCAAAACATAAATATTTTGGATTTGCTCAAAATATAATACGTATCATAGTTGGATTATATAGATTATTGAATATATTATTTCATTGTTAGCATGTTAATCATGCTATTTGAATATATTACTTCAGCTTAATTGTTCAATGATTTTGAGTCTTAAGAACATGGACTTACAAAAGGGGAGAATATTAATTATACCCTTATATTATAATACAATATTACATGTATAAAAAATTAAAACCTGAATTTATAAATTTTTCATCCGTGTTAGAATTTATCATAGTTTATGGATTAAAAAGAAAAATGAAATCTTCAAATATGAAGCTCTATGTAAATTAAGATTGGATTCCATATGTACTAAAAGGATTATTATCCTTAACCCTTCCCTTACTAAGCTGCTTATAAGTTACAATGGCAGCAAAACAATATCGATGCAACCTGATATTGATGCTTTAAGTAGGATTTTTGTTACATGTTTGATCATTGATGGGCAAATTATTCTTCAAAACCTGAAAATGAGAAGTCAAACAGCAGTACTGGAGCTTAATTTCTAGAACAATAATATACAAAGTAAAGGTGAAATATTGCTGAGTTTAGAACAGTCAGATCCATCCACAAAAACCTCCAGGAAAGAGTAGTACTCCAGCAATGCATTAGAAATTAAGTCACAAGACCAGATTTTAATGATTTTAGTTTTACATGATTAAAATTATTACAGATAATACATTCTTTTGGTGCTTTTTCTAGTTTGTGCTTGAGAAAGAGGATCAACTTGCTTGAACAGAAAGATAACTTGTCAGTGAGAAAGTAGAAATATTTTGGTATCTTCAAAATCAAGATAAAAGATATGGTAAAATCAAGAGAAAATGTGCAAAAATTTATTGCTTCAATGAAATGCATGGCAAATATTATATATTGTGTCCTGTATTTTGCTGCTTACAATATTTCATGCCTACTTCACCAGCTAGGGATTGCTTGATGATTTTAGAAATTAAGACAAGCTACATGTGGGCTTTATGCAGGATTTATCTTTCAACCTTCATGTGACTTATGTACACCCCCTTCTACAAATATATATATATATATATATATGAATAATTTATAATAATATTAACAAAGTTTAATAATCTCAAAAAATGGTTAAGATAAATCTGATAACATCTAGGTTTAGTTTGATTGATGCTTTTATTATTTATTTTTTGCTATTTGTCTCTTTTTTTTTTGTTTATTTTTAATTTTTTACTTTTCCACTTTATATTAAAAAAATGCAATCCTCTTACTTTTTTTTTCCCTCCCATCTAACATTTTCTTTTATGCTTATAGCCAAAACAAGAAAGTAACTTTCATTTCCTTTTCTTTATAAAAAAATAAAAAAAAAGGCTTACGTGTTGTTTGGTGGGAGATAATCATTTCAAAAATTATAATGATTTACAGATAATGATTAAATCATTATGTTGATTGAGAATTCGATGATTTTATATTACAGTAATTTTAAATCACTATAAAAGTAATTAGATCGTTGTTTCAAAAAATGATTTAATTATTCCCATAAAAAAGCGAAAAAACTTTATCATTGAAGTAAAGTAAGTAGTAAAATTAATATAGTCAATATTATTTATTTAATGTGTGAATTAAAAATTTATTTTCTTTCAAAATTATAATTTTTTTATATTATAAATTTTTTCTTTTCAAGATAATATTTATTGTATCAAATTCAAAAATAAATTGCATGATTTCTTTTTTATTTTTTAATTTTATATATAATTTTTTGTTTTTCTTTTAGTATAATTTTAATCTAGATTTAGTTTTATTTTTTAATTCAAATAGTTTTTTACATAATAAAAATTAATTTACCTATAAATAAATTTATTTATTAATTTAATAATTTAGTCATACCTTATTATGAAATTAACAAAATATTAATAGTATTTTATAAATTGTATTTTAAAATATATTAAAATTATTAAGTTGTGTGACTATTACAATATGATTATTTTGATATTTTTAAATAAAATAATTTTTAATTTTTAATAATTCAAACACAATTATGTTTAATTCTTTAAAATTAACAATTGTTAATCAAACTAAACAATTTCAAATCATAAATAATAAGACCACTATAATAATAAAATCATCTTAATAATGTTAACAATGATCACATTAAAAGATGCATTAATTTATCTATTCTTCAAATAAGGTAGATATAACCTTGGCATCTAAGCTTCTAAATTATCTGTCTTCTTTTCATCTAGCAATTAGCACCTGATTTATTATTACTGCAACTTGTTAGAACACATTGAGCCGACTTAAAGCCGCCCAAAGGAACATCTTTTACAGGGCCATAAAGCTTTTCTGTTGTGGGCTAAGCTGTTTCTCTTTTAGCTAACATGTTGTAAGCTTAGCCTAATTCAAGCTTTCTTTTTTTTTGATAAAATGAGGCAAAACTTAAGAGGATCCTATTATATAACCGTGAAAAATAAAATGATACAAGTCCCTATTTCTACCTTTTTTTTCTTACAAAAATTTAATTTTGGCTTATTAATAACAAAGAAAGAAGATAAAAATAATAGATGAAAAAAGTTACATAATTTACAAAATAGATAATTTTTAAGCAAAAATGACAATGAGAAAGTTATATGGTTCAAATCGTAAAATGTGGATTTGATTGCTTAATTAAATTATTAATTATTGATTGATTATTTAATTATATAATAATTTATTATTTAATTGATTATATAAATGTAATATTTAATTATGAGTGTAATTTTAAAAAATTAATTCAAATATTTAAATCCTTATTTATAAGAATATTAAATAACATTTTTATTTTTTGTTTAATTTTATTATTATATAGTTTTTTTAGCTAAATTGTTACTATTTAACTTATAGGATTGCAAACCAACGGTCTCAAATAAGTAAGGCTTTGTTTGTGTTTATTCATTTATTTTTTAAGTAATTCGAGTGGCTCATGTTTATTAAAAGTTTTTAGAATGGAGCTCAAAATAATTTCATTTAAAATAAAATTTAATTAAGCTCGGTTCAATTTTAATTTATTTAAATTAAATGAATTTATTTATAAATATTAAATAAACATACTTGTAAATATATAATCAAATATATTCGTGAATAATTAAAATTATATTTATAAATAATAATAAATAAATGATATTTAAACAAATAAATTAAGAGAGTTTATCATTTATGAAGAAATAGTTTAAAAATTAATTAAAATTAAAAATATAAATAAATATATCAATAAAGAAATAAAATAATAATAAAATATAATAACAATAATGTTTATTATTATTGAAGAATAAACAAGTTATAGACAAACTTTTAATTATTTTATAAATGAGTTTATTTATAAATATAAATAAAATAAACCTATTTTTTATGAAATTGATATGTTTATTAAATAAACTCTAAAATTTTACCCCAAATCATTTTTTTAACTTAATAAATAAAAAACTAAAATTTTATTCCAAACTATTTGTTTAACTTTGTAAATAAATAAATAATTAACAGGTTCAATAGCTGTTCAGCAATCGTTTATTCGTTTTTAATCTTATTAATTAGTGATACTAAATCAAATCAAATCAACAAATTTATCGGCATAGATTTGTCCATTCCAAAATAAAAAGATAACACAATGGCTTGGCCCTTGGAGTTGGGTAAAAGTAAACGAATCAGACCGACCGAACGAAGGATATTCGGTACATTCACCCACGTGAGACAACCGATTCACACATGCAGCTTCACATGCGTCGTTGCCGAAACCCCGTTAGGAGTTGGAAGTTCTGAACTTGTAAATGAGATAACGTGTCTACCCGTCCGGTTCACCGACATATAACATTCCCGGATTCCATCATGTCCGTGCACGTCATCCCGATGGACCCACGGAACGAGGCTGACCCCGCAAAAACAAACATCCATAAACGGCCCAGATTGACCCTAGAATATTGAACACAAAGAAAACTGAAAAAAAAAAAAAAGGTCTCTCGTCAATTTTGTTTCCTTTGTGCCTTGCCTTTGAGAAAAGAAGACAAAGCTTGATTTGATTGATAGGCTAAACGGCAGCCATGGCAGGAGGCGGAAAGGAGAGAAGATCAAATAAAAAAAACAACGACAACCATAATAAAACGAAGAGTAGCAGAGGAAAATCAAGAACTGAACCCAAACCTTCATCTACTCGAATCAGGAGCTCTATTTTTGTGGAGGGTGGTCTTTTATCAGATTGGCAGTTTGATTCTCAAGGTCGTCTTCTCCTATCTTCCTTGAAATATTTTCCTTTTTTACTTTCTGTTTGCTTGATGAGAAAATGAAAATTTGAAAAACAAACTGAACTCGATCTTTTCTTCATTTGGAATTGTTAAAGAAATCCAAAAGAAAAAGAAACTGAGCCCAAATTTTATTTCTCTATTAAATTTCTGCAACGGTTAGTTTGGTGTTGTAATAGTCGAAAAACTGTTGCTTTTGGTTGTCGAGTTGAGGAAGGAACCGAAATATCAAATTCTTTGTATAAGTTAATTTCTTCGAAGGTGGATGTAGGAGTTGAATTGTGAAAAATGTTTTTCTTTTGCGGTGTTGAATTGCAGGAAGGAATAGAAATGGGAAATCAAATTCTGGGTTGAATTCTGATAGAGCAAAGGCTTCTGCTTCTAAAAATGGATCATCAAGGAAGTCTAGTGGGAGTGCTATACGATATGAGTACCCTTCTCTCGATCTTCAAGTATGTTCCTTTGCATACCAATAGTTGGTTGCTTATATGATTCAAGTCTTGACAAAGTTTAGTTTTGTTCCCCTCTGTAGTAAGCAGGGGGGAATTAGAGTTAGGTAAGGAAACTAGTTTGTGGTATTTGCTTGCAGTTAAGGCTGATTTCGATTTCACTTACGTAAGTTATGTTTTCCACACTGAATTGGTTTGTTTGTATTTATTCATTTTTTTTCTTTTGTGTGTGCTTTTCCAAATCCTAGTTTTTGTAGTTTTGGAAATTGAGCTTCATGTTGTCAGTGTCAAACTGGGATTTTTACTAGTGTAGGTTTCTGGATTCTACTATTTTCAAGAAACTTGGAGTTTCCGTAAGAGGCTAATTGCTAAATATTGGTTTTAACAAAATTTCCCTTTTGCTCTACCAGTTATTTGAACTGAAATAATTTGTTGCAGATGAAGATTGTCTGATGCATTTTTTGTAGCAAGTAGTCCCCAAACGTCTCTGAATCTTGCCCTCTGATTTTTGAGGATTTAAGTAGCAAATATGAGCCCTAGTTACTGAAGATGTCCTTGGCAAAACAAAAAACAATTTTACTGAAGGTGTCCTATTCAATAGCATAATGAGCCTTTTCTTTTCCATATTTTCTTGCCTTTTTTATTTTCTCCAGAAGGTCTCTTTGTCCCCCCTCTAGCTTGTTTTTAAGAGTTCTGTTTTATTTGTCACTATACTTGAGAGTTGAGAGGGATGATTAATCTCGATATTTATCTTCTCTGCCCCTGGTATAATGAAGGTAAATAAAGAAGTCTTCCTACTTTGTCTAGTAGTTTCATCCTTAAACTTTCTCTCTTCCTGAGAAATAACTTGCACCAACACCTTATTGAAGAAATGAAGCCAAAAAACATAGTCATCTATGCCGAGTAGATTCTAATGATTGTTTTGTATGTGGATGTCTAGAAGGATCCAGAATCAGGTGTTCAGGCACATATGGGAGATAATAAAATGGATGAGTCACAACCTATTGTTTTGCTTGATTCAAAGGAGAATGACATCATTGCTTACATGGATCAAACCACACCTTCAAAGCCTAGTCATGTAAATTATACTTATGAATACAGTTCAGATTTTGTGCTAGGTGATAGATCTCATAGAGGATTGGGTTTTGATGATGAATCGGAGGCAACCCCCAGTGGAATTAAGTCATGTACAAAGCAAATGGAAGAACAAGAAGGGGCATGTTCTCATTTATCATCCTCTGAGAAGGAAATGGATGCTGGTCATGGTAATAATAGCAAGGTGGATGCACAGGTGGCTCAACAATTGTTTTCTGATGTATTATCCCCAAAGAAAAATTCAGGGTTTTTGTCAATTGGAGGCATGAAGTTATATACTCAAGATATGTCTAATGAAGAAACTGACGAGGACTATGATGGAGAGTCACTAGGTAATGAAAGCTCCGCGACAACTGATCAGAAGGAGCAAGATGGGAGTGATGCCTCTGAAATTTTGTCTGATGATGATTCAGATATTGATGAAGAGGTTGCAGAAGATTACTTAGAAGGAATTGGTGGGGAAGGTAGTGTTCTAGATACCAAGTGGTTGGTAGGTCAGGCTTTAGATGAATTGGATGATGATAGTTCTTCTAGTAGTTCTTTTAACGAGACATTAGAGAAGCTGGGTGGGATTGCTCTCCAAGATGCATCTAGTGAATATGGCATGCAGAAGTATCAGTCAAGAAAGAAATACTCTGGAGGTTCTAAAGATGCTTGGTCACCAGCTTTGGATGATCTTATGGTAGTAAAGGATCCAAGAAGTGTGTCTGCTAAAACAAAGCATGTTGCCAGGTTTCCTCAGTCTTGGCCTTTACGGGAACAAAAGAGTAAATATTCCAGAAAATTTCCTGGTAATGATTTTTTGTTATGGTTATCCTTATCTATATGCATTTACTCTTCAGTGTGAATAAAAAATCATTTTCTTCAGGTGCTTCTGTTCAGATTGTGTCTGGAAAGTCATTGGATGTGTGGTTGTGATTTTGGAAAACTTTAATGAAAGGCAAATAAGCAAAACAAGGAAATTGACTAGATAGAAATATAAAGCTCCATATAAAGCTCCTTTTTTTCCTTTTCTTTTTACTGCTTGTGATAAATTATATTCTTTGTACCTCAAGTATTTTAGGCATGGGGAAGAGATAAAGAGTAATCTGCCTTTCATGTATTTATTATATATATATATATATATATATATATATATATGTATATTGTTTTCTTATTTACATTTAAGTTTTTACTGACCCTCAATTTTTTTCTTGAGCTAAAAGAAGCTTTAGTTTCTTTGTAAAAGTTGGAATATGATGATTTATGGTTGCTTAGATCTGCTAGGATCCTTATTGTGACATGAACAGGTGACAGGTGAGCAGGTCCAACTCTGTGGTCAACTACCTCATATTCAGCCACCTTCCTTTGTGTAAATATATGCTTAAGACTTCTGAAGAAAACCATAATCAGTTCAACTGCTGCTTCTGCTCTAAATGAAATCAAAATCAAGTAAAACCCTAACAATTAGATCTTTGCATTTTCAACTTGAAGTTCTAAGGTTTGAACCTTGTGAATGTGAGGCTAGGTCTCATGGGAAGGGAGAGGGCCATCTCCTTTTCTGTAGCCCACCTCTATGTGTATCAAAAAGAAATTGAAATAAATGATGAAATTATTTTATATTATATTTCAGGTTGACCACCATAATTTCCTTTGTTAAACTTTCTCAACTTATGCTAGCAGTGTTTTCTCCTTTGTCTTTTACTTTTGGTGGGCCAGCTTTTGAACATTTCCAATATGGGGCAGTTAATTTGGTAAATGTTAATATCTACTATTTTCTCTTATTTTCATTTTGAATAGGGGAGTAATTAAAATGTCAATATATTGGTTGCAAGCGTATTTAAAAATATCTTGATTTTCCTATCATGGTCTTTGTGGTACGTTAGCAAACCTGAATGCAAATCATGTTATGTGTTCTTATAACACTCTCACTGTTCAGGTGAAAAGAAGAAACATCGCAAGGAAATGATTGCTGTGAAGCGTCGTGAAAGAATGCTTCGTCGGGGTGTTGATCTTGAGCAAATAAATTCGGTAAAATGAAAAACTTTTACAAGATTTGTCAACCTCTTGTTTCCTTTTATTGCTTCTGTGATGATTATTGATGCCATTTGTTTTCTCATACCATACTTATCATGTCTTGTTTGCAGCACACTCTCATAGGTTATGGGTTTGTGCCGTAGTTAATGTTCTTATTCTTCTTTATTCATCTTTTGGGGTTTCTTAAACCAAATTTAAGGTTTGAGATTTTTCATTTAAAATTTTAGATGTTTCTATACATTACTACTAGTTGTAGCGAATTGCGTTATCCCAACTTGTGCTGCAAGTTAAAGATTTTGATTAGGTCATAAAATATTTGAAATGGATTCAGAAAAGTTACACATGTGAAGAAATAATGAAAGAGTGTTATTTAAGTGATCCTTTTTTCTCTTCATACAAGAGAAGGAACCAAGTTGCACGGGAACAACTAGAAGAAATATTGTGCTGGTTTGACTTTGCTCCTATTCCACTAACATAGTCACATTAACATATGTAGTTGATTGTTCTTTTTTCTTTTCTTTTCTTTAATAGTTTAAATGAGGAGAGGTGTGTGTAACTTTCCGAGTAAATTATGAAGCAACTTGAAAAAAGGTGATGGCAATCAAACAATCCATCAACTTGATTATTAGGTATAGCAAACATTAAGGTTGAGAAATTGCTTCAAAAGTCGGTGAATAATTGAGCAAGTCCATTAACATGCATATATTTGCTTCTGATTGTAGTCTAGCGTATAAGGGTTTTGCTTTCTTTGGAGGATTCAAGAAGTAAGCTGAGGTAATTGTAGGTGGAAAATGCTACCATTATGTTTGAATAGGTTATAAATGTCATGATTAAACAATGAACAGATGGACAAAGTTTTAAAAGGCAGAATATCATGTCAGTGGGTTCACGGTATGCACTTAATATATAGTCTAAAAAAATGTGAGTCTATTTAATGTTTTTATTAGAAAAATGAAGGTTTAAATAATTTAACTAGCACAAAAATGACCTTTGCTCTTAAGATCTTACTTAAGATATGGTCTAAAACTAGGACACAATGGCAAACTCTGATCATGTAAGTGACTCTGCATGCTTGGTTTGTTCTTGTTGTTAATTAGAACATTGAAGGATCATGAATAATCGTTAGTAGTCTTGTTGATGCTTTAAATATAAAAATCCTTATTTTCTAGGGTCAAGAAAATTTCTTTTCTCCATGTGCTTAGAGAAGCAAACTACTTGGCTGATTCTCTCGCCAACTCTGGTGTCCGAGCTTGGATCTAATTGTATCTCCACCTGTCCATCGATAAAAATATTTTCAAGTTTCAAAAAATATATATATAAACCCCTAAACTTAAAATTAAATAATCATCTAAGACTATCGTTTTATTGCAATCAATTGAACCCTCAAATATATATTTTCATCCAATTGAGTGCTTGATTGGATGGAAATTGGTTAATGGCCATCACTAATTTTTGTTTAATTGAGGATTCAATTAGGTGACAATGGATGTTTGAGAGATTAATTGGATTAAAGTAGATGTTTGAGGGCTCTATTGATTAAAATAAAACAATAGGGGCTTGGATCATTATTTAAATTTTAGTTCAGGGGATTTTTTTTTTTATATTAAGCCTTAAATAATTCTATCAGAAGTGGATAATGCACACTAAATGCTAAATGGGTGGTGGATGACCAGTACAGTTAAATGATTTAAGCATGCCCATCAGTATTTCTCAGTATAACTTTTTTTAGTAGCTTTCACAAATCTTTTGATTTTTGTAGTCAAGATTTAGTGTTATTAATGTCTTATATCACAAAAAATTAGTAAAGAATTTGTTATTCAATCAATGTGTTAAATTGGGCATACATCTACTGTGAACAATAAACTCTTGGACAAGAAAATAAGAATGAGTACCATGAGATATAAATGTATGAGAGGGACATTTGGAGATTTAGGATGAGGCTTAAACTTTGACTTTCACTCTTTAGCTTGGATGAATATTAAATGGGAAGTATCTTATAATTCATTTTTCAATGTTGAAAGGCTAATAGCATAATTAACAAATAAAGTGTTATATTGTGTTTATACAAATTAAATTCGAAGTTATGGAAAATTACACTACTGAATTTTGTAGCTAAAGGAGATGACAGTGGTCCGTTTTTATGTACTATATACAGCAATGCTCAGAGATGAGGGGAATTATTGAAGGAATTATCAAATGTATATTAAGTTATTAAATGCATATTAGGTTATCATGGCTGGTTAAAGACATTAACAGCTCCATTTATATGATGAATTGTAGAAATTAGAGCAGCTTGTTTTGGATGGGATCGATATGTTTGCTTTTCAACCCATGCATCATCGAGATTGTTCTCAGGTATGGTCCTATGGTTCACCTTTTGCAGTTGGGAATTCATGTTCATATTCCACCTCCCCTCCCACTCTTGTTTGCTCTATAATTTTTTCTTCAATCTTATGGGCATGTATCATTTTCTGCCATGGGACAAGGAGATTCAAATATTATACGACAATTTAAGTTAGTGGAATTGAATGGCTTGTTCTCATTTTATCAAATAAGGGATAAGGTTTATTTGGTTTTAAACTAAGGCTATGGCTGGGAAATGAATGTTAGTTGAAATGGAGAGCAGATTATCCACCAGCTTATTCTAAAAATCAGACACCAGTTAAAATATCAGCAAGAAGTTTCTACTACTTATAGACATGTTCTAAAAAATTTATCAATGTTTAAATATGGTTGGTTTGCTATCCCATCAGCTGAGTTCGCTCATTAGGAAGTGAAAAAATGAATTGCCTTATTTAATTCTAGTGCTTTATCCCAATAAGGCCTTCAGGCTTTAGGGTGGTAGGTGGTGCACAATAGCTTGTAACCTGCTGGCTGTGAGATATAACATTTTTGGAGCTTCCAAAGCATGTGCCAGCTTTGTTTCTTCCTCTTAAAAATATTCTCAATCAAAATATGCTAATGCTAGGGAAATCAGAGGCATCGCTTCATCTAACATTGGTTAGGCATAAATCTGTCTATGTTTGTATCTTAAGTTATGGCTAACAAAACATGTCTAAATGTAGGTAAGTCGTAACTTTTCTTTTATTCTCTGGTCATTGTTTGGAATAGTTTGCTTATTTTATGGTTTACAAATGCTTGTGGTAATACTTCAATGCTTGAGCGGTGATTTCCTTTTTATCTTGTGATATTGGCCTTGTTTAATCATCATTATGGTTCCTTATCTGAAGTTCTCATTCTTTTTTCATCAAGTACATCTGGAGCATTTGGAATACTTTCTGCGATTCCATAATTCAACTTAGCCCAAAATAGGAGTTTAAATTAATATTAAAGTTTGGGAAGTTAGTTTCTTCAATCAAAACGAAGGCCAAGCAAAGAAAATATTATCAGCACTGTCAAAGAAGATAACTTATGCGATGAAAAATGTTAGTTAGCCATTGAACTCATTACTCATGTATTTAAAGGGAAAAAGGCCTGATTATTTTGTAACACAAGTATTAAAGAATCCTGCTTTGAAATTCAATGTGGAGCTCTGACATAAATCAACATTAAAGAAAGGTTTTTATCTTCATTTTACCAAGCTAACAACTGCATACTGCTGCTATTGGAGTTTATTTGATGTGCTTTAGGTATCTGTAGGTACGAAGGGTAGCTGCAATTTACCGCCTGTCTAGCGGATGCCATGGTTCTGGCAAGAAAAAGTAATTAGTATTCCTGTTGCTTGAGCAATTGTGCATGATGTAGAAATGGAATTTGGTGTTTAAACCTGATGCCATTTCCTTTTACAGGTTTGTTACAGTAACACGCACACAATACACGTGCTTGCCATCTTCCAGCGACAAACTTCGCCTGGAAAAGGTTCCAAATTACTTTTTAACTACATTCTTAAGATTTGCACTTCAAGCAGTGGATTTTGCATTTATATATTATTATTATTCAGCATTGTTAGCCCTCTCTAGAGATTAGGTATGTAATTGGATAGTCTATTAGTGACAATTTAGCAAACCTATAATTCATTTTTTTTTTCTGTTTGCAGCTAATAGGAGCAGGCAATGAGGATGCCGACTTTGCTGTTAATGAAGGCTTTAATATAAAGGCATTGAATGCAGGGAGAACCAGAGTACAAAAGCTTGCTAGAGAGAGTGTCATAAAGAGAGCCAATTCTGGTAACATTGGTGAATCAAGTGAGAAAAGTGGGAAAAAGGTTTCGTATGCAAGTCAACCTGTCTCATTTGTATCAAGTGGCCTTGTGCTATCAGAAACTGTTGAGGTCAAAACTATGGATTCTGAGGGTACGACAGAAACTTGTGAACACAAGGGTCTCGGCAGCACATCACAGTTTGGTGCATTTGAGGTACATACAAAGGGTTTTGGATCCAAAATGATGGCTAAAATGGGATTTGTTGAAGGTGGAGGGTTGGGAAAAGATGGTCAAGGTGTGGCACAGCCCATTGAAGTCATACAGCGGCCTAAATCACTAGGGTTGGGTGTGAATTTCACCAACACAAGCAGTGACTCGGAGAGGGTTCATCATAAATCCAGTGGAGCTTCTGACAATCGTATCAAAGGTTTTGGTGACAAATCTTTTGGAGCTTTTGAAAAGCATACCAAAGGTTTTGGATCCAAGATGATGGCTAAGATGGGTTTTGTTGAAGGTATGGGTTTGGGCAAGGATTCACAAGGCATTGTCAATCCTCTAGTCGCTGCTAGGCTCCCAAAATCACGAGGATTGGGTGCTAATCGTTAGACGTCTTGCCTTGAATGAATATACAAAAGTATAGACGCAGCAAGATTTGAATAGAACAGTTTCTTAGGTTATTCAATGTATTTGTAGTTCCTTGTCGTTTAGTAAATCATAACATTCACCTCACTTTCATGGTACGTTCAAATATTTTTACAAGTAATAAAGCCTCTTGGTTTCTACCGATCCTAGGTTTACAACTTGTTTCATTAGTTGTGGCTGGCTTTCTGGCCCTTTTGTTTCAATTAGTTCGGTGAAAAAAAAATCCCATGATTGGTAACTTTCTAGGATGGTGATATGGATTTTTATCCAGGTTGTTTGAGTCAAGTTGCAAAAGCATTTAATGACTTCCTGCATGCGTTTGGAGCCCGCCAAGGCTTTTTTTTTTTTTTTTTTTTGGGCATGGTTAACTGCTTTCCCATGTGACAGAGGTCAGTCAGAAAATGTGAAAAATGGTTCTGAGCCAACCGCATAAAACTTCCTCGAGTCTTTATTATTGCTTTTGGTAAGGTCTCTGCATCATGGCCCGTATGATATACCTTTCATTCATTAGACATTCAATCAGAATGTTATTTCCAGCTAAGAAGAGGTGTTATTATTGGACAAGTTCACGTACATTAACAGCTAACTTAATTATAAAATGGAATTTTTGTTCCAACTTCCAAGCCATTTGATTTTAGAACATCATCTTCTTTTGGTGCTAAGTGACAGTGCAGTTTTGGTACATAGGAGATAGGACACATCAAGTGGTTTAACCAAAAAAAAAAAAAAATTCATACCAGAACAATCAAATTATATATATAAATATTATATATATATATATATATATATGTTGTTCTTCTTCTCCAAGTTTCATTGTTACTTTCAATGTAAACCCACTTCGCTCACAAAGTGGGTAGAGTTAGATCTAAGCTACATTAAACTTACTTGTTGAGAGTCATTGATCGAGGTCTCCAAGTGAAGTAAAAATAAATAAATAAATAAAAATAAAATTTACCCATCCATTTCTTCAATAGCAAGAAATCGATCCAACGACAAATCAAGAAATTTTCAGTGACCATTACTCTTTTTGTGGTTTTTATTTCATATACTTGTATTATGAATTGCAAAATAAATTATAGCCATCCTTTCGCTCTTTGTTTTAAGTTTAATTCAAAGATCTAAAATTATACGTAATGATGAGAGGAATGAACAATTGAACATGGGAATGCATGACATTATTTTTGCCGATAAAACTTTAATTAGATTTCTCCAAGGGTCAACTCATCTCTCTAAGCTTATGGCTTTACCCATATTTGAGAAAATTTAGATAAAAATATAAAACACATAAAATTAAGATTTTTAATATAGTACGGAATAATGTTTTAGATTTTTTTTTTTAATGTGACATGTATGATATCAATTATTTTAGTATATTATTTCAAAATTTTTAATTTAATATAAATATATTTATAAATATACAAGAATTTATACATAATAATATTATTAATAAATTTCAAAATAAATATATAATATTTTCAAAAATCACATAAATACATTTAAAAATATAAGAAATAATATTATACATTTTTCATGATATTTTCAAATGCTTAATTTGATCATATGATATTTAAATAAATATTTTTATGTAAATATTAATATAAAAGCAAAGAGATGTAAAAAATTAACTTTGATTTAATGATCATTAAACTTTATAAAGGAAACATAATTACTTTTTTTAAAGAGATTGAAATACTTATTATCTTTGATTTGAAAAAATAAAATATTAAAGAAAAAAAGTTACAATAAAAAATAAAGAAACTCAACTTTTAAACATTATTTTGTCAACAATTTTATTTTTATTAGGTTAAAAATAGTCAAATAATAAAAAATAAATTATAAATTATAAAACATATTTTATATTCATGTACCAATTGAAATAAGTTAATTCACCGAAATTCATTAAAATTAGTCAAAATTAATAAAAACAATTAATATTACTCGATATCAAATTTAATATGAAAAATCATCTTTAAATATTTCATATTTTATTATAATTAGAGTGTATCAATTGATAAGACCGATATCAAAATAAAATTAACAACTATGTGCTAAATGCATTTGAGAAAAAGCCTGAGGTGAGTTAGACTTTGGACCCAAACTTTTAACATCTAAGATTCTGTTTGGCAGAGAAAACAAAAAAGATTAAGAATAATTTATTAATTTAATAATTAAAATTCATAATCAAATTCCTATTTTATAATTTAATTATTAAATTAATATATTTTTTATTTTTCATTCTTTCCACTCTCTCTATTAAGCAAAACCTAAATCTATTTCTCTCATTTTTGTAATTATATAATATTTAAAATATACTTAATTTTATGTAAAGGATATATAATATTTTTATTTTTATTTAAGAAAAGTTATTTGGCCCAACACAAGATTTAATAATGGACAAAATTTATAACTTAGAATTAGAATCGTCAATAGACAAACACATAAAATATTAATATTATGTTTAGACTCGTTCAACAATTTCTCTAACTTCAACTGAAAAAAGAATTCAAACTCCATTTCTATATCTCCTTTTCTTTTTGTTTATCAAGCTTTATATATTTAATAAATTAATCAAAATTAATTATTTTTCGGAACGTTGGAAAAACCAAACAAGTATAATTGTAGTATAATGTATGGTTCATAATATAGTAAAAAAACCGTAAACCTTCCATAATAATAAAATAATCTCGTATAAATGATAAAAGAATAAATAAATAAGACATATCATTATAATTATTACAGTGTAATTAATAAATCATAATTTAATATCATGTAAGATTTATTAAAAAATTATATAAAATCCAAATTTTTAAGTGATGAATTTTTATATAATTCTTAATTATGATAAAAAATTATAATTGAAATACTTCTAAAAATATATTAATGCCAATGATTTGAATAAGACACGTACTATTTAAAACTTTTTTTTTTCTGGATTTGACGATTTAGCACAACCCTCATAATCTACTTTCCTTCTGTAGATGTGTATATGTGAAGTTGTCTATATTATCCATTAATTGCTTCATAATTAGGATCTCACAAATGCATTTCTTTTTCCTTTTTAAGCAAATGTATATATATAAGTCACACTCTAGAGAATTAGAGATGAAATCTTAAGCAATGAGGATCCAATCCCAATTGTAGGAAAATTCATCTCTCTAAAAAATTGAATGTATCATTTAGATTAAATTTTAAATTCATTAAAAGCCTTTCTTTAATAAAAGCAGTCCACGTCAATTTGACACAATCAATGCCTTAATCAATGGCAAATTAACCATGTTTGTCCAAGCATGTGTGACTGCCTGATTTAATTTGACCATAACATGAAACATTTACATAATTACAATTCATTTTCACCGGTGCAAGAAAAAAGTGTGATCCATATGGTAAAACTATGGGAGATGGGGATGACCAACAGCATTTGGATTTTGAACTTGATTGAATATTTGACTTGGATCAAAGAAATTTTTTAGCCTCTTGTAATTTTTACTATTTTCATTTTACTTTAAAACTAGTAATTAAAGAATTTTATTTAAGTTTTTATATGATGAATAATTATCGTAATTAATCAAATTAAAATAATATTTTATTAAATTATTTATATTTATTTTAGAGCAAGATCTTTTTCAAAAGAATAAACAGTAAAAGTTATTAAAAAAATAGTTTTTAACCTGTGGCACAGAATTTTCATTTTTTCATAATAATATTTCAATTAATTAAATTTTCATGATCATTTTGTATTTAGATAAAATATTTTGTGGTCAAACATTAATTATTACCGATATTTCAATCAATGATATTTGAAATTTTAAAAGTTTAATTATAAGAAAAAAATTTTAAAAATTCTTGCACTCTAAAACGAAAAATAATTAAAACTTTAAACTAATAAGAACTAATCAATAATAAGAAACTATAAGTTAACTCTAAAATTTTTGGAAAATATTTTGGTAATGAACATGAAATTAAAATAGAATAATTTTGATACAAATATTTAAATTAAAGTAAAAATTTTTAATGCCATCAGAGTTGTCTTAAACAGCCTTACTCTAATCACTATTTTAAAAAAATAAAATAAATAATCTCAACCTAAACAATATATAATCACATTTCTTTTAAAATACAATATATAAATTCATTTTCTAAAATAATTAATAGAGTTCTTTTTTCTACTATAAAAAACAAGTAGAGAAATTAAATTATATAAAAAGAACTAAAGAAAGAGTAGTTTAAAACTCCATAAATTTTTAACACTAAGATTATAATAGAATGAGAGTTTCACGCTTTCACCATTCTTTTACTATTTATATTAAAACTTTATACATGCAAAACTATTAGAAGGAAAAAGTAAAAAAAGATTTTATGGTTTATTTTTTTATAAAAAAAAAAAAAAGAATGACAGGCAAAAGCTACAAACTTTAAATATTTATAATAATGATTAGAAGACAAATTAATTAATATGGATATTTACTGTAGGTTGACATAAAAAATAAATATTTATAATTTATTTAAGTAAAATATTTCTTTTGAATTTTGAAATATAATTAATGAGACAAGAGTTATCCAAAGATAAAAAAGTATATTATTAAAATAAAATTTTTTTACCATCAAATTAGCATGATTTTAGGTTGATTTGATTTTGTCTAAACATTTAATATTTTCTAAAAATAAATATAGCCATAGTAGGTAAATTTATCACATATTTGAAAGACAATAAATGTAATTAATTCAGTGAAATTTAGTTAAACAAATTAATTTAGGGGACCTAGGGTATTTGTTTAGTCAGGCACGTGTAAAAAATTAGGTCATAATAATTATCGTTTTATCAAATATAAATTTATATGATTAAAATAATCACACTTAATAATCTATTAAAAGAAGCAATAGAAGTAGAAAAATAAGAAATTTTTAATAATGAGTCCAGACTCATTTTTTTTTAAATGTAATTTGTATAAAATAAAATTAATAACTTTAAATACAATATAATAATTCGATATAAAAAAGACAAAAAAATTGATACAATTTAAAATTTTTATAAAAATCATATATGAATTTGATATAAATAAAAAATATGTTTCATATTTGATATGTCAATAAAAATTATAATATGATAATTTTCTTTTTTTATGCGTATTTGATATGAAACAAAACCAACAAAAAAGAGAACATATTACCTAAAATGATTGTAATAAAATTACTCAATTATGATTTAAAATTGTACGGGGATTATCAAAATTTTATATAAAACCTACACATATAAGTAATGGACCTTTATATAATTTTTAGGATTAATAGCATTCATAGTTTTTAAATTTTGATCTAAATTCTACTTTAGTTTTTAAACTTTAAAAAATTTTAATCAAATCTCTAATTGCTCAAACTTGTTCTATTTTGGTATTTTTGTCTATGAAACTGTCTAAATTGAAGATAAATAAAAACTGACATCACATGATGATATCAGCTACCATCTCACGTGATAGATGAGGGATCAAAATAAATTTTCTTAAAGTTTAGAGTTCAAAGATAAAATTATCTTAAATTTTCATATATTTCATACATACATTATAAAAATATTATATTTATATTTATATTTGCATCTTTTTTGTTATAATATAACTTATTAAAAAGATTTTTATTTTAAATAGAAAATAGATATTCAAAAATTAAAATTATGTTAAAATTTTCAATTCTTTTTTTAAAATTTTATACATTTTAAAAATTTAAAAAAAGATTACTAAAAATATTATTTTACTTATAAGTTATAATAAATCTATTTATTTTCTATCAAAAAATTTATTTTTAAAATATTAAATATCTTTTATTTTTTCTTTTTAAATATATTTTATCAAATATGTGTTATAAAAATTGTTTTAAATTATATTTTTTATTTTATATGAATATACAATTTTTATATTTTTGAATAAATTAATAAATCTATTTTGAAATGATCTAAAAAATTTTTCATAATATTTTAACATGATATAGAGTTTTTATTTAAATTCTTAAACCAATATAATTGATAAAATTATTTTGAAAATATTAACTTAATTTTCGTTTTTTTTAAAATATATTTTCTATTAAAAATATTATTTTATTGATAAATCATATCATAATAAAATGAAAAAATATTTTAAATTATAATATTTTATAAAATATATTTGAAATATATAAAAATAATTTTTTTGAATTATTTTTATATTTTCCTTTATTTATTTTTTATAAAATATATTTGATAAAAGGAAAATAAAAGATATTTAATATTTTAAAATATATATTATAGATAGAAAATAATATTTTTATTATAATTTATCAGTAAAATAATATTTTTAATAGAAAATACTATTTTATTTTAAAATGATATTTAATTTTTATAATTATAATTTTAATATTTTATAAAAAATATATGAAATTTATAAAATTTTTGAAATAATTTCATCTTTGATATTTAAATTTTGAAAAAATTTTATTTTGATCTTTCATCTGCCATTTGAGATGTTAATTGACGCTATCACATGGGATCAATTGACATTTATTGTCAATTTACATAATTTTATAGATAAAATAATCAAAATAAGATAATTTTGAGCAATTAAAGATCTAATTAAAATTTTTTAAAGTTTAAAAATCAAAATAAAATTTAGATAAAAATTTAGAAACTATGGGTTGATTCTTTATTATAATTAAAAATTATAATATTACAATAAAAAGTTATAAGTGAAATGCTAAAAAAAATTTAAAGTCACTGATCTTAATTAATAATTATACATCAACTATTAAGTTGAAATTAAGTTTGACATTCAATAAACAATAGGGGCTTTATCGTCAAATAAACAACAGAGCTAAAAGGCCAAAAAGCACTACTCCCAACACGGTTTCGGTGATCGGTTTTTCAGCTGAAAAATGCACCAAGTCAATCATATAAGACCCCTTATCGTGCCTTTCACCGCTACTTCTCTCGAAATTTCAGTTTCTTTGAAGATCTCTATGTTTGGACTTCAAACTTCTTCATAGAGACTCTTTGATTTTGTCTCTCAGGAAGTTCTAATTCTCCCCAAAGGTCAGTCAGATCCAGTCTTCCTTTACATAATTTCTTCATTATTACATGCACTGCTAGATTTTTGCTATAACCCGTTGTTACTCAAAATCCACATCGAAATTCACCTGAATCTTTGCTTATAAACTGATTTCTTGATCTGGGTTTTCTCAAATCTGACAAAATTTGGACTTAATGGGTAATTTTGGGATCTGGGTATTGACAATTTGCTTGATATTTCAATCTGGATATGGGTTTTATCTGCCTGGTAGTTACCCTCACAAATATATGGTTGGGGACCTTTTATCTGTTAAAGTGAATTCCCTAACTTCCATTGACACTGAGATGCCCTTTAGCTATTATAGTTTACCCTTTTGTAAGCCTAAGGAGGGTGTTAAGGATAGTGCTGAGAATCTCGGCGAGCTTCTCATGGGAGATCGGATTGAGAACTCACCATATAAGTTTAAGATGTACACTAATGAGACCGAGATCTTCTTGTGTCAATCTGATAAGCTATCGGCTGATGATATTGAGTTGTTGAAGAAGAGGATTGATGAGATGTATCAGGTTAACTTGATTCTTGATAATTTGCCTGCAATAAGGTATACAATTAAAGAGGGCTTTATATTGAGGTGGACCGGATATCTTGTTGGGGTTAAGGTTCAGGATGTGTATTATGTGTTTAATCATTTAAAATTTAAAGTGCTTGTTCATAAGTATGAGGAAACGAATGTGGCACGTGTGATGGGAACTGAGGATGCTGAAGTTATCCCCACTATTGGCAATGGGGGATCGGATGTGCATGGGTATATGGTTGTTGGGTTTGAGGTAGTTCCTTGCAGTGTCATGCATAATGGTAACTTGGTTAAGAACTTGAAAATGTATGAAAAGTACCCATCTTCAATCAATTGCGAGTCAGCTACCGTGTCAATGCCCATCAAGGAAGGCGAGCCGATTGTCTTCACATATGAGGTTGCTTTTGAGGAGAGTGATATCCAGTGGCCATCTCGTTGGGATGCTTATTTGAAGATGGAGGGATCCAAAGTCCATTGGTTCTCAATCCTGAATTCTCTTATGGTGATCACTTTCCTCGCTGGTATAGTCCTTGTGATCTTCTTAAGGACAGTTAGGCGGGATCTGACCCGGTATGAGGAACTTGACAAGGAGGCCCAGGCACAGATGAATGAGGAGTTATCGGGGTGGAAGCTAGTTGTTGGGGATGTTTTCCGTGGCCCATCCAACCCCGCTCTTTTGTGTATTATGGTTGGGGATGGAGTTCAGATCCTCGGGATGGCAATTGTGACTATATTGTTTGCTGCTCTTGGATTTATGTCACCAGCATCTCGTGGAACTCTTATTACAGGTATGCTATTTTTCTACCTGCTTCTCGGTATTGCAGCTGGGTATGTTGCGGTTCGTCTTTGGAGAACAATTGGCTGTGGCGATCACAAAGGATGGGTTTCTGTCGCTTGGAAGGCTGCTTGTTTCTTCCCTGGTATTGCCTTTTTGATTCTAACCACTTTGAATTTCCTGTTGTGGGGAAGTCACAGCACAGGAGCTATTCCATTTTCTCTCTTTGTTATTCTACTTCTACTTTGGTTCTGTATCTCGGTTCCACTGACCCTAGTTGGCGGATACTTTGGGGCTAAGGCACCTCATATCGAATACCCTGTTCGAACCAACCAGATCCCTCGGGAAATTCCAGCTCAAAAGTATCCATCCTGGCTGTTAGTTCTTGGTGCTGGGACTCTACCTTTTGGTACCCTTTTCATCGAGCTTTTCTTCATCATGTCTAGCATCTGGATGGGGCGAGTTTACTATGTCTTTGGGTTTCTGTTCATTGTTCTGATCCTACTTGTTGTGGTTTGTGCTGAAGTATCTTTGGTGTTAACTTACATGCATCTGTGTGTGGAGGACTGGAAATGGTGGTGGAAATCCTTCTTTGCTTCTGGTTCAGTTGCCATCTACATCTTCTTGTACTCCATAAACTACCTCATATTTGATCTTAAGAGTTTGAGTGGACCTGTCTCTGCTACTCTTTACTTGGGGTATTCTCTCTTCATAGTTCTCGCAATCATGTTTGCAACAGGCACAATTGGATTCCTTTCTTCTTTCTGGTTTGTGCATTATTTATTCTCTTCTGTAAAGCTGGACTGAAGAAGCTTCTCCAAACAAAAAAATTGGCACATTGAAAAGATAATTCGCAATTGAAGAGGCTCGGGAGAAAAGAATTCAACCCTTACATTAGTCAATCTGTTACTTGTTACTTTGAGCTTTATTTTGTTCTTTGTTGGGAAACTTTAGTAAATCTAATAACAATAATTTCGCCCAGTTTTGCTTAATTCTTTATTAGATTTCTATGATACATGATAATGCAGTACGAGTCTGTATCTGCAGTCTGATATATTCTAGATCGATTTAGGTTGTGATGGTAACTTTCTTTGTGGTACTTATGCTATTTATTTCGTCATGTTCAGTCGGAATGCAATGAACACGTTTTTCTTTTGTTCTTTTTTGTACTTTCCTCTCCATTCATCCACCAGGTTTAAATAAAAAAAAAAATGCTTTTAACTACTTAAAATAGGATTATTTCCCCCTTTTTTATTTAATTTTTAATTTACCATTGAATCTCAAATCTTTACTTTTACTTAATTGAGTAAGTTATTATGTGCATATATTTTTTTGAACTTGCAGTTGTAACAACATGATTTAATTTTCTTGGGCGCACTTGCACCAAACCTAATTAACCTTCTCGATGCAGTTATTGGAAACTGAAATAGAACTCTTCTTGATTTGCAGAAATTGTGCCTTTCAAGGAAATTTTTTTTGTATTATATCAAGAGATAAAATCTTAGTATAAATTAAAAAAATAAAATTTAATTCGAAATTAAATTCTTAATATGTTTTTCGAATGTTTTTAATCACTACACTAAAGATTTGAGGTTTGAGGACTCTATAAAAAGATTTGCACCAAAGTAATCACGGACCCAAACTGCTAGTATTCGCACTGAATTTGTAAATTACCAATTGTAAATTACCACGTGCCTGCAATCGTGTGTGATTTTGCATTTTGGCTAAGAGTTGGCCATTTGATCAGTTCCCTTACAGGGTTTGGAAGATTTGTGCTGCTGAATGTATACCAGAGACTTAAGGGGTATAATTACTTGTTGCAGCTTGCATTAAACAAATAATCAATGACAAAGAAAATGCATTTCTGATGATAATAAGACTGACTGACTATGACTGCAGCTGTCAAAACCATACTACATATCATATGATTTCCAGGAGTTTCAGAGGTAGATAGGATCATTCATTCTCCTTGGGAATTGAGCTAACATGAGCAGCTGGCAGGCTGGGGATCATGGAGCGGGCAAAAGCTTAATTAAACCAACCATATGTGAGCAACGAAACCAGGTCAGATAATTGAAAGATATTTTTTTATCTAAAAATTAAAGATGAATTCGGTCCAAACAACATTAAAAATAATCACGTAGTGTCAAAATAAATCCTATCTTTACAAAAAAAATAATGCTGGAGTCAATTTTTGTATATATTAAGTGTAAGTTGGAAGAGCAAATAAGTTTATCACTGTCATCATAAAATATTTGATCGAAAATAAATATCTAATTGAAGAGTCACTGAAGAAAGAAACATATAAATTTTGTGATAATATACAACCATGTGATAAATTTTAAAGCAAACATTTACCTTTTCCCACCAAAAATGCATCAAGGAAAAACATGTAATTACATAATTACCTTAAGGCTAAAATTTCCCAAATAACTCTAGCAAATTACATAATTATCCTTATATCCTAAAAAGTACAAATGTCACACAAACATTTTTTTTTTTTTTATCATACAAATAACAATTCATTTTATAGTTTCCCATACTTCTATTAACTGTAACTTTGCAGAAATAAATACCCTCTTCCCACAGTTTTACTTGATATTGTTATGTTTATGATCTCAATAATTACTACGGTTTAAAGGCAGCATTTCTTTAATGGATTAGAGTAGCCCTCTTTAAGTAAATTGATAATATTTGCCGATCAAATCTTAATATTAGTTCTGAAAAACCAAAAGGCACACGCAGCATGAAATGTTTCTATTTTTGTAGTTGGTAAAAAAAAGTAACGAAGATCTCAATACCTCAAATATTTTGGTAGCACTCTAACAAAAAGAATCAAATCAACAAAACAACATAGGCAAGTCAAATTTTTAGAATTACCTCCACATGTTTGGATAACAACAAATCAGTGAGATTGTAAATTTTAGACCACACTGAAGCAAAAACTTCAACTAGAGGTGGAAGGCTCCACTGGAAAATCTCATCTCCCCACTGCACTTTTTTTCCATTTATGTTCTTGTTTTGTTTTGTTTTTCGTTTTTTGTTGTTTTCTTTTTACCCATAAAACTAGACTAGAAAGATACAAATGTCCTATTACTTAGTCTTTTTTTTCATTTTATTTTTTATTTAAAAAGTTTCAAACAAATTTATTATTTTAATATAATAAATATTTTTTTGTAATTATATAATAAAATAGTTAATAAATAAATAATATATTGTATTTTATTAATTTTTAATTAATTATTTGATATATTATTAAATAATAAATAATTTAAAATTTTATTATATTCAAATTTTAATTTAATATTCTTAATGATAACTTTTTTATAATATTCACCTCATTATAATCGTTATTTTTACATCTAAATACATATGTTATCATTAATTTTAATTTTACTGTTACGATAATTAATCTCATTTTTATCATTATTTTTAATTTCACTAAATCAATTTTACTACCCTTCCAAATAGATGCTAAGACATTAATGATGATAGCGACAGTTTTAAGAGCCCAAAACAGTTTTAATTTATTTTATAGATTATTAGATTATAACTCCTATCATACATGAAATTATTTTATTTATTTGATATGAATTGATATATATATATATATAAATTAGTTTCTTTTTAAAATTATATTCAAATTTTTTAAAACTTATAACATATATAAAATTTATATATATTGACTTGTCATTAAAAAATAAATTTTTTGAAAACAGTAAAAAAAATTATGTTTTTTTTTTGGATATTTTTGTTTATACTAATATTTATACACTTATAAAATTATATCAAATAAAAATAAATTATGTTTTTCTTAAAAATATATATTATTGAATGATAAATTAAATAATAAAAGAAGTATTAACACACTTTCACTTTAGTAATCTTGACTAAATTATTATACAAAATATGAAAAATGTTAAAAGATATGTGAAAAAAGAAAAAAATAAATTGCAAAAATTTTATTTTTCATAAGAATGAAACTATAATAACAATAAAATATATCTTAGAAAAAATTTATAAACAAAAAATAAATAAACTGTAATAGTAATAGAATATACCTTAAAAAAGTTAGTGAAAAATAAAAAAATTGATGTATAACATATTACATTTGTTATCTTAAATAAAAATAAGTACTAACACACTTTCACTTTAGTAATATTGACTAAATTATTATATGAAATATGAAAAAGTTAGAAAATATGTGAAAAAATAAAAAAAAATGAAAATTTTTTTCATAAGAATGAAACTGTAATAATAATAAAATATATCTCATAAAAAATTTATAAACAAAAAAAATTGCAATAATAATATAATATACTTTAAAAAAAGTTATTGAAAAAATAAAAAAAATTGATGTATAACACATTATATTTATAGTCTTAAATTTGTAGAAGAATTCTTTAGTTGCAATTAAGATCAAATAGATAATTTTTAAAATTTAAAATTGATATAATAATGATGAAGATAATATTAAATTTTTTACATTTATTTGAAATATAAATTTGATAATTAAAGTTCATATGGATATAATCATTTTGATAATCTTATTATTTAAAGATTTAAGATAAAATTTTTTTGAATTTTCAAAATCTTACATAAAATTACTTGAATTTTTAATGTCTTACGTAAATTTTTTAAAAAGACTATTTTTATATCAAATTTTTTAAATCAAGATATTTTGTTGAAAATTTTGGATAAACTTAATATTTATAATTTTTAAACATGTTTGAAAGATTTTGATAATTAAATAATTTTTTAAATAAGGTTATTTGATAAACAACTAAAATTATTTATTAAAAAAATAAAATCCATATTTCATATTTTTAATTTTAGAATATATATATCTAAATTAATTTAATTTTCAATTATAATTTGAATAATTTTGATATTTGAATAAATTTAAAATTATCTAACTTGTAATTAAAAAAAACTATTTTATTCTTTTAAAAATCTATCATATGTATCATTTAAGAAAGTTATTCACATAAGAGCCTATATAATAAATTAATTTATGTATACTGTTATATAGTATATATATTAGATTTGTTCTTCTCCGAGTTTCATTGTTACTTTCAATGTAGACCCATTTACTTTGCTCACACAGTGGGTAGAATTAGATCTAAGCTACATTAAACTTACTCGTTGAGAGTCATTAATCAAGGTCTACAAGACAAGTAAAAATAAATAAATAAGCAAATAAAATTTACCAATCCATTTCATCGTGGCAAGAAACCGATCCAACAACAAATAATGATATTTTCAATGACAATTACTCTTTTTGTGGTTTTTTATTTCATATATTTTGTATTATTACTTATAAAATAAATTATGGCCATCCTTTCGCTCTTTGTTTTCAGTTTGAATCAAAGATCTTTAATTAGATTTATTCAAGGCCCAACTTCTATCTCCAAACTTAAGGCTCCATTATTAATATTCGGAAAAATTTAAATAAAAATATTAAACACATTAAATGCATTTGAGAAAAAAACAAGACAAATTTAAATATGAGTCAGACCTTAACCTAAAATTTCAAAGTATAAAATTTTGTTTGATAGACAAGATGGAATGGATTAAAGATGGAAATTTCAAAAAATTTGTTAATTCAATAATTAAAACTCTTATTTTGTAATTTAATTATTAAATTAAATTTTTTTATTTTTAATTTTTTTCATCTTTTTTATCAAGCAAAATCTAAATTTGGTTTTGTCATTTTTTTTAATTGTATAATATATAAAATATACTTTATTTTATGTTAAGGATATATAATTTTTTCATTTTTATTTAAAAAAATTATTTGGATAGACTTAAAATATAATAATTTAAGTTTGTTTGGACAAAATTTAAAACTCGAGTTGTCGATTGTATTTAGGCAACCACGTAAAATATTAATATCATGTTTAAGCTCAATCAAGAACATCTCTAACTTTAACTACCAAAAGAATTTAATCTTCATCTCTATCTCTCTTTTCTTTTCTTTTTTTTTTTATTATCAAGCTTTATATATTTAATAAATTAATCAAAATTAATTATTTTGACTAAATGTTAGAAACATCAAAGTATAATTGTAATATAATGTATGATTCATAACATAGTAAAAAAAAAAAAAAAAAACAACCGTGAATCTTCCATAATAATCGAATAATCTCATATAAATGATGAGGAATAAAAAAAGATAATAGCACATTATCTATAATTATGGTAGTTTAATTAATTATTATAATTCAATATTGTATATGGTGTATAAAAATTATGTACAACCCATAGTTTTAAATAGTTGATCTTTACGTAATTTTTAATTATGATTGATTAATTATAATATTATAATAATAATTATTATAAGTAAAATACTCTTTTCAAAAATATATTGATGTGATTAATCCAAATAAGACTCTAACTATTTAAAACTTAGATTTTTTTTTTATTTTAATGTAAGCAGTGAAAAATAAATCCTAATCTTATGAAAATTCATCTCTTTCAAAAGTTGAATATATCTTTTAAATTAAATTTCGTATTCATTAAAAGGACTGCATGTCAATTTGACACAATCAATGCCTTAATCAATGGCATAGTAACCATATTTGTCCAAGCACGTGTGACCGCCTGATTCAATTTGACAATAACATGAAACATTCACATAATTATTAGATTTCAGCCAAAATTACTCTCCCAAGTCACCAAATTAGGCTTAAATTTTTTAAAGTTGGTCGTTTCCAATCCATTTTCACCAGTGAAAGAAAAAAGTTTGGTCCACGTAATAAAACTATGGGAGATGGGGATGACCAACAGCATTTGGATTTTGAACTTGATTGAATAATTGACTTGGACCAAAGAAAATTTGTGGCCTCTTGTAATTTTTACTATTTTCATTTTACTTTAAAACTAGTAACTAAAAAAATGTATTTGGGGTTTTATGTGATGAATAATTATAGTAATTAACCTAATTAAAACAATATTTTATTAAATTATTTATATTTATTTTAGAGCAAGATCTTTTTCAAAAGAGCAAAGACTAAAAGTTATTCAAAAAAAAAAAAAAAGCGTTTGACCCGTTCAATATACGAGGTTTTCATCTTTTTCATTATAATATTTCAATTAATTAAATTTTCATGATCACTTTGTATTTAAGTAAAAGTATTTTGTGGTTAAACATTCATCATTGTCGATATTTTGGGTCATTGATATTTTAAGTTTTAAAAGTTTAGCTATAACAAAAAAATTAAAAAAATTATTACCCTCTAAAAGAAAAAATAATAAAAATTTTAAACTAATAAGAACAATCAATAATAAGAAACTATAAGTTAAATTTGAAACTTTTGAAAAATATTTTGGTTTTGAACATGAAACTTTCAAAAAAGTAATTTTGATACGAGCATTTAAATTAAAGTAAAAATATTCAATGCATTCAAAGTTGTCTTAAACAGCCTTACTCTAATTACTATTTTTAAAAAAATTAAATAAATAATCTCAACCTCAACAATATATAATCACATTTCTTATACAATATAATACGTAAATTCATTTTCTAAAATAATTAGTAAAATTCTTTTTCCACCATAAAAAAAGTAGAGACATGAAATTATATAAAAAGAACTAAAGAAAGAAAAATAAAAAAAAAAATTGCATGAATTTTTAATACTAAGATTACTATAGAATGAGAGTTTTATGTATTCACCATTCTTTTACCATTAATGTTAAAATTTTACACACATAAAACTATTAGAAGAAAAAAAAAGAAGAGATTTTATATTTTTCTCTTATTAAAAAAAAAAAAAGAATGGTAGGCAAAAGCTACAAACTTTCAATACTTATAATAGTGATTAGGAGACAAATTAGTTAATAAATTAAATATGGATATTTAGTGTATGTTGACATAAAAGAAAATAAATATTTGCAATTTATTTAATTTCAATTTTTGTTTTGAATTTGAAATATATTTAGTGATGCAAGAACTATCCAAATATAGAAAATTATATGATTCAAATAAGAGAATTTCTTTTTTATTAGAGATCTTATCATTTATATATTTATATTAAATTAGCATAATTTTTTTATCATCAAATTAGAATGATTTTAGGTTTATTTGATTTAGTTTGAACAATTAATATCTTTTAAAAATAAACAAGTCAGAATAGATAAATTTATCATGTATTTAGAAGATAATAGAGGTAATTAATTCAATGAAATTTAGTTAAACAAATTAATTTAGGAGACACATGGAATTAATTTAGGTTATCCACGTATAAAAATTTAGGTCATATATGTAGGACAACTGCCTTTTTTTTTTATCAAAAGTTTTTATTTTTATATCTTTATATAAGTTTAAAATAATAATGCTTAATAATCTACTAAAAAACTATCGAAAAAGAAATATAAAAAATTTTTAATATTGGGTTGAGAAAATTCAAACTCTTTTTTTTTTGTTCAAGGGATGTTATAGCCCTTAAAAAAAAGAAAGGAGAAAAAGATCCTGATTCGAAACTATAACCTCTCTATCTTTATAAAGTCTCTTTAGCCACTAGACCAAAAAATGTTATAAAAATAATATAATATGAAAAAAATTATAAAAATAACATGATTTAAAGTTTTACTAAAAATAGAATATGAATTTAACAAAAACAAAAAAATAATTTCATGTTTGGCATGTGGACAAGAATTGTAACACGATAATTTTTTTATTTTACAAATATTTAATATGAAACTGACCAATTAGAAAGAGAGTATATCACCTACAATGATTGTAATACAATTAACCAATTATGATTCAGAATTATATAAAAACCATCAAAATTTTATATAAAACTATAACTTATAAATGGTGGACTTTTATATAATTTCTTATTGTAATTGAACAATTATAATATTATAGTAAAAAAATTGTAGATAAGATGCTCTCAACAAAAAAAAAATGAAGAGACAACTCTAAATTAATAATTACTATACGAATAAGATGCAAAAAAGAATATGAATGTGATATAATTTAAATTTTTAATAATAATTATATATGGGTTTAACAAAATAAAAAAATTATATTTTGCATTTTCACACCGATATTAATTGTGATACACAAATTTTCTGTGAAATAAAACAATAATACACAAATTTGAATAAAATTTTTTTTGTGAAATATGACAATAATACACAAATTTGAATTTTTTATATTAAAAAAATTCTCAAAAATATTAAAATATTCTCTTTTTTTTTAATTTTTAAAAAATTTAAACATTTTAAAAATTTCTAAAAAATTTTTAAAAAATTAAAAAAAATCTTAAAAACTTATAAAAATTAAAAATAAGAAATATTTTTCTCAATTACAGAAATTATCATAATTTTAAAAATTTTTAAAATTCAACAATTTTTTTTTAAAAATAGAAAAGAATTCCAAAAAGTTAAAATTTATAAAATTAAATTTTATTCAAGTTTTAAAGAATATACAAAAATTGAAAAAAAAAAATCTAAAAACTATTAAAATTTTTTGAAAAATTAGATAATTTCAAAAAATTTTAATATTCTTTAAAATTAAAAAAATAAAAAAGCTTAAAAATAAAAAAAAAACTCTTAAAATTTTTGGATTTTTTAAAATTTGTAATTTTTTGAAAAATTTTAAGTTTCCTTAATTCTTTTTTGAATTTTTAAAAATTTTCTAGAATTTTGTTGAATTTTTTATAATTTTATAATTTTTTATATTTTAATATTTTAAAATTTTTAAAAGTTATAGAAATTTTAAATTTTTAAATTTTTAATTTTTTGAAAATTTTATAAGTTTTTTAAAATTATTTTCGAATATTTGAAAATTGTTAGAATTTTTAAAAAATTTTTATAATTTTTATAGGTTTTTTAAAATTTTTATTATTTTTAAAAATTGTTATTTTTTATTTTTTTGAAAAATTTTTAGAATTTCTTAGACTTTTTATTTAAAGTTTTCAATTTTTTTGAATTTTTAATTTTTTTTTTTTAAAAAAAGTTATTTTAGAAATTTTAGAAAAGTTTTAGAATTTCTTTAAATTTTTTTAATTTTTTGAACTTTTGTTACTTTTCGAATATTCATGTTTTTGAAAGTTGAAAATTAAAATTATAAGAGAAAATACAAAAAAAAATTATTAAAAATTTTTATTAATTAGTGTAATAAAAAGTTATTATTAAATATTTTTTCTTGATAAAATAGTATATGTAAATTTTTATAAATTTAAATTTTATTATTACTTTTTTAATAAATATTTTTTCTTGATATCAACTATTAAAATTTTTTAATAGTTTTAACTAAATTGAACTTTTTGGTGAACTCTCTCCATCTATTTATTATGATGAATTTGTTTAGTTAATATATTAGATTTTAACAAAATTGTATAATATTCAATTGTATTATTTGTATAGTTTCAAAAAATTTCAAATTATAAGATTTTATTCTTTCTTTAAAGTTAAAATAATAAAATTAACTCCTTTATTAATTTAAAATTTATTATTTTTTAACAATAATTTTTATTACATCAATTAATAAAAATCTTTAACAAAATCCCTTTTTATAATTTTCCTTAAAAGTTTTATAAATTTTTTTACGAAAATGAATTTATGAAAAGTTATAAAATTTTTAAAAAATTTATTTTTGGTAAGTTTTATATTTTATTAAATAAATATCCAAAAACTTGTGAGAATGGTAATTAAATAATTTTATTTAAAAAAGTTATGAAAAGTAAAAAGTGTGATGCATTTAGAAGAAAAAAAAAAAGAAAAAGAAGCACAAACAAGAAATCAAGAAGGGAGAAAAAACCTCTCAATACGGTGTCGATCATCCATTTTTTAGCAAAAAAAATGCATAACGTCAATCGTATAAGACCTCTTATCATGCTTTCCATTGTGTTGATGCCTCACCATCATCGGTAGGGACAGGAATAACATTCAAATCTGGACTTGCAGCAAAAACATTTGGCTTCGTAGACAACCTCATGGAGGCCCCTAATCCCTTTAGACGAGATAGATCCTCGATATACTCCACGTCAAAGCACTCTGAAGGCTCCTTCAGTTCTGCGAAGTCTATTCCTTATAAATCTAAGGGTCCCATGTGATGCTTCACTTGATACAGTGTGGACGATCTATACTGCAACCCAACATTCATGCACACCATTGTCCACTCAGCATATTATTTTTTAGCTCTCTGAGAATACTGTCACAGTTTTAAAAAAGAATCATAAATTTCACATCAATTGTGTATTAAAATTGATAATAAGATATAAGAGTTCACGTTACTTTTAATTTATGAGATATTTTTTGTGAAATAAAATCATAAAATCAAAAGAGAATCGAAACGAATAATATCTTGTAAGGATGTGAATCATGATAATTAAATCGATCTGAGATATCGAATGAATCTATATTCGAATCTTAAAGTCACACAAACTTAGAGGTTGATCTCAACCCATAACAAATAATATCAAAACTAACTTTAGGTTATTAACGATGTGCCACAAAAAATGTCACGATCCTAGAAAAAAGCTATAAATATCACATCAGTTGTATATTAAAATTGATTATGAGATATAAGAATTCATACTACTTTTAAACTTGTAAGATATTTTTTATGAGATAAAATTATAAAATTAAAAAAAATTAAATAATATCTTATAAAAATATAAATCGTGAAAATTAAACTAATTTAAAATACTGAATGAGTCCATATCTAATCTTACAGTCCCGTGAGCCTGAAAATTGACTTTCGAGTCGTCGCATGCGCACCATTGTACACTCAACATCTTATTCTTTAGCTCTCTTAGAAGACTCTGCTTTCTCATTTTCTAGTTTAGCTTTCAGTTTGGCAAGCTCTTACGACGTACGGGCGAGCACCTTATCTCTATCTGCCATGGCTTGACCTTTCTTAACTAAGGCTCGTCTACTTTCTTCTAATGCCTGCTTGTTTTTAGTAGATGCCTTCTCCTTTCTCTTTTCTGCCAGGTCCACCCGAGCCATAGCCTCTATATGTTCTGCTTTTAATTTTTCCCTTTCTTCTTTTATATCGTTAAAGCGGGCAAGAATGGTATTCAGGAGTTGGTCAAAGGCTGAAGCTTTTCTTGTGGCCTCCCTCATTCTAGCCTTCATCGTGTCCATCTCCCTTATCAAGGAAGCATTATGAGTCTCAAGACCCTCAATGGAACGGTCCCTTTCCCCCACCAACATAGTTAGATTGACAATCCTTTGACGCTACGCCAACAACTCTTCCCTCTGAGAATTCAAACGACCTACTAGCTCCTTAACCTGCTCATAAATACCCACTTCGGTGGCTAAAGACTACATAAAGCGTGACAATAGCAAAAAGTTAGCCCCTGAACTAGAGACAATAACCAACATTACTTCAATAACACGAGTATTACCTTAACAACCAGGGAGAGTTTTTTTTTGCATTACAGAGCAACGGGAACTGCTGGACCCTACATTTAGTAGAATTGGACAAACTGGTAACAACCTACACACAAGAGGCGTCAGTAGGTAACAAAGTCCTAGGCCTCTCAAACACAACAGCAAGATTCGTAGAAACTACTTTGTCCAACCTCTCGACAGTGTATCTGAAAAGTAGAGCATGTATTCTAAAACCTGCCTCGAATTGTTCTGCCATTAAATTAGCCGACCCATCCTCTAGAGTCATGGAAGTAGCATCAGTCATCAATGACGGAGGCAGAGAAACTAGAACGGAACTGGAATTTAGAGTAGACGTAGGAGCCATAACAGTAGAAACTACTAGGGCAGCAGACGATGAACTAATAGGAACCTTCATTGAGGGACAAACAGACACTTCCACTAGGAGCAGAGGACTCTTGGCAACAGTTGGAGCAACATTCGAAGTAAAAAGAACAGGAGGTGGAGGAGGTAGGACGGGCATGGATGAACCAAAGCCTCTAATTATAGGTCTCTTGGTAGAAGGTGGACTAGCAACTGAAAACCTTTTGGTCTTTTGTCTTTTTTGACGAAGGACCATACGAAGCTTGAAAGTAAGATCCATTTCTACAAAACAAAGAAGCAAAAATTAGAATCAGTCCATGAACATTCTAGTCAGTCACGAAAACAGGAATAAACTTCAGAGAGGACATAGCCATTTGGCACGCCGCACTACCCCTTCTATTAATCTCCCTCCCACGCTTCATCCCTTAATTCCCTCCGCCTCCTCAACCTTAGATATAAAAGTTGGTGCACGGATTGGCGATACAAGAACTAACACAGAAATAGGTGGTACAAGAGTGGACAATAAAGGAGATGAGGCAGGTGATCTAAAAAAGAACTTTAAATCTCACGTCAAACATACAAAAAAAAGTTATTGGGTATAAAAAAGTTCGTATCATTTTTTTTTTAAATATATTTTGTAAGATAAAATTATGAGATAAAAGTGATCAAAACGAATAATTTCTTACAAAAATGTGAATAATGACAGATAGACTGATTCGAAACGTCAATAAATATATGTTCAGATCTTAAAACTATACAAATCAGAACTTAAGTTTGAACGCGTGATACAGGTACTGTTACAGGAGATACAGTAACCGAAGTAAAAACAACCTTCGAAACTTGCTCCGCAGCCAGAACACGAGAGCCCATTGGATGAGCCTCTGGCTTATCGGAACTCTTTCCTTTCACAGCCATTCTCTTCACTGCAAGAGACAACAATAGTCACAATACAAATAGTGTAACTCAACAAACATAACAGTTTCAGCATCACAAACACAAACACAAACACAATCACAGAATCAATAATTTAACAATACAACTAACATCTCTGACCTTTCAGATCGGCCTCTGCACCTTTATCCTGGGCTTTACCTTTCTCTTGAGTCTTCCTCTCAGTAAACTTCTTATTAACAATGGTAGCCATGATTACAGCACAATAGGCACAAACATTTTCAACAGTGGCCAATTCCTTATAAAAGAGCTTCACTTTCTTCAGTGCCTGCACCTGTTTATCTTATCACCACTCAACTCAGGCAATTCTCTCACCAAACGGCTGGCATTCGACCACCTAATCTTGAAAGGAAACCTCATTCCTTCCATCTTGAGGTATGCTACCACAAACTGATCGGGATAAGTATGAACATTAGAAAGCAAGTCCACTATAATTGTTCTGTCCTGCGCCCACAAAAAGTACATCCCCTGAAGGACATTCACCGAGGGCATCCATTTCTCTATTTTACAATAAATCAAATATGTTACTAAAATAACCCAAATGGTTGGTGCGAATTGATTAGCAACTTCATTGAGCACACCCAATAAAAGGTGGAAGAAAGAGTTCAAAGGCAGATGGAACCCGTAGCGAAAATTATGTAGGAAGAACCCTGCCATTTTCTCTAATGGCCTCACTCGACTTACAATGAATCCTACTTGAGGTAAAGAAATCTCATACTAGGATTTTTGTAGTTGAATAACGAACGGTCCAACTCGCGATCCATCATCGCACGGGTAGTGCGACAAGGATGACGATCAGCCGGCTAGCAACTAGGTGGTAAATCCTTGGGCCCCGTAGGCTCCTCCACAACCACACCTTTCCTTTTATCCCATCTCTCTCTCCTTTGCTCAACGACGAGACCGTCTTCGTCAGTCTGAAAAATTCCTCTCTCCCCTATCATTATGTCGCCGCCGCAACTACTACCAGCCTGACTTCTTTAGCCATGGCGGCCCCTTAATTCGCTATCACCAGCCTTTTCAGGGACCCTCTTAATATCTTCCCCTTATCTCGACCACTGGCACGGGTAGTCGAAACCTTACTATCCCTTTTATTATCAGAACTTTCAAATACGATATGCCTCTCTCACACCATAACCCAACTTTTCCCAAGAATACAAATGTAGGTATTAAACAAAACAAAAACGCAAAAGCGTTACCTAGAAAAACACTCTGGAAGTATGCGAAGACAGCGAACAGGCAAGAAGTACGAAAATAATACCCTTTCAGAAAGCAAATGGCACAAATGACGGTTCAAAAAATTCCCAAGTCACTTTATTTATATTCAGTCAAAGGGCAAACATGAAACTACCCCAATTCAAAAAAGATTGGAAGACGAAACGACGCTTTTAGAACACTATCTATCTAAATCGTTTCAAATAACCCTGAAAGAATAAAAAACCAATACCCTTTGTAGAGTACATTCGGATACCACTTGTCAAATAAACACATAATTCCCTCCTAAAAGCGGTGCACTCTGAAAAAATGCACCCATTTAATCTATTTGACAATCTTCCACTCAAAACATAACATGTGGCCTGTCCCTATGCTTACCTCAAAAGAGCCGGTTGGTACAACATACCGCCTCATCAGACGTGTCCTGATCACGCGCGCTCCAATGATAAGTATAAAAAATTTTTCTAGGTCCTCAGTCCTTGTGATTCTACCAATTCTTCAACTTGTCCAAAGACAATCATTCATTGCTCTCTAGCATGACACGTTAGCAATAAAGAGCTCACCCTAAGCATCTGCTTCTTTCACAGGAATACTTTAGCACAACTACTCACCAAAGACGCTCATGTCCTCCTCAGCAGGACACATCATCAAACCATACTTGCCAAAGCACTGTTGTCCAATCCTGTTTGTCTTCTCTTCCCAGGCTTTGGATAATGATTTGAAGACGGTCATTTTATAATCCCCTTTGAATCGGAGGACAATTGTTATACCTAAAGCGATTGGTCAACAGCTAGGGCTCAATCAACGCACCAAGACCGTTACGTCGCCTAGGCAAGGCGCTCCCAAATAGTCAGTCACCTGCTTTAAGGAGACATATAGCCATCTACCAAAAGAAGGGCTTGCTCGAGGTTACACTTATCGAGACAATCATTTCGAAATTAAATAAGAGGCTGTTAACTTGTTCTCAATCATTAAATATCATTTTAATATTATTAAATATAATTCATGTTTGTTTGAAATTATTCATTATAATTGATATTCGTTCACATAAATCTTTAATAAACTCCACACATATTTTTTTAATTATCGTTTCAATCAAATCATTTTTGTGTCACACAAGAGATAAAAGAGAATCGGGCACATAGCATAAAGGAAAAAGCTAAATCTCTTTCTAAAATAACTTTTCTTACACACTTTATTATTTTTTTCATCTTTCTTATCTTACCGTACTTACTAACCCTGCCCACAAACGACACACTAATTTGAGCGTCAAAAGGCATCTCAAAGCAACAACTCTAATACCCTCCAACCGGACTTTCTAGTACAGGTTACAGCTGTATTTCCATCAAACCTCATTTCCTTTCTCTTAGCTAAGACCTAAGAAAACACCATCAACACGTTGCTACTTTCTTTCTCTCAACCGTTGGTTTTAAATTAAAAAAACAATAAGTTGAAGATCTCTTGGATTTCAAATTTCTTCAGAGACTTTTAGATAGACACCTTATGGTGCTTTCGTTGCTAACTTCTTTCTCTCGAAATTTCAGTTGGTTTGAAAAGAAAAAACAAATAATTTGAAGACCTCTATGTTTGGACTTCAAATTTCTTCATAGAGACTCTTAGATGGACCCTTATCGTGCTTTCCGTTGTTACCTTCTTTCTCTCGAAATTTCAGTTGGTTTGAAAAGAAAAAAACAACAATATGAAAACGTCTATGTTCGGACTTCAAATAGAGACTTAGATTCTTTCTCTCAGGCATTTCTAATTCTCCTTACAAGGGTCAGTCAGATCCATTCTTCCTTTACATAATTTCTTACTGCTAGATTTTTTCTATAACCCTTTGTTTACTCAAAACCCATATCGAAATTCACCAAAATCTTTGCTTATAAACTCCTTCTCGATCTGGGTTTTCCAGTTCTGACAAAATTTGAATTCAATGGGTAATTTTGGGATCTGGGTATTGACAATTTGCTTGATATTTCAATCTGGATATCTGCCTGGTAGTTTCCCTAACAAATATGTGGTTGGGGACCCTTTATCTGTCAAAGTGAATTCCCTAACTTCCATTGACACAGTGATGCCCTTTAGCTATTATAGTTTACCCTTTTGTAAGCCTATGGAGGGTATTAAGGATAGTGCTGAGAATCTTGGTGAGCTTCTCATAGGAGATCGGATCGAGAACTCACCATATAAGTTTAAGATGTACACTAATGAGACCGAGATCTTCTTGTGTCATTCCGATATGCTATCGGCTGATGATTTTGAGTTGTTGAAGAAGAGGATTGATGAGATGTATCAGGTTAACTTGATTCTCGATAAGTTGCCTGCGATAAGGTATGTTAGCGAAGAGGGCTTTATATTGAGGTGGAACGGATATCCTGTTGGGGTTAAGGTTCAGGATGTGTATTATGTCTTTAATCATTTAAAATTTAAGGTGCTTGTTCATAAGTATGAGGAAGCGAATGTGGCACGTGTGATGGGAACTGGGGATGCTGAGGTTGTCCCTACTATTGGCAATGGGGGATCGAATGTGCCTGGGTATATGGTTGTTGGGTTTGAGGTGGTTCCTTGCAGTGTCATTCATAATGGTAACTTGGTTAAGAACTTGAAAATGTATGAAAAGTACCCATCCCCAATCGAATGCAAGTCGGCTACCGTGTCAATGCCCGTCAAGGAAGGCGAGCCGATTGCCTTCACCTACGAGGTTGCTTTTGAGGAGAGTGATATCGAGTGGTCATCACGTTGGGATGCTTATTTGAAGATGGAGGGATCCAAAGTCCGTTGGTTCTCGATCCTGAATTCTCTTATGGTGATCACTTTCCTCTCTGGTATAGTCCTTGTGATCTTCTCAAGGACCATTAGGCGGGATCTGACTGGGTATGAGGAACTAGTCAAGGAGGCCCAAGCACAGATGAATGAGGAGTTATCTGGTTGGAAGCTAGTTGTTGGAGATGTTTCCGTGCCCCATCCAACCCCACTCTTTTGTGTATTATGGTTGGGGATGGAGTTCAGATCCTTGGGATGGCAGTTGTGACAATCTTGTTTGCTGCTCTAGGATTTATGTCACCAGCGTCCCGTGGAACTCTTATTACAGGTATGCTATTTTTCTACATGATTCTTGGTATTGCAGCTGGCTATGTTGCGGTTCGTCTTTGGAGAACAATTGGCTGTGGCAATGACAAAGAATGGGTTTCTGTTGCAATGAAGGCTGCTTGTTTCTTCCCTGGTATTGCCTTTTTTATTCTAACCGCTTTGAATTTCCTGTTGTGGGGAAGTCACAGCACAGGAGCAATTCCATTTTCACTCTTTGTTATTCTACTTTTACTTTGGTTCTGTATCTCGGTTCCACTGACCCTAGTTGGTGGATACATTGGGGCTAAGGCACCTCATATTGAATACCCTGTTCGAACCAACAAGATGCCTCGGGAAATTCCAGCTCAAAAGTATCCATCGTGGTTGTTAGTTCTTGGTTCTGGGACTCTGCCTTTTGGTACCCTTTTCATCGAGCTTTTCTACATCATGTCTAGCATCTGGATGGGGCGAGTTTACTATGTCTTTGGGTTTCTGTTGATTGTTCTGGTCCTACTTGTTGTGGTTTGCGCTGAAGTATCCTTGGTGTTAACTTACATGCATCTCTGTGTGGAAGACTGGAAATGGTGGTGGAAATCCTTCTTTGCTTCTGGTTCAGTTGCCATCTACATCTTCTTGTACTCCATAAACTATCTCATATTTGATCTTAAGAGTTTGAGCGGACCTGTCTCTGCTACTCTGTACTTGGGGTATTCTCTCTTCATGGTTCTTCCAATCATGTTTGCAACAGGCACTATTGGATTCCTTGCTTCTTTCTGGTTTGTGCATTATTTATTCTCTTAAGTATAGCTGGACTGAAGAAGCTTCTCCAAACACAAAAATTGGCACTTTGAAAAGGTAATTGGTAATTGAAGATGCTCGGGGGAAAAGAATTCAACCCTTATGTTAGTCAATCATCTGTTACTTGTTACTATGAGCTTTATTGTTTTAGGAAACTTTAGTAAATGTAATAACAATAATTTCGCCCAGCATTGCTTAATTCTTTTTATTAGATGTCTGTGATGCATGATAATGTAATACGAGTCTTTATTTGCATTTGATGTATTGTGGACCAATTTAGGTTGTGCTGGTAAATTTCCTTGTGATACTCATACTATTTTCTTCGTTATTTTCAGTAGGACTGCAATGAGCACAGTTCCCCGCGCTTTTCTTTTGTTCTTTTTTGTACTTTTCTGTCCATTCTTCCACCAGTTTTAAATCAAAAAAATGCTTTTAACTTCTTAATATACGATTATTTCCCGTGAACAGTACTACAAAGACGTTGATGGGTTTTTTTAAATTTCTAATCTATCCTTACGCGTATTTAAGACATTAGGTCATAAATTTTTTGGAAACCGTAACTTTCAAGCATTAATTTTAATATCAGAATCAAAAGCTAATCGACATGGTGTTCTTACTTCTTGGTCAGCTCCGTTGGTTTTGAAATTTTGATACCCTCCCAATTGTAACAACATGATTTAATTTGCTCGGTTGCACTTGCATCAAACCTAATTAACCTTCTTGACGCAGTTATCGAAAACTGAGACAAACTCTTCTTGCATTACGGAATTGTTGTGCCTCTTTATGAAAGGATTTGCATCAAAGTAATCACGGATGCGTACTGCTGGTATTCACATCTGAATTTGTAAATTACCAATAATTAATCGTTTGTACAGTCTCAAATTAAAAGAAATTACAGTCACAAGCCTAAGTTTTAGCTTCATAGCATGAGCGAAAGTTGATTTGCACTAAGCCTGAAGGAGCAGATGGCAGGGATTGGAGGTTCGCAAGGACTGTCACATACGGGCATGCCTGCTATCATAATTGATTTTGCATTTTGGCTAATAGTTGGCAATTTGATCAGTTCCCATACAGGCTTTGCAAGATTTGTGCTGCTGAATGTTTGCCAGAGACTTAAGGAGTACAATTACTTGTTGCAGCTTGCATTAAACAAATAATCAACGATAGAAATAATTCTGCTGATAACAAGGAAGACTGACTGACTACAGATGTCAAAACCATTCCATATATTATATGATTTTCAGGAGTTTTAAAGGTAGATGGATCATTCATTCTCCTTGAGAATTGAGCTAACAGGAGCAGATGGCAGGCAGGTGGAAAGGGCGAAAGCTTATCTAACCAACCCCAAAACCAGCAAGAACGCCAAGATACTAGCGAATATACCAGCGAATATATTAAAGAAGTTAATTCTAGTGAACATACGATGAGCAAATGTGAGAAGTGGGGCCCAAAATATTTGACAGTGACGATTGATATCTTCAATTTGCTTACTTATGCAGCAGTCATCGAGATCAAAATCTGATTCCTTGGAAAGACTGCTAAACAGAGCCACCACTTCTTCATCACTTGTTTGTTCTCCTTTGATAATACCTGCCCTTCGGAGTAACTCAACATCTTTCTGTGTATCGATAAGGCTATAGAAAAATAAAACAAGGGATATGAAGTAAGGTGCAACATAGCTATTACATTGTTCATAGGCCAACAAATTTCTCGGAGCAAGCTTGGTGCTGTCACCTATGAATAACGTAGGAACTTTCAGCTGTGAATTCCGAAGCTCTATGTCTAAAAGGTTACCGGACTTATTTTTGAGTTTTAGGCTCGCGTGTTTTAGTCTTTCAGCATTACAGATCCAACCTTTCATGGGGAGATCACCGTATTTTTTATTCAAACTTGTCCTCAAAGCAGGTTCTGGATGATAATCATTGGAAACGAAGCTAGACTGAAACAAAGCGAGCAGATGTTGATAATTGCCTTCAATTTTAGAACTTTCTATTGCCGTTTTACCTTACCAGGCCTTAGATGTTCAAAAAAATTGAAGAGCAAGCCTATTCAGGGAACTTCCATCTTCTTCACCATATGTAGTAAGCCTCAAAATTTCATGGAGCACGAACAAAGGAAGCTGGTTTTCTATCATCGATAAATCTTGACGCAGATAAGGAACAACCCACCGTAGCAAAGATGGGATCATTCACCTGCTTCCCCTGCATGCCCACATATAGCAATCTTACAACATTATAAATGTACCGAGAAACGTAATCCAAGTAAAAAAATTGCAACTAAAATCGCTTACTCATCTTAACTCAACAAGAATTAGACCACAAGAAAGTAGAACTTTGGAAAGAACATAATCTATCGATAACTACCTCATTCACTTTCGCATTCAGGCGGAAAAGCTCAATTATGTATCTACCATCTACCAACATCATCTGCACGAAGTCATCGCTGTTGATTCTGCTGAAGTCCTTTAAGTAGCAATATCTAGTCTTCTTCTCCAGTACTTTCATGGCACCAAGTAGGCTAGAGAGGTCTTCTCCGCCATTTCTTTTAACATACGGTCAAGGACCTTCAACTTTTGAGCTTCCATGTCTTCGAAACCCGTGATTGTCCTATAGAGACAGTCCTGGGTTTGAGCCTCTCTCATCTTTCCACACATGCAGGGTGACTCTACCTATAGGATAATGTGTGCATAGGACATGCTTTTCTTCTAAAGAAAGCTCAACAACAGGATGAATCTGGGTACCACTGTTTTCCTCTACCGTTTAGTTGTTTTGGTTCTCTACATCTAAAACGTTGTCAGTTCCATCTAAAACGTTGTCAATTCCCATGTCCATAACAAAATCCGCAATCGCGTCCATGGTCATTGACAGCCCTTGCTAATGCAGTAAAGCGCAAGAATATCACTTTGCAGCTCAAGGATATCCAAAAAGTGAGGGAATTATTTATAGATCGGATTCTGTTCTTTCTACTACTGCAAAAAATAAATGGATAAATTACGAAAGGAATAGGCAATTTCTTTCTGAAATGATTACAAACAAATTAATAAAATAATTTTAATTAAAAAATCTTGTTTATTAAAATAATTTTAATAAAAATTGATATAAAATAATAGTGACATAAAGTTAACATCTTGATATTGACATTGGCATGATATAAAGCTGCAGTTGATATAAAGCCGAAATTGCTATTAATTGGCCAAAAAAAAAAAGTGCTGTTGTTAGGCTTTCAAAACGCGGCTGCAACCTTTACTTTATTAAAATAACTTTAATAAAAAAAAACTTATTTTTAATTTATTAAAGTTACTTTAAATATTTAATAATCCTAGTGTAATTAAAAAATTTTCCTCCTCTAAGTTAGATTTTTTTGTATAAAATTAATTATATTCCAAAAAAATAAAAAAAGTACAAAAAATATATCTTTACCAAAATAAATCTATTTGAATTGTCATTACGAAGAGATTTGAAAAGTTTTTTCAAAATTAAAAATAATTTTTATATCTTTTTCAATAAGTCTTAAATTTGATATACGGATAATAATATCAAAATTAATAATTAGATCTTTTTATAAAAATAATAATCTTAAAATTCTTTGAATTATCTGATAATCTCATAATATTTAAAGGGTAATAAAGTTTTTGATAAATTTTATTGAGAAAATATATTGATACAAAAGTGGTAAATTCAAATATTCAAAAATCTATTATTATTTTATGTTAAAAGAAATTTTAACAGTAAAATTTGAAATTTAAAGATTTAAATTTTACCTCATTTAATATTATTTTCTGGTAAAATTAGATAAATCAGTTTTTTATTAAATTTTTAATTTCTAAAAAAAATATATACCAAATACACAATTATTCAAATTATCGTAATAGTTTTCAAAAATTATGATATAGACCTCTCCATCCTGTTATGTAGGGATACTCTTAGGTAGAGGTGAAAGAAAAATAAATCACGGATCTTTTCTTAAACTACCTTTGGATTTAATCGAAGTAGCAATTACAATTAAAGATTGTGTCAACGATACTGCATAGTAAAAATTTTTTTGATTGATTTCTATGAAGTAGAATTGATATTGATCTTTCATGACCAATTTCCGTTAACTAGATCCTTCATTTTTTTTTTCTCCTTTTTATTTTTTAAGCTGCCTTCAGATTTCATAGGAGCAGCACTTATAATTGGAGTTTGTGTCAACTACATTATATAGTAAAAAAATTTTCATTTGATTTCCATTGCATGGTACAATTAATTCGATTTTTCACTGACCCATTTTGGATCAGCGGCCAACCGGGCCATTTATTTACTCTCCTTTTTTATTCTTTAAGCTGCCTTTGGATTTCATCGGAGTTTGTGTTAATTAATAGTGTAATAGATTATATTTAAATTGATATAATATTAAATTTGAGTTTAAATTTAATTTTAAATTTAAGTTTTGAAATTTGATTTAAATTGATTAAATTTTTATTAACTTAAGTTTTATTTGAAATAAAAGTTAAGTTACTCAAACTCGTTCGATTAGATTCGATTAACATATAAAAATAAATTTAATTTTTATATTCGATAAAAGTTTGATTATTTATACTCGATTTCGAACTTGAGTTTGAGATATTTTATCAATTAAAATATATTAAAATATAAAAATTAGATTAAATTCATAAATTATTTGAGTTAATTATAAAAATATTTAATCTCAACTCGATCGATAAATTTAATTGCTCGAATTTAAATTTGACTAGATAATAATCGAATCGAATTTAAATTTTATTTTAATTAAATTCAAATAATTTATAAATATTTGATTATTTATACTCGATTTCAAATTTGAGTTTGAGATATTTTATCAATTAAAATATATTAAAATATAAAAATTAGATTAAATTCATAAATTATTTGAATTAATTATAAAAATATTTAATCTCAACTCGATCAATAAATTTAATTATTCAAATTTAAATTTGATTAAATAATAATCGAATTAAATTTAAATTTTATTTTAATTAAATTTAAATAATTTATAAATATTAATATATCATTTATACGTCAATTACATTCTATGGTAAAAAAATTTTTGTTTGGCTTCCATTGCGCAGTAGAATCGATAACGATTTTCCACTAATCAAATTTGGTTTAGTGGTCAACCAGGCCATTCATTTGTTGATGTTGTTTTTTTTTTTTTTTTTTTCTCTCTCTTTTTTATTCTTTAGGCTGCCCTTGGATTCCACCGGAGCAGCAATTACAATAGGAGTTCGTGCCAACCATATTGCATACTAAAACATTTTTCATTTGGTTTCCATCGTGCAGTACAATTGATACCGATTTTTCATTGACCAATTTTGGTCCAGTGGCCAACTGCGCCATTTATTTATTTATTTATTTATTTCTCTTTTAGTTTTTATTATAATATAAAATCACTCTTATAATTAAATTCTTTTTTTATTTTAATTTTTATTTAAAAGTTTTAAAATAATTTTTAACTTAATAATAAAGAATATTATTTGATATATTATTATTTTTATTAATTTTTAATTATTTATTAACAAAATCATTTAATAATTTAACATAAAAATAATTTATTAATTATTTATTAATTTTATCAATACTAAAGAATTTAAAATTTTATTATATATAATTTTTAATCTAATATTCTTAATGATCATTTTTTTCTCAATATAATTTATCTCATCACTATCATTACTTTTGCATTCAAGCATATGTCCCATCACAAATTTTAATATCATTGCTACAATAATTAATCTCACTTTTATCACGATTTTTAATATTATCGAAACTAATCTCACTGTCCATCCAAATGGATTTTTAGTTTTTAATTTAATTATTTTCTTTTTTATTTTTATTTTTATTTAAAAATTTTAAAATAATTTTTAACTTAGTAATAAAAAATATTATTGATATATTATTTTTTTATTATTTTTTAATTATTTATTAACAAAATCATTTAATAATTTAACATAAAAATAATTTATTAATTTTATCAATATTAAAAAATTTAAAATTTTTATTGTATATAATTTTTAATTTAATATTCTTAATGGTCATTTTATTTCTCAATACAATTCATCTCATCATTGTCATTGCTTTTGCATCTAAATTCATATCTTACCATAAATTTTAATCTCATTATTATAATAATTAATCTCACCTCCATCATTATTTTCAATATTACCGAAGCTAATCTCATTGTCCATCTAAATGGACTTTTAGTTTTTATTGTAAATACAAAATCACTCTTATAATTTAATTTTTTCTCTTTTAATTTGATTTTTGTTTAAAAATTTTAAAATAATTTTTAACTTAATAATAAAGAATATTATTCGATACGATCTTAAGTGTAAATGAAATTTCTGATGATGAAATTTCGAGAAGTCTGAATGGTGATTCTTGAGAATTCTTTAGGTGAGAAAATATTTCTAAAAATTATCAAAGTATTGAAATATTTAAAAATTTTCTTTTCAATACAAAGATTTTTATTTTTTCATAATTTGATTTTTTATGTTTATAAGAGCATGCATTTTTTTAGATAATTATATCATTATATATATTTTTTAATAAATTAATAATAAAATTATGTAAGAAGAATTTTCGATGATAGGACTCTGGGAAATCTGAATAGTGATTCTAAAAAATTTTCTAGCTGAGAAGAGATTTCTAAGAGTTACCAAAGTAATGGAATATTTAGAAATTTCTTTTCAACATGAAAAACTTCCATTTTATCATTTTTTTTTAAATTTGAGTAGCTTTTTATATAAAAATATGCAATTTTTTAAAATAAATTTAAAGATAATAATATTATTACATGATTTTTAAACTAAAGAAAACAAAAAATCTCGAAAGATGAGATCTAAAAGAAATCTGAGTAGTGATTCTTTAAGAATTTTTAGCTAAAAAAAATTATTTAAAATGTCGCTAATGTATATGAGCATTTAGATTAATTTTTTATAGAGATTTTTCTTTTTTTTTTTGCATAAAAATGATTTTTTGAGAAATTATTATTTGATTTTAAACTATAAATATTATACTTTACCCTTTTTTAATATAAATATTAGAAATAAATATGAGTTGTTGATGATAAGATTTTTTAGAATTTTGAGTAGCGATTCTCAAAATTTTTTTAGGTGAGATGGTTCATTTTAATATTGTTAGAGTATTGGAATATTTTTATGAACTTTTCAATATGTAACGTTCTTATTTATTTTTCAAACATACTAAAAAAATAAAAATATGTTTTTTACAATAAAATAAACTAGAAAAATTAATTTTTTAATACCAAAATTCAGATCCCTTTTAATAAAAATTAAAAGATAACACATGATTAATTGATATCATTTTAAATAGGCATTGTGGGAGTGCTAATCATTTCTCACACATAATCGATTCTTGAACTTAAACTGTTTTCGCAGACCCAAAAATTATATTTTTAATAAATTTTAATTAATTTTAAAATTTTATTAAGAAGTTAAGTTTTAATAGGTGGTCAATTACATCTAGCCAAAAAATATTGATGGTGACTCCATCTTTTATTTTCAAATTCATCTAACGGTCCCCAAAACTATTATGACACATCTTATTTAACCTCCACATAATTTTGGCTATAGACCATCTATTTGCATGTCACGTGTCTTTTTTAAAACAAAAGAGGAATTTTGTTATTTGTTAAAGATAATAATGAAACTTTACAATTAGATAAGGATAAACAAAGAATGAAAAGAGAATTCTAGAACTAACAGGAAGTATAAAAAAAAAAAAGAAATGTGAAACAAAATAGTAACCCTAAATTAGTTGAAGCCAATCTTCACCTCTATCAAACTTTAAAATTTTCTTTTTCCCCTTTTGAGTCAACTTAACTCCTTCTTTATCTACTTACATGATTAGCTTTTCTAGCTTCTTTTAACATTTCACTTCAACCACTTTTCTCATTTACTGAACTTTTATTTATGGTTTTTTACAAAATCCAACTCATTTGCTTTATCTCATACTCACCAAAGACTCATCTAATGAGTTAGAGGACTTAAAAATGGCATTCAACTTTTTCAATTGGGCACATATAGGTAATGTGTTTTCTCCACATTATTTTGTTTATAACTTTATGCTTAGAGTTTTGGCTAATAAAGATAGAATGAGAAAGTTTGAAATGAGTTTAAGGGAAATGAAAGACCAAGGTAGGAATTTAAGGTTTTTATTGTTATTTTATTGTATATTTTACTACCACAGCAAAATTAGCTTGATTAGTTTGGATTAAAATTATTTGTATTCCATATATGCATATCTTGAACAAGTTGGAAAGGTAATTTTTTATTTTGATTAAATTAAAAACTTTTAAAAAAAAAAATTAAAGAAGGTAATTTGCTTTTGAATGTTTCTGTATTTTCTTTCTAGAGCAAGGATAGGGAACTAAAAAAGAGTAAGACAGAGTTTTCAAATATGTTTACCGTTATTTTTCACTAAACTAATGCCTAAATTTTTTTAATTTTTGACAAAATAGTGTTTTAAAATATTTTATGGCATATGTGACTAATTTGACATGTTTTAGGTAATTTTGATCAGGCAACGCCTTTAGTGCTCTTTATTGATCTTATATACGAAATTTAAGGTTGAATTTGCTAATTTCCAAAGGTATTAATTGGATTTAAAATTATAATTGGTTTTAATTTGTTTATTACTTTTAATATTCAATAATTTTGATTTTTTTTTGTTTATAATTGTAAGATGAGGTTATGAAACCCTAAAAGATTTAAAGCATTAGTAAAAAGGTAAGTTACATATCCAAATAATTCAAAATTTGACTTCTTTGTTTTATGAAATATTTTGATTTTGTTTGAAAATTTTTTAAAATGATATTATGATATCTGTGACAACATCTTTTTTTTTTTTAATTTTTTGGTTCAGGGAAAGGGCATAGATTTTATAACGAGGAAAGAGCAAAGAGATCCTAACTCGAAACTAGGACCTCTATGTTGTTATAAAACTTTCTTAGCCACTAGAGCAAAAGGCGAAAGACAACATTTTTAACTACTATATGGATTTTATTAGTCTTTGTTTGTTAGAATCCTTTCCTTTATGTTTGTTAGATTATACTACGAAGTTCATTTGTTTGCTTTGTCTTAGTCATTTCTGGATTTTTGAAATAGCTACTTTTGCAACACTTGAAAACATGGAAAATTTTACTCGCTTCTTATTATTGCTTTGTCAACATTTGAGAAAATGAAATGCTTTAATTGTTAAAGATTGCTCTAACATAAATTGTTGTATTTGTATAATAGGATATATGAAACCTAACATAAAAGTGAGTCATCAAGAGTATACTAGAGAAGAATATATATGACAAGTGATTTATCTAGCCCATCACTCGCTATAACACTTTTTTTTTTCATTTGTTTTATATAGATAGACATGTAGATTTTTAATTTATTTATTCAGTAGTTAAATGCCTTTTTTGTTGGTATAATTGATAACTTTGTCAATCACTAGATTTTATGCATTTTCCTAATTTCAGCACACATTTTGAAATATAGCATTTTCTACCATCCTTGCAAAAACATTTGAATCAAAAATAAAGTTTCTTAATGTGGCAATTATCTTTCCCGATAGGGCTAACATAGTTCTTTCAATTTTTAAAAATGGAAAGCCCCAAGAGTTATGGTTTACACTAACTTTCAAGTTGGCAACAACATTGTATCTGGCCTTAGGCACACCAATACTATCTGAAAAACAAGTGTTAAAGGTAAGCTTTTTTTACGAAATGATTTTTGCAAAAAAAAAAAATTGAAAGTAAAAACACATGAAAGTCTGCCTAAAAATTAATTTTTTTTTTTTTAGTTTTTAGCACAAAAGATATGATTAGAACCTTTAATTGTTAGCCAAAATAGAAATCTTTTTTGTTGTTTTTGGCTAAAGGATTATATTTTGCAAAATCAAATAATTATTTAACCAAGTTATGTATCTTACCTGTATGCTTTACTTATGTTTACATATTATTTTAGTGAATTTTATGATATCATTAACATTCTCCTTATGCGTGGTGACAGAGGCATTAAACTTAGAGTTTAATGATACCTCAAATGTTTAAATTTAGTAGAAAATACTCAATTTTTTTGATTCCTTCCCAGCAAATAAAATAACATAGAACCCCAAAGTTCTTTGTGTTGAGTGTTTATTTAGAATGCATCTTTTTAGACATCAATAAATAAATATGAGCATTTCTTTTTATGAAACCTTTACATAGTTTTCTTTGAAGTTACTTATGAATTAATCAATTGGTGCCAATTATTATCTCTTTATCTTATTTAATCACTTGCTTCTCGAGATAAGGGGAAAAAAAGAAAAGCATTAACTTTATGAAGTGAGTTCTTGGGCATGTGATTAGTTATCAAACCTTTTGGATCTCATATTGAGGAATTGGGTGAAGTTTGAATCAATAAGAGTGACTTAATTCGGAGGCTACCATTCAATAGCATATATTGAATCTTTCTTTTGATGTTTGGTATTTTTGTTCCTGCAATTAAATTTAAGTTTGTTTTTAAGAGATAAGTTTTAAATATTAGAGCTTTTAATTTTTAGAGTTTGATGTTTTGCTGGTTACTTGGTTTTGTTTGGTTGATTTTATGTTAAGGTGTTTTTATTATAGGTAATGTGTTACACAAATTCTATGTTCTAAACTTTGTCCGTATTATTTTAAGAGTTTGTTTTTAACATTTGATGATATAGCTATTATTTGCTCCTTAGTTATGTTTTACATATATAAAATTTTAAATTAGGTTCTATATCATATTAGATTGTTGTTTTCAAACACACACACACACAAACACACATATATATGCTAATTATAAATTTTCATTACTAATTTTGGTCTATCAAATTCACAGACTCCACATCATATCTTCATAGAAACAAAACCTAAAGCCATCACATCTAAGAGTTCAAGGAAAAAATCATCCTTGGCCATAAGCTCTAGCAATAACTTGAGATAAGACCTTACCCTTGCCAAATAAGAATTGATCCCAGGCATAGCTGGGGCAAGTTTTCTAGCATATATAAATGTTGCAATTCTGTTTTCACTGTGTAATCTACATGTCAATTCTTTTTTTTTTTTTTTTGCTTTGTTTTTTTTTTTTTCCCTTACGTGGGATCTACTTAATTTTTTTTAAAATTTTTTTTTAAAAGGTATGAGACCCACATCATATTTTGGTTTTTTAAGGTGTTGGACCTATCTTTTTTCAACTAGTGTTTTTTTTTTTTACAATTTCTTTTAAAAAGTATAAGGCCCACATCTTTTTTTAATCAATTTTTGTATTTCTTTTAAAGAGTGTGAGACTCACATCTTTTTTTTTTTTTGTTTTTAAAGATGTGAGATCCAATTTTTTTTCAATTGTTATTTTACTTTTTTGTTTTCTAAGTTGGTAGGACTCACATTTTTTTTAGCTTTTTTAAGTGTGGGGTCTATATTTTTAAATTTATCTTTTGATTTTATTTTTTTCACCCATTTTTAATTTTTTTTTATGTTATATTCAATATTTTAAAAAATATATTTTTTTAAATTTTTTTAGAGACTCATTTATACCTTTTTTTTTTACTTTTTTTTTAAAAATTTTTTTAAAACAAAATATATTTTTTTCATTTTAATTTTATTTTAAAACTCGGTTGCTATCAATGGTACACAACATGTTTTTTTTCTTTTTTTTAAATTTTTTATTTTTAAATAATTTTTTATTTAAATTTTTTTAGATCCGCTTATGTTAATAATATACAATATGTCAAGTCATTTTTTTTCATTTTTTTCCTATTAACTTTTTTAATATTTATTAGTTTTTTATATTTTAACTTTTAAAATATGGGCCGCTTGATATTATTATTAAAAATATATGTTTTATTTTTATTTTTTAATTTAATCATCTTTAAAGAAAATTATGTTAATGGATGTATTGGCTTTGCATCTGAATTTGATTTTTTTAATTTATTTTTAATTTTTTTAGTTTTATTTTTTATTTCATAATGTAAATTTTTTTATAAAACTTTATCATTATTGATGTCACATCCGAACTTAATTTCTTTAAAAATGATCATAATACTCTTTTAATTATTTGACAATTAAATTCAAGTAGTGCTATTTGCTCCCCAATTTCCTCTTTTCATACCCCATTATTATTAATACTCAAATTTTTACTCAATACACCCCAATTCCAAAACACAAATGTACTGAAAACCCAAACACCTCATCTCCTCATATCCCATCTCTTTCAACTAAAAACCCTAAAAATCTTAAAGGATTAAGCCCTGAAACAAGCTCTAATCACCCATTTGACATTAGACAACTTAGAATCAAAGGTAAATGGTTTGTTTTTTTTGCTTTTTCATTTGATTTTGTGTTTAGTTTAGTAAGATTTAGTATTTTAAGTTTTGAAGTGCGATTCAAATATCCCTAAAATGAATTTCAAAAATTATTGAAGGTTTTCAAAAATGGATGTCTGAAATCATTCAAGAACTTTTGAAAATTTATTTTCAGAAATCTTTAAAAATTCTCGAAAGTGGATTTCTGAAATTTTTCAATAGTTTTCAGACATATAGAATTTTTCAATGGTTTTGGAACATTCATTTCTAGAAGCCTTTATCCATTGTCGAAAACAGATTTCGGTTTACAATAACTTAGCAACGTAAGGAATATTGACCCTAACAATGTCATCTGGAGATTGATAAATTTGGTAGTAAGACCAATAATCTTTCGGCCACCAAGTAGTGTCCATTTAAGAACATTTGCAACATTTTTCTAATTATGACAAATGTACATCTGAAAGAAATCGTTAAAGGTGAAAAAACACTCGTGTAAGTTGGCTATTGCACCATGTGCAATGAAGCGTGACTACCACATCGCACATAGTGTAATAGTCAACTTGTACAAGCACATTTTCATAATTACCAATTCCTCTCAAATGCACGTTTGTTAGAATTGAAAAATTGTTGTAAACATTATTTAACGGACAATGTGGCCAAAAGATTAAAAGTTTCTACTGTTGAATTTAAACAACTCATACCTCAAAGAAATCATTAGATATTAGTTTGAATATCACAGCTAGGAACATCCAATATTCTAGTACTAGACACTAATTAAGAGGTTGAAATCTACCTTCTCATACTTAATACAACAAAGAAACTAAAGTAAAAAATTATTTTCAAAAATGCATTTTCGAAAAATTGTCATACTTTTTGAAAATATTTTTTTTGGTACAATGAAAAAGTTTTCAAAAATGAATTTTTGATACATTGAAAAAGTTTCTGGAAAGGAATTTTTGGTATATTGAAGAAGCTTTCGAAAATAATTTTTTGGTAGCTTTTAATTAATTTTGAAAATCAATTTTAAATGATAATTGCTTTTTTTTAAATGAATTTTCAATACATTTTAAGAAGAAGAAAGGGTTATGAAGGACAAAAAGGTAATTGACTAATAGGTATTTAAGTAATTTCATTAAAGGTTAATTTTTTGGGGTGTATTGAGAATTTTTTGGGTATAAATAACACCCTTCTTAAATTACATGCATTCAAATTGATTATGATACCTCTCTTTCTATAATTAATTATAATTATTATAACGCCCTTTTTAATTACTAAAATATCTTTTCTTACCATAATTAGCCAAAATTATTATAATGCCTCTATACCCATAATTACGAAAATGCTTTCCTACCATCATTTGCCAAAATAACTATAATGCCCTCATATTATAACTTGCCAAAAATATTATAATATCCTTTAACCATAATTATGAAAATTTTCTCTCACCATAATTATAAAATACCATCATATTTTAATTAGTTGAAATTACTATAATACTTTCTAACCATAATTACAAAAAAAACTCATTTTGATTGCTTTATATAATGCCTCTTCAATAACAATTACGAAAATATTCTTATATTATAATTGACTAAAATTATTATAATACTCTTTAAGCATAATTAATAAAATACTTTTTTATTGCTTCATAATTACATATTAAATTTCAACATATATATAATAATATAAAATTAATCCCCATAGAAATGATTGTAATATCCTTTTAATTACTTAATAATTGAATTACAAGCATTCAAATTGATTATAATGCCTCTCTTTCTATGATTAACTAAAATTACTAAACTAACCCTCTTAACATAATTATTGAAATACCTCTCTTAATTGACCAATGTTAATCTAATGCCCTTACAACTTATGAAAATGTTCTCTTACCATAATTATGAAAATACCCCATCATATTATAATTTATCAAAATTACTGTAATACCTTCTAACCATAATTATGAAAATGATCTCTTACTATAATTATGAATATATTCATATTATAATTAACTTAAATTACAATAATACCTTCTAACTATAATTACCAAAAATACCCTTTTGATTACTTCATATAATGCTTCTCTTACCATAATTACACAAATATCCCTCATATTGTAATTGATCAAAATTATTATAATGCCCTCTCAGCATAATTGCAAAAATGTCCTTTTGATTGTTTCTTAATTACCATTAAATTTTAACATCCATATAATAATATGAAATTAATCCCTTTAGAAATAATTATAATGCCTTTTTAATTACTTAACAATTGAATTACATATATTCAAATTTATTGTAATGCCCTTCTTTCTATTATTAATTAAAATTACTATAATGCAATTTTATATATTTACTAAAATTCTTCTCTTACCATAATTGACCAAAATTAATATGATGCCTTTACAATCATAATTACAGAAATGCTCTCCTACCTTCATTTGCTAAAATTATTGTAATATATCTCATATCATAATTATAAAAATATCCATCATATTATAATTTACCAAAATTACTATAATACCATCTTACTTTTTATTACTTATAATTATGTATTAAATTTTAACATTCATATAATTATATGAAAGTGATCTCTTCGAGATGATCATAATACTCTTCTAATTACTTGACAATTAAATGATATACATTCAAATCGATTGTAATGCCCTTCATTTTATAATTAACTAAAATTATTATAATGGCTTTCTTAATATAATTATTAAAATACATCTTTTATTATAATTGACCGAAGTAATTATAATACTCATACAACCATAATTATAGAAATACTTTCCTACCATAATTTGTCAAAATTATTACAATACCTCTCTTATCATGTTAAAATTATTTTTTTTCCTTCAAAAATTAAATTAAATAGGTGATGATATTAATAGGATTTGATTTAATAGGTAAATAAGTTTGAATTTGATAATTGATTAATATTGGTAATAGCTAAATATTGTACCGGTAAGTTGGATTGTAATGTATATATTATTGAGTTTTAATTTAATTTATATACTTTTCTAAAAATAATCTCTTATTACATTGAGTAACACAGCATAAGTATTTTTTTTTTCAAAAGATTATATTTTTGAAAAAAAATTAAAAGCAACAACAAAATACTAAAAAATATTTATTTTTATTATTAAATTAAAAATATAATTTATATTTTACCAAAATAAAAAATCTTATAACCTTAACGTAATCAGATAATTTTTCTAGTCATATAAAAACTATCCGATGATTGGCTTGGCTGCAATGGTTAAAATATCAAAAAAAATCTTGTCATGTAGTTGCTCTTTCGTAGATAAGTGAATATAAGGATGGCATCGGGTCGGGTTTTGCTTGCCCTGAACCTGATATGATTTTATGTTTTATCAAACTCGATCCTGATCCGACCCGAATTTTTTAATACCCGAACCCGAATCCAACATGATAATATGTAAATCGTACCCGACCCGACCCGAAATTAATAAAATATTATTTTTAAAATATAAATATTTAAAAATATCATTATATAAATATATATAAATAATTAATTAATTAATTAAAAAATAATTTTTTAATAATATCGGGTCGGGTAGGGTCGGGTTTTAGGCATACCCGAACCTGACCCGACCCCGATTGTTACCTAATTTTATCTGACCCGACCCCGACCCGAAATCCGAAATTCAAAAAAAAAAATCCAACCCTATAAAATCGGGTCAGATCGAAATCCGTCGGAGACGGACTTGATTGCCGTCCCTATAAGTGATAGCCTTTTTTTTTTTTTTAAACATTATTATTTTAAACTTTTTTATACCACATGTTTGGTTGACTGTAATAACATTTTATTTAAGCCTCTTTATGAGTGAAATGGGTATTTAACAATTTGGTTTTTTTTTTTTCTAGCTAAGAAAATTTATTTTACAGAATAAACTGTTCCTTAAAAACAAGAAATAACCATTCCCAGCTTCACTCTAATGGCTGTTCGGAAATTACCAGAAATCGAGTCAGTAATTAATGGACCATTTTACCCTCATTCAGTTTGCTCAATTCTACTGAACCATTTTACCCTCGTTTATTTTGCTCAATTCTAATCTTATCCCAATCTAAAGAGAGAGAGCTTACCGGAACAATTGCCAGTACCGTTGTTGATGCTGAAAATTTTGTCGGAGACGAGAAAGGACGGCACCCCCCGTTCCCTTGGCCGTCTAGAGCCAAATCGACATCCCCCATCGGATCTGACCTCTTGGAAAGACAGGTCGGCGCTCTCGTTGCTGGGACTTGTATGAAGAATCAAAAGGATGGAAATCTCAGCAGGCAAGATATGGAGTCATCTATCAAACCATCCAAGAATAATGGCTCTTCAAACAATGGTAATCAATCACAATCTATGAAAGGTTGCAAAACTAGAGACAAGATAAAAGGATTAGAAGGGATTGGTCTCTGCAAAAATCTTCAAAATGGTGAATAAGTAAGGGATGTAAGTAATTTATCTGATAGTTTACTTTAATTTTATATATTAAATGAACAAATTGCTACTTCTCATCTTTTGATATGATGTGTTTCTTTTGGATTCAGTCTGGTAGATCAAGTCAAATTACAATGCCTAATAAAAGATTGAGGCTGTTGATGCATTGCATGTAATCATGTATGAAAAAGTCCTGGCCTGAGGTGAAAAGAGAAACCATCAATCACGTCAAGGAAACTACATGAACAAAAAGAGGCAATAGCCAATGGCATCTAAAAAAGAAAGAAAAATGCAACTGTTTTATTTGTTGGAACACTAAGAAGTCAAGCCGGATCTTTAAATGTTGGGGTTTGATTTTTTTTTTTTCCTTTTGATTTCATATTTGGTCAACATTATGATTTTGGGCATTAAAAATTCTGAAACAGTTTGTTTTTATGAAGGATTGTTGTGTTATGAAGGGGTTTCATATTTTTCAACAATGGATAGACTGTATGTGTTTGTGAAAGGGCTTCGTTTGAGCAATATGTTTACGAAAGCCTTAATCACCGGCTTGTTTCAACAATTTAAACTCATTTTGTATTTATTTTATTTCATTATTCATTGGTTTAATAAGAAGTATGCCATTTTTATTTCATACAAACAGGATTTAATGCATCAGGTTTAATATAATTGACATTGACTTCATATTGTAGTCCTTACAAAAATTTTTATCTTTTTTTACGCTAAATAATTTTGCAATTTTTTTTACCATGCCACGTCATTATTTTTATGTGTACTTTTTTGTCACAATATTATTTTTACGTGTGCTAAATTTTGCTAGCATGTTAATGATTTAAAAGTAGTTAATGCATAAAAAGACTTAAATAGTAGAAAATAAAAATTAATGAATTGATTTAGACGTAATAGTAATAAAGGCTTATTGAGATTTTTTTAATACTTTACGGGCTTTTTTTTTTTTTTCATTTTAGCCTTTAAAAAAAAAGGAATTCAATGTAAAAATGAGATTTTTTGAGAAAAATTAATTAAATGAAATAATTTTGATTGCCTACTTAGAATCTTCCTCTTGTCGTCGAATCTGGCTGGCTAGGGCGTCAGATCGGCACCTCGCAGATGGACTGGTCACCTGAAACTCCAGATTTGGCTGTTATTTTATTTACCTATTATTTTTAATAATAATGATTAATAATTTATAATTAATTTTTTTAAAAATAAAAATAAATTAATAAAATTTATTAATGCTTTTATCAAAAATATTATTTTAATTAAAAAGTAAAATACTAATTTTATTATTAATTAATAAGAGAGAATGAGTTAATTAATTATTATTTTATTAATTAATTATGATTAATATTATTTTTATAAAAAATTATAATTAATTTAATGAAGGAGTAAAAATTTTTTTAAAATTCATTCAAACTATATTTGTTTGAACTAACCAAATATATTAATATTAATTCCTACTATATTCCATTTTAATAAATTAAACATTATAATAGTTATTCTATTCTATTCATCCTTTTTTCTATTCTCAAAGAATATTTATTTCATTTCGCGAATCAAATATGTAATTAATGTTAAAAAACGAAAAATATATGAAAAAATTATAAATAATGGAGAGAAATGTAAAATTCAAATGAGAAATTTTGTAAAGAATTAAATCAAATATGCATAAAAATTTTATTTTCTTAAAAATTTTTATTTTATTTTTTCTTAAATTTAAATTAAAAAAAGAAAGAAAGATATGAAAAGTGCAGAGAGAGAAAAAAAAGAAATATTTAAACATTTTTTTTTTTTACAAAAAGTTCAACTAAATATTAGGTTTGTAAAAATTCATTTAAGAAACCAAAGTTCAAATGCCAAATAACCCAAAAAAAAAAAATCGAACTAAATTTTTATTCTCTTTTTTTCTTATTAATCTATAATCCTTCAAAATTAAAAAAATTAAAAAGGAATCCAATAGCTAAAAATAATCTAAAATGTTAAAAAAAAAAAAAATTACATAATAAAGCAAGAAAATTTTAAAAATCATAAAATTTTCAAAAATTATAATACAATCACACACATAAAAAATAAAAAAAATAAAAAAATAAATTTACAATTAAAAACATTCAAAAAAAGATTTCTTTAAATTTGAAGATCAACAATCATAAAAAGGATATCAAGTTAGAAATGTATGATTTCAACATTAAACTATAAGATGATATAAGAGAATGAAAAGTGGTGATGGAGAATCAAATCTAATCCGAATTAATTTTATACTAACATCATACGATTTAAATTATTTTTTACGTATAATGATTTTTTTAAAGAAAAAAAACCCTACTCGTAACGGGAACTGATTCCAGTGAAAGACCAAAAATCCTATTTCTCATAAGAGATCTTGATAATCATATATGCCTGAGAAAATAAATAAATAAATAAAAAGGAAAAACCTATGGTGTCCGTTAATCCCTTAGCAATAAACTGCTTTCAACTTTCATTTTAAAAGCCTCTAGTTTCCTCTCTTTCAGTCTGTCCCTTCTGAAAGAGAGCAGCAAAAAATGTTGGCTACATCTTCTTCTACTACTACTTCTTCGCTCACTTTTCTTCATCCACTTACCAATTATAATACCTCTCAAACTCCCTCTTTCAACCCATCTTTTCTTTCTTTCTCTTCTTCTTCTTCATATGTTTCCCCTCTCACTTTTGGTCTCCATAGCAAAACCCATGTCAGGATTAGCCCAAAACTCAAGGTTTTTAATTCCCTTTACCAAAAAAACAATGATTGCTTTTCTTTTTGTTTTTTTTTTTTTAATGATATTCTTGTTCATTTTCTTTCCTCTTTTTGTTTTTTTGGCAGGGATTGAGGATAAGTTGTTTAAAAAAGGAACCTTTGAAGGTGATGATATCAGGTGCCCCGGCATCAGGTAAGGGCACCCAGTGTGAGTTGATTGTACAAAAGGTAATTAATCTTATGCGTAGTTTACTTCAGTTCCATATATCAGTTGTGGTTTCAATGAAAATATATGTCTAATTCTAATTGATTGTAGATTATATATTATAATATTCTTAAGTATTAAGCAGTATGCAAATGTTATTACACCATTTTCATTGCTTTGCACTCCTTTCCTATTGTAATGGTTATGGGTTTTAGTTTTTATGAAGGCTTGATTAGGATTAATTGCCAGAAAATGCTTTGTTTTTCTTTCATGATTTGGATCCTCAATGGCAAAATTTTCTCCTATAGAATTTATTATGCTTGGATGGATTAACATGAAGAATAAATATTTTAACATGAGTTGCTTTCCCATATTCAAAAATATCCTTCAGTCTTTCCTCTAGAGGTGATAAGCTCAAGACTCTTTCCATAGCCAGCGTCATGCAATAAAATTTGGTGATGTCTTTCCTTTTTCTTGACTTCTACTGAAGATAAAATATTGTTTGCATATTGATGGTTCATCTTTTTGGGTAGAATATATAGATTGCTATCTTTGCACTTTTTGATGAGAAGAAAGCTGCACAGTGTGGGATTTTTGAAAAGGGTATTTTTAAAGAAAACCATGTGAAACATTTTACTGAGTTATTATAATGTATGCAACATCTTAATTATCTTGTGCAATATTAATTGATGTAAATAAGCAATTATAGAAGAGCAATGGATCAAAGGGGCATCATAATTTCATAAGGGAAATTAAAGGGAAATACTGCTGTTTTCCCCTTTTGATTCTGTAAAAAAGACAGCCTAGTGTTTTCTTCAAATTGCAACTGTGGATACATGATTTTATGCCTTTTTATTTTATGCTTCTAAAACAGGATTCACTCTTATTACCTCAATTACTTGAGTCTTCTTGTTATAGAAGTTTGCCTCAGTCTCTGCATGTAAATGGTTATTCTATGTACTTCATTTTTTGCAGTTTGGATTGGTGCATATATCAACAGGGGATATCTTAAGAGCCGAAGTATCATCAGGGACAGATATTGGAAATAAAGCAAAAGAATTCATGAATGCTGGGCGTCTGGTTCCTGATGAGATCGTGACTGCTGTACTACATTAACCTACCCACTTCTTTATCCTTTCCTTTCTTAAATGCTTATGTATTTAAATATTTCTTTTTTCATTTTATAGATGGTGACAGCCAGATTATCACGTCAAGATGCTAAGGAGAAAGGGTGGCTTCTTGATGGATACCCAAGGAGTTTTGCCCAGGCACAAAGTTTGGAAGAATTGAATATTAGCCCTGATATCTACATTGTATTAGATGTATGTATCTTATATACTCATGTTGGTTCTGCTTTACTGCACAACAGTTGTTTGAAATTTATTGAATCCTACCAATGGAAAGTATCATGAGATACTGACCCCTGTAGGACTTTGGTCAACAGCTTAGGAAAAGAGAATTTTGGGGAAAAAATGGAAAGAAAAAACTGAACGGTCTCATGCTGGAGACATACCTGAGTCCAACATTTACACCTGTGTCCAAGCAACATAGGCTTCCACAATAGTGCTTTAATAACTTTGGTTCCACATAAAGTGATATTTTACAGTCTCCTTTGACACAAACACTCACATATATTGTTGCTTTGCCATCAAATGACTTTCTGGTAATAATGATATCATTTCTAAAGTGGCTATTTCTGTGCATAAGATCTCAATTCAATGCTATGAGGTATTTTTCCACAAACACTTAGAAAGAACTTCTTTTCTTTTGCATCTATATCTTTAATTTATATTACCTCTAAAAATTTTAATTCAAAGAGTAAATAGTGATCATCTTTTTCAATCTCTGACAAGTTCATTGCCTTTCGTTTTAAGTAGACAATCATTGCTGAAAAACATGCCTTTTACATTTATTTTATTTCGTAACATTCAGGTTCCTGATGAAATTCTAATCGACAGATGTGTTGGTAGAAGGCTAGACCCAGTCAGAGGGAAAATTTACCATCTGAAAAATTTCCCTCCTGACTCTGATGAAATTAAAGCTAGACTGGTTACCCGTGCTGATGACACAGAGGAGAAAGTATGATTCTTTTCTACTTTTATTATTTATATTCTTTTATTATGTTGCTTTTCATTGGCTTAGATACTGAGTATCAAGATGGTATATGAATATAACATGGCTGATACAACTGCATGGTCAACATACATCTGGCTTATATTCATTGTCATGCATAGCACTAATTATCTCGAGAGTTTTGGCTAAATTCTTGGAGCAGGGACTTCATCACTGCAAATGTAGATAAAACATATTCAGTACAAATAATCTCCACTGTACATCCATAAAGTCTGTTATATGACTTGCGAGGGAACTTGCAGTACCAATCTGAACTCATCTCTTAATATTCTGTATTGAACTCATTAAGAACTAGTAACAGGCTTTACTGATGGTTATTTACATATGCATTATTTTCACACGATGTGTGGACAGGGAGAAAGTTCAAATCTTGTGGCCTCATTTTAAACCACACAAACCCGAAGAACGCTACATGGAGCATAACTTGACCTTGAAACATATCTAAATAAACCTTTCTGGAATTAATGCCTGCATGTCAGCAGTTCAGCCTTTAGCACAACATAGGATGCACCGTAGAATTTTCCAGGGAATTGAGTCTGGCAAAGTACTTACTTTTCACTTTTCAGAGTTGCACATGCTGTTGCAGTGCTTCTAAGTCCTTTATGCCACTGAGTTACTTGAAGCTAATGCAAATGTTTCTCTTAGACCTATTATTGATTGTAGGCTCAGCAAGGATGTTGCTTACTCTCCCTCTCTCTCTCTCTCTCTCTCTCTCTCTCTCTCTCTCTCTCTCTCTCTCTCTGACCGAAAAGTGATAGGGTGAACTAGTGAGGGAAAGCCGCATGTACCATATTTGTATAATGGATGTTTGCTTCATTTCATGTAATGTAATTTACCTTGTGCTCTGAGTTAGTCACCTAACTTCTCCCCCCTTCTTTTTTCCATTTTTTTTTTGTTTTTTTTTGTCTAGGTGAAGGCACGACTAGAAATATACAAGCAAAATGCTGCAGCAATCTCATCCACTTATACAAGCATAACAAACAAGGTTTAGCACATTTAAATACTTTCTCTACTCCTATTTTCCTCTTACTTTTGCTATGGTTGTGCGTATGAATTTTTCCCCTCACAGATTGATGGAAACCGTCCAAAAGAGATAGTTTTCAAAGATATAGACTCCTTGTTAACTCAACTGCAGAAGGATAAAACAGCAAAATCAGGTAAGTGAAAATTTTTTTTCAAGTTTTGGAGGACATGATCTTACTTTGCACTGTTGTAACTTGATAGAAACTTTTCCTATTCTTCTTAAGCTTTATCGAAGGCTGTTCTGGAACTGAAAATTTTTGCCAAATTTAAAGGCTTTTAGTCTATAGATTCTTGAATTTCTCATTTGAGGGGCATTATTTGGTTGACATAAGCATAGGACCACACTGGTTATTAACTCCTCTAGATTAAACCTTTAGATCATACAAATATTTCCATCCTATCTGCCATCGTCATTCTTAGTGAAGGATGCACCTGTTATTTTTAGAAGGGACCATCTATGAGAGGCCTTTTCATGAACTTCTAAAAGATGGATGATGTTGTTTTCCATATGTGTCTACATAGACCTGTTTCCAGTTAATCTTTCTGTTTCTTTCTTATGGATGTATATGATTCTATAAAGCATAAATCCTAGCACTTGATGGTGGTTTAACCGTGATCATATCAGAAGTTAGATTCGCATGTTCTTGTATATGAAAGATCAGCTCATGCACTTGAATTTAGAACAAATAAGGATTTTAATTGTTATATGTTGTTGTATTTCTTTGAGAATGCTTATACTGAGTTTTTCATGGTTCAAGATAAGTCAGTGTCTTGGTGTTTAAAATTGAGTTTATTGTCCATGGGATCACTTTCTATCCTTGATTTTGGGCCTGCTATCTAAGCTGAAACCAGATATCGTCTGTCAGTCTAGATAAATGCTGACAATAGCTGTTTTTATTATTTGTTTGTTTACTTCTAATCCCTAAATATCAGTTTCTGTACTCCAACTTTCACCTTCTGTCAACACTTTTCAACTTCATTGGATGATTTTGTGTTATTTCCCTATTACCATAATGTTACCCACATTTCCTCTCATATAATCTCAAATTTAGTGTAGTTGTTTGCTTAAAAATGCTGTTTAATAGATCACTTAATGGTTATCATGTGTATGAGTAACTTTATTTTGAGCCTGAACATAGAAAACTTATACCATGAGCCCTTAACTAACTATAGCCTCTGTTATCTGTCTTGGCTTTTTCCACCTCCTTCTTGGTTCCAGTGAAACCCCTTCAAACTGAGAGCCATTTAGATCAGGCATCTTCAGACCAGGTAAATGGATTTTCAATTGATATAGTGGTTGTCAATACTTCTGGTTACGAAATTTTTAATATAAAGGTGCCAATTAGCATGGTGTAATGATTCTTTGTAGGGGAAGGTTAAAGGAAATGAAGGGCTATCCCTTCTATATCTTAGTCATGGGCAAGGAAATAAAAAGGATCATTTTCGCTCAAAGTTGCAATTCCATTCTTACTTTCTTTAGCTTTTGACAGGATGACAAATGGAGAGGAATTCCTACTAGATTGAATAATATTCCTCACTCTAGAGAAATCAGAAATTATTTCTATGATGATGTGCTACAAGCCACACAGAGAGCTGTAAATGATGGAAGAACTCGATTAAAGGTCAGATATTAGTACTTGATTCGGTTGAACTGAATTACCTTGCTATAGAAATCAAAATAAAATTTACTACTAGCACATAAATAGTATGGTTCTATCAATTATGTCTTATTCAATCAAGATTAAAACCTTGTTTTCTTTTTTTTTTTTTTTACCTTGTTAAACAGTCTATATAGAGATTCCTTAATTAGTGAAGGTGTAGCAAAAATAATTATCATTATAGATGGCGACACGGTCCTGGTTCTTGCCATGAGGCTTAGCAACTTCAGTCTTTTAGTGATTGCTTAAGTTTGTTGAATTGATATTAATAGAGAATTGTCTTAGATTTGTTTTACTTTCATATATATAAAAAAATATTTTCACCTCATCTCCATGTCTCACTTCTGGGCCGGTTAACGAAAATCTCATCTATTATGGATCCACTTGTCCAATAACAAAGCATTCACCATAGGCAGGAATTCTTCAAACTGGCCACAGATCAGGGGCTTATGTTTAAGATGGTTTGGGCTTGTTAGATGAAGGGTTATAAGTGCTTCTGTTAGAACATGTTACTTAATGGAGGATACCCATGTCAAAAAGGGGAGAGGAAAGAAGCACCGTTAGGAGTAATCAAGAAGGACCTTGCTTTTGCTTCTTAGGATATGGGTCTAAATAGAGAATAATAGCATAATAGGATCCATTTACCTGACCCCACGGAATGAAAAAACATTTAGGTTGTTACTGTGGTTATCTCAAACTCACCAAAACTCAACTGCAATACCTCCTCTTTGATATAGGAGCAACTGGTCATAGGACTAGCAATCTATGATAATATTAACTAAGAGATGGAGTTTGTAATGGGAGAGAGATTCAATTGAGATATTTCGTTGGTATATATAGAATTTACAAAGCTATTCCCAGCAAGGCCGATTGATTTTGTTGACATTTCTTTTTATATCAACAGGTGGAGATTAATATCCCTGAGCTGAATCCAGAAATGGTGAGAGATTATCCGTATATATTTTATTTTCAGATTTCCTAGTCAATTGCTTTAGGGCTAACCAATCTTATGATGTGCAGGATGTTTACCGAATAGGTACCTTAATGGAGCTAGTACGAGTTATTGCACTTTCGTTTGCTGATGATGGAAAACGTGTCAAGGTACTTTTAGCAGTTAATGATATAAATCTGAAAGTGTTTCTTGCATTTGTACAGACATTTCAACTACTCGTCTTTCAGGTTTGTGTTCAAGGTTCTATGGGAGAGGGTGCACTTGCAGGAATGCCCTTACAACTTGCTGGTAGCCGAAAGATCTTGGAATTCATGGATTGGGGTGATTATGGTGCTATGGGAACATTTATCAAGATTGGTTCAATAGGTATGACACAATTTTGGGAAAAAATATTTATTTGTATATTTATGATACTGCTTGCTAATACTAAAGTTTATGTTACTTTGCAAATATGGCTGTTGCTACCAGAGAACATATCTTGCTGGCAATAGGAGATTTAGTGAGTATGTGCATATGTCTATCCACTACTTACCTCTGCACCCTTATGGGTGCACTAATTAACTCTGGAAGGATGGATAGTGGCTATTGTTGAAACTCAGAAATTAGCTGAGTCTCTATCCTGTAACTTGCCATCTATATATGCCTCTATATATCAGTTTGTAGCACATATTCAACTCCATAAAATGTTGTGAACCATATTGAGATATTTAAGAGCATTGATATTTGTAGCTACTTTGGTAGATTAAGGCATTAACTTTTTTCCTTGGATCATGTTACAAAAACTTATTGTAAACAACAATCATATTTAACTTTGGGAAGACCTTTCCAGCCGTCTGCCTTATGTTTACCAAGTGTAATTCTTTGGTTACATTGCCTTGTTTTTCAAGTGATGCACATAGACTTTTATGTTCCAACAGAAGTGACTGGTCGTCCTTAGATCACATTTTCAACTTGTTTGAACAGCATTTCTGTTCAAATTTTGATAGCTAGCAATCTACTCATGCAATGCAACAGCTTAACAGAAAAATGCCATGACTATTACAAAGATGAGCATCTCTGGATAAGATCTGCTATAATTTGTAAAACTTATGTCAGCACTACTGCAGTGGCATTGTGAAATATTAATTATAGTTATATAAGATGGATTACAGACCAGTTGGAGTATCCTTCTACATGCTTGATTAAATGATTCTCTTTTTTAATGTTTTTTTATTTGCACTGACAGGTGCCAAAGAGGTTGAGGAACAAGATGATATGTTCATTTTAGTGGCTCCTCAAAATGCTGTTGGCAATTGCATTATAGATGTAAGAATCTGGAGAGTAATTCTTTTACTATGCTGTTCTGAGAGCCTTATACTTGACACTCTAGTGTCTAATCTTGACCCTAAATATGCAGGATTTGAAAGCGATGACTGATGCTGCCGGGAAACGGCCAGTTATACTTATCAATCCTAGACTCAAGGTTGGATGTTTATATGATCTTGGATGAATTTTCTTACTGAATGATTTTGCCATCTAAAAATACAAGGTAGATCTTTGTGCAGAGTCTCAAACCATTTGCATCCATGTAGGGCTTACCTCTAGGAGTTACAGATTTGAGGGAAAAAATCTTTTAAATGATTTTTGCATATTAGCCTGCAACTTAACAATACCCAAACTTCTTTCCTAGGTAAAATTAATGATGGATGCACAATGTAACCAAAATCGAAATCTCCTATTTCATTGGAAAACACATTGTCGCATTTTGGCCATATCAGAGCAAAAATCCATCTTGGCCAACTCACTCCATAAGTGGCTAAAGTATAGGATGCATGGTATATTTGGTATTCATTTCTATTTCTGACCTTTGGAGTTTTGATTTCTCTGGATATAGGATCTTCCTGGTTCAAGTGGCATTATGCAAGTAAGTTCAACCTTTCTTCATGTATTTTTTCAAATTGATATTCCCACAAGGACATTATGTTTAAATTTTGTTTTTATGAGTATGCTTTTGGATCTAAGAGGAAATTATTAAAAATTCTATTATGGAAAACATGAAATATTTTCAATAACTATTTCTTTAAATATTGTAGTATAAAACATTAAATCAGACATGTTTGTACTGACTTATGTTAACTGGCACCTTTTGAATTCCTATATTTTTTCTTTACAGACAATGGGTCGGGATAAGAGACTGGAGTATGCAGCTTCCTTCGAAAGTTGCTACTTTTTCAGGCTTCTTTATTATGCTGGAACCCAATATCCAATCATGGGTGCAATAAGGTAGGGCTATTATAAGCCAAATTCTTACTTGTTTTAGTCTATGCTATGTTTGACTGGTCATTGATGGTTTTTTGGCCATTCGGAATGGTGTGCGTACATACATTTTCATGCACGGTCATTCAGGATATACCTATAAATATCTGGTGCTTAGGATATCCTAGTTTGGATTTTTTTTCTCATTTTAAATCAATAATCATCTGGATGCACTTTAATTACGATAATGGTTTAAATGGCTAACTGGATTTGAGAATGTGGGTATGGACTTGATTTCTTGTTCAAGTTATTGGAATGAAAGTGCATAATACATGAAATCTAGTAAAGTCCAAGCACAGTGCAGCTTATATTGGAACTGTTAATAAGCTTGGATTCTACTTGATCCTCATCCCTGAATAAAACCCCTTATAGTGACTTCATTACTCCCTGCTCAAATAGGAAGTAGACATGAAGAAAGAAGATTATGAAATAAGCATACTGCATAAGCATAAAATCAGCATTTGTATACATTGAAATTTATGGAATGTAATTAAGGAAAGGATTTGAACAATTTTTCCAATAGAGATTTGAGTCTTCAAACTGTTTTTTCTTTATCAGTGTTCCAAGTTGGTAGAAAAACTATAAAATTTAGGATGTAAGGAAATCTTTGCAAATGATCTCATGGCATTCTATATACACTCTTATCACTTATCCATTCCTACTGGAGGGTGATTCTCCTCTTCCTAATATGACATATTCTAATTGCATGACAAAGGACGAGCATATTGGCTAAGCTAGAGAGTTTGCCAAGGCAACTGATTATAGAAATTCTATTTTCTGGTCTCCAAGTTAATTTATTCTCTTTGTTATTACACATTTGATGTCATTCTTGTGCGCTAAGGAAACACTGGACTTATCTTCAACATTTCATCTAGAAATATTCAGTTGAATAATCTTTGTTAACTATTATCATCTCATGATTTCAGAATGACTTATCCATATGATTATGAGCTGTACAAGAGGGTGGATGAACAACCTGGGAAGGAAAAGTATGTTTCTTTATCAACATTTACAGAAAGGCCTACCATTGATGAAATTAATGATGCCTTCCTTGGAAAACCAAGGTAAGTTGCATTCATTCGTCATCTGTTATTTTAGAAAGAGCCCCATTTGTGTCTTTGTTTTTTTTACTATACCTCATGTGAATTTCATTTGGATTTCTCTTTGCAGAAAGAAAGATAAGAAAGTCTCTGGAATTTGGTAAGATCAGCATCCATTTTCTTTATGTTAACTGTGATTACTGTCTCTTGATGTTGAGCAATCTAAATATTTCTGTTGCAGGGGCTTTCTGAGTGGTGTATTTTGAGTACAGCTGATGTTGTTTAACCCACGAAGCTGGGCAGTGGGAACATGTCACAAGCAAGTTTATATATTAGTAAGTATTATACCAAAGGAAAAAAAGAAAAAGAAAAAGAAAACTAAACACTTTGGACCGTCTTCCAATTGTATCCATCTGAATTCCAATTTTTTCATTCTAGGAATCAGTTGGATGTTACATATGCTTGAAGGCACAGCTTAATTTACTTGTTCTGCATTAACAAGTATCAATCCAGCAATTTTATTTTTGCATATATAGCATAAAATTGCTTTCCCTTTTCAGTGAAGCTAAGTAAAGTAATATGCCTACCCCTCCTTCCTCTTCTATATCCTTGGAAGTAGGAAACTAGATAAGCACGTTGCACGTTGCTTGGTGATAGCTTGCAACCTTGAGTGAAATTATGATAATTGACTGTTTGGTTATGTTATTTTAGAACGGTTACCTTCCCTAGGTCAAACCTGCTATATCATCATATTCAATCTCTAGCGTGATGAGATTGTTATTAGTAATACTCTAATACTATTAACAATCTTATCACTACTATTGCTTTTTTTTCCCAAAATCTTACCACTATTATTGCATTAATAAATGATAAGGAGAAACAAATCTGGAATTTAAATTAGTTAATTTATTCAATTACTTTTAAAAAATATTATTTAGTAATTTTAAAATTTAAAATTTAAATTTTTTTTTTATAATTTTAGATTAAGAGCTCCTTTATAAAGCCAAGGTATTTTAGCCGATAATATCAAACATAAGCATCGAGATAATATCAAATATAAACAGTTCATAATTCATACATATAATCAAAGGATTTTAGTCGGTGTTCGAGATTTGGTGCTGTCATGGCATAACATCGAATTGATACTCTGATTTTTATAGAGACGTGTCTTTCATTATAGTAAGCTACTTCAATATTTTTTGGTATAGTAACTTCTTTTCTCTTGAGTGGATAAATGGTCAGTTTGACAATTTTACGAGGCTTTTTAATGTTGAGGAGTCATAATACTATGGTAATTGCAGAACATATTTAACTTGCATTATTGTAAATCATGATATAGAATATTTTTTCTAATTCTAAATCTAACAGCTAAAGAAGGAGGAAAGAATTACCAAAAGAGATGAGAGGGTTTAGAAAAATATATTTATATAATAGGGAACTTCTAGATGAATGATGATTTGTCTTCTTTGAAAAAGAGTTACAAATTTATACAAAAGGAAAAATAAGCAAATAGTAACCAAATAGGACCTATAATATTTACATTGGATTTACGACTAAAAATAATTGACTAGACTTAAAGCAACTTTAATAAAGTAGTTTTAATAAAATAAAAGTAAGATTATTTTTGTTTTATCAAAGTAGCTTTAGTAAAGTAGACTTTGACTTGAAAACAATTTAAAGCATGTCCTAACAAAATAACAAAGTAGATATAAAGTTGAAACTAAAGTTGATGTTAACAAAAAACAAAGCTTAATGTATCATCATCTTGTCTTGGAGTCTCTGGAGCAGTCTAAAAAGCATCAAAGCATCTTTAACAGAATCACACATAATTATATATAATTTGATTGAACTGGAGATTTTTTCTAGTTTTATCACCATGATTGAATTTTTGATTGGACTAACATCTTTACTTGTGGGAACGGTAGGTATGTTCTGGAAAGAGGTTCAAATGTGAATTGTCTGCACTTGAAATGAAATCATAACTCATATTTTCTAACCACTGGTCTGGATCAAAATCTTCATACGGCTCTTGTGAATCTTGCTATTCCATCTCTTTGATAACATCAAGGGGAGTCTAATAAGGGTTCCATTCTACTAGTCCAATATGATCAATTTCATATCTTGTAATTTCAGGAATGGGTTATGTCTATGCACCATTAAATCTTGTTTTATAAATCTTTTTATCAATCTTGAGCTAATAATTGTATTCCAAAGAGTAATTTTCTCATGGAACATCATCTTGGAGCTTTGGCCAATTTTGACTAAAAATTTTGTGGTTCATTTCACATATCTGTCTCTAAAACTCTGTGTATTTAATAGAATGGTCAAATAGAAAGTTTGACGATGAATAATCTTATGAGCTATAAATTGTTGTGTAAAGGAAGTATTTTGGTTCATTTGTTAAATAATTGTAAGATCTATAAAAAATCAAAATGATGTGAGGATCAAGGAGAACTTTAGTGTATCTTTCATAAGTTTTTAACCATTGGATCCATATAGGAATGGGTCTGAACCATTGAAAGAAAAATTTAAAATGTTGATAACTAAGGTCTATCTGTTTTTTTTTTTTTTTTAGATTGATGGTTGACTGGTGAAAAGTGTGAAGGAATTTTTTGAGCTTTTGGAATGGGAATTCTACAACAATGTAGTAAAGGTGACAAAGGTATTAAATGAAACAAATAATTTCTTTTGGAAACTAAAGTGGGTAGGGAATTTGAAAGGGTGAATGAAAAGGTAGTTTGGGTGTATTCCAAGGGACTGAATGGAAGTGTCTCTAAATTTTTGGAGTATCTTGGATTGGTATTTGAACAAGAGGTGTGGAGCTTTTTGGTCAAGGGTTTTGGTTGCAATTAATCTCGCTAATTCTAGAGGGAGTTTTCAACTGGGATGTTGAAAAATTCATTAAGAAGGTTAAATTCATCACCAATGTGAGGTTTTGTTAAATGAAGAACAAAAGGGGTTTCTTGAGGATGAGGCTTGGGAGAAAGAAGGTAAGGATGAGGGGTTCATCATTGATATTACATAAATAATCTTAAAAAAAAACTCGAAAGAGGTTTAGGAAGGGGTTTGGATAACATATCTAGGAAAACATTATCCTTCTTTTTACATGTGCTGTAGTGAATGAGTACTTTGAAAATCATTGAGATAATTTGAGCAACTATGCATTTGGCATCTGTTTTTTCTTGAAATTGAATATCTGATCAAATGCTAACATATCTAGTTTCACAAGAAAGTGGTATCTAATGAGGTAAAATTCAAATATTTGGATTCTATATTTCACTGTTAAATCTCTTTTAGTGTAGAGTGATAATGGATTTTTAAATCTTTGAATCTATTACTTTTGTATCTATATGTTTGTCTGGTTTTATCTTTTTTTTTTAAGGATTGTCAATCAAAATTTATCGCTTTTATCTATCTACAATATATTTTTGTCATCTGAAGGAATCTTTAAAGTTGAAAGTGACTGCGATCTTATCTTCAACATATATACTGACTTTGTCTACTTTTGAGACCACTTGGGTGGTTCTTTTTTTAGCATCTATCTAAGAGAATAAGTTATCTACGCAAGGTCTGAGAGAAATTCAGTTATGTAGTTGACTACACCGAGAAATTATTGTATTTGTTTCTTGGAGAAATTTTCATCAAAAAAAATCTTTAAGTGTCTTAGTAATGTGTGATTGAGCAATGTATTAACCATCTTTAAATGCATTCCTAGAAAATCAGTTTTTAATATACTAATGATAATTTTTTTCTTTGAAAGCATTAACCTATACTGATAAACAATCAATTGGAATTTATCCAATAACTGTATATAAGATGTGACATCTGAAGAGAAAAGTAAGAGATCATTAATGTAAATAAGTGCATTATCAAGAATTAGAGCAAAAATCTTTGTCATTGCTTTCTGAAACAGTGAAAGAGTAACTTTTAAACCAAAAGGCATTACTATCCACTAAAAATGATGTTGAGGGATGCAAAACGTCATTTTGTAACTATTCTGTGGATGAATACCTAATTGCTGAACTCTTGCCTTGAGATCAAACTTTGAAAAAACTTTTGCTTATAACAAGTTTGTAAACAATGACTTTCTATTATGGAGAGGAAACTTATCATCTGTACGAAAAACATTAAGAGGCTTGTAATTAATTATCAATCTTAATTTTTCATGAACTTGTTCTGATTGTTTATTGACATAAAATGTTTTACATGCCTATCAAGAAGAGGTTGGTTCAATTAATCTTTGAACTTGGAGTTGTGAACATTCTTGAATTGCTAGTTTTAAATGATTTGGGTTCATTCTTAAGTGACTAGTTTTTGTGGGGTTTACATTTCATCTATTTTGAAGGGAAGGAAAATGAAAAATTTAGGGTTTTGCCAAAGTGGGTTTTTGCATTTTTGAAGGAACTCTGAATGATTGTTTGTACATAAAATCTAAATGAACTTTTATTTGAATTCCTGGAACAAATCTGTTTAGATTGTGAATAGGTTTAAAAGCTTTTTCTAAGGTCAAAAATAACTTTTAAACTTGATACCTTTTTCACTGAGTTGTAAACTCGATATACTGGTAATCACTTCAAAACCAATAACTAAGTTTTTCTGTGGAAATGAAGATCCTAAAATCTTTTAGGCTATTTGATAACCTAGGAATATTTAAAGGGTAACAAGGTTGCTAATAAAATCTATAGAGAATACATTCTTATCAACGATTATGAAAAAAGTTTTCTATTTTTTTCAAAAGGTTTTAGATAACACAATGGGATTGGCTATGGTTTGGGCAGCACCTATGTTAAAGAAGGCTGCAATTGTAATAGGAGAAAAGTGTTTATAAGTAAAAATTTGAACTAGGACAAAATGTACTTTTGAAGGTTGAAGGGTTTAGATTTTTTAAAATTCTTGGACTGATATGTATTCAAAACATTAATAATCTTTTGAATAATCATTTGTGTCTGAGTCTGAACTATCATCATCATACTACTTGATCATGAATAATGATCTCTCAATTTGTTCATTATTAAGGAAGAAGATTGATTCTAGGTCATCATCTGAAAGATTAATACTAGAGATATTAGGAATATCATTTATCATTTTTATTGATTTTTTGTCTGACTCTGGGTAGCTTTTTGTAAAATGTCCTAGTTTATTGTAAAGAAAACATTTGTTTCCTTTCTATTTTAGGTCTCTTTCTTTCTGCCAAACTTGAGTTTTTGAAATCTTTTAGATTTTTCTATGACTTTGAATAGTTTTTTGTATTTAAAAAAATGAGGCTTTTTAAGAGGTCTGATTTTTTTGAAATATTTTTTTTTCTTGTGACTACAAAGACATGAAGAATCTTTGGAAGAACATTTAATTTGTAGTCCTGAAAGGGAGTAAGAACATGATCTTTCTAATTTTTTAGAATTGTTCATCAAGTTTACAATGTATCTGCACTTTTTACAAATCTTATTAAGGGCTTTTATCATCATTTTATAGATATCACCAAGATTCATGGTTCTGACATAAAAAAATCTAAGGTTGAGCTGAGTCCTTGTTTTTGGGGCAAGTTCTTCTAGAACAAAATTGAGAAAAACTTACCTTAGGTTGACATTATCAAATCCACCAAGTATGAAGAAATATTGAAAAAACTGTTAGTAGTGTCTGTTAAGATCTTTTGGATGAAGTAAATAGCATTTTAGCTTGAAAAATTATTCTTCGATTTTTTTCAATCTGTGAGTTTTTTTGTTACAAAATATTATTGAAAACTGAAATATAGCTTCTGTGATTGTTCAACATTGAAAAAATTATTGTTGTCTGTATTCATCAATATTATCTCAAAAATTTTGAGGGTTTCAACCAGTTTTGAGACAAATCTGATTAATTCGTATTCATCATAACATTGAGATTGGAGTTTAATTCAATAAGTCTCCATGATAGGAACTCTTGAAATCTCGATGGTCATTTAGAAAAAGGACTATCATCAATTGTGAAGATTGAAAACTTTGATGTGAAAGAAAGAACATGTGTCTATGTTGGAGGAGGTTGTTGTTTAGCATCCATTGTTTCTGAGTTGTGCACTTCTAAGTTAACTTCTAAAACTTCAACTGTTGATTTTATCATGAAGATCTGAGAGAGTGTTTCATTTGAATCATCTGAGACATTTGCCATATCACTTTTTATCTGAGATACTATTTCATATTTTGTAGGAAAAATATCATCAATGAAAAATTGACAAAGACTTTCTTGTGCCATCTGTTGAAGTATTTCTAGAAAGGTATTAGGTGTGGGAGAAATCATGAGTTGTGTTGGAGGTTTTGGTTATAATGTAGGTTAAGGTATAGGGTTGAAGATGTAACAATAGAGCTTGAACTTATTTTTAGTTTTGAAAGTTGTGGAAGTGGTTATTCTGTAATTCTTTTGGGTTTTTGGTCAACTGACTATTTTTTTTTAATCTGTGAACTTATTTTTCAGTTGTGCCAGAAAGAGGTTGTTCTGATTGATCTGATATTAGGGTGAAATATTGTCTTGGTTGCAAAGGTGTTGATGTAGGAAGAGGTTTGTATTAAAATGATGTGAAAAAAAGTTTTAGAGGTGAGGTTGGAGGTAGGTTGTATGGTTGATAAGAAGAAAAAGTATAAGCTTAGTAAGGAGTGTCATGCATTTCAGGTGAAGCTACTATAATTAAAAGTTGTTTGTTGTTACTGTTATTTTTTACGAAGTTGATTTTAGAGATCTACAAGTTGAATCTTGAGACTTCATTTTTTTCTTTCTCTATCAAAGCATAAGTGCATCCAGTGTTGGTTTCTGCCATAAATTTGAGTTCTTAATCTAGAGTTATTATCCTTGATTGAATTTTAAGAATAATATTCTAAAAACGGATGAGATTTTGATCAAAATGATGTCGATTTGGTCTAACTTATTTTCTATTCGGGTCAAATATGCATTTTATTAAAGAGAGTTTTTAGTCTGCCAGTTCAAAACTGCTTTTACACAAGAAACATTTTTTTGGTTTTCATTCATATTCATCTCTGTTTGTGGAGTTTGAGATTTTTGGAATGTGTTTGTATTTGACTTTGTGAAATTCTTGGAAAAGAAAAAATTCTGAGTCATATGATTGACTTGGTTACATCATATACATCTAAGGTAAAGGTTGGTTTTTTTCTGGTTTTTTAGGAGCTTGGATTTTGCAGTGTTTGGAAAGTGTCTTGTTTTTTCTTTTTTCAGGATAGATGACATAATACTCAAACTTTCCTGAGGGTTCACCAAGGAAATCAACTTCAAGGTCTCTTTTTTCATATCTTTCTTTCAACTTCTATTGTGAAGACTTTTTCTTTTGCTTTTTCAGAGGATCATCATCATCAAAGAAGCTTCTGCAGCTGTCTGTCTGACATCCTTTGCATCTGCAATCAATGTCCCAATAGCAATATCTTTCTGGAGATCTATATACATATGTAGGTTTTTCATTAGGTTTCAAGTGTGTAATTGGAAATTTTGGTTCAGTTTGACATCTTTGCATCATGAACTGAGTAAAAAAAAAATAGTTAGAATAGGAATCTCTTTTGCTTTGCTGTAATCAAACTCAATTGTCATGGTGCCATTTGGATTTGTCTTGTAGGTAAGATCAAAATGTTGAATTGGTTCATCCTATTTTGAAATCTTTTGGTAACTTGTTATTCATGACTTAAGAAGTAGAGTAGCAAATTCTTCATTTGAAATCTACTTTGGAATATGAACACATCTAGGATTTTTATCTACAACTTCAAGTTTTACAAATATTGTATCACAAGAGTTAGGTAAAGGCAAGTTTATGGTATGATCTTGAATTTTGTATGCCATCCGGTAGTGAAAGCTTACCTGAAATCATTTCATCTCAATTCTTACAATCTGTATTTGAACTTTTAGAGTATCTAGCAATGTCGAATCATGGAGAGAGATGTCGTTGTTCAGGGAGACTATGAAGAAAATAGTTTTTGCATTGGACATTGTTTCAACTATGAGGCTAAATGTTTAATTTAGGACTAAATGTTCGGAGTGTTGCTCAATTCAAGACCATCTAAATTAGGATCAAACATTATTAACTTATAACAATTGAAGACTTTTTAACGAGTGTAAAATACACATGCAGTTAACTCTTTAATGGTAACACATATCAAAAATATAAAATATGGTAAACAAATTAGACAAAAAAATAAAAGTTAAATGAATTTTTTTTTACAGCTCTCATTTTCTTCATCTTTTCTCTCAAACTTTTCTCTTTCTCCCCATTCTTTGAAATCTTTGAAATATTTCTTTTCTCTAAAACCTTCTTACATGCTTTTCTGAGAAAAAGAGAGAAGATGATATTTTTGCAATTAAGCATATGAAAGTGGCAATAACATAGTTGGATTTTGAGTAAAGTGAGCTTGATTTTGCTTTATTAAACTAGTAATAATGACATGGGCATCCAAGTTTGGGTTGTTTATAGCATCCATGATAATGATAAGATTAGAATCAATAATGGCATGACTAATTTGAGTTTAGGTCTTGGTGTGAAATATGGAGGGAAAGAAATAATGGACTTGAAAGAAAATAAAGGATTTTGTTTGAAACTACAACAACTCTAATCTTGAAAATCCAATTTCATTTTTAGTAAACAAAAAGATTACTTTCATTTTCTTATCATGAATTGAATTTTGAGATGATTTTTGAAATGGGTTTTAGTTTCTTTTTCATTTAGATTGTTTTTTATTTATTGGCTATTTTTGGTGGTTGTTTGCTAGTGGAGATTACAGTGATAACCCAGAATAAGGAACGAGAAGTTAAGTTTTTATGAAAGAGTCTAGTGATTAATGGGAAAAACTAGCTGATGCTTCAGTACAAGCACCCAATCTTAGCTTAACCTTAGTTGGACCCAACAAACACTCGACAATCATCAATTTGTTGTTGATGGGTCTGCTTCAACTTCATCAATAAAACAGGTTAGTCAATTTTTTATTAGGTTTTTCTTTAATTAATGATTAATGTCTTTTATAAGCATAAAATTTGGATGAAATTTAAAAATATTTCAAATGTAATTTGAATTTAAATGAGTTTTTGTTGCAAGTTTTTGGATAATTTTGTGTTTTTTTCCTGTGATTCTTTCACAACAAACTATTTATACTCCGAATGTGTTGATTAGATTGAAATTTACAATCAACTAAAAAAATTTGTTATAGGTAAATTAGTGACTTATTTTAGCTTTTTATGAGAAAAAAAGAACAAAATTTTGATTATAATTTGTTTTTTTAATATTATTTTATTTTTTCACTTCAAATGTGTTTACTAGACAAGTAAAAAGTCACTATGACAATAATAATTTGTTGTATTATGCGAGAAAATGGTGCGTGTGTTCCATTTTGTTTTTTCCATCTAAAAAAGTCTTCAATTATTATAAATCGATAACTTTTAATCCTAATTTAGATAAAATAATACATTTAGTCTTAAATTGAGCAATATCCCAAATGTTTAGTCTTAAATTAAGTATTTAGCCCAACTCTGCTTAGTACTGCATGTTGATAATCCTTGAATCTTGTATCCACCAAAGCCATCCTGATACAAGTAGGAATACAATTTCTACCATAAAAGTTTAAAGCAATTTTGATAGCACCAAAGTGAATGTGAGTATATCTTTGGTCCAACCATTGTTGTGAAAATTTTTCAAGAATCTGAAAAGTAATAAAGTGCTCTTAAGATCTAGTTGGGAGAATACACTCATCAAACTTCGTAGATTAAACATATTCTTTTAAAGCTTGATATTTTGGTTTCAAAAGGGTTTTTATAGATTTAAAAAGGAAAGTAGAGGGTTTTGAGAAAACAATATAGGGATTTATAATGGAAAAGTTTGTATCTTTGACTTTTTTGTTTTCTAGAAGATAATTGACTTCATAAAGGACATCTAACTTAGAAGAAAAAGATTTACTAACTACAGGAGAAGGAGGAAGAGAAGATAAACTAAACGAAGATCTAAATGAAAAATGTTGTGAACTACTAGTGTTTGATAAATCTATGAAAAGAAAACTCTTTTGGCTTTTTCTATCCAACTTAGTGTTAGAAATAGAATAAAATGAAAATTTTATATGGAGTTGTGCTCTGATACAAAAAAAGAGTCAAACTCGTTAAGTGGGGTACCCTCTAGTTGTACCTCAAAACTAGTTTTATGAGCAAGCCTCTTGACTTCTCAATCGCACAAGTGGCTAGCATGCTTGACTATGTCAGGCTAAGAGCTAATGCTTCGCCATAAATCATACTATGAAAATCTTTGATCATGATTCTAATAGTTTATAGAAATTAATGCAGTTCATGTGAAGTTTTTAATTTTACACCATATGTTGGACAACAATTGAATCTTCACTTTTTTTATTTTTTAATTAATGTCTCTAATATATTTTTTAGTTAATTTAGAAAAAAAAAGTCAAAATATAAAACAAAATTGAAAAAAAAAAGATCTATATTCAACCAAATCCAAAATTTTACGATCTTAAAATTTGATAAAAAGAAAATTTTTTCATTTTTAATTTTAAAAAAAAATAATGAACAACAAATCTAAAAATATACTTCAAATTTGAAAATTTTAAATGGTTTCTCAAAAAACAGATAAAATTAGAATATATCTTGATCTTTTTTTTAGTTATGAACTTTTTAAATTCATAAACAATTAAAGTTTAAACGAAAAAAACCAACACAATAAAAAACGTCAAAAATAGAGAACATAGATCCAAACCTTATATTTTTACTTTTCTTTTCGGTATTTAAAAAAATAAAATAATCCAAAATAATCAAGTTTTTCAATAACTAAAACCAACACAAATACAAAAAAAAAAAAAGGTTTAAAATATACTATCCTAGGCCCAATTTAGATTTGTGACTTGGGTTATTTCCCAATATGTATTTTTACTTATTTATTTTTTTAAGGTGAAGGAATAAAGTAGTAATTATTTATTTATTTTTGTATTATATTTTATTTTTTATTGTAGTTGAATGAGCTAAATAATGAAAATTATAATTTAAAAAATTTTAATTTTTTTTTGAAAAATTATAAATGATAATTTTTCTTAAAATTCTTAAATGGTATATAACTGTAAGTAATTCTTAAAAATACTGTATCAAAAATATTTTAAAAATCATTTCAACAATGTAAATTAATCTTAATTAACTACGAAGATATAAAATAAATAGAATAAAAAGTTAAAAACAAAATCTTTATCATTTACAACATACATTTTTAACAAAAATGTATAATTATTATATTTTTAGGCAAAAGGATAAAAAAAATTCTCAAATAAAAATTTAATAATCATTTAAATTCTTAATATTTTATTATAATCAATTAATTTTTGAATTCTTTTATTTTGAATCAATTAAACCTTTAAATATTTATTTTTATCTAATTGAATCTTTACATATCTATTTTCACTTAATAAAACCTTCAATTGAAAAAAATAATTAAATATTTTTTCTTTAATAGTGAATCAATTAGTAAAAATAGTTGTTCAAGGATTTAATTTATTGGGAAAAATGATAGGGGCTTGGATAATAATTGAATTTTAGTTTAGAAGCTTTTTTTTTTATCATTTTGAATATTTTTTATTATAAATATTTTTGTATAAAAATTTATAATAATATTAATTTTTTATTTGATTATAATTTAAAAAAATTATAACATTCTTACAATTTTAAAAAATTATTATTTTAAAATAAAAATCATAACACTCACAACATAATACAAAATTCAAACAATGAAAGCCTAATCATAATAAATATATACTAGATTTAAATATTTTTAATTTTTATATATATATCCATAATATTTTGCAAGTGCATTAACTTTTATTTATTATATGCATAAAAAACATCGACCTTGAATTTATTAAGATAAGAACTGCAAGTGGGAGGTGAGATTCAGAAATTGACATGGAATGCTTTGTCTTCTTGCTCGCTACTTAAGCTATCTACGGTTAAAAATACTAAAACTAGCAGAATCATCAGAGCATTTAGTCAAAGGGAGAGATAACGATTAACAAATGTCATCTACCCGTTTTCCACCATTTCATTTTCTTTCTTAACAAAGTTTAAAGATTCCGGCAATTAATATTTGGCAACACAAATGAGTTGTACATTGACTTTATGAAACTTCTCCAAACTTACGCTGTTTTTTTATTGGTTTTAAATATTACCATAAATTTTGGGACACTGAACTTGCCCAAGTTGAAAACTAAAATTTTAAATGCCAATGTCACGAATCTAGGTTGATTGGACCACTATGACAATATCAATATTTTTTTTAAAAATTTTTTAATCTTTAACAATCTTTTATGCTTTATAATTATTTTATCCATAAAAATGCTATATATAAATTCTTTCGAACTCAATCTTCAAACGTTAGCAAAAATGTCATGACGGCATATAAATATTGTCTTTAATGATAGATTTAAAAGTCAAAATCCCACCTCTATGGAACATAAAATAAAATAATATTCATTTATAATTTTCTTTGCTTTCATTAATTAAACTAAATAGTTTGAAAGAGGTAATTCAAATCCATGATTCAAAATCTCAGTCGTAAAGAGGCAAGTGTCTTCTTAATGTAGAGTTAATGGAGTAAGAAAATGAAATGAAAGAGAGACAATAAAAGTATGGTGGAAGTTGCTTCCTACGCAAAGGTTTCCAGAAGAGTGAGAAAATCAAGGTAAATGTTGCTCTTTTTGACTGGCAGATATAGACAGCATTTGCAACTGGCTCAAATCCAGACAGAATTGAATTTGCGAGAATCCGAATCAAACATGAAACAAATACATACGGGCAAATTCATTAAAAACGCACTCACTCCAGTCCAGGTCCAGAGCAAACTGCTCAAAACCAAATTGTGAAATTCAATGAAACATCAACATCAATCTGATGCTGCCATTTTCACTTCTACCCATATCTCAATATTAATTCCTATTTTCGCAAGATTTATGTACTTTATTTTTTAAAATCTTAATCTATTACATATATAATTTTTATTGGTAAACTCAAATGTTAATTTTAATATCATATCAACGAATTTAAATATCAATCTATTTATATCCTTTAATTTGTAAGAACCAAATTAGAGAGATTATTGATACATGGAAGTAAATATCATTCCCTGCCAAAAAAAAAAAGCAATTTTTGTTACACTTGTCTATACATTTTTTCTTTTTTTTTTTTCCTTTTATGGGTAAGAAATAAAGGAGGGAATGTGGTTGCTATATATAGCGGTTCATATGATCAAACTTTTCAATTTATTTTGGAAGCCATTTTGGCCTATGCGAATCCCCTTCTATGCCAATTTGCAAGTACTTAAAGAGAAGCCTGAGAGGTTTTTTTTTTTTGAAAGTTTGACGTACTCCTGCATTTTTTCACTTCAAAGAACCATGACATAAAATGAAGTGAAATATACTGTGACCTTGAAAGAGATTTTTCTTCTCTTTTTTTTTTTTTTTTTTGTTTCCTTTGTTTCTTTTCTCAGATAAATAGGAGGAAAAGCATCTTCGTTCGATCAAACGAATTCATTTCGTCTCAGTCAGAAAGCCGAGAAAGGTAAAATCAGATAACCCAGAAGAATAATTGTCATGAATTTTCACTTGGCATCACAAGAATGACTAATTACCAGAAATAGATGATGAGTTTTCATTGATAGATCCCTCAAATATTTATTTGTGCTTGTCAGATTTCTGTCCAGAAATTTAATCTTGTCATACACAAAATTTGTTTCCTAGAAACACAATGTTTGCTTCGTATAAGTCTTGCCTTCATTGATGAAAATGCAAAGAAAAGTGTTGCGCTATTTTTTTTCCTGTATCCAATTTTGGCACAATTGCAATGGAATATATTTTTTCTTTTGTTTTCTTTGCTGATTAACAGAACCAGGCAGTTTCAAGTGGAAACAAAAATATCATAAAAATTCAATATTATTTATGTCCTTGTAAATAATAGTCACCATACATATAATACTATCATATGTACATTAAACAAATTAATAAAATATTTCCTTGACTGATAATTGAGATAGACACTCGGAAAAGTTATTATTTCCTAGCTTTCCAAGGTCAAGTGGGGAGGTTGTTTCTCTTTCGTCAACCGGAGTAACAGGCTTTAAAATCTCCAGTAAGGGCAAGACAAGAACAGAAAAACAGTCCTGCAGGCTGAAGAGCTATCTCCTTTTATTTCATCTGGTTTTTGGTGTCTCTAGGAGGAAGAAAAGAGAAGCTTTCAAACATGCCTGCAGGGGCTTTAGCTCCAACCGGGGTGGCCAAGGAGAGAGCAGATCAGTACCAAGGGAGGGTCACCTTGTATGTGGTTATTGCATGCATTGTTGCAGCTGTTGGAGGATCAATTTTCGGATATGACATCGGAATTTCAGGTACTTTATATCAGCCAAAATTTTTATAGATAGATTTATTTAGGTAGCTGTTCTAACGTTAATTTCAAGGAGAAAATCTACCGACACTCAACCAACAACCTAACTAGAAGCAAATATAGAAATCATCGAAGATTGGAAATCTAGTTTCGATTGTAATCTAAAGAAGTGAAAAGTAGAAACTTATCTATCATATTTAAATTCAAGAATTTCATCTTTGGCAGGAACAGGAACAGAATTGTTTTGTTTCACTCTGTTTGGTTTCCGGGCAGAGTTCAGTTTATTTACATTTCTATGGAAGTAATGATGTGATTATTAGGAATCAAACAAAAGATAGGCCACTGGACATAAAAGTGAATAGTCTTCGAAACTCATGTTTTGAACCTCTTTTTTTTTTTTTCAAGAGACCAGCAAAATGTCAAAAAGAAAAGGTTATGAAATTTTTATCACTGATATTCTTGTGAATTTCATAACAATTATTCACAGGCGGTGTAACATCCATGGATGGATTTCTTCGAAAGTTTTTCCATTCGGTGTACATAAACAAGCAGCACGCCCATGAAAACAACTACTGCAAATATGACAACCAAGGGCTCGCAGCATTCACCTCTTCTCTATACCTCGCTGGTCTAGTTGCATCCTTGGTGGCGTCTCCTATAACTAGGAAGTACGGTCGTCGTGCAAGTATAATTTGTGGTGGACTCAGCTTTCTTGTTGGAGCAACTCTTAATGCCGCAGCTGTCAATATAGCAATGCTTCTGTTGGGTCGAATCATGCTTGGTGTTGGAATAGGATTTGGAAACCAGGTAACAACCTGTTTCACTAGAAGCTTTCCTCCTAGTTTATCTTCCTAATTAACTTATTTAGGATTTTGGAAATTACCAAAAATTTCCTTATCCATTCTTTGAAACACATGGTTTCTATACTTTTACGAACAGGAGTCATGAGCATTCATTTGCTTCTTCTCGCAGGAAATGAGCAATGCCTAATATACTTTTCTTGATCTATGAGAGTTTTAACCATGTAACAGTTCAATAGATATTTCTGAGAATTTCTGAGCCTTACTTTTTCATGCTTATTATGAAGGCTGTTCCACTATATCTATCAGAAATGGCACCAACTCATGTTCGAGGAGCTCTCAACATGATGTTTCAGTTAGCAACTACCCTTGGAATCTTTACAGCGAACATGGTCAATTATGGAACCCAAAAGCTTGAACCCTGGGGTTGGAGGCTTTCCCTAGGTCTAGCAGCAATACCAGCCTTTTTAATGACAGTGGGAGGATTCCTTCTTCCTGAGACACCTAACAGCTTAATTGAAAGGGGATCAAAAGAGAGAGGCAGAAATGTCCTGGTTAAGATTAGAGGAACAAATAATATTGATGCAGAGTTTCAAGACATGATAGATGCCAGTGATTTGGCAAATGCAATCAAGCATCCCTTTAGAAACATCCTTGAGAGAAGGAACAGGCCACAATTGGTCATGGCAATCTGCATGCCAACATTCCAAATCCTAACAGGCATAAACTCCATTCTCTTTTATGCTCCAGTATTGTTCCAAAGCATGGGATTTGGAGGTAATGCTTCACTTTACTCTTCAGCTCTAACAGGAGCAGTTCTGGCTGGATCTACATTCATTTCCATTGCAACGGTCGATAGATTGGGTCGAAGAGTTTTACTTATCAGTGGCGGAATACAGATGATTATATGTCAGGTAAGAGATCTTAATATTCTACCTCTGAACAAATAATATTGAATTTTACTGAAGTCATCAGAAAGTAATCAATTCCAACATCTCCTAAAGGCTATAAAAGTAACTTAAGCAAGACAAGTAGACAACTGATCATTCTCTCATCATCTGCCTCTGAAACAGGTTACAGTTGCCATAATCTTGGGAGTGAAGTTTGGGGACAACCAAGAACTATCAAAAGGATACTCAATATTGGTGGTAATTGTGATATGTCTCTTTGTTTTAGCATTTGGATGGTCATGGGGTCCACTAGGCTGGACTGTACCAAGTGAGGTATTCCCATTGGAAACCAGGTCTGCAGGACAAGGCATTACAGTTTCTGTAAATCTTCTATTCACTTTCATCATAGCACAGTGCTTCCTTGCCATGCTTTGTCATTTCAAGTTCGGAATCTTCCTATTCTTCGCGGGCTGGATTACTGTCATGACCATCTTCGTTTACTTTTTCTTGCCTGAAACAAAGGGAGTTCCAATTGAAGAAATGATATTTCTGTGGAGAAAACATTGGTTCTGGAAGAAGATTGTCCCCGAATATCCCCAAGTTGACAACAATGAGAGTGTTTAGAAAACCCAAGAAGAGTTTACTACAAGAAGTTGTATACAATGTTTGTGTTTTAATTGTAACATTGATCAAGGTAATAAAGGTTGGAGGAGGCGATTCCTCTGGGATGAGTATGACAAAAACAATAGAGGGCATATGAGATTTGAATATGATTGTCTTAATTCCATATTAAATTTAAAGATGAATCTGATTTTCCATGTCAAGTTTGAACCTGCATGATATCCTCCACATACTAATTGGTTTAAAATTTTGCCTCTATCTAAATCCCTGAATATAATTGTTTGCAACCTAAATAAGGCAAATCAAATCCCATCAAGAAGAGATAACTAAGAAAAAACAGCCCAAGTTTTGGCCTTAATTATTATATCTAAAAAACCATCTTCTTCAAGTTCTGGCTTAATTGGCCTTGAAGAACTTGAAGATATTTCAAAGCATTCGTTCTTGGTCAAAATCCCATCTAGAGTTGATAACTTAGAAAGAAAGTTCTCATTGTTGTTTACGGAAAAGTTGAAAGAGTACATGGCTTTTTAATAGGACGAGCGTTCGAAAGCGTCCGCTGAAGAGACTGCCCCTGGCAACATTGCCCTAGTGAAAATATAGTGATGAATTTTAAATCAAAAATCAATTTAATAACGTTTGAATACAACTCATTTTTGTTACTCCTATAATCCAGA